>NC_139353.1:134048441-134741441 GCF_055883805.1 Amblyomma maculatum
GAGAGCAAACTCAAACGATTGCAAAATGAAAGCAGAAAGCATGTGTTCCAGTACTGCCGACGAAAAACGCGGAAAGGCAGGCGCGAGAAAGAATGCTGCCATCGAAAGGAGACCAAACGCATACGGTTGCGAAAAGAAAGCAGAAAGCTAGTATTCCAGTGCTGCCGACGAAAAACGCGGAAAGGCAGGCGCGAGAAAGAATGCTGCCATCGAAAGGAAACCAAACGCATACGGTTGCGAAAAGAAAGCAAAAAGCTAGTATTCCAGTGCTGCCGACGAAAAACGCGGAAAGGCAGGCGCGAGAAAGAATGCTGCCATCGAAAGGAGACCAAACGCATACGGTTGCGAAAAGAAAGCAGAAGACTAATGTTCCAGTGCTGCCGACGAAAAACGCGGAAAGGCAGGCGCCAGAAAGAATGCTGCCATCGAAAGGAGACCAAACGCATACGGTTGCGAAAAGAAAGCAGAAAGCTAGTATTCCAGTGCTGCCGACGAAAAACGCGGAAAGGCAGGCGCGAGAAAAATGCTGCCATCGAAAGGAGACCAAACGCATACGGTTGCGAAAAGAAAGCAGAAAGCTTGTATTCCAGTGCTGCTGACGAAAAACGCGGAAAGGCAGGCGCGAGAAAGAATGCTGCCATCGAAAGGAGACCAAACGCATACGGTTGCGAAAAGAAAGCAGAAAGCTAGTATTCCAATGCTGCCGACGAAAATCGTGGAAAGGCAGGCGCGAGAAAGAATGCTGCCATCGAAAGGAGACCAAACGCATAAGGTTGCGAAAAGAAAGCAGAAAGCTAGTATTCCAGTGCTGCCGACGAAAAACGCGGAAAGGCAGGCGCGAGAAAGAATGCTGCCATCGTAAGGAGAGCAAACTCAAACGATTGCAAAAAGAAAGCAGAAAGCATGTGTTCCAGTACTGCCGCAGAAAAACGCGGAAAGGCAGGCGCCAGAAAGAATGCTGCCATCGTAAGGAGAGCAAACTCAAACCATTGCAAAAAGAAAGCAGAAAGCATGTGTTCCAGTACTGCCGCAGAAAAACGCGGAAAGGCAGGCGCGAGAAAGAATGCTGCCATCGTAAGGAGAGCAAACTCAAACGATTGCAAAAAGAAAGCAGAAAGCATGTGTTCCAGTACTGCCGCAGAAAAACGCGGAAAGGCAGGCGCGAGAAAGAATGCTGCCATCGTAAGGAGAGCAAACTCAAACGATTGCAAAAAGAAAGCAGAAAGCATGTGTTCCAGTACTGCCGCAGAAAAAAGCGGAAAGGCAGGCGCGAGAAAGAATGTTGCCATCGTAAGGAGAGCAAACTGAAACGATTGCAAAAAGAAAGCAGAAAGCATGTGTTCCAGTACTGCCGCAGAAAAAAGCGGAAAGGCAGGCGCGAGAAAGAATGCTGCCATCGTAAGGAGAGCAAACTCAAACGATTGCAAAAAGAAAGCAGAAAGCATGTGTTCCAGTACTGCCGCAGAAAAACGCGGAAAGGCAGGCGCGAGAAAGGATGCTGCCATCGTAAGGAGAGCAAAACGATTGCAAAAAGAAAGCAGACAGCATGTGTTCCAGTACTGCCGCAGAAAACGCGGAAAGGCAGGCGCGAGAATTAATGCTGCCATCGTAAGGAGAGCAAACTCAAACGATTGCAAAATGAAAGCAGAAAGCATGTGTTCCAGTACTGCCGCAGAAAAAAGCGGAAAGGCAGGCGCGAGAAAGAATGCTGCCATCGTAAGGAGAGCAAACTCAAACGATTGCAAAATGAAAGCAGAAAGCATGTGTTCCAGTACTGCCGACGAAAAACGCGGAAAGGCAGGCGCGAGAAAGAATGCTGCCATCGAAAGGAGACCAAACGCATACGGTTGCGAAAAGAAAGCAGAAAGCTAGTATTCCAGTGCTGCCGACGAAAAACGCGGAAAGGCAGGCGCGAGAAAGAATGCTGCCATCGAAAGGAAACCAAACGCATACGGTTGCGAAAAGAAAGCAAAAAGCTAGTATTCCAGTGCTGCCGACGAAAAACGCGGAAAGGCAGGCGCGAGAAAGAATGCTGCCATCGAAAGGAGACCAAACGCATACGGTTGCGAAAAGAAAGCAGAAGACTAATGTTCCAGTGCTGCCGACGAAAAACGCGGAAAGGCAGGCGCCAGAAAGAATGCTGCCATCGAAAGGAGACCAAACGCATACGGTTGCGAAAAGAAAGCAGAAAGCTAGTATTCCAGTGCTGCCGACGAAAAACGCGGAAAGGCAGGCGCGAGAAAAATGCTGCCATCGAAAGGAGACCAAACGCATACGGTTGCGAAAAGAAAGCAGAAAGCTAGTATTCCAGTGCTGCCGACGAAAAACGCGGAAAGGCAGGCGCGAGAAAGAATGCTGCCATCGAAAGGAGACCAAACGCATACGGTTGCGAAAAGAAAGCAGAAAGCTAGTATTCCAGTGCTGCCGACGAAAAACGCGGAAAGGGAGGCGCGAGAAAGAATGCTGCCATCGAAAGGAGACTAAACGCATACGGTTGCGAAAAGAAAGCAGAAAGCTAGTATTCCAGTGCTGCCGACGAAAAACGCGGAAAGGCAGGCGCGAGAAAGATTGCTGCCATCGAAAGGAGACCAAACGCATACGGTTGCGAAAAGAAAGCAGAAAGCTAGTATTCCATTGCTGCCGACGAAAAACGCGGAAAGGCAGGCGCGAGAAAGAATGCTGCCATCGAAAGGAGACCAAACGCATACGGTTGCGAAAAGAAAGCAGAAAGCTAGTATTCCAGTGCTGCCGACGAAAAACGCGGAAAGGCAGGCGCGAGAAAGAATGCTGCCATCGAAAGGAGACCAAACGCATACGGTTGCGAAAAAAAAGCAGAAAGCTAGTATTCCAGTGCTGCCGACGAAAAACGCGGAAAGGCAGGCGCGAGAAAGAATGCTGCCATCGAAAGGAGACCAAACGCATACGGTTGCGAAAAGAAAGCAGAAAGCTAGTATTCCAGTGCTGCCGACGAAGAACGCGGAAAGGCAGGCGCGAGAAAGAATGCTGCCATCGAAAGGAGACCAAACGCATACGGTTGCGAAAAGAAAGCAGAAAGCTAGTATTCCAGTGCTGCCGACGAAAAACGCGGAAAGGCAGGCGCGAGAAAGAATGCTGCCATCGAAAGGAAACCAAACGCATACGGTTGCGAAAAGAAAGCAAAAAGCTAGTATTCCAGTGCTGCCGACGAAAAACGCGGAAAGGCAGGCGCGAGAAAGAATGCTGCCATCGTAAGGAGAGCAAACTCAAACCATTGCAAAAAGAAAGCAGAAAGCATGTGTTCCAGTACTGCCGCAGAAAAACGCGGAAAGGCAGGCGCGAGAAAGAATGCTGCCATCGTAAGGAGAGCAAACTCAAACGATTGCAAAAAGAAAGCAGAAAGCATGTGTTCCAGTACTGCCGCAGAAAAACGCGGAAAGGCAGGCGCGAGAAAGAATGCTGCCATCGTAAGGAGAGCAAACTCAAACGATTGCAAAAAGAAAGCAGAAAGCATGTGTTCCAGTACTGCCGCAGAAAAAAGCGGAAAGGCAGGCGCGAGAAAGAATGTTGCCATCGTAAGGAGAGCAAACTGAAACGATTGCAAAAAGAAAGCAGAAAGCATGTGTTCCAGTACTGCCGCAGAAAAAAGCGGAAAGGCAGGCGCGAGAAAGAATGCTGCCATCGTAAGGAGAGCAAACTCAAACGATTGCAAAAAGAAAGCAGAAAGCATGTGTTCCAGTACTGCCGCAGAAAAACGCGGAAAGGCAGGCGCGAGAAAGGATGCTGCCATCGTAAGGAGAGCAAAACGATTGCAAAAAGAAAGCAGACAGCATGTGTTCCAGTACTGCCGCAGAAAAACGCGGAAAGGCAGGCGCGAGAAATAATGCTGCCATCGTAAGGAGAGCAAACTCAAACGATTGCAAAATGAAAGCAGAAAGCATGTGTTCCAGTACTGCCGCAGAAAAAAGCGGAAAGGCAGGCGCGAGAAAGAATGCTGCCATCGTAAGGAGAGCAAACTCAAACGATTGCAAAATGAAAGCAGAAAGCATGTGTTCCAGTACTGCCGACGAAAAACGCGGAAAGGCAGGCGCGAGCAAGAATGCTGCCATCGAAAGGAGACCAAACGCATACGGTTGCGAAAAGAAAGCAGAAAGCTAGTATTCCAGTGCTGCCGACGAAAAACGCGGAAAGGCAGGCGCGAGAAAGAATGCTGCCATCGAAAGGAAACCAAACGCATACGGTTGCGAAAAGAAAGCAAAAAGCTAGTATTCCAGTGCTGCCGACGAAAAACGCGGAAAGGCAGGCGCGAGAAAGAATGCTGCCATCGAAAGGAGACCAAACGCATACGGTTGCGAAAAGAAAGCAGAAGACTAATGTTCCAGTGCTGCCGACGAAAAACGCGGAAAGGCAGGCGCCAGAAAGAATGCTGCCATCGAAAGGAGACCAAACGCATAC
Organism: Amblyomma maculatum; assembly: GCF_055883805.1. NCBI lineage: Eukaryota > Metazoa > Arthropoda > Arachnida > Ixodida > Ixodidae > Amblyomma > Amblyomma maculatum. The sequence continues at coordinate 134,052,873 of NC_139353.1, forward strand.
GGTTGCGAAAAGAAAGCAGAAAGCTAGTATTCCAGTGCTGCCGACGAAAAACGCGGAAAGGCAGGCGCGAGAAAAATGCTGCCATCGAAAGGAGACCAAACGCATACGGTTGCGAAAAGAAAGCAGAAAGCTTGTATTCCAGTGCTGCCGACGAAAAACGCGGAAAGGCAGGCGCGAGAAAGAATGCTGCCATCGAAAGGAGACCAAACGCATACGGTTGCGAAAAGAAAGCAGAAAGCTAGTATTCCAATGCTGCCGACGAAAATCGTGGAAAGGCAGGCGCGAGAAAGAATGCTGCCATCGAAAGGAGACCAAACGCATAAGGTTGCGAAAAGAAAGCAGAAAGCTAGTATTCCAGTGCTGCCGACGAAAAACGCGGAAAGGCAGGCGCGAGAAAGAATGCTGCCATCGTAAGGAGAGCAAACTCAAACGATTGCAAAAAGAAAGCAGAAAGCATGTGTTCCAGTACTGCCGCAGAAAAACGCGGAAAGGCAGGCGCCAGAAAGAATGCTGCTATCGTAAGGAGAGCAAACTCAAACCATTGCAAAAAGAAAGCAGAAAGCATGTGTTCCAGTACTGCCGCAGAAAAACGCGGAAAGGCAGGCGCGAGAAAGAATGCTGCCATCGTAAGGAGAGCAAACTCAAACGATTGCAAAAAGAAAGCAGAAAGCATGTGTTCCAGTACTGCCGCAGAAAAACGCGGAAAGGCAGGCGCGAGAAAGAATGCTGCCATCGTAAGGAGAGCAAACTCAAACGATTGCAAAAAGAAAGCAGAAAGCATGTGTTCCAGTACTGCCGCAGAAAAAAGCGGAAAGGCAGGCGCGAGAAAGAATGTTGCCATCGTAAGGAGAGCAAACTGAAACGATTGCAAAAAGAAAGCAGAAAGCATGTGTTCCAGTACTGCCGCAGAAAAAAGCGGAAAGGCAGGCGCGAGAAAGAATGCTGCCATCGTAAGGAGAGCAAACTCAAACGATTGCAAAAAGAAAGCAGAAAGCATGTGTTCCAGTACTGCCGCAGAAAAACGCGGAAAGGCAGGCGCGAGAAAGGATGCTGCCATCGTAAGGAGAGCAAAACGATTGCAAAAAGAAAGCAGACAGCATGTGTTCCAGTACTGCCGCAGAAAACGCGGAAAGGCAGGCGCGAGAAATAATGCTGCCATCGTAAGGAGAGCAAACTCAAACGATTGCAAAATGAAAGCAGAAAGCATGTGTTCCAGTACTGCCGCAGAAAAAAGCGGAAAGGCAGGCGCGAGAAAGAATGCTGCCATCGTAAGGAGAGCAAACTCAAACGATTGCAAAATGAAAGCAGAAAGCATGTGTTCCAGTACTGCCGACGAAAAACGCGGAAAGGCAGGCGCGAGAAAGAATGCTGCCATCGAAAGGAGACCAAACGCATACGGTTGCGAAAAGAAAGCAGAAAGCTAGTATTCCAGTGCTGCCGACGAAAAACGCGGAAAGGCAGGCGCGAGAAAGAATGCTGCCATCGAAAGGAAACCAAACGCATACGGTTGCGAAAAGAAAGCAAAAAGCTAGTATTCCAGTGCTGCCGACGAAAAACGCGGAAAGGCAGGCGCGAGAAAGAATGCTGCCATCGAAAGGAGACCAAACGCATACGGTTGCGAAAAGAAAGCAGAAAGCTAGTATTCCAGTGCTGCCGACGAAAAACGCGGAAAGGCAGGCGCGAGAAAGAATGCTGCCATCGAAAGGAGACCAAACGCATACGGTTGCGAAAAGAAAGCAGAAAGCTAGTATTCCAGTGCTGCCGACGAAAAACGCGGAAAGGGAGGCGCGAGAAAGAATGCTGCCATCGAAAGGAGACCAAACGCATACGGTTGCGAAAAGAAAGCAGAAGACTAATGTTCCAGTGCTGCCGACGAAAAACGCGGAAAGGCAGGCGCCAGAAAGAATGCTGCCATCGAAAGGAGACCAAACGCATACGGTTGCGAAAAGAAAGCAGAAAGCTAGTAATCCAGTGCTGCCGACGAAAAACGCGGAAAGGCAGGCGCGAGAAAAATGCTGCCATCGAAAGGAGACCAAACGCATACGGTTGCGAAAAGAAAGCAGAAAGCTTGTATTCCAGTGCTGCCGACGAAAAACGCGGAAAGGCAGGCGCGAGAAAGAATGCTGCCATCGAAAGGAGACCAAACGCATGCGGTTGCGAAAAGAAAGCAGAAAGCTAGTATTCCAGTGCTGCCGACGAAAATCGTGGAAAGGCAGGCGCGAGAAAGAATGCTGCCATCGAAAGGAGACCAAACGCATAAGGTTGCGAAAAGAAAGCAGAAAGCTAGTATTCCAGTGCTGCCGACGAAAAACGCGGAAAGGCAGGCGCGAGAAAGAATGCTGCCATCGTAAGGAGAGCAAACTCAAACGATTGCGAAAAGAAAGCAGAAAGCATGTGTTCCAGTGCTGCCACAGAAAAACGCGGAAAGGCAGGCGCCAGAAAGAATGCTGCCATCGTAAGGAGAGCAAACTCAAACCATTGCAAAAAGAAAGCAGAAAGCATGTGTTCCAGTACTGCCGCAGAAAAACGCGGAAAGGCAGGCGCGAGAAAGAATGCTGCCATCGTAAGGAGAGCAAACTCAAACGATTGCAAAAAGAAAGCAGAAAGCATGTGTTCAAGTACTGCCGCAGAAAAACGCGGAAAGGCAGGCGCGAGCAAGAATGCTGTCATCGTAAGGAGAGCAAACTCAAACGATTGCAAAAAGAAAGCAGAAAGCATGTGTTCCAGTACTGCCGCAGAAAAAAGCGGAAAGGCAGGCGCGAGAAAGAATGTTGCCATCGTAAGGAGAGCAAACTGAAACGATTGCAAAAAGAAAGCAGAAAGCATGTGTTCCAGTACTGCCGCAGAAAAAAGCGGAAAGGCAGGCGCGAGAAAGAATGCTGCCATCGTAAGGAGAGCAAACTCAAACGATTGCAAAAAGAAAGCAGAAAGCATGTGTTCCAGTACTGCCGCAGAAAAACGCGGAAAGGCAGGCGCGAGAAAGGATGCTGCCATCGTAAGGAGAGCAAAACGATTGCAAAAAGAAAGCAGACAGCATGTGTTCCAGTGCTGCCGACGAAAAACGCTGAAAGGCAGGCGCGAGAAAGAATGCTGCCATCGAAAGGAGACCAAACGCATACGGTTGCGAAAAGAAAGCAGAAAGCTAGTATTCCAGTGCTGCCGACGAAAAACGCGGAAAGGCAGGCGCGAGAAAGAATGCTGCCATCGTAAGGAGAGCAAACTCAAACGATTGCAAAAAGAAAGCAGAAAGCATGTGTTCCAGTACTGCCGCAGAAAAACGCGGAAAGGCAGGCGCGAGAAGGAATGCTGCCATCGAAAGGAGACCAAACGCATACGGTTGCGAAAAGAAAGCAGAAAGCTAGTATTCCAGTGCTGCCGACGAAAAACGCGGAAAGGCAGGCGCGAGGAAGAATGCTGCCATCGAAAGGAGACCAAACGCATACGGTTGCGAAAAGAAAGCAGAAAGCTAGTATTCCAGTGCTGCCGACGAAAAACGCGGAAAGGCAGGCGCGAGAAAGAATGCTGCCATCGAAAGGAGACCAAACGCATACAGTTGCGAAAAGAAAGCAGTAAGCTAGTATTCCAGTGCTGCCGACGAAAAACGCGGAAAGGGAGGCTCGAGAAAGAATGCTGCCATCGAAAGGAGACCAAACGCATACGGTTGCGAAAAGAAAGCAGAAAGCTAATATTCCAGTGCTGCCGACGAAAAACGCGGAAGGGCAGGCGCGAGAAAGATTGCTGCCATCGAAAGCAGACCAAACGCATACGGTTGCGAAAAGAAAGCAGAAAGCTAGTATTCCATTGCTGCCGACGAAAAACGCGGAAAGGCAGGCGCGAGAAAGAATGCTGCCATCGAAAGGAGACCAAACGCATACGGTTGCGAAAAGAAAGCAGAAAGGTAGTATTCCAGTGCTGCCGACGAAAAACGCGGAAAGGCAGGCGCGAGAAAGAATGCTGCCATTGAAAGGAGACCAAACGCATACGGTTGCGAAAAGAAAGCAGAAAGCTAGTATTCCAGTGCTGCCGACGAAAAACGCGGAAAGGGAGGCGCGAGAAAGAATGCTGCCATCGAAAGGAGACCAAACGCATACGGTTGCGAAAAGAAAGCAGAAAGCTAGTATTCCAGTGCTGCCGACGAAAAACGCGGAAGGGCAGGCGCGAGAAAGAATGCTGCCATCGAAAGGAGACCAAACGCATACGGTTGCGAAAAGAAAGCAGAAAGCTAGTATTCCAGTGCTGCCGACGAAAAACGCGGAAGGGCAGGCGCGAGAAAGAATGCTGCCATCGAAAGGAGACCAAACGCATACGGTTGCGAAAAGAAAGCAGAAAGCTAGTATTCCAGTGCTGTCGACGAAAAACGCGGAAATGGAGGCGCGAGAAAGAATGCTGCCATCGAAAGGAGACCAAACGCATACGGTTGCGAAAAGAAAGCAGAAAGCTAGTATTCCAGTGCTGCCGACGAAAAACGCGGAAGGGCAGGCGCGAGAAAGAATGCCGCCATCGAAAGGAGACCAAACGCATACGGTTGCGAAAAGAAAGCAGAAAGCTAGTATTCCAGTGCTGCCGACGAAAAACGCGGAAAGGGAGGCGCGAGAAAGAATGCTGCCATCGAAAGGAGACCAAACGCATACGGTTGCGAAAAGAAAGCAGAAAGCTAGTATTCCAGTGCTGCCGACGAAAAACGCGGAAGGGCAGGCGCGAGAAAGAATGCTGCCATCGAAAGGAGACCAAACGCATACGGTTGCGAAAAGAAAGCAGAAAGCTAGTACTCCAGTGCTGCCGACGAAAAACGCGGAAAGGGAGGCGCGAGAAAGAATGCTGCCATCGAAAGGAGACCAAACGCATACGGTTGCGAAAAGAAAGCAGAAAGCTAGTATTCCAGTGCTGCCGACGAAAAACGCGGAAAGGCAGGCGCGAGAAAGAATGCTGCCATCGAAAGGAGACCAAATGCATACGGTTGCGAAAAGAAAGCAGAAAGCTAGTATTCCAGTGCTGCCGACGAAAAACGCGGAAAGGCAGGCGCGAGAAAGAATGCTGCCATCGAAAGGAGACCAAACGCATACGGTTGCGAAAAGAAAGCAGAAAGCTAGTATTCCAGTGCTGCCGATGAAAAACACGGAAACGCAGGCGCGAGAAAGAATGCTGCCATCGAAAGGAGACCAAACGCATACGGTTGCGAAAAGAAAGCAGAAAGCTAGTATTCCAGTGCTGCCGACGAAAAACGCGGAAAGGGAGGCGCGAGAAAGAATGCTGCCATCGAAAGGAGACCAAACGCATACGGTTGCGAAAAGAAAGCAGAAAGCTAGTATTCCAGTGCTGCCGACGAAAAACGCGGAAGGGCAGGCGCGAGAAAGAATGCTGCCATCGAAAGGAGACCAAACGCATACGGTTGCGAAAAGAAAGCAGAAAGCTAGTATTCCAGTGCTGCCGACGAAAAACGCGGAAAGGCAGGCGCGAGAAAGAATGCTGCCATCGAAAGGAGACCAAACGCATACGGTTGCGAAAAGAAAGCAGAAAGCTAGTATTCCAGTGCTGCCGACGAAAAACGCGGGAAGGCAGGCGCGAGAAAGAATGCTGCCATCGAAAGGAGACCAAACGCATACGGTTGCGAAAAGAAAGCAGAAAGCTAGTATTCCAGTGCTGCCGACGAAAAACGCGGAAAGGCAGGCGCGAGAAAGAATGCTGCCATCGAAAGGAGACCAAACGCATACGGTTGCGAAAAGAAAGCAGAAAGCTAGTATTCCAGTGCTGCCGACGAAAAACGCGGAAAGGCAGGCGCGAGAAAGAATGCTGCCATCGAAAGGAGACCAAACGCATACTGTTGCGAAAAGAAAGCAGAAAGCTAGTATTCCAGTGCTGCCGACGAAAAACGCGGAAAGGGAGGCGCGAGAAAGAATGCTGCTATCGAAAGGAGACCAAACGCATACGGTTGCGAAAAGAAAGCAGAAAGCTAGTATTCCAGTGCTGCCGACGAAAAACGCGGAAAGGCAGGCGCGAGAAAGATTGCTGCCATCGATAGGAGACCAAACGCATACGGTTGCGAAAAGAAAGCAGAAAGCTAGTATTCCAGTGCTGCCGACGAAAAACGCGGAAAGGCAATCGCGAGAAAGAATGCATGCTGCCATCGAAAGGAGACCAAACGCATACGGTTGCGAAAAGAAAGCAGAAAGCTAGTATTCCAGTGCTGCCGACGAAAAACACGGAAAGGCAGGCGCGAGAAAGAATGCTCCATCGAAAATAGACCAAACGCATACGGTTGCGAAAAGAAAGCAGAAAGCTAGTATTCCAGTGCTGCCGACGAAAAACGCGGAAAGGCAGGCGCGAGAAAGAATGCTTCCATCGTAAGGAGAGCAAACTCAAACGATTGCAAAAAGAATGCAGAAAGCATGGGTTCCAGTACTGCCGCAGAAAAACGCGGAAAGGCAGGCGCGAGAAAGAATGCTGCCATCGAAAGGAGACCAAACGCATACGGTTGCGAAAAGAAAGCAGAAAGCTAGTATTCCAGTGCTGCCGACGAAAAACGCGGAAAGGCAGGCGCGAGGAAGAATGCTGCCATCGAAAGGAGACCAAACGCATACGGTTGCGAAAAGAAAGCAGAAAGCTAGTATTCCAGTGCTTCCGACGAAAAACGCGGAAAGGCAGGCGCGAGAAAGAATGCTGCCATCGAAAGGAGACCAAACGCATACGGTTGCGAAAAGAAAGCAGAAAGCTAGTATTCCAGTGCTGCCGACGAAAAACGCGGAAAGGCAGGCGCGAGAAAGAATGCTGCCATCGAAAGGAGACCAAACGCATACGGTTGCGAAAAGAAAGCAGAAAGCTAGTATTCCAGTGCTGCCGACGAAAAACGCTGAAAGGCAGGCGCGAGAAAGAATGCTGCCATCGAAAGGAGACCAAACGCATACGGTTGCGAAAAGAAAGCAGAAAGCTAGTATTCCAGTGCTGCCGACGAAAAACGCGGAAAGGCAGGCGCGAGAAAGAATGCTGCCATGGAAAGGAGACCAAACGCATACGGTTGCGAAAAGAAAGCAGAAAGCTAGTATTCCAGTGCTGCCGACGAAAAACGCGGAAAGGCAGGCGCGAGAAAGAATGCTGCCATCGAAAGGAGACCAAACGCATACGGTTGCGAAAAGAAAGCAGTAAGCTAGTATTCCAGTGCTGGTTGGTTGGTTGGTTCATAGGAAGGGAAAGGCGCAGTATCTGTCACACTTGCTCTGTGGACACCTGAACCGCGCCGTAAGGGAAGGGAGGAAGGTGGGAGTGAAAGTGGATAGAGAGAAGGGGGGGCCGTAGTGGAGGGCTACGGAGTAATTTCGACCACCTGGGGATCTTTAACGTGCGCTGACATCGCACAGCACACGGACGCCACTTCGTTTCGCCTCCATCGAAACGCAGCCGCCGAGGCCGGGATTCGATCCCGGGAACTCCGGCACAGTAGTCGGGCGTCTTACCACTGCACCACCCCGGCGGGGCGTATTCCAGTGCTGCCGACGAAAAACGCGGAAAGGCAGGCGCGAGAAAGAATGCTGCCATCGAAAGGAGACCAAACGCATACGGTTGCGAAGAGAAAGCAGAAAGCTAGTATTCCAGTGCTGCCGACGAAAAACGCGGAAAGGGAGGCGCGAGAAAGAATGCTGCCATCGAAAGGAGACTAAACGCATACGGTTGCGAAAAGAAAGCAGAAAGCTAGTATTCCAGTGCTGCCGACGAAAAACGCGGAAAGGCAGGCGCGAGAAAGATTGCTGCCATCGAAAGCAGACCAAACGCATACGGTTGCGAAAAGAAAGCAGAAAGCTAGTATTCCATTGCTGCCGACGAAAAACGCGGAAGGGCAGGCGCGAGAAAGAATGCTGCCATCGAAAGGAGACCAAACACATACGGTTGCGAAAAGAAAGCAGAAAGCTAGTATTCCAGTGCTGCCGACGAAAAACGCGGAAAGGCAGGCGCGAGAAAGAATGCTGCCATCGAAAGGAGACCAAACGCATACGGTTGCGAAAAGAAAGCAGTAAGCTAGTATTCCAGTGCTGCCGACGAAAAACGCGGAAAGGCAGGCGCGAGAAAGAATGCTGCCATCGAAAGGAGACCAAACGCATACGGTTGCGAAAAGAAAGCAGAAAGCTAGTATTCCAGTGCTGCCGACGAAAAACGCGGAAAGGGAGGCGCGAGAAAGAATGCTGCCATCGAAAGGAGACTAAACGCATACGGTTGCGAAAAGAAAGCAGAAAGCTAGTATTCCAGTGCTGCCGACGAAAAACGCGGAAAGGCAGGCGCGAGAAAGTTTGCTGCCATCGAAAGCAGACCAAACGCATACGGTTGCGAAAAGAAAGCAGAAAGCTAGTATTCCATTGCTGCCGACGAAAAACGCGGAAAGGCAGGCGCGAGAAAGAATGCTGCCATCGAAAGGAGACCAAACGCATACGGTTGCGAAAAGAAAGCAGAAAGCTAGTATTGCAGTGCTGCCGACGAAAAACGCGGAAAGGCAGGCGCGAGAAAGAATGCTGCCATTGAAAGGAGACCAAACGCATACGGTTGCGAAAAGAAAGCAGAAAGCTAGTATTCCAGTGCTGCCGACGAAAAACGCGGAAAGGGAGGCGCGAGAAAGAATGCTGCCATCGAAAGGAGACCAAACGCATACGGTTGCGAAAAGAAAGCAGAAAGCTAGTATTCCAGTGCTGCCGACGAAAAACGCGGAAGGGCAGGCGCGAGAAAGAATGCTGCCATCGAAAGGAGACCAAACGCATACGGTTGCGAAAAGAAAGCAGAAAGCTAGTATTCCAGTGCTGCCGACGAAAAACGCGGAAGGGCAGGCGCGAGAAAGAATGCTGCCATCGAAAGGAGACCAAACGCATACGGTTGCGAAAAGAAAGCAGAAAGCTAGTATTCCAGTGCTGTCGACGAAAAACTCGGAAATGGAGGCGCGAGAAAGAATGCTGCCATCGAAAGGAGATCAAACGCATACGGTTGCGAAAAGAAAGCAGAAAGCTAGTGTTCCAGTGCTGCCGACGAAAAACGCGGAAGGGCAGGCGCGAGAAAGAATGCCGCCATCGAAAGGAGACCAAACGCATACGGTTGCGAAAAGAAAGCAGAAAGCTAGTATTCCAGTGCTGCCGACGAAAAACGCGGAAAGGCCGGCGCGAGAAAGAATGCTGCCATCGAAAGGAGACCAAACGCATACGGTTGCGAAAAGAAAGCAGAAAGCTTGTATTCCAGTGCTGCCGACGAAAAACGCGGAAAGGCAGGCGCGAGAAAGAATGCTGCCATCGAAAGGAGACCAAACGCATACGGTTGCGAAAAGAAAGCAGAAAGCTAGTATTCCAATGCTGCCGACGAAAATCGTGGAAAGGCAGGAGCGAGAAAGAATGCTGCCATCGAAAGGAGACCAAACGCATACGGTTGCGAAAAGAAAGCAGAAAGCTAGTATTCCAGTGCTGCCGACGAAAAACGCGGAAAGGCAGGCGCGAGAAAGAATGCTGCCATCGTAAGGAGAGCAAACTCAAACGATTGCAAAAAGAAAGCAGAAAGCATGTGTTCCAGTACTGCCGCAGAAAAACGCGGAAAGGCAGGCGCCAGAAAGAATGCTGCCATCGTAAGGAGAGCAAACTCAAACCATTGCAAAAAGAAAGCAGAAAGCATGTGTTCCAGTACTGCCGCAGAAAAACGCGGAAAGGCAGGCGCGAGAAAGAATGCTGCCATCGTAAGGAGAGCAAACTCAAACGATTGCAAAAAGAAAGCAGAAAGCATGTGTTCCAGTACTGCCGCAGAAAAAAGCGGAAAGGCAGGCGCGAGAAAGAATGTTGCCATCGTAAGGAGAGCAAACTGAAACGATTGCAAAAAGAAAGCAGAAAGCATGTGTTCCAGTACTGCCGCAGAAAAAAGCGGAAAGGCAGGCGCGAGAAAGAATGCTGCCATCGTAAGGAGAGCAAACTCAAACGATTGCAAAAAGAAAGCAGAAAGCATGTGTTCCAGTACTGCCGCAGAAAAAAGCGGAAAGGCAGGCGCGAGAAAGAATGCTGCCATCGTAAGGAGAGCAAACTCAAACGATTGCAAAAAGAAAGCAGAAAGCATGTGTTCCAGTACTGCCGCAGAAAAAAGCGGAAAGGCAGGCGCGAGAAAGAATGGAACAAGTTGAAGCTATCGCGAAAGAGAAAGCGACTATCCCAGCGGCACAAATGCGCCCGTAAAAGCAAATGCATGACTGGTGCGCAACCCGTAAGGGGAGGGATAGGTTGTTCCGAAATGTGAGTGATTCATGCTCATGTGTTTCTTCGCACAGAAACAGGAAGGTAAGGTTGTTCCGTGAAACGGACAGCCGAAGCTTTAGTGAAAAAGGTGATCTCAACGGTAACGCCGATGTCTTAAATCGGAGCCCCTAACGTGAGAAGAAGCCTGTATTCACTAGTTGGTGTTTTTCTTCCTGACATACGATTTTGAACATTTGTATTGCATTATCTTTGTTTGAAGTGCTGTTTTGATAATGTGATTTTCAAATTTGTGAACGCGTTCCAAGTGCTGCTAAGCTGCCCTTTAATGTAGAGTGGGGCATAAGAGGGAAATAGTCTGGCAAAACTTAGTGAAGTTTGTGCCGTGCTTGCTGGCTGAACGGTTGAGTTTTTAGCGTGGTTGTGACGTTGTGGGTTTGTCAGAAATCTCTCCTGAAGACAAGTTGCAGAGTGCCTTGGAAACCCGGACTTGCCAAGGAATTCTTCAGGCTGACTGGCTCAAGAGAAACAGAGTCGGACGACCCCGGCTAGCAGCAACATCCCGATCCCTCCGGACAGCGGATGCAGTCCCCTGCCCTTCGGGATCTCCCTTCCCCGGCGGGGCAGTCTGTTACGTTTCTCCACCGAGAAGTGGGACAGCTGACGCGGCCACCGCATAGCAACAGGCAGAACCGCTAGCGGATCGGCCATTTCGACGCCGTTCATCGGCCGCGCAACGCTTCCTCCCGCCGACAAGTCTCAACGTGATCCTGCCACGCGCCAAATGTGTGTGCGTGCGTGTGTGTGTGCAAACGCCGGCCAAGCCTGGAGCTCGTGAGAGAGGGCGCCGCCCTCGCCCGTCTGCAGGAGGTGGAGGAGATGAGGTCGGACCATCTGCGATTGAGTCATTCGTCGTGAACCAACATGTTTGGCTCTCCCTTTCCTGTGAGGGTTTACCCTTTCCCTGTGAACAGGAAAACCTATAAAAAGCAGCGGCCGACTCCGCTGGGACAGAGACTACTTTGACGCGCCGTTGTTACGACGCTAGACACCAGCTGTGTGAGAGTGTCTGTAATCTCTCCGGGTCAGCTTCACTGCCCGTTTCTTCATGATGTTGCAGTAAAGGTTGTTTCGTTAAAAGACGCCTCGTCTTTGCTGGAACCGTTGATGCCGTCCGCCGTCCACGGAGCCGCCAGGCCAACGCTACCGAGGGACCGCGCGCCGCAGCGGTACGCTACCCCGGCACTCGCAAGCCACAAACCTAACAGTGGACTAGCGTGATGCAGGACATGCTTCAGCTTAGGCGTGGTGCCGGGTCTGTTAAGTGGTTCGCTGTCCTCTAAAGGTTCTTCCTTCTCGTACTTAGTGTCTGTAGGCAAGGCGTCCATGGGCGATCCCGTGAACGGCCTGCTAGGCAAATTCTTTAGCACTGATTGCTTCTTAGAGGGCACGCAAGCCTCTCCGTCGTTGGTCTTTTGCTGGGCGAGGAGAGAAAGCAAGACAGCCCTAACTTTAGACGTATGAGTTTGCCTGTTGACAGATTCACGAATACTCATCCAGCAGTATGATGCTAGGGTTTGGCAAAATTTTCTGTGGAACGTTGTATGCTATGTAACCTTGTTTTGTTGTACGCAGAGCGGTCCGACCACATGTACTGTCCGAGAATCCGACATTTTCTATTACATAAAGTGAGCAAATGCCGAGCAGGCTCAGATTGGTCAGAAGGACCCGGAGGCTCTTAGTGGTCCTTTGTTTGGCTTCGCCTACTTGTGTTACAAACTGATAATGTTCCTGGCTGGATACTGCTGCCCCAATACATGACGGTATTTGTCCCAGTGTGCAATGTGTCTTAGCCTTGTAGTGGTGGCTGGCCTGTGCGAAAACATACACGTATAGGAAAGGGATCACTTCCCATCCAGTTGTTTAACACCTCCCGTTTAAAGAGTTGTGCACGGATGCTCCAGGTAAGGTCTGTTGACATGTCTGCTGGGCGACATGTCAGTCCTAGGCGAGTGTATGTTTGGAATGTGTTTAGAAGGCTGTACTTCGAGCCATCTTGCATGACACGCCTGCCTCGCTCGCTATATATGTCTATTCCCAAGTAATATGCTGAGAGTTGACATCATTGTATAAAAGCATAATATCTTGTGGATAAAGCCTTCTAGATGAGAGATGTAGCTCATGTCAAGATGTGCCTTATTGGACATATTCCTCGTGTTTCGACAACCCCTTATACTCAGAAGACGAGGAATGCGCGCCTTGATGGGACTTGCACTCGGCAACTGACGACGCTGAGCGACGCGTAGCACCCCGGTTGAGTATATACTGCTTAGGGGTGTGCGAATATTCGAAATTTTCGAATATCGAATCGAATATCATAATATTCGATTCGTGAAACGAATCAAATAGTGGAAATTGAAAATTATGCGAAACTGTTCGAATATCTTCGCAAATTTTCGAATAATTTTCGAATACTTTTCGAATAACTGGCAAGAATTAACTTCTCGGTTACCTCCGACCATTCTCGCGAAGGCAGCGTCAGCTCCGAGCAGGCACAGCTTGCTGCCGCAATAAACCTATGCGAGAAGCAGAGATCACCGTTTTAGGGAGCCTACATGCTTCAGCGTGGCCGCGACACGGTCCATTCGCATGGAAACATTCTTAAAGATTGGACATATTGACACACGCTGCATTCTTTATCTTCCCTCTGTGCTGATCGCGAGCGTGTGCCTCCTCGAGGCGAAGAAACCGACGTTCGTCTTCACGAGGCGAAGAAACTGAAGTTCTTCTGTCGAAGCGGGCCTGCTAGTTTCCTGCCGCACTGTGACTTCTGTTACTCCTGTGTCCCGCGGTGACTTCTGATCAGAGACTTCACACCGTGACATCTGGTGGAGGTGCTGGGTAACGCAACCCATGCTCCGAACACCTCCAACCAGCCGAGACTCCAGCCCTCAAGGATCTCCTACCATCGAGATTACGCCTACCCATCAGAGTAGCCGACGGCTTCGAGGGCTTGATCCTGAATTCGCGCCTCTACAATTTTCTCGTACTGCGAGGCCGCCACCATCTTCTCCAGCACCACCTTCGGAGACAACACAACCACCCGTAATGACGCAGGTAGACACCACTGCCCCCTCCTTCGTGTTGCAGCAGCCGCGGGAGATACCCATCTTCCAAGCCTTTCCCGGCGACGACCCGGAAGACTGGCTAGATAAATTTGAGCGAGTAGCCCAGTACAATCGCTGGGGCGACGACCAGAAACTGCAGCATGTATTTTTTTCGCTCGACGGTTCAGCTCGTACATGGTTTGAAAATCATGAGACTACTATCACAACGTGGAGTTCCTTCAAGGACCAGTTCCTGCAAGCTTTCACCACCGTTTTTCGGAAAGAACGGGCCGAGCTGCTCCTACAGACGAGAGTTCAGCTCCCTAACGAGAGCGTCCTCGTTTACTTCGAGGACATGACGAGGCTATTCCGTCGCGCTGATCCAAACATGTCCGAAGAAAAAAAACTTCGCTACCTCATGAAGGGAATTAAGGAACAGATCTTCGTTGGATTAGTGCGATGTCCCCCCAAGACCATCGGGGAATTTGTATCCGAGGCCACTACCATTGAGAGGGCTCTAGAGATGCGATCTAAGCACTACGAGCGGCCGTCCATCCCTATTGCTGCCGCCATCGTGGACACTGGTAGCACTGACGTGCTCCGTGAGACCATACGGGCCATCGTACGCGAGGAGCTGCAAAAACTATTTCCGACGGCAGCACCCCCTCAAGTATCCAGCCTTTCTCAGATGGTTCGGGAAGAGGTCAACCAGGCACTCAACCCACCCGAGCCACTCCCGACAATGCCACCACAGCAGGCCATGACCTACACCGCAGTCACTCGTCGTGCCTGTCCACCTCCCAGTCAGCATCCACCTCCCAGTCAGCACCAAGCAGCCCCTGCATACACTCGTCAAGCACCTCCCGCTCAAATTTCTCAGGTGCGTCCACGCAAAAGCGACGTCTGGCGCACTCGCGATAATCGCCCGCTGTGCTTCCACTGTGGCGAAGCTGGTCACCTGTTCCGCAATTGCTATTACCGACGAATGGGTCTGCCGGGATTTAGCGCCGACGCGCGAAAGCCGCAGCGTGGTGAACGACCCCCTGCCATTGACGCGTACTTGGCTGTATCATCCGGAACGCCCTATGACTACTCGCGGTCGCCTTCACCGGGCCAATACTCCTCGCAGACACGTGGTAATGCCGGCCTGACGCGGGTCCGCTCCCCTAGCCCCCATCGGGAAAACTAGACGCGGCAACCTTTGGAGGGAAGGTTGCTCATCGACGAAATTCTCAAGCTCCTTCACCGCTGCAACCGGATGGCCACTCCGTTTCACGACGACACGACGCGCCCCACAATGATCCGCTGCTTCGGCGCTCCAGTTCTCCGACGACACGAAATCAGCTAGTACCACACCGCAGCCGTGACCGGACCCCGCGACGTTCCGGCAACACCACAGCCGTAACCGCCGACCTGAACATTTCAGTGGACGGAACCGACGTGACAGCGCTTGTGGATACCGGCGCCGATTATTCTGTGATGAGTGGGCCTTTCGCCGCCACTCTGAAAAAGGTGACTACACCCTGGACAGGCCCACAAATTCGTACCGCCGGAGGCCACTTGATAACGCCGACCGGTACCTGCACTTCTAGGGTAACTGTGCAAGAAGAAACGTACTTAGCAACCTTCGTCGTACTTGTCCAGTGTTCCCGCGACGTCATCCTTGGCATGGATTTCTTAGCAGAGAATGGAGCCGTTATCGACCTGCAGACTAAGTCAGTGACCTTATCGACTGAGAACGCAATACACAGTGCTTCAGAGCGACCGACAGCACTGCACATCCTTGATGATCACGTCACTATTCCGCCCCGTTCCAGCGTGATGACGTCTGTGGCTGCGAATACACTGCGAAACTTTGAAGGTGTCGTGGAGAGTAAACAGATCTTGCTTTTCGAACGCAGTCTTGCTGTAGCCAGAGGAGTCGTTCGCCTCGAAGACGGCAAAGCAGACGTCCTACTCACAAAGTTTGGCGGTGAGCACCAGCATTTAAGCACTGGGACTGTAGTGGCCCATATTTGCGGTATCACGCATGTTCGAAAAGCCTCTGGACTTGCGACGCTGTCATTGACCGAAATGGAGAGGCCTACCACCGATTTACACTTCGACATTAACCCTGCGCTTTCTCAACTGCAGCATCGCCAAGTGAACCAGCTCCTCCAGCGCTATCGGGCGACCTTCTCCAACTCTTCACGTGTTGGCAGAACCGATCTCGCCAAGCATCGCATTATTACGGATGATACCGTGGCACCTCTCAGACAGTCCCCTTACCGAGTGTCTCCGACTGAACGCGCCGCTATCACCAGCCAAGTGAAAGAGATGCTTCGCGACGATGTCATCCAGCCCTCGCGGAGTCCATGGGCTGCACCTGTCGTTCTTGTGAAGAAAAAGGATGGTACGCTGAGGTTTTGTGTGGATTACCGCCGGCTAAACAAAGTTACAAAGAAAGACGTCTATCCCCTGCCACGCATCGACGATGCTTTGGATCGTCTCTGCTCCGCGAAATATTTCTCTTCAATGGACTTGAAATCCGGATACTGGCAAATAGAGGTAGATGAGAGGGACCGCGAGAAAACGGCGTTTATTACTCCGGATGGGCCCTACGAGTTCAAGGCCATGCCCTTTGGTCTCTGCTCTGCTCCGGCTACTTTCCAACGGCTTATGGACACCGTACTTGCAGATCTCAAGTGGCAGACATGTCTCGTTTACCTTGACGACGTTGCGGTCTTCGCTCCAACGTTCGAGGAGCACCTTCGGCGCCTTGAAACTGTTTTGCAAGCCATAACATCCTCTGGCCTTACGTTAAAGAACGAGAAATTTCATTTTGCTTATACGGAGCTCAAGTTCTTGGGGCACGTCGTAAGCCACGCTGGTGTCCTGCCGGATCCAGAGAAAACGACAGCTATTGCCAACTTCCCTCCGCCCAAAGACCAGAAAGCTGTTCGACGATTTCTTGGCTTATGTGCCTACTACCGGCGCTACGTCAAAGATTTCGCTCATCTCGCCGAGCCCCTAACACGTCTGACAAAGACAGACACGCCTTTCACTTGGGACGCACCACAGGAACAAGCATTCAAAGAGCTTCAACGCCGCCTACAAACACCTCCCATATTGGCTCACTTCGACGAAAACGCCGACACGGAGATTCACACCGATGCAAGCAACATAGGCCTGGGCGCCGTTCTAGTTCAAATCCAGGGCGGCCAAGAACGTGTAATCGCTTACGCCAGTCGCTGTCTATCTAAAGCGGAATTCAACTATTCCGCAACAGAGAAAGAATGTCTAGCCATTGTGTGGGCGACGTCGAAGTTCCGGCCATACCTTTACGGGAAACCATTCAAGTTAGTGACTGACCACCATGCCCTATGCTGGCTTGCAACCCTAAAGGACCCTTCAACCCGTCTTGTAAGATGGAGTCTACGATTACAGGAATTCGACATAACTGTCACGTACAAATCTGGCCGTCAGCATTCGGACGCAGACTGCCTCTCACGGGCCCCTGTAGATCCCCCCGCAGATGAAATTCCTGATGAGGCCATACTGTTAAATGCCATCAGCACAGAGTGCCTCGCTGAAAGACAATCTGCAGATCCCGAACTTCGTCACATCATGGACTATCTAAACGGTGCATGTACAACCGCTCCGAGAGCTTTCAAGCGTGCTCTGTCATCGTTATGTGTGCGCAATGGTGTCCTCATGAAGAAAAACTTTTCCGCCAGCCAAACGCCGTACCTGATTGCTGTACCTATGTGTCTACGTGATGAAATCTTACAAGCTTGCCACGATGAGCCAACCTCTGGACATTTGGGAGTCACCCGCACGCTTGCAAGGCTCAAAGAAAAGTACTACTGGCCTCGACTTCACTCAGACGTTTCACACTATGTGAAAACGTGTCGCAACTGTCAGCGTCGTAAGGTGCCGCCGACTAAGCCCACCGGACTCTTGAAGCCAATAGGCCCACCATCGAGGCCTTTCCAGCAGATTGGCATGGACATGCTGGGACCATTTCCCCTTTCACACTCCGGTAACCGGTGGGTCATTATTGCCACGGATTACCTTACACGATACGCGGAAACCTCCGCTCTACCCAACGGTACTGCCTTAGAGGTTGCAAAGTTTTTCATCAATTGCGTTGTCCTGCGCCATGGCGCACCGGAGATTTTGATTACTGACAGAGGAGCCGCATTTACAGCCGAATTGCTGCAGCAGATTTTAATTCACAGTCATACTGAACACAGGAAGGCAACACCTTACCACCCTCAAACGAACGGCTTGACCGAACGCTTGAACAAAACACTCGCTGACATGCTCTCAATGTACGTCGACGTAGAGCACAAAACGTGGGATGAAGTGCTCCCGTACGTTACCTTTGCATACAATACAGCGGTCCAGGAAACAACGAACATGACACCTTTCCGTCTGGTCCATGGCCGCGAAGTGACCACAATGCTTGATGCCATGTTACCACATCTAGACGACGGCAACCAACAACCAGATGTTCACACCTTTCTGCACCTCGCCGAAGAGGCCCGTCAGCTGGCCAGGCTGCGAATTCAGAATCAGCAACGCCGCGATGCCCAACGATACAACCTCCGACACCGTGACGCCCGGTACACAGCTGGAGACCTTGTCTGGGTTTGGTTTCCTGTACGTCGACGAGGCCTCAGCGAGAAACTGCTGTGTCGTTACTTTGGCCCGTACAAAGTGGTAAGCCAAGTTGGGGACCTAAACTATGAGGTTGTTCCTGATGGATTTAAAAAGTCCCGACGCTCCACGCTCCCGGCAAGAGATACGGCCAGCATCGTAATTGCGAATAGCCTGTTGAGAGTCACTGATGACGACTTTGGTATTAGGGTCGGCTAGCGCTAGCGCAATGGCAACCTCCTCAGCTGCGGTGACTGTTTCTGCATTGCGAATGCTGCAGGCTGTGTACCAGCTGCGGTGAGGGGCGAGAGCTACCGCCACCATCGCTGGCCTCGATGGATGGTAAGAGGCGTCCGTATACGTGACGTCCGGACGTCCACTGAAGCGTTTCTCGAATTGACGAGCCCGATCGGCCCGTCTCTCGGCGTGGTGTTCCGGGTGCATCCGTTTGGGAATGGGAGGAATGCGGAGATTTAGGCGATATTCTGGTGTAAGTTCAGCGTAACTTGGGGCCGATCTCGGCGGGGAGATCCCAACTTGCTGCAGTACTGCTCGGCCAGCGTGTGTGAGTGAGAGCCGCTCATACTGGGCGGTGAGGGTTGCCTCGATCAGTTCGCTCACGGTATTGGAGATTCCGAGAGCCATGAGCTTATGGGTAGCTGTGGACATGGGAAGACCTAGGGCCGTCTTGTATGCTTTTCGAAGTGATGCCTCTAGCCGTTCGCTTTCGGCACGAGTGAGACGTAAGTAGGGTCCAGAGTAGGTGATGCGGGAGCAGATGAAAGCTTGAACGAGGCGCAGGAGGTTGGACTCTCGCATGCCATGATGTTTGTTGGAGATTCGCTTAAGGAGGCGTCCGATCTGTACAACCGACTGGTCGATGCGTTGGATCGTGATGTTGTTGCTGCCGTTGGCCTGTAGATGCAAGCCCAAGATCCTGATGTTGTCTGTTCGAGGAATCGGGTTTCCTTGCACCTGGAGGTTGATGTCAGGAAGTATATTTGAAGGGCGTCGTCCCGGGGATGGGATGATGATATACTCGGACTTTGTCGCCGAGCAAGTGAGGCCAACTGTACTTAGATAATCTCCAATCCGTTCGATCGCGGTCTGTAAAGTCTCTTCAATCTGGCCGTCACTGCCGCGCGTGATCCAAAGTGTGAGGTCGTCAGCATAAATGCTGTGATGCAGGTGGGGGATGTCGGCCAGTAGCTTCGGCAGGCCTATCAGTGCGACGTTAAAAAGCATCGGCGAAAGTACGGCGCCTTGCGGCGTGCCACGGTTTCCCGGAGAGATGATGGAAGGATCTCCAGTGCCGGCTTTAAGTTGCACTGTGCGGTCGGTGAGAAAGTTTCGGATGTACGCATACATGCGATGTCCAACACCGAGAGCTTGAAGTTGTTGAAGAATCGCTTCATGGAGGACGTTGTCGAATGCCTTGGCAACATCGAGGCCGACGATGACTTTCGTGTCTAGTGTACGTCTCATGACTACCTGATGATGGAGAAGAAGCATAATGTCCGGGGCCGCTAAATGAGGGCGGAAGCCGAACATTGTGTCTGGCAGAAGATGGTTGTCTTCAAGGTATCGTGAGAGTCTGGTCTGGATAACGTGTTCCATCAGCTTCCCAACGCAGGACGTGAGAGAGATGGGACGGAGGTTGGCCAAGGTTGGTGGTTTGCCCGGCTTGGGGATGAGGACTAGATTGGCGCATTTCCACTCTTGAGGGATGGTACCGCTGGCCCAACATTCTTGAAAATAGTCGGTAAGAGCATGAATCCACATCTCGCTTACTTCTTTGGGCTCCAGCCCACGAGTCGCTCAGCGGAAACGCCCAGGCAAACACTCTCGCTCGAGATCT
This sequence comes from Amblyomma maculatum, assembly GCF_055883805.1. Classification (NCBI taxonomy): domain Eukaryota; kingdom Metazoa; phylum Arthropoda; class Arachnida; order Ixodida; family Ixodidae; genus Amblyomma; species Amblyomma maculatum. The sequence goes on from NC_139353.1 coordinate 134,072,675, forward strand.
CAGCTGCCGAGCCGAGAGTATGATCAGCCACCCTGCTTCCGCTGACACTAATATATCACGCGCTTCTCTACTCACCACTTACATGGACATACTCCAGCACTACCGACTCCAAAGGTGCACATATCCTCCCGCACACCGCGATCTAACAAGACGCGAGGCCGTCCAATGGCGCAAATTACAAACTGGCAGCTTTCCACACCCCCTCTTATACAGCAGGATCTTTCCGGATCAGATAGCCCCCATGTGTAAACACTGCTCAACTCCGGCCACACTCATACACATGGTGTGGACTTGTACACATTACAACACAGACAACACAAACACCCCAGAGACGTGGGAGTCTCTCCTGCGTACTTCCGAGCCAGCAGACCAACGCTGGCTTATCCAACGCGCGGTGGAGGCCGCGGCATCCCAAAGGATCCCCGCCGACCTCCTCTAAGTCAGCGCAACCGGCCCTTTGACTGGTCCCCTGTTTTTGGGCGCAATAAAAGAGTTCACCACCACCATCCACGCTCCCGGACGTGGTCCACGTGGTCCGGCTGAAACCGTATTACGACCGATAGTGTTGACTCTTTCTGTGTGTGAGCAACTGCCCTTCGTGCAATGGTTTTTTTTTTTTATCTCTACCCACACTTCCAGCATCGGGACGATGCTTCTTGTATCCGGGGGGGCAATTACACGCTGCATTCTTTATCTTCCCTCTGTGCTGATCGCGAGCGTGTGCCTCCTCGAGGCGAAGAAACCGACGTTCGTCTTCTCGAGGCGAAGAAACTGAAGTTCTTCTGTCGAAGCGGGCCTGCTAGTTTCCTGCCGCACTGTGACTTCTGTTACTCCTGTGTCCCGCGGTGACTTCTGATCAGAGACTTCACACCGTGACAATATCACGAATCGCGGTGGCAACTTCTCGTAGTCGTGTCATAGTTCACACGTCTCTAATCTGCCGAGAAGTAACGCTACATGTTTATTCCCTGAAAATTTCATTCACTTTCATCATCAATAGTTGAGGTTAAGTTTATTATGCGAGTGGCGCATGACATGAGAGTTGCATGAATGTTGTCAGCTCATGCTCATACATCTCTCCACTATATATCTCAGGTCGCCTAGCGCCAGTTGTAATCGCCTAGCGCCAGCTAGAGGGGAGCACGCGAGCTAATTGAGAAAGAACGAAAGCAACGAAAGTCACTGAAAAGAAGAGGACGATGAGGAGATCGCGCGCTCGGCGATAACTAGTTCGAAGAGCCAACAGCAGGGGAAGCGCAACTCTATGGCCTCGGGTTACGCGGACGCAAGTCGGACGAAAGCGTCGCTCAGCCATTCGTAATCTCTGATATATGGTATCATGCAATCTAGTTCACTAAATAAACTCGTTGAAACGTAATTGTTGTAGATAAAAACAACCAGCAACTGACAATGTGCGTAGAGATTAATAGTTGCGCCCCCTAGAGGAGATTAGCGTTTTCCCGTCAGATCTATTACTCCACGAGTTATAGCGCTCTACCGCAGCGCTATAACAGCGCTATAACGAATAGTAGAGCGCTCTATAGCGCTCTACTATTCGATTCGTATTCGATTCGCTGCTTTCACTATTCGATTCGTATTCGATTCGCTTTTTAGCTACATTATTCGTATTCGATTCGATAGCAAGAGTGCACTATTCGTATTCGATTCGGTTTGGAAAAAGTACTATTCGCACACCCCTAATACTGCTTCCTTTCACACGTAGAGGGCAGTTTTCCTGGGTGCAGTAAGGGCTTCAGACCGGGCATATCCATCACAGCCCATTATTCGTAGCACCGGGCCGTTGGCCTCAAAGGCGATAGTTGAAAGTATGTTATTGTCTTGCCTGCTGAACGAATGGGTGATCAGTCCATTCTCTTGCTGTAAGGCAAACGACAATTCTACTGTAAGAGTGTTGGCCATGGCAATCGCACTGAAGAGTTAGCCATGATGAGGCTGTGGGGCGTGAGAGGCAGTCAAGTTTGATGCTGCCTTTGAGGCAGGGAGTCAGGGCACTGCCGTGGTTTTTGGATGATTAGTGCGAAAAAGGAAACGTACCCGAATGCACAAGATGCTCCGTGATGGTGTGGATGCTTGTTTCCATGGTCTAGCGAACACGTTGCTGGACTCTTTGGAGGATGAACTGCTCTAATTGTGCCATTCTGTTTTCAAGATGCAGCTCCAAGTGTTGGAGGGTCGTTTGAGTAGGGACGATATAATTTATCGCGGGGCTGCAAGAACCCTTTCGTTAGGTTAGCTACTTCCTTTCGCGAGTAATTTACCGTTCCTTCTGGAACGGAACGCTTTGTGAGCGTACTAGGTGATCCTGAAAAAACGGACGAAGCATATTTATGACTGGCTGTTCTGGGTTCTTTCGCCTGGATATCCTAATATATACAGCCTGCTTACCTAAATTATTGCTTCCATAATTTACCAAATTATTAACACCTCAAATTTAACAACTGCGTCACTCACCATGCCTCCCAGTTATACACCTCAATTGTGGTCGCCAAAAATAAGAATGTAGGGGACCTCACCTCGCATTTTCACTATTTACCTACACTTCGTACCTTTCAGGAAACAAAGTTTTTCTACTTAACTTGCCCTAGTTTGTATTTTGTAGCTTTCGCAAACGTTGTTTGCAGTGTTTCATCGGTTACGTTTACTTGATGTCACCATTGTCGTAGACTCTAACTGCTCTTATGTAATTTGTGTTATGCTGTCGAAAGAAGAAATTATTTGTTTGTTGGGACCCTTAAACCAAAAAACTTTAACCAAGTAAATTAGATTTACGTTTTTTTTTTTTTGGGGGGGGGGGGCAAAATTGGGGGCAAGTTTCCGTTCCGTTCCCGAGTACACTGTGCTTACGTCTTTGTGCCTGCCTATTCTTGTGTTGGTGATTTCCTGGCGGTATACGCCTGTGCGCAATGTGTTTGTTTGCTTGTCGCCATTGTGGACTATTTTCAGCCGTGGCTAAATGACAACCACCGCAAATCAGTCGTTTAAATTCTGCGTTAGGGCATGGCGTGCCCTGCTCGTGTCTCCGCAATCCGCAAGTGGAGCATATTGCTGCCTTCGCGTTGGGACATTGGTCCCAGCGACGATCAACCTGCTGACATATATCACAAACCTAAACTCGCGGATGGTACGGAAAAACTCGGACCGTAAAAGATAGCAGTCAGACATTGTAAGGGAGGCTGTTGCCTTCAATTGTAATCATGACAGTGCCTTCGTAACCAAGTGGGGGTGCTTGCAGGATTTCGCACATGCGGCAATGCAAATAGCTCATTAGTTCTGATATATCACCAGCATTCATTTCCTTTCATTTGATTATGACGAGCCGTTTTATATGCATAAACGGCAAGTCATTCCAACTGATTACTAGGGACTCTAAAGCGAGAAATGCATTTTGCACCTCCAGATCCACCACGTCAACAGCGAGCTGGCTACTCTGGCTTAAGTAGCGGAGTGAATACAATGGTATTACATCTTTCTCAGAGAGCCCGCGATGATCCGATATGAGGCGCGTTGACTCTGTCTATCCGTATTATATGCTCATCTTCGACGCGGTATTGCTGCTTAGGACGAAGTATGATGGTGTGCTGGTATTTGCGCGGGGCACTCATGATTGGCAAAACGTTCTTTGTGCGGTTCATGTTTTGTCGCTGATAATTATTTTTCAGGCACCCCTTCAGAAAAACAATATAACTAGGCAGCGTTTCCCTTGCGCCGTTCGTCTCGGGGCAGTCGAACATGTTGCGGGTAATGTACTGCCGGTCGGTCGCCAACTGGATCGAGCCTGGCCCTCGTTTGTGTCCATTTGGTGCACTAGAAATGAAGCGAGGTTCAATGAAAACCATTCTCACACTTTCCTTCAGTTCAGCTATGCTCCTGAAGATCAGCAAGTGCAGCGAAAGGGTTGTGCAGGAGCAGCACCCTTGGAGGTATGCCAACGCTGGTCGCATTTTACTTTGAAGTCCATGCGTTGGCTGAGATTTCTGGAACCTTCAAGTTTTCTCAGGAGCGTCGTTTAGTCGTAAAGCTTTGTTGGGGCAATACGTAGCCGCAGTGGCCGTCGGCTGCAAGCCGGACGGCGGGGGCGGTGATGGGATCGAACTAATGGTAGCGTCCCAGATATAGTCACAGCAATCTGGAGATAACAGTTCTAAGCAGAATGTTCATTTGGGCAAGTTGGTACACGTTCATAATTGTAAAACAGCGCGAACAATGGTAGACAATGTATAAGCAAACCATCTGTCACTCTAAATGACAGAGAGATAGCTTTTATTGGTGACCTTTGAGTGTCGGACCTGTCTCTGCCTTTTGGTTTGGTTTTATCGACTTCAGTGCGACGTAGAATGTACTGTCTTTCCTTTAAAGGCGCCAAGTTTTGACATTAAATACTTATTTGGGCGTCGGCGCTCGTCCCGTGTCTTTCTCGTTCTTGTCTACCGTTGTTCGCGCTGTTTTACAATTATGATAAGAGTCCTGTTAAAAGGAGAGATAGGTAAAGAGCGGACACTCTCATAGGGCCCAGCGGCCCATTTGACTGTAGCGCACGAAGCGGCCGGCGGCAACTGCTTCCGGTCTTGGTGAAAGGCAAACGATTTCAATGGTAGCATGCGCTGCGCCCTTTTCGCGCATTATGTTGGTTTTATGTGGTCTGCTAGTGTTTATTTTCAGCATGCATACCAACATGAAAAATAGATTCGCAGTTCTCTAAAATGGCAATCAACGCTGCTGCACCACAGCCTTTTCAAAACAGTATTGCAGAAAAGACGCCAAGTGCTTTGTGAAGTGAACATTTCTTTTGCTTCATATAAAACACATAAAATATGCAGCAGATGTAGACTGAGGCATTGACAAAACTTGGCACACATTAGGCAATGTGCAAAGTACTGAAAAAAAAATAAACAAGCTGAGAAACAAGTCGCTGGCGGTGGGTGCTTTGAGCGATTGAACGATAACACTACCAGCATGCCTCTGGCATGTGGGAGCTGGGAGTTCACGTAAACTGCAGAGATGGAGGCTGTACCGATGGCTACCGGAGTGTCCGGATGGCACAACGGCAGCTGGCAGACGGTAAGGGGCAGAACGATTCAACTAGTGCCCATTATTGGTTTCCTAGGATTCTTAATGCAGCCACCAGGCCGCATTCAGGGACGCTCGGACGACTTGGTCTTCGCTGTGCTTAATATCTACTTCGACTGGTCTTCCACATAATGTGGCAGGCAAAGTTGGTATGCTAAGTAGTTGAGATTACGTGTAACGTAATGGGGAAACAAATTGGAGTACTGAATGCGCGACCACCTATGTGCATGAACGGGAAATTAATCTGGAAAGGGGGTTACTAAGAGGAGTCATTAACGAGGCTGCGTCGACTTGAAATACAAACCTTAAGGAATGGGCAAGTTGTCCACAGCGAAATAGTTTGGACAGCACAAAAGCACACCCACGCAGTCTAAATGAAGATCTAGGCGAGCTCTTCGAAATACTGCGGCGACGCCGGCGTCATGGAAAGCGCTTTCTAAAACAAAGAACTTAATCCGGATTGAGTTTCAATTCAACGATGGGCATCGGTGACAAGGTAATTGGATGCCTGCCCTCTTAGAAAATAATTCCAGTAATGCGTATGAGACATTCCCAAACATCCTGAAGTAAATTTACGACTTTCAAGGCCTGTTGTACCATAGCAACTAGAAAACAAACAGGTCACAGTAGCAAGCCATGGATCACAGAAGAATTAATGGCAAAGATAAATACGAAGAGCAGCCTATATCATAAGTGTATTAAATAAAAATCTGAATACGATTTAACAGCTCTTAACAAATATCGAAATCGTTAGAATACCGAGCTTAAATATACAAGAAACGCCTATTAGAAAAATCAATTTGCGTCAACTTGAGGTCGTGCCGACATTTCCTAGAAGCGACTAAATGCTATATTAGGGCGAAATAGTGAATTTCGTGATATAAATACCCTAAATATTGTCGGTGTGAGCATATCCGGAAAACAACTTGCAGATATGTTCAACGCACACTTTGGTATGGTCTCCAGAAATATAGCTCCGCAAAATGACATTAGTGAAGTTGTTCCCACTCGTGACACTATATTTCTCGAACCAGTTGACGAAACAGATGTAACGTCAGCTTTCCAGGAGCTGAACTATAGCATATAAACTGATATTGATGACCTCCAGATGAAGCCTATTGGGTATATTTTTGATCGCATTTCACCATATGTTACGTACATCCTAAACCTTTGTGTCACTACGGCTGTATTTCCTCGTAAAATGCAAATCGCACGTGTGTCATCTTTAAAAAATGTGACAAAAATGAACTTGGGAATTATAGGCCAATATCTATCTTACCCGTATTTCTAAACTGCTGGAAAAAGTAACACTCAGGAATTTTTTACGCTTTGACGTAAGACACCAAATCGTAACAGCGGCTCAGTATGGCTTCCGCAAGCGCCTATCTACTGAACTTGCATATTAGAACAGAAGGAATATATATTGAACGAACTTGAAAAGAACAGGATAGTCAATGGCATATTTCTTGATTTTTTGAAGCGTTCGAGCTATTAAGCAACGAATTAGCTCTTCGTTGCTAATTTCGTTTTCCGCGGACATGCGCTGTCGCTTGTACGGTCCTATCTTATGCATCGAAAACAGGCAGTAGCAATAAATTTCTTTCTATCAGATATGCAATCTGTAGGCTGTGGCGTTCTACAAGAAAGTATTTTAGGTCCCTTTCTCTTTAATATTTATATAAATGATATTGTCCACACAGCTGCACTCGTAAAATTCGTTATCTATGCTGACGACACCAGCATTTTCTTGCCGGGGATAGCATATCAGAACTGACAGATGCCGCAAACAATACGCTTAAGCAAATAGAACACTTGAGTAACAAGAACTCGTTACGGATTAACGCAACTAAGATAAAAGTCGTTGTCGTCAGGGGCAGAAACACGCTATTTTTTATTACCCAGAATATATTCATAAAGTCTGTGCCCTTTGAAATTGTAGCTTCATTTAAAACACTAAGCGTAATATTTAATGAAAAACATGTCATGGGATGACCATGTTTGCTTCCTTGTAAATAAATGGTGAAATATTATTGGCCTTGTACACAGGAACCGCGAGGTATAACCACGAAATGTAATGCTCAGTTGTAGATTAATTCTCGCCTCAACTATTGCCATTTAGCATACGGTAAAACGGCAGCAGGAAATCGTGAGAGGCTACACGTGTTACTGAAGCAATTCTTAAGGATCCTTGAAAATATTCCCCCACACACCTGTTTTCTTTAAATACAGTATACTTCGGCTGACGGCTCTCATGCAACACTGTTGTAGTGCCTGAGAAATCAACACCGCCACAATCGCTACATTGCGCAGCATGCGCCGGCGCCTCTAGTTCTACACGCCATTTGCAGGAACGTAGGATAGCCTTCGAGAGTCTCGGAGGCTATGCAGGAGCGCACAGAAAACTCCACCAGTGCCATCAGCCTAAGGCACCATTAGTTTTACGACTACCGCTTAAGCAAGATTATAAAAAACGAGGTCTCAAATAACACATATTTACTTTCTAAATTGACTGAGCTTGTAAAACGAGAGTCATCATACAATACAAGAAATATTGAGCAGTGGAGTGTAAAACTTACAGAACTTCGTATGGTGAGCAGGCATCAGAAAGTAGACTACGCCGACGTCTTAACTTAGCATAAAGCAATATTTTTCTTCACAGTGTTGCATGTCAGAATTGGAGTACTCTTTGCATTTAATTTAACGGTTTTTCTCGTGCCTGATTTAACCTGCTTTCGTTTTTTATACGCCGTACGAGTGGGCTTCTCACCTGCTTGTTTTCATTGTGTACTTGTTCGCACGTGTGTAACTCTAAATTGGCAATATTTTTATTATCTCAATGGTTCTTGATCTTGCACTTAAAAACACATGCCCTGTATTTGTTGTTATTCATACACCTAACTACTTCAGTGCTGCAAAGTGGGGGCCCATGGCTTTGTCAAGCTGTCAAATGGTAGCTTTTACCCCCCCCCCCCCGGACTCCAGCCATCATTTGTACCGGGATGTCAAATAAACTGAACCGAAATATGCAGTAGGCTCAAAGCTGCACATATATGAAAACATCTCTGAATTTCTTTACATCTGCGTATTGCAAAAAAAAAATAAATTACATGTGTTTAAATTTCGCGCTATCGAATATCGTAGGCGTCAGCCAGTTTTTCACGATGGCTACAAAGGACTCGTTTGCTGAAATTCTGGCGCCGGCAGGTGCACTGAGAACGAAAAACCAGGAGCATGAAACTGGCAGTCCGTAGCTGGCATCCGACATAGCCGCGCACTGACTGGACGCAGGTTTATTTGATGTGTTAGGCAAAGCTGCTAACTCGGCCCTTTTCTTTCATATAGAAGGATGATTACAGAAGCAGGCTGCTAGGAAGTTCAATTTCCGTTACACCTAGGCTTTAATGCGCCTTAGTTAAAGCAAGGTTTTACATTTGAGTTCGTAACCTATACTATCGCATTCTTGCTGTTACTGTCTGCCATTCTTTTATAAGCCCCACATCAATCAAGCTGTACTAACGACTGTGCGAGGCGTAGGGATAGTATGTCCAACACAGTAATTGGGATTCAGTTCGCACAGAACAAAGAAGCCATCCAGAGGAGAAAATTGGATGATAGTACATCAAACGTGTAGACTCGGTTCATAGCTTGGTATGAGGTAATGTTATCTAAGCACGAATGACTTACATTGTCACTAGTTTCCAAAATACTGAGTATGTTGAATGAAGAGATGGGGTCACGTAGAGCAAGTAAGTTAGAATACACCTTTTTTAAGAGTGCGATAAATTCGTTGTGCTTTTATTCCACCTTTTACTTCAACGACAGCGGTCGTGGTCCGCTCACATACGCTAAAAAGGAGGGGCCGGATCCCCAGGGCACTGCGGCGGCCGACAACAAAGAAGCGAACGAAACCTGAGCCCTCCAAGTTCTTCGCAGAAGGCCTCAGGCGAGAACCGAGAGATGCAGCCAGGGCGCAGCTGGCGGTAAGGCCGACGCGTCCAGTGCGGGACATTCCACCTGGAGCGGTCCGGGTCCGCTTACACGGTCGCGGGCGAAGCAAGCGACCGCAGACGCCTCCGTCTCCTGCGACAAGGCCTCCAAATCGTCAAATCCTGGAGGCCGCGGAGAGCCAGTGTAATATAATACGAATTTCCTCGTATGTCTCGCGGTCGGTTCCAGGGCGGTAAATTCGCAGCCAGACACTTGAGGCATGCCTGCGTCGCTGGGCGAATAATTGGCATCTGAGAATGGTCAGCGTATAAAGGTGTCTGGAGGTAGTGATCTGGAAGCCAGGGACACACGCGTAGGTTTAACGCGTCCAGGTCATGCGGCCGGTACGGTGGCGGTGAAGGCAGTCGCCACACAGCCAGACAGATGGTATCGCGTATTCATGAGCCACTTCACCTACCAAGTGGCCCAGAAAATCGGGCACATTCCTGCGTGTAAGAAAAAGGGCAAAAAAGCGTTAACTTGCATCGGCAGCTGAGGAATAAATGCTAAAGAAACTGTGTAGGCTATTTATTTAAGTGCAAAGTGAAATGTCTACTCGAGACATTTCGCGGAATATTATCGTCGAGTAAAACTGTGCACAATGTTATTATAGTATAGTTACCTCGTAGGCAAGAATATCCCATTTTTACAGTTTAATGAACCCGGTCGTCAGTTCTCCCTCAATAGCGATTAATAAATCTTTCGCGATTAACTTCGCGTTCACGGTACACGATTTTGATTTCGGACCTACGCTTATGTGAACTGTAAATCACATGTAAAAAATGTATTATTCGCTTCGTGTAAGAAAGGACCTATTTGCTGCTTACGAAGTGGCTAGAAGAAACGTTCTAGACTCGCATAAGCTTGAGTATAAACGCAATTGAGTCAACAGTGCCCTAGCAGGAGGGAAATTCTAGACAAGGGGCGCACCCTTACCACTAACGTTCTAATGGTTTAAGCATGTAAGCTTAGAAGTACTCATATCCCACGGGTTAAGCCATGAACAATATATGAGTGTACATCTCAGAACAGCAGTTGTCTTTACACGAAATTAACTAGATACCATGTCACATTCCTTTGGTGCTGCGATGGATCTTTTCAGTTGCTTCGTCTAACCATACACTTTGCAGTAAGAGCTTAATCTTATCACCGGAGACTAACGCCGCTGAACCTCCGCTTGTGGCAGCGGTTGCGGTAACGGCCAGCTTGCTAAGCGCTCCTGCCTCTTACCAAATTTCTACTACCGGTGCATCGGGTCGGCAGTATCAGGATAGCTGCACATGTGGATCACCGAGAGTGATCGGCATTCAAGCCAGTGCTGTCATTGCCTGCAAGTGACGCGCCTGCGCCATCGACTCCTGGTGCACCTTCACTGTGCATTCGCAAATCTTGTTGCTGTGTTTTAAATCTCGGACGCCGCCAGAGGAACCTCAATTTGTGGCAGGGGTTTTGGCAACAACTCGTCTGCTAAGCGCTCCTGTCTCTTCATACAGGTCGCCACCTGTCATTTATGTCCATGCCTTTGGCTGCCTCCCCCAACTGCTGCTATAATTACCATGCCTACCACAACTGACACAGCTTGGTGGATATAAGCCTTGGATAATTCTTTCCAGGCCACCTGGAAGTTATGGTTGTCGAGTTTGTCTCAAATGTGCGTGCAATGCTTCAGTCTGAGGCTTCACAGGTGATTGCCAATTTGGAAAAGCAAATTAGAGATATTTGTTCTGGTCAAACCTTCCTCAAGATGTCCTTATAAAAAATGAAAGCCGAGAAACCTAAGTTGAAGCCTATCAGAAAAACATTGACTGCACAAAACAAAGCACTGGGAGCGTGTAAGTGCCCTAGAGTAATGCTCTTGCAAAAGCAATGTCGAAATCAAGGGAATACCATGTAAGTAGCCGAAGATTGCTTAACCATCCTAGGAAAGGTTGGCACAAAGATCGGATGCCCTGTAACCGCCGAAGATATTGGCGTGATTCACCGGGTGCTCCCAAAACGGCTGTAAAAACCTCATTGCTCGTTTCCACCCAAGAGCAAAGAACTGAATTCAACTAGGTGGCTCGAGGGACACGGATATGAACTGCTGATATTGACTCTCAGTCTAATCAGTCAGCTACAAGGTTTGTGAACGACTACCTGATGCAAGAAAATACACACCTCTTTGCGAAGGCACAGGAAGTGAAAAAAAAAATAAACACACAAATAATGACAGCTTCTCAGGACTGAGGACAGCGTAAATAAAGCTCGGAAATTTACTGACAGCCACATCTTTAGAGACCGCCAATAATCGAACATAGAAATGCTTGAATAAGCTTTTGCTTTTTTGTTCATCATTGCTTCCTACATTTCATCCAGTGACCTTATTTCTGTTGTTTCGCAATCATACCTTTCCGCCAACCCTTTGAATTCCCACAACCTCCGCAAACATCACGTCGAATTTCAAGCTCTTTTATTCTCAGTGCGGCGGCCATTTTTAATCGTTCGCGTGTCTTAGACATTGGTCAGTGATTGTGACAGAAATATTTAGGGATTGTCGCTATATTCCGTTCAGTACTTCCATCGCACTTCATCACACAATTGTGACTCGGCCATTTATGTAACGAGAGCTACACTACGCCAGTCTCTTCGACTCTTTTCCGTGATCGCACCATAGCTGTGGCAGCACTGACTTTGAGCCGTTGCTTAGCAACAGCTAAGCTGGCGGCGCCGCTGGGTCGGAGTAATGCCGCGAAACCTACAAAACTGTATTTGATGTTTTTTAGCAACCGCCAGCATGCAGCCTTATCACTCTGATTCTGGATCGCGCATCAGCTCTGTTTCCTTCCGTTCCATTCTCGAGTTCACTGTGCTGAACTTCATGTGCCTGCCTTTTCATGCGTTGCTGCTTTACAGACGGTTAATGATCTTGCGCGAGTTAGTTGTTTGCTAGTCGCTGTTTTCGACAATTTTTGGCTACAGCCAAACGACAACTACCGCAAATCAGGCCTCTCAGTTCTGCATTGGCACACACATGGCGTGCCCCATTCGCGTCGCCGCAAGCCGGAAGCGGAGCACATTGCTGCCCCTGCGTTGGAATTGCTGCCTGCAATGAACAAATCTCCGAAATATATCCTATACCGCAACTCGTGGACGGTACGGAAAACCACGGACCGTAAAAAAACGCAGTCACTTTGTATGGTAGGCTGTTTCCTTCAAAAGGGATCATGATAGTTTTTTCCTCACCACGTGGGCGTGCCTGAAGGATTTAGCACTTACGGTAATGCAAACAGCTCATTAGTTCCTTAGAATGTATATCACTTGCAATTGCAATATTTCTTCTAATTAGATTATGACCAGCCGGTGCACATGCTTGCAATGGCGCGTCCTTCGCAATGATTTTCGTGGACTCTAAAGCGAGAAGTGCATTTCACACCTCAAGAACCACCGCGTCAACAGTGAGCTGGTTGCTTTGGCTTGTGGAGGGAATACTCCGACATTATATCTTTCTCAGAGAGACAGTGATGACCCGAAATGTGGCGAGTTTTGACTGTCTACCCGTATAATATGCTCTCCTTGATGCGGTAAGGCTGCTTAAGACGGAGAATCATTTTGTGTTGGTATTTGCGCAGGGAACTGTAGGCCGGCGCTGCAACGTCTTTCGTGCCTTTCTGCTTTTGCCGCTGATAACTTTTCTCAAGACGTTCCTTTCGCGACGAGAAATAATGGCAGTAGCAGCATTTGACTTGCACCGGTCGGCTGGGAATCGTCGAAAGTGTTTCGGGTAGTGTATTGCCGGTTGGTCGTCAACAAGAACGAAGCTCGAGCTCGTTTGTGTCAGTTTGGTGGAGTAGAAATGAATAGATGTTCAATCAAAAACATTATCAAACTTGCCTGCACGAGATCAGCGAGCGCATCCAAAGGGTTGCTGCAGGAGCAGCACCCTTGGACGTATGTTGACGCTGCTCGCACTCCCCATTACTGTCCATGGTATGGCCTTGACATACCAGCTGAGGCTTCCAGAATCTTCAGCGTCCCTTCCTCGGTAACGTCGTTTCGTCGTTTGTAGTGTTCCGGTGAAATCCTACAGGAACAGAAAAAAAAATAGAAATTTGTTCGGAACACAGCAGCGATGGCCGCCGGCAACAAGCTGGAAGGCGGGGGCCATGACGGCATCAGATAGCAGTCACTGCAAGCGGGAGAGAACAGCCCGGTTCGGCAGGAGCGCGGTCACAAACGCGTCCGTCGCTCACCGTGGCCATAAAATGAATCTGAGGAAAAAGAGCTGTGGTATATACATGCGTTATCTTAACGTTCTGTACCCACTAAGTGTAGTGTTAAGCCGCGATTTGATTCTAGGTCTAACCATTCAAAGCATTTCAAAGACAGCATTGCAGTATCTACTCTGGATTCAGTTTTGATAATGTGGTGGTTTGACAACATGAATATCAGCTTAAATGAGCATGTGCCTATGCTAACGAACGCCAGTTTTCACGTTCCCGTTATTGCAAGAGCGTGTGACAAATAGTTAATGAAATTGAAACCATTTTGCCGAGATTGACGGGAGCAGGCAGGGGCCGGATACTGATACAAAAACAAGTTGTGATACCATGTGTGCATGAACAGTTGCTTAAAATAAAAAAGGTGGCTAGGAGATATAGTGTTGGAGGGGTGCTCTGGGCCCCTAATAAATATTCAAGAATATGTTGGCGAATGAGGCTCGGGCTGACTGAGGCTGATAAAATTTTATTCACAATAAATGGGAGGATAGGGGAAGTCAGCTAGCGTGCCACACGCCGTGGAGACGTTCGGCAACGCCGGCCCATTCGACGGCCTTGAACTGAATACCAGGGTCATCGCTGGACCTTAGCTTGTCCTAAGCTTCATTAGAGGGATCAGGTTAGAGTTTTGAGGGAGGGTTATGGGCTTTGCACACACAGATCATATGCTCGAAGTTGTCTTTCTCCCCGCAAAACCGGCAGAAGGGATTTATTTTCTTATTTATGAATTTTGATATGTAGTTTGGATTGGGGATGGTCCCCGTCTGTAGCTGTCTCCATATTACTTGTTGTCTGGTCAGTGTTTCATGGGGTGGTGGGAGTGTTCTCATTGCTTTGTAATGTGCAGTGATGTCGTAGTATGATACGGCTGGCTCGCCAAAGGGTTCCGGTTCCTGATTTTGCGCCACCGCTCGGCCGGCTAAGAAACAAAAAATGGGCGTAAAAATTGGGCATTTGTTGTGATGCACCGCCATTCGCGAGCCGAGTGATTGAGGCTCGCGAACGGCAGTGCATAAAAACGCCGTACTTTTTTTCTTGTTAGTCAGGTGGCAGTCACGATAAAACATGCTAAATATTACGGCCTACCGCACATAGCAGCCTGTGATTACTGCGCTACCTGGCCCCTTCGCACCTAAAGAAAACAAACGACAAAATACATTGCCACCAGGCTCCGTCGCACATAAAGTAAACACGCGCCGAACAAATGCTCATTGCGGTTATCACTGGTGCGTTACAGGCTGGGTGAAAACTCCAGTAGGTAGTTTTCCATCATAAATATTTCCTTTAGATGCATACATACCTGTAGTATCTGTGGTTTTGCCACTCGGAGCATATGACACACTTGACAGTTTTGCACGACGCACAGTATTTTGTTTTACCTTAAAGGCTCGCCTTTGTGCAAGCCAAAGCATTCGGATTTTGTTCCTTCGTAATCAGATGCACTTCGTTAGGGAGCTTGATAATCGTCATCTTCGTTCTACTGTTTGCAACGGTAAGGAAACCGCCCGGCACAAATGAGTCTCCTGGAGGTTTCATGCTCGTTCACTTGCAGAGTGGATCGCTCTGGACGTAGAACTGCGTTGGATCCTGACTGAGACGCGCATCAATATGTAGGAGAGGCACATATGTGTCACCAAGTTGTTGATACCGCAGAAATCGCGGCGGAGGCAGAAAGGTTCTGGATCATTTCACAATAGAATGACCATTCTTTGTGCACCGAGAACCTTTTCACCACTGCGACCACATCCGTTCTGACTCCTGAGGGCAGAAACCGGCTACAGCGCTAAATCATCCGTTGCCAGAAAAATGTCCCGCGTTTCCTGCAGGCGTGCATTCTGGCCGGAACAATGCCCTTTTCAGGGGGTGTGTATGTGCCTCTCTGCCGAGCTTCGTAGATGAAATCCTATAGCTGCACGGTTGTAGATGACGCGAGGAGGAAGCGACGCCCATTGCACCATGGCGCGCCGCGGTGACCGCATTTTGCTCGGTAACTCAAACACCCTGCGCATATGCGCCGCTCGTAAGTCACAGGAGACGATTCCACCTAGCTCTACAGCATCAACAAACACCTGGCCGCTTTGCCCGCCTCCGCGCTTTCCTGTCTGCCAAAAACCTGCACACTGAGAGCGTCTCATTCTGTCACGTCGAACACGGCCCGCGCTACACGCTCTTACAATACGAAGATAGTATATGCATGTACCCCGCCGCGGTGGCGCAGTGGTTACGGCGCTCGACCACAGTTCCCAAGGAAGCGGGATCGAATCCCGGCCTCGGCGGCAGCTTTTCGATGGAGGCGAAAAGCAAGACGCCCGTGTGCTGTGCGATGTCAGTGCACGTTAAAGAACCCCAGGCGGCCGAAATTTCCGGAGTCCTCCACTACAGCGTCTCTCATAGCCTGAGTTGCTTTGGGACGTTAAAACCCCCCAAACCAAACCAAACCAAACCAATATGCGTGCGTTATAAGTGGATTGTGAAAACGCTGTAACATTCCCCCATACTGCGTGAGCATAATATATTGCAATCACTGTCACTATTTTCCGCCCCGAGGCCAAAAAAAAGGGGGGAGCCTTCGCTTTCTACCTGCATTGGCGTGGCCATTTTGTATGGCGCGCTTTCGCGTCGTCTGCTACACTGCCGTCCAATGTTTCTCTCGCCCGCTCCCGCATGATGGCGCCACATCATCCCGCAAAAGGCGAATTCCGTCTCCTCAACGGTAGGGTTCCGCAACTTTTTCTCGTCATTGTTTGACTCTGAGCGGGTTAAACGGTGATTGTTACCGCGAGATGTCTCTGAACGCAACCTAAACGTACATAAAGGTAACATATACTCACTGAAGGCAGGAAATAATTACGGTGAAGCTAATTGAATAAATAGTGCTACGGTTATACCGTCACTGCATGGTTTTGTTGACGGCAAGTTTTTGCGGCTATGAAGAACTCAAAACATCAAATAATGCAACCTAATGGGGAACAGAGCCCTGGTAAGATCTTAGTAGCTTATTTTATCTTTGCGTAAAAACCTCCAGCAGTTGTTTTATTCGCTTAGCGTTAAGGTAGGTAGTGTCAATTGATTGCGCCATTGAAGCAACGACTACGGCAGGCTTTAAATGCCTGCTCTTATTCAATTTACAATATTTCCGCTATCTGTCACCAGGTGACTCTGCTCAGATGATCTGACCGTTGAGAGAACGAAATGGTGCTGTGCTACTCGCGATAGCGGTTGTGGTGCAGTTCGTTATTGCGCTAGGCTGGGAATGCGATTTTTGTTTTTGTGAGGGGACATGCCCAGTATAAAAATTAGAAGTGGCTTAACTCGGCTGTGCCGTCTTTTACCTTCATCGTAATTAAAGGGTAGTCTGGCTGTCTAGCTATGTAGTTGCATTGAAGATGAGCATTTCCTCTTGTTCTGCTTGCTTCTTGATTGCCGGACTGCGCGGCGAGCGTGCGGCGCCTGCAAGCTGCTTCCGTTGTTGTTGTTGTGTTGGGTTTTTTGGCACATAGGCAACTAATGCCATCATGCGCCAAACACGAGTTTGCTGAGCTTCTTTATGAGTGAAAATGAAAAGTGTTTAGAAAATTACAGCTTATTTAGAATCCCCAACTCTAATAAAACTAAAAACAGATGAAATTTCAACAAGTGGGTTGTCTCCTAATAGTAAACAGGGGTGGAATGGGATGCGGTCATTATAGAATAGAGTGAACTATTTCAAGTTCTGTGCACGAGATCAAAATGTGGTTCACGGTGAGCTCACCTCCATATTTTTCGCATAATGGTTTTTGCTCATTTCTCAGTAAGGAATTGTGTGTCAAGTGTGTATGTCCAATTCAAAGACGGCACAAAATCACCTCACTGAAGCGTTCCTTATGTATACATGATTTCCATTCTCCTACTATGTGTTTTACTGTGTGTAGCTTATTTTGCTCTTCATTATTCCATTTTTTCTGCCATTTATCGATCAGGCTTCTTTGTAATAACCTGATGCAATCCTTGTCGGGGATTTGTTATTTTCTTTATTACCTTATTTCGAGCTGGTGAAGCACATGAGTCGGCTATTTCGTTACTATCTACCCCGACATGGCTAGGAACCCAGCAAAATAATATGGTTTGGCCTTGCGTTGTGAGTTGTTCTATGCCGTGAATGATGTTTCCTACTATAGGCTCAACTGCATTTTTAGAATGTAACTCCGTAAGCACACTTAAAGAATCGGTATAGATAATGCTCTTTTTACAGTTCTGTTGCATAATTTTATTTACAGCTACATAGACAGCGTAACATTCTGCAGTAAATATTGAGGGACTTTTAGGTAGCCTTACTACTTTTTCTCTGTTGCCTTGCACAACAGCGCATCCAACATTATTTGCTGTTTTTGATCCATCTGTAAAAAAAATCGGTGAAGTTCATATATTTCTCTCGTAGTGCTAGGTATTCTTGTAATATGTGTTCGTGTGCTGTTAGATTTACCAGGGTGGAAATGAATACTGTCTCTGGGCTACAATTGGAAGTGCATCCAGTATTCCTAAATATTGGCATATTTCTTCGAAGCGGAGTAGTAAAGGCCGGATAGAATGGGTTTTTTTATGAACAGTGTTCTGGAAGAGCACTGTTCATAAACAAATCCCATTCTATTCTATAAGCCTTTTCTACTCCGCTTTGAAGCTGCGGATGTAAAATGGCTCTATGCCTCCTCGTAGCACAGCGACAGCGAAATCGCAGGTTGTGGCCAAACTGATTGATTTAGAGGAAGGAGAAAAGCGCGGTAACTCTCTCACTTGTTTTCTGTGGGCACCTTAACCGCGCCGCAAAAGAAGGGAGGAAGGTGGGAGAGAACGTGGAAGGAGAGAAAGAGGAGCCGTAGTAGAGGGCTACGGAGTAATTTCGACCACCTGGGGATCTTTAACGTGCGCTCACATCGCACAGCCCACGGACGCCTATTTGTTTTGCCTCGTTCGAAACGCAGCCGCCGAGGTCTGGTTCGAACCTGGGTACTCCGGCACAGTAGTCGGGCGTCTTAATCACTGCACCACCCCGGCGGGGTGCTGTTTGTGGCCAATATAACTTTCGATACAAAAGAAGAGGGAATGACGCGCGTTAGGCAACAGCCGTCCTCCACCACCGAAACGGTGGCGGGTGCAATGACGGCCTACAACAGATAAAAATCCGGTGGAAGGCGAGCACCCGCCCCAATCTAGTCGCAGAGCGAAAGCTGCAGTTGTCGCACCAATAGCACCTGTAACACCGCCTGTTCAATCAATCCTTGTTTTTTTTTTATTTTTATTGCGAAAGCAATACTACTTTCACTTTCAGCTCCTCGCGTGGCGAGGCCGTGGTAGCTACCATTGACATTTAGCTTGACTTCTGCTATAACGTCATACCATCTGCCGCAAAAACCAGGGGCCCAACTTGTGCTGTCGCGAAGCGAGGCCGCGCGTTGTGGCTGCATGGCCTCCGAGATTACTCCCGCGTGCGTCGTGCGCGCGGAGGTAATCTCGGAGGCCATGGTGACTGCTGCCTAATTCCTGCGCCCGCCGCGCGCGGCGCGCCTAGCGGTGTGATGTCGCAGCTGCAAGAGCAGGGCTCTAACTTGTGCCGTCGCTAGGCGAGGCCGCGCGTGGTGGCTGCGGCCTAACTCTTGCGCCAGCCGCGCGCGGCGCGCCTAGTGGTGTGACGTCACAGCTGTAACATCAGGGCTCCAACTTGTGCCTTCAAGAGGTGAGGCCGCGCGTGGTGGCTGCTGCCTAACTCCTGCGCCCGCCGCGCGCGGCGCGCCTAGGAGTGTGACAGCACGCCATTTGCTGTAAAACCGGGCGCGCGGCGCGCTGCCGGCCAGGCCGTCATTGCACCCGCCACCGCTTCGGTGGTGGAGGACGACGGCTGTTGTTGTGCACGTCTTTGTCTTTTTTTTCTCTTTCTTGCCTATTTTCTCTTCTGTCCGCACGAGGCAGCGGAGGTGGCTCAGCTACAGAGCTAGTAGCAGGCCCGTGCATTTTCTTTTCTTTCTTCCCACAGTCACAACAACAAGGCCGCCGGCCAGACGTTGCGATGCCGCCTACCACGAAAGCCGCTCGGCAGAATGCGAAGAGAAAAGAACGGCGAGCTGCGGAGACTGAAGAAGAGTGTGAACAGACTTTTTAAGCAGCGTTCCCAGTATGCAGTTGGCGACAACGTGCAGCCTCTGCGGGAGTTACGTTTGTGAGAATGCTTAACGTCATGGATGACGATGCAGAAGCGCGCAGCGTATCTCTAGCTCAACGGCAACCCTCTACGGAAGTTACTTTTATGAGTATGCTCAACACCATGGATGACGATACAGAAGGGAGCAGCGTATGCGTATGAGTATGCTAAAACGCCATGGATAGCAATAGTGCAATGAGTAGCGTATCGCTCTCGAGGACCGAACGCCGGAACGCGACTAAACGGCACAGACGTGCCCAAGAAGCAAGACACGTATGTACAATTACACATTTTTTTAATTTTTTAACCTCATTCCTTCAAGAAACACTCCACTAACAGTTCTTGGCTGTCATGAAAGAAGCTTTGTGGTCGGAGAAATGAAGAGAGCAATTGAGTTATCGGGAGGTTGCGGGTGGCAGCGGGTGGAGCGACAGGAGCGACTCGATAAAGAACGTGCGTTTCGGGACAGGGAAAATGAAAGCCGGCGAAAACGGAGAAACCTCGCCTACAATTAAATATACCAATGCAGCCACAGCAATTCTCGCATCGCTACTAGTTTTACATAGAATAACCAGGTAATATCACTGCATAGCCCCAAGTCCAATCACAAGCACCACCACCATCAACACTACCAGCTGAACCAAGCGTAGCTACAGTATTGCTTTCGCAATCCCTCTTCCTGTGAGGTTCCGGTTGCCGGATCTCCCCTGATGGGGCTGGTACAGGTGGGTCACCGCCTCTTTCAGCGGAGGGCAGGCCTGGCCCCGAATTTTTATCTGTTGTAGGCCGTCATTGCGCTCGCTACCGCTGGTGGTGGACGACGGCTGTTGTTGCGGCGCGCGTCTTGCTTTCCGTCTTCCTTTCTTTCTTTATAATCTCTTCTATCTGCACGAGGCAGCGGAGGTGGCTCAGCTCCAGAGCCAGTAGCAGGCCCATGCATTTTGTTTTCCTTCTTCGTGCAGCTACAACAACAACAGCAACAACAATCACCAGGCTTAACCAGGCTAAGCCTTCAGCCAAATGTTTTGTTTAAGGTTGGGTTTTTTTGGGAAACGCAGGTGGCTTATACTTTTGGGTGGACCCTATGAAATGGTGGACACCTAAACCTAACCAGGCTGAGGTCACGTCTTTATTCGTCTTTGGCAATTTTCAATTTACTTATGAGAATGGAAAGGCTCTGTATCTACTAGCATTATCGCGGAAACCTGGTCCGCGCCGTGAGAGACAGGAGGAAGGTGAGGATGAAAGCGGGAATAGGCGAAGAGGCCCCCTACTGGAGCGGTACGGAGCAATTTTAACAACTGAGACCCTTTAATATACGCAGCCATCAAACAACGCAGGGCTGCCTCTTTTTAAGTTGGTGTTTGGTAAATCGAGGAGGCAGTGTATTTTTGTGTGGGCACGAAGAACGCGTGGACAGACAAAGTTAATTAGGTCATGGTAACTTGAAGGCCAAAATTTGTATCACGCGAAGACCGGCTCTACTTTGGAATAATTGTACACTACTTTATGAGAAGGGAAAGGCACAGTATTCGTAAAAGTCACCTGGAGGTAAAGTTCGCGTGCCCGTACGCCTTGGCAATAGATTGCGTAGTGAAGCTGTCCCTTCAAAACCATCTATGGCACTCTTGAAACAAGACATGCAACCAGTATGCCACGGGGCGATAATCAGATGGCTTGGTTTTAACACAGCTTAGTACCTGTTTGAGTAATATTGCATATAATAAGCAGCTACCGCTCTTGATAATTACTTGATTAGAAGTGTAACATAATAAGGGGACACAAACTAAAATAGCACTGAAGTAGCCACCAGCAATGTGTGTGAATAGGAACATATTTGGAAAATGAGGCTGCAAACCGGAGCTAAGAACTCAAATCTCCTATAAAAGCAGAGCTTAAGGAATGCGTAAATTCTCCAGGGTTAATTATGTGTTAGAACAGAAATAAACTAACGCCAATCATCGTCGAAAGACGGTGGGGTGTCGGCATGCTTCCCCAATAACCATAGAGAAGTGGTTCGAGTTCCAGTTTAGCAATTATTTATGGGAAACCATATAAGTAGGTAGAAAACATGTCTCTTAAATTCTTAGCTTTTGTATATCGGTAAACTAAAATACCTGCAGAGATGTGTTCAAATGTCGCATGATCGAGGATCGTAATCATCAGCGAGTTCTGCGATAGAGTAATCAAGAACAGTTCGTTGGCAGGCGGTAGCGGACAGATGACATGGCCCCGCAATAACTAGACCTAGGGTTACTATAGGCTACATTTAGCAGGAGCTGCCAACTGGTGGTGGTGACATTTATTCATACAAGGAGGTGTTTGGGCCGAGGCCCTATTGGCCCAGGCCCTCACTAATCTAGGTGGAGCTCCTATTCCGGAGCCCCAACGGCGTCTAACGCCGCTCGCGCCCCGGCGAACAAGGTCCGCTGGGACTGTAGGTCATGGCAGCTGAGCAGAAGGGTAGGTAATGAAGGATTGGGAACGGTGCGGTTTGGATGGACAGGCCCAGACCATGTGGAAAACGTCCGAGAAGGTCGCTCCACACAGGCTGCAGCCACCATCAAAGTCTGTATTGAAGTGCTTCAAGACTGCCGGGCACAGCATTGTGTTTGTAAAAATTTCGAGGAGCCTTTCGTCCGCTCTCCGGAGACCTTTACAAGGTTCCGGAAAGCGGTGATGGCTGTCCCGATAATATGTGGTAATTTCTTTGAATGTAATAAGACATTGAGTGGGCTCGGAATAGACTTCCCGAGCAAGTTTGAGTGCCCGGGGAGAGAGCGCCCAGGAGTCCCTGATGGCCGGGAGCCCAGATGAGATTACAATTTTGAAGGTCGCTGGACCAACAGCAATTTTGTAGCATGCGCTTGGCTAGAGGAGGTATCAAACCCAGCCCATACTTCCGACAGGCCCCCTTGGAGTCGGTAATGCTGTGTTTTACTTGTGGGAGAGAGATGGCGAGCGCAATCGCGATATCCTCCGCGTATGTTGTGTTGTGGGCCTGGAACGTAAGTCCTGCCACTGTGTTGTTGTGGACCACTGCCGCGGTGAACCACCTCTCACGATAGGGACCGGCAATATCCATGTTGTATACATGTTGCCTACCATAATGCCGCTCCAGTGCTTCCGCACGCGCTTGTCACCGCCATTATGATCAGAGTGTGACATGTTATGGGGAATGGGTCTGACCCTGAGGGCGCGTCTCCAGAGTTCTGGCGCCCGTACCCGTTCCTCAAAGGTGGTGGTGCATTGGATGTGTCAAGAATGTGGCTACCGGATGGCGTTTGTGATAGGCGCGTGTATTGGCTGAAAAGATGAGCCTTTCGGAGTTCCCGATAGGTGTTGACCATCTGTGAGGTTCTTTTCTTTAACTCTTCTGGCCACCTTATTCTGTGGCTTATTCAGAGACAGCAATCTAAATAGACGACCAGACTGACCAAGCTAACAACGAATAATTTATGTACACATGGACGGGACGAGAGTAGAACGATCAAGTGGGTCAAAGACTTAGCACTAAGTTATCTACAGTCACCAGTTATTTCGTTGGGTGGAGACGCTGGTGCAGACGCTCCGGGTAGTCAGAGGTTTGAAGGGTCGGTGCAGTAGGGCCTCGGCAAGCCCAGCGGAAGGCTAGGCCACCGGACGGGGCCCAGTAGAGGCAAGAGGCTTCGGGTTGCCTTTCCGCGGCCGATGCGTCAGGCCTCCCCGACGTGCCTGGACCAAGCACGGCGCCGCACGCTCGTGCCAGTGAAGAGCTGGCGCTGTGGCACTCCCGGGCCCGACCACCGTTCCGAGCTTCGTGGACGACAGGGGAACAGGACAGCATACGGCCGGCAGGCCCCAGGTCTGGATCCCCGGGTCAGGCCTGGCAGAAGACGTACCGCTCCGAGCTCCTTGGACAGCCAGCCGATCGGCTCCGCTGCTCGCCTGTTCTCCCCTGCTCGTGCCTCGCGCTCCTCGAGCCAACCTCCACGTTTTTCTCTTCTTTCTCGAAACGTCATTTTCTTTCTTCGTCTTTTCTCCAATTATCATATGTTCTTCACAAATATGCCCCCCTTTGAGAAGTTTTTTTTTTCTCGGGAAAAAAAACTTGGGGCCACGACACTGATGCACTCTTCCGAAGGACGACCGCACACAACACTGCTGCACCCTTCACTGCACACCCCACAGAGTGTCCACACCATTGCTATTGTCTGCTGAGAGTCTGGGTCACTCGCGCACACAAAATAAAAAAAAGCCTTCGTACTAATACAAGTAACATTAACACTCAACACTTGTCAGAAGAAATAAACTCTTAGAAACATACTATGAACAACACGACACCTCCAGAAACTTTGTACGAAACGTGCTCTAAGACGGTATATCTCCAACGGCGTTGGAAGACAGCACAGAGATTAACATTGTCTCCTATATCATTCTCGATTCAACAGTTCACTCTGGACCAAGGTTCTTCACTGAACGTTGACAACGGAGCTTTCGACTCGGCGTTATCAAGAACTACAAAGGATGAAGTTTGTAGGGCATTCACTGGCTGGCGCTCTTCGTAGCTTTGTGTTAATGGACATGCGTCCTAATGGAGCGTTCCTCAGGTTTCCTTTCGGGACAGTCCTCTGACATACATCGCACGACCTCACAAATCGCTTAATGTCATCTTGCACCCCTGGCCAGTAAAAGTCATCAAGCACTCTTGCGGTAGTTTTTCTGACACCCTAGTGGCCGTCAAGTACACTCCCATGTGCCTGCACGAGGACCTGACGGCGCAAAACCTTTGGAACGACCACTTGTTTAATTGTTTTTCCTGGACAAAGTTGATAGGTCCGGTACAAAATGCCGTCACTTAGATGGAAGGTGTAGGCCATCTGCCCTTTTCCGTGATAGGTTTTCTTAAGTTTGCGACGACACACGTCTAAGCTGGCGTCCTCTTCTTGTTTCTTGCGAAAAACAGACAGAGATAAGTGGAGTACGGTTTGGGTGGCATCCAAACCAGTCCCTGAAACTTTCGCCGCCAGAACCTGGAAAGAAGCACTGGACCCATCACCAGTGGCAGGTATGCTTGTCTGGCCCGTCAAGACTGTTGGAGCGTCGGCGAATGGGACGCTTGCACCCGGAACGTTGCCGATAATTAGGTCATATGATGGCGTCGGCAGGCACCTAGCAATAGCTTTGCCTGTGAAGTATGGCGACTTGATAATAACCTCCGCCTCAGGCGCTTCGATGTCAGAACCATCAGCTAAACGTAAAGATGCTCGCTCACCGGTATATGCAGCCTCGGGCACCGAAACCTGACGCACCACGATGCTATTAGAACCAGTGTCGCGCAGCACCGACACTGCTTGTCCGAACAATTCTCCATGCTTCACTGGCATGTTGTTAGTAATCTGAGACGGACTAAGAGCCGAATCGTCCCTTCGAACATCTAGGCATGTTCTTCCCGGCTGACGACCAGGGCGGGAATCTCGAGGGGACGTGCAGCAAGCAGATGTCTCCCGGTCATTTGAATTTCCGTATCGACACAACTGGGTTTTATGCCCAGATTTGTGACATAATGTGCAATATGGGGCTGCGTCCTGCGGTTTCGCAGAATTCTGCTCAGCTCTATATTTAAAAACCGCGAGGTTATTCTGTCGCTGAGCCTCAAGAAAGTGATCGGCGGCCTCAGCAATCTCGTCCACCGTTTTACAATCATGTTCTCGCAAGAAGAGAACTAAACGATCGTGACAGCTGTTTAAAAACTGCTCCGCCACTATCATGTCCAGAACCACTTCAAATGTGTGACCTTGTCCTCGCATCTCAACCCAGCGGTAAAAAAAAAAAAAACCTTAACAGCCTTGTGGTGTACTGGGAAGCTGTCTCACCATCTTGCGGCTTGCTTCCACGAAACTTCTCTCTGTAGCCCTCAGCCGTGAACCGAAACCTCCGAAGTAAGGCAAGTTTCGCTACATCGTAATTGACTGAGTCCTCAGGAGAGAGTCGTCCAAAGACTCTGAGAGCTCCGCCGAGGCACAGACCCAAAGCCGTGGCCCACTTCTCTTTCGGCCAGCCTTGGCCAATGGCGACATGTTCAAAACGCTTCAAATACGCGTCCAAATCGTCCCTTTCCTCATTAAACAGTGGAATCAATCCATGAGGACTAATGGGGAAAGATGGAGCTGGTACGGTACCGTGCTCAGCGCTTCCAGCACTAGGGGCATTTTCTCCCAATTCCGCAAGTCGTATTCGTAGCTGCAAATTCTGGTTTTCTTGCTCCAAGCGCTGCTTCGCTCTTTCATGTTCTGTAGCTTTCGCTTCGCTTTCTGCAGCTCTCTCTTCGCGTTCGGCAGCTTTGTCTTCCCTTGTCTTTTGTAATTCTTTCTCAACCCACTCGCGCAACTCGATTCCCTGCAAACCTATACGTTCCCCTACCGCGAGCAACTCTGGTGCACTCATTTTTCTCCAATCTCTAGCCGCGGGGAAATGCTCCTTGGCCGGCCTGGTCCTGCCGTGGACGCCAAAATTGTGAGGTTCTTTTCTTTAGATCTTCTGGCCACCTTATTCTGTGGTTTATTCCGAGACAGCAATCTAAATAGTCGACCAGACTGACCAAGCTAATAACGAATACTTTTATGTACCGACATGGACGGGACGAGAGTAGAACGAGCAAGTGGGACGATGGCAAAGCACAAATTGTCAAAAAGTCACCAAGTTGTTGGATGGAGAAACCGGTGCAGACGCTCCGGGTAGTCAGAGTTTTGAAGGGTCGGTGCAGTAGGGCCTCGGCAAGCCCAGCGGAAGGCTAGGCCACCGGACGGGGCCCAGTAGAGGCAAGAGGCCTCGGGTTGCCTTTCCGCGGCCGATGCGTCAGGTCTCCCAGACGTGCCTGGACCCAGCACGGCGCCGCACGCTCGTGCCAGTGAAGAGCTGGCGCTGTGGCACTCCCGGGCCCGACCACCGTTCCGAGCTTCGTGGACGACAGGGGAACAGGACAGGATACGGCCGGCAGGCCCCAGGTCTGGATCCCCGGGTCAGGCCTGGCAGAAGACGTACCGCTCCGAGCTCCTTGGACAGCCGATCGGCTCCGCTGCTCGCCTGTTCTCCCCTGCTCGTGCCTCGCGCTCCTCGAGCCAACCTCCACGTTTTTCTCTTCTTCTTTCTCGAAACGTCATTTTCTTTCTTCGTCTTTTCTCCAATTATTATTTGTTCTTCACACCATCTCAAGGTCCAACAAACGCTGGTTGGATGTGGCAAATGGGAGGTTAAGAGCCCGTTTTATAACTTTGCGTGCGATGTATGACCTCGAGTTGGTCCTCGTCATGTTTGCGCATGTGAAGGTAGGGGGTTGAGTAAAGAATTCTACTCGTAACGAATGCATGTTCCAGCCGCAAGGCATCTTTACTTCGTAACCCCCCACGCTTATTGGAGACCCGGCAGACCATACGGCCCACCTGGTCGCCATACATGCGAAGTTTTGTTAGTGTTGTGTCCGGTCTGCATTGTTGGTGAATAAAGAGACCAAGAATGCGGATTTTCGTGGACTCTTTAATCGGACCCGAAGAAAGTGTAAGGTGAATTGATGTGTCGTCCCGAGGGAAGGGACGGATGTGGAAAAATTCTGATTTGGGGGGGGGGGGGGCACATTGCAGACCAGAGTACGCAGCGTAAGCGTCCGCCACCTCCGCTGCCTATTGTAGGCATGTTTCCATGTGTCCAAGATTACCTCTGGTTGCCCAGGTATAGATATCCTCCTCATATATGGCATATCGGGTTCCAGGCATAGAGCGTAATTTTGCGGGAAGGGTTTTCATTGCAAGGTTGAAGAGGAGAGGAGGCAACACTGCGCCTTGTGGTGTACCCCGGGATCCGATGATATAGGGTCCATGTTTCGTGTCTTGAATTCGAATGTAGACATGTCAAGCCGTGAGAAATTTCCACATGTATTGATATGTATTCTGACCACAGTTGGTATCTTGGAGATGATTTAGTATCACATCATGTTTGACGTTAAGAAAGGCTCCTTTCGAATCTAAGGCCAGGACTACCTTGTCAGTGTGAGGGAGTTCTTTAGGCTCTCTTTTGTCAAGGTGAACTTGTAGAAGGATATCGTGTGTGGATTTCTGCGGTCGGAAACCAAACATAGTGTCCGCAAAAGTGTGATGTGTTTCGATGTAAGTGGACAACCTGTCTCGCACCATAGTCTTCATCAATTTGCCGACACAAGATGTGAGGCGTCTCCATTAATATGGGAGGCTGATGTCAGAATCAGCCTGTCAGAACATTGCCCTCGTCACCATAACCTAGGCTTTCACGCGATATGGCTTAAGTGAATCTTCCACGAAGATTCTGCAAAAGGTTTCGCAGAATCTTCGCAGAACATTCTTTGAAAAGATAAATGTTTTTGCCTCGCCGCACATAAGCGGCTTCAGTGCCTTTGGAAATTTATTTTAAGCCAGCGTTGACAAGCCAGACGATGCCGGTTGCACTGAAGTGCTGTCCTATGTCCTTGACCAAACAATCAACTTGCCGAATTATCAGACTCGCTGTATAGTTTTAGATGATGAAATCAAAATGACACTGAAGTCTCAGTGAAACATCAACGCATGACAAAACGTGGAATCAACACATCGCCACACACATGGCCACAAGGGTGTTACCCGGGCTGCTTATTTTCAAGGCAAAAGGCTTATTCGCACGTAAAACAGGCGTTTGATAACTTCTTAGAGATATATGAATAAATTGACTAATGCTTTATGTTTTCGAGAAGCCGGATTTTAAGTTCAACGTTATCAAACAAATCAAGAAGCAGCTAGAGTTTTGAGATTGATTATTCACGTGCATAACGTTTGTCATCGCGAGGGCGCACCTACAGAAATAAACAAACCATACAAATGGTGGCCTTAAATAAAACAGCTGATTCCACTGCTATTTCCTGCTTCTTACATATTGTTAAGGTACTGCACGGTGGTCCTATATGCGTAGAAGTCTGTTCGAAAGCGGTGTTCTCTTGGTTTCGTTCATTGTTCCTTAGGAAACAAAAGAAAGACCAATCACGGAGCATAGTCGATTACGCAAAGTAGAATAAAGTCCGAATACACATATGCTTCAGTAGAAGGAGAACAGGGAAAAGCAGCCCGGTTGAGCGTACGCTACCAACCTTACTCGGTTTCATTCGCATCGCACTGTATGCTGCCTTCGTCGCCGCCGCCTTTGCTCTCTCTGGGTACACTTCAGAGCGCATCCACACCTCAGAGCACCAATTTTGTATAGGATGACTTCACACATTTGACGCACGCCCTTGAACACCATCGGTCATTATATGCCAATGATCTGCTGGTCGCCTAAAGAGTCCTTCGGAGGCAAAAAAAAAAGTTTGGACCGTGCACGCAACTTACGCATCGACAGAGCGGTCAACCACGAGCTTCATCACAGTGCATCGGAGAAGTTCATCGCACGACCACTCTGCTTTCGCATTTCCATACAGGCATCGGAGCAACTTGCCGGGCAAGCAGAACGCATTCTCGCACACCGTCTTTCATCGTTGCTCGCGCCGGTGCTGCTGCTTCAGCTCCGCACCCATCAATACACCCCTGACGTCGCCCCCATTTTCGCTCCAAAACACTGCAGAGCGGCTCATCGCGCTCTAAATATAATAGTCGAAACCCGCGGGCATAACAATGTGTGCAACGTTATCTATTTTGCGCCTTCATGACGCAATAGTAGCATCACGTGACGCAACGTTTCAAAATGACGGCGGCGACCAATAGGAGTGGGCGTTTTAGAGCGCTCTGAGTTGTAGAGCGGGCCGTAATTGTGCACCAGAATTCGTGTTCCGCGGTGCGGTTACAGGGCAAAGATCCCAATATATGGCTCACGCACAATACTTGTCGCACCTAAGTAACACCTCTGTTGTTATTACTCATTCTCATCCACCCATGCGCAGCCATATGGCTATAAAGGAAAGCTTTGGTAGAGCTACTGCTCAGGATAGGCGGTGAATCCGGGTTCGATCCCCGGATCAGGATGAATTTTGCTTTACCTACGAAGATTCTGAGAAAGCTGCATAGCTTTCCTTTCTAGCCGTATGGCTGCGCATGGGTGGATGATAACCAGTAATTACTCCCTTATTACAAATCTACTCCACCTTAGGGGATTTCCCTAAATATTCGATCAACACTGTTCCCACTTCGCGGTATTGATCAATTCGCTATCGCCCTACCATCTGCTCTGCTGACCGTACTGGTTAGCTCAGTTGGTATAGCGACTGCCCCGTAAAGGCGGTGGTTCTGAGTTCGATACCCGGATCAGGACGAAATTTTCTTTAATTACGAAGATGCTGAGAAAGCTGTATTGCTCCGCTTTGTAGCCGCATGGCTGCGCATGGGTGGAAGACAATGAGTAATTACTCCCTTATTCAATCTACTCTATCTTGGGGGATTCCCCTGAATATTCTATCAATGCTTTTCTATTGTATTTTTGCAGCATTACGTGGCGCTAACGGTGTTATTACATCTTAAGAAAATATTAAGCGGTGTTTAACGTCTCTAAAGTTCATTAAAATGGTACAGTCGGTATGATCTGCAATCATTTTGCTTGAAAGTTTAGACCATAGGGACTGCCACACAGTTCGGCAAAATATTAAGCTTCTTTAGTTGGTTCGGTATTTAATGGAAAGGCGCAGTATGTGCCTTCTCAGTGGACACCTATACTTAGAAATAATTAGCAACATAAAATTGGAGGTAAATGTATCGATTTGAATCTCTATCGTAAAGTAGCCTCCAACCTGGCTGGGAAATAGAATTGCTCGTTAGATTAAAAAAACGTTTTCGACTTGGTAACCGAAAATGCCAATAAACGTGTCGGAAAATATTCGCACGTAATTTCGCATCAAATTTATGTAGCAACCGTTTGTTCTGCAGAGTTAATTGTGGTGTGATACCATTCCAATTACAATTTCGCATCTACGTGCTAAAGTTGACAAATATTTCTTCATTGTATGCCGTTCAAATTAAGCGTAGGTATCCACCGAGACGTCAGACGGACACTGCCTTTTCCTTTTCCCAAAAGACAAATCGTACAAGCAAATTTCATTTAGCTAAACACGCAACTCAACTCGGAATGCCGACGATTTCCTGAATAAAAAGGTTGTATGAGATGTTATCGCGTGTATATAAGATTGCGTCGAAACTGAAGCATCTCCGTTGTTTTTGAGAACGG
Organism: Amblyomma maculatum; assembly: GCF_055883805.1. Lineage (NCBI taxonomy): Eukaryota > Metazoa > Arthropoda > Arachnida > Ixodida > Ixodidae > Amblyomma > Amblyomma maculatum. The sequence continues at coordinate 134,103,365 of NC_139353.1, forward strand.
TGTTAGAACCGAGACCAGTGCTTAATAGACATTGTACAGGTGACCCTTAGTAAACGCAACCAACGCTACTCATAGAAGTATTACCTTCTGGCGGATACAGATATTCAATACCAGGAATTGCGGGACAAAGGGACTGAGATAAAATAGGTTGATGAGATGAAATAGTGCGCAGTAAATATACCTGTGTGGTCGAGATTATTCCCGAACCTCCGGTTAATAGGATCTGCTTCTAGTTTTAGTGCATAGCATTACTTGCCGCAACTAATGAATTCGCTGATGCCTGTCTGACGCCATCCACCCTCTGCGTGCAGTTGAAGTGGAGAGAGAGATGGCGATGAGGACGCACTCGCTTGTACACCACTGTTAGATAAGAGCGCGGCGTTCGCAACGGTGATGCGCCCCGGCACTCTTACTGGATACATCTGTGGCCGCTCTTGCTCTACCATAGCCAACAAGCGGGTATATATTTAGGGGGGGAGGGGGCTGTTGCAGGGCACGTCTTTTTTTTATTGGGAAAGCAATACTACTTTCACTTTCAAGCCTTTGCGGTGCGACGACGGTGCACATGAAATGCCCTGTCGGGTGACCTCTGTGTGACGTCACGCCTCACAGCTAGGCGACCAACTCGCGCCGTGCGTGAGAGACGGCGGTGCGCATGAACGGCGGCCTAACTCCTGCTCTCTCCGCCGGGAGCGCCACAAGTGTTGGGATGTTATACAGCTGTATGACAGTAGCATTGATAATGGCGGTGCATTTAGTTGATAATAATGATGAGAGCAAACGTAATGCACCGTATGCAGCACCAAAACTCCAGCTTTCGCATTTCAGCAGTGTAGATTCCACAGTGCTCTCAATTTTTTTCTCCCCTTTTTTTTCTCCTCTATTTTCTCTTCTCTCCGCACAAGGCAGCAGAGGTAGCTCAGCTACAGAGCCAGTAGCAGGCCCGTGCATTCTCTTTTCCTTCTTCCTACAGGTACAACAGCGGTATATTTAACTGGTTCACAGGAAGGGAAATGAGCAATATCTGTTAAACGTTTTTCTGCGGACGCCTGACCTATGCCGTAAGTAAAGGGAAGGCGGCACTGAAAGCGGAGAGAAAGAAGTGCCGTAGTGTAGGGCCGTGGAGCAAGTTCAACCACCTGAAGATCTTTAAGCACGTAAATTTGTAATTGGAACAAAAATGCGCAATATCTGTCACAGTTCGACATGGACACCTGCACAGGACCTAAGGAATGGGGGTTATCGCCAGAAGCACAACGAGAGGCGATGTGTGCTGTGCGATGTAAGTGCACGGTAAAGATCTCCAGGTGGTCGAAATTACTCCTGAACCCTCCACTATGGCACCCCTTTATCTCCTTATCCCCGCCGGGGTGGCGCAGTGGTTAGGGCGCTCGACTACTGTGCCCAAGGACGCGGGATCGAATCCCGGCCTCGGCGGTCGCTTTTCGATGGAGGCGAAAAGCTAGGCACCCGTGTGCTGTGCGATGTCACCGCACGTTAAAGAACCCCGGGTGGCCGAAATTTCCAGAGTCCTCCACTACGGCGTCTCTCATAACCTGAGTCGCTTTTGGACGTTAAACCCCAGAACCAAACCAAACCTTGATCTCTTTCTGCGTTCACTCTCACTTCCTCCTTCCCTTACGGCGCGGTTAGGTGTCCGCAAAACAAGTGTTCCATGTAGAGCGTTTTCCTTTCTTTTGAACCAGTTTATTTAAAAAATGTCGAGAGAGTAAAATTATATGAGAACGTTTTATATCAAAGCAAAATGAAGCATAATGAACTGAAAAATACAGCGAAATTAGATGATACTTAAGGGACAGTCTGCTGAATGTTCAACGAGTTTTGTTGCTAGATTCGGCAGTTCTATTCTGAACAATACCAGGCTGTGGGGCCGAGATACACGACCGCACAAGCTAAAGCAATTTTTCAATAAGGGTTCTGGTTTTGTCAGTTGTAGTCCGCTTCTGGAAACAGCGGTGCCGTGGACACGACATACAGTTAGTACAATAATCCTATGCAGCTCTATGAACAAAACAACGACAGCCGCGCTGCCTAAGTCGCTTGCAGACCGCGCGCAGATCGCGTGCAGTCGATGCTCAGATTTTGTTAAAACTACAATGACGAATACTTAAATAGCTTTAAAAAGAATGAAATGAATAAATAAAATAAGTAAACCCGGTTACATTTACCGCACGTGCCAACCAGGGTCCTAAGTCGTCTACGGCGTCTCCAATAGCCTGAGTTGCTTCGGAACGTTAAACTAAAACCAGACCAAACCAGTTCTGTCCGCAGCAGCGCTGCTAATGGAAACAGCGCTATATAATGGCTGCGTTTGGGCTGTGTGAATTTAGTCATAAAGCATTTTAAAACCGAATCAAGAAGAATAAAATACAAGAAGTGGGAATTCATTGGAAGATTCAAGGTTAGGCTGGCTTAAGTCGACGCGATCATCAATACCTGTCATCATAACGCTGTGGCATAGTCATAAAACGCAGTTATATTGGTGGTGGTGGTGGTTTAACGTCCCAAAGCGACTTAGGCTATGAGAGACGCCGTGGTGGAGGACTCCAAATTTCGATCACCTGGGGTTCTTTAACGTGCACTGACATCGCACAGCACACGGACGCCACTTCGTTTCGCCTCAGTTCAGGTGCTACAAATAGATGTCATTTAGTAGCAAAGAAAGTACACAGTGTGGTCCGCCATCTGCTTTGAGCTGGTTTTGTTGATCTAATTTCTAGTTAAACCGGAAGGGCATTCCTTAGATACTGTCACCAGGTGGGAAGATCTACCAGAATATGGCACTGTTTTTAATACTCGCCTTCGGCAGTAGACTCTCGCTTTAAGCTCCACCGTTAAGGGTATGACGCGAGAGCGTCACACACACGGGCGATGGGTCCATTTTGCTTCAAACTTTATTTTGATTTAATTTTTTTTAATATCTGTTCCGTGATACTTAGCACAAAATATTGGCTTTCTATTCTGTGCACTTTACCACTTTTAAACACATTTTGCGTTTTTTAAATATTTAAACGATATAATTAATCAATTACGCACTCTAAAGTTTATTAATCAGAACATGAAGCATTTATGTAGCATTCGGAGCATTTTGAAACCTTTTGACGGTTCTTTCTACTTTTTAAAATTTTTAATTGCTTTATTTCACCTGTTGCTTAATCACGATTTTATTACCTCGTTGTCTATCATCCATCAATCGATCGTCAATCAGTAGAACCAGTCAGATTACCTAGGTTTATTGGCACATAGGCTACTAAGGCCATCATGCGCCAAGCACGAGGTTTAGTTTGTTATGCGTGTGATGGGTCTGAAAAGTTGGTTAAAAAATCTATAACTCCTTTAAAAACCTTGCTTCTTTTAGGAATGAAACACCACATAAAGTATTTACAAGGGAGTCATCTCCTAGAAATAGGCGAAGATGGAAAGGAATGTGTTCGTTGAAGAATTGTGGGAAGTTTTTTTTTCTCATCTTGGTCCAGTTTTTTGCATGAGCATAAAATGTGTATTATTGTCATCTCTTTTCCACATAGTCCACATGCCGGTCTTTCCTGTTTTGCGAGAATAAAGCTTGGTGTAATGTGTGTGTGTCCGATGCGCAGGCGACATACGATGACTTCAATGAAACGTTCTTGATGAGAGCATAACTTTCATTCCCCTATGGTAGGTTTTACCACGTGCAGCTTATTTTTCAATTCCTTATTCCATTCTGACTGCCAGGTTTCTTACAGCTTTCAGTGCACTAACTTTAAGCTGCCCTTGTAGGGAATGCGTACTTTCTTAATTTCGTGTTGTGCTTGTGCAGCACATTCATCTGCTCTCTCACTGCCTTTAATTCCAACATGACGTGGAACCCAGCACAGTATTATGCTCTGTCCCTGTGCTCTAGCTTTTGCTATATTTTGTATGATATTTCCAATCAATGGTGTACATGAATTTCTAGGGTGAAGTGTTGTGAGTGCACTTAAGGAATCGGTGTAAATGACACTTTTCATCATATTCTCGTTTATTGTTTTTTCTGCTTCTACGGCGATCGCATAGCACTCGACAGTGAAAATGCAAGCGCACTGAGGTAACCGTACTATTTTTTCTTGTTTGTCGTCCACTATGGCACTGCCTACATAAAACGCTGTTTTAGAACCATTAGTGTAAAACGATTTATAATTTCTTTTTTATCACTGAGGGTCAAAGACTCTTGTAAAAGGTGTTCGTGGGGTGTCCTTTTTTGGAATTTTGTAAGTGTTAACTCACATACATCGGGAAAACTGCACCAGGGCGGCAGTGGGTGGGGACAATGCGCAACATCGGGTAGTGTATCGAGTATGTTTAATTCTTTGCACTTTTCTTCAAAACGAAGTAGGAGCGGCTTGACTGCTTGAGGCTTATTATTAAACAGTGTCCTAGGTGGGCTGTTACTGTAACTGTAACTGTTATGTAACAAAGGTATTTCGGTAATGAACAAATTTTTAGGATGTACGAAAATATAAGAATGGTTCTTCGGTACGCAAGGGATGGCTTATTTGTTTCCACGTAAAGACTTAATTGGTGACGTCCTGTAGGCACCAGTGAATAGACGCAAACCTAAGTTGTGGACCGGGTCTAGTGGTTTCAGGTACGAGGGTCTTGGAGATCCATACACTATACAACCGTATTCTAAGCACGAGCCAACAACAGAACAATAAACCTGCAATAGGCATGTTCTATCGGATCGCCAGCGCATATGTGACAGGACTTTAATTATGTTCAAAGACGGGAAGCTTTCTTTTTGAGTGTGTTTATGTGTGGGAGGAATGTCAGCTTTCTGTCGAAGATAATGCCTAAATATTTGTGTTCATCGGTGTGCAGACATCGTCTAAGTGAAAACAAAACGGCTACTGACTTCTGTGTGGAAAACGTCAAACCATTTCGTTCAGCCCATGTGGCTAGCTTATTTACTGTTAATTGAATTTGTCTCTCGCATGATGGCACACTGGAAGATGTACATGCTATTTGCAAGTCATCGACATACATTGAGTACATGAAAGACTTTGGAATCCCGTTTGCTATAGAATTCATTTTTATTATAGAGAGTGTCTTACTTGAGATGCACCCCTGAGGAACACCAGTCTCTTGTGTGAAATTTCTTGACAGGGTGGCACCCAGACGTACTTGAAATGAACGGTGAGACAAAAAGACATTCAAGCATTTTAGCATTCTGCCAAAGGTCTAGCGGGTGCCAAGGTCTCCTAGGTCGCGCAGGATTCCGAATCTCCATGTTGTGTCAAAAGTTTTCTTCTAAATCAAAAAAAGACTGCGAGGTGGTGTCTGCGTATGAACGCTTCTCGGACTGTATTTTCTAAGCGTACAAGGTGGTCTGTCGTCGAACATGTTTTTTTTTAAACCACATTGGTGGGCATCAGGAAGTTTACGAGATTCCAGTGTAAACATGAGCATAATATTTATGACACTCTCAAAGTATTTTGCGAGACAACTCGTCAGGGCTATGGGTCTGTAATTGCTTGGGGAGGTTGGTGCATTTCCAGGTTTCATTAAAGGAATAATAAAATATTTCTTCCATGCCATTATATTTTTCCCGACGTCCATATTTTAATAAAACATTTCATGGATGCTGAAAGCGACATCGAGCCACCTAGGGTTCCGGCGAATGCGGTAACAAGCAACGCTACAAACGAGCAGCACTGCCCGCTGAGGGACCGGCGACCTCCGGATAGACATCAGCCAGTGACATCGCATTGTACGACGTGGTAAAGGACGTTGTGCTAATAAAGAGGAAGCGAAGTGCGAGCGAACGGAAGCACGCCTGACGCTGCAGCGTGATGTTTGAGCATCTGCTGTACTCGGCGTTCGGTTTCATAGCCCGTGCTGGCTATAAAAGACGCTGGCGCGGACGCTTCACGCCACAAAATGTAACCAGTTGGCAGCCTGCAAAGTTGCCTGAGGAAACGTTCCTTGCTGTTTCGTGAACGCCAGTTCTTCGATCTCAGACATGATTTTTTAAGCAGACAGACTATTCCTTATACACGGTGCCGATCACTGCCACTACTACAAATCTTATATGCAACCAAGGGTTTCTCGAACGAACGGGAAGTGTAAGCGATTTAACTGTGCTCTACACCTACTTCGCATTTGATAATAATTACGCAAATGTGCTGCAACCTCTATAAAGGTAAGAAACAAGGTGCCTGTGGAACGCTGTGGGATTTCAATGCACTTGGAACAAAAATGTTCGAAATGTCCTAAGCCCTGCAGTGCACCGACTCAAGCCAGAGTCGCTGATGGACGTCAAACTATAAAAAAACTGATTGCTTTATAGGAAAGGAACGGTGCGGTAACTGTCTCACTTGTTTTCTGTGGACACCTTTACCGCGCTGTAAGGGAAGGGAGGAAGGTGGGAATGAAAATGGAAAGAGAGAAAGAGGAGCCGTAGTGGAGGGCTACAGTGTAATTTCGACCACCTGGGGATCTTTAACGTGCGCTGACATCGCACAGCTGAAAACATAAACCGAAAATTTTTCACTTCTACCTTCTTGCCTAGTATTAGACACCGGGTGGTGTGTCTAGCAAAAAGTAAGATATTTATTATGCCTTCCTTTTCCTCGGAAACAAATTACCCGGCAATTATTGCATTAAAGGAAGAATATAGAAACAGACCAATGTGACGCACCGTGATGGTTCATTAGTTGAAGGTGCCAACTGAACCGGAGTACATGGGTTCGAATGCCAAAGTCTCGCCACGTTCCGATGGAGGCAGAACGCTAATCGGTCGGTTTACAGTGTGATGGCGGTGCAGGTTAAATATCCCCAGGTGGTCGAAATTATACTGAATTCCACCACTACGGAACTGTTTTCTCATTTCCTTGGTTTTCACTGCCTGCCTTTCTGTTACGGTGGGTTCTGGCTTCAAGCGAGAAATAAAGCAATGGTTTGCGCCTTCCCATTCGAATACCTCTTAGACCAGCAAGCTAAGCAAAAAGAATTAGGTCTCAATGTCTCTTAAGCGGAGAATGACGAAAGCCTATAGGGAGGGTGAAGGGTGGCTGATCCTGGCTCTGATGAGGCTGGGACAGCAGGTCACCGCCGCTTGCGGCGGGGGCTAGCTTGCCATCGAATTTTATCTGTTGTAGGCCCTCGTTGCACACGCTACAGGTTTGGTGGTGGACGACGGCTGTTGCGGCGTGCGTCTTCCCCTCCCTCTTTCTTTCTTTGTTTTTTAACGCGGTAGCGTTAAGGAGCTGGTGTCGCAGAAAAGCCGGTGTCATCGGCGTCCAGTGAGCGATAAATCCCGGCATGCACTTCATAAATAAACATGCACTTCATAAATAAAAAGCAAGTTCCAAGTTAGGCTGGGTGGGAATCGAACCAGTGCGGAGTGTGAGACGGAGACGCTACCACTCAGCCACGAGTTCGATGCTTGAAAGCGGTACAAAAGCGCTTCTAGTGAATGCGGTGTTGCCTTAGAAACATGCCGTAGAACGTTATACTGCAGTGTATATCGGTAATTATGAGCATGTTACTTACAGAAGCCGCAGTTACACGAGTAGCGAAGTACGTTTCCGCTACATTTCTTCTGCGCTCTGCGCACATGCAGAGCCATCTTTCTGCAAACACAGAAGAACCCCTCCTCGCAATGTGCGGCGCTGCCCCGACACGTGGCGCGCACTCGCCCCTGACGTTTCGCCGTGCACCCTCAGAGGTTGTAGAATCAAGCGTCTTTCCTTTCTTTAGATCACTATCTTCGCTAACCCTCTTCTCCCCTTCGGGCCGCGCGGGTACCGGTGCGAGGATGCCCCAATACCCTTGCGTTTAGTAAGTTTTCTCGACGAGGTGCGATAACGCTATCACGTTCCACTCTTGAAGGCGAAGCTTAAGCGTCCTCCAAATTTTTCTGCCGCACGAGGCAACAGAGGTGGCGCAGACAGAGCCAGTCGCAGGCCCGTGCATTTTTCCCCTTCTTACAGCCACAACAAGAACAGCAACAACAACAACAGCAACATGCCTATAGCCCTTCCTTTCCTATCATTTTCCTAATTGTTTGCCTTTTATCGTCGTTCGTTGCAGTGCTACATATAATTATAATTGATTTACAAGAAAGGAAAGGCGCAGTATCTGTCACACTTTCTCCGACAAGTGCGCGTTTGGACAGTACACCACCGCCAGTCTATGTGGCGTTGCCATCGCTCCTGTCGTGTGGCGTTCCTTGGCGCGCGTTCAAGTGTGGGATTGGAGATGGTAGGAACGCTAGACAAGCTGAGAGTTTTACCGGCGTTCGTTGCAGTGCTACATACAGGGTTTTGAATATTTGGGGGCTGGGATTTAAAAAAATTCCTATGCAAAATCTACTAACCCATTCGAGCGGAAATAACGTTCACAAAGTAGCAAAACATAGTCTACGTTATCTGATAAGTGATTCAACATCGGTTCTTGCCTAGATTTCTTGAAATCGAGAGAAAACTGCTCTCGGTGGCGTGCACAATTTTCGCAGAAGAGAGTCGAAATGCTATTTTAACATGATGCGTCATCTGTCGAGCAGTGAGACAAGCTCCATCCCGGCCGTTGGCGCGCTTGCCTCGCTGAACGACAGATGACGCACCATGTTAAAATAGCTTTTCGACTCTCTTCTGCGAAAATTGTGCACGCCGCCGAGAGCAGTTTTTTCTCGATTTCGGAAAATCTAGGCAAGTACCGATGTTGAATCACTTATCAGATAACGTAGACGATATTTTGCTACTTTGTGAATGTTATTTCAGCACGAATGGTGTAGTAGATTTTGCATAGGAATGTTTTAAATCCCAGCCCCCAAATATTCAAAACCCTGTATAATTAGTTTGCAGGAAAGGAAAGGCGCAGTATCTGTCATTTTCTCCGAATTTTCTACGAAACGTCGGCCAATCAAAACGCCGCAAAAGCGGCACACACTATGCCTACGACAGCACGAGCCATTGAAGGCTTTTGCCTTAATAAAAATTACTAGGGCTTTAACGACTGAAGTAGTGAAAGGCGCAGCCTGAGAAGTCTCATTTGTCCAGCGTTTATTCGATCTACAATCCCACACTTGTGCGCCAAGGAACGCCACGCGACAGCCGCCTCAAAAGAGCCGCCTCACTTTGTGCACGACAGTATGAGCCATTAAAGGCTTTCGCCTTAATAAACTTGGCACGGATGGTACAGTATAATATTGTATGCTATGATACGGAAAAATAGAACATGATGAGCGGAGGGTAGCCATATATCACAGACGCTTTGAGGAATGCTGCGGAGTGCGTTTTAGAATTATTCCGCACCATCAGAGTTTCTTTGACGTAGAGTCATATCGTTCTGCGCACAGACGTTTCTCAACACCGTCATAGAAATTCGTCCGCCGAACGCCATTGCCACAGTTCCCAAACGCCACAATAAGAGAATCTCCGCGAGGGGCTTCGTACTCTTCAGCTGAGCAACGTTTTGATTTATTTCGATACTCAGCACTAAAAATACACCTTATCCAAAAAGGCACAAGAAGCTACAAATGCCTTTCTAAATACAGGCCTTCATTGAGACATGCGGCGTGTCCCTTACCTGACCAATATCAGGCTGTGGTAAGTCAAGAACCCAGAGAGAGGAGGCCTCGTCTGCGTGGCAACCCTGGAACGTTCCCAGTGTCAGTGTTGCGGAGACTGCCCCGTCTCGAAGAGATTCAGGCACTGGAAGACCGAGTACTGCGCCGGATGTGCGAGGCATTTTCCGGTGCCAGTGGCCTTCTGCTCCGAGTCGCTGCATGGCTGAAGCTGAGCAATGGTCTCCTGCGAACTCCAGCCTTGCTAACGCTATCGTAATCGAACCCTTCCAGATGGAAACGAGTGACGCTCTCTCATGTACATGCACGAGTTCTAGCTCAACAGATTTATTGTCTAGGCAGGAGTTGCGCTCGATCGGTCAATCCCGCGTTCCTGCGTCGTAGCTGCGCGTGATGCACTACGTGTCACGTTCCCAAGGCGGCCACGTGCAGTAGCCTCCTCTGGAACTCCTCTCTCTAGTACTCTAGAACACCTTCTCGAGCTATTGCCTCTAGAAGAGGCAATGGCTAGAGTTTTGCCAAGCATGAACGCATGTCACATTCCGAAGGCAGCGCGTGGCCACGCGCAGTTCTTTCTTAGTTCTGATGCTAGAGTTATGCCAAACATGAATACCATCTGGCGAAAAACTAATATCCTTCTATCGGCAAAGCGACGGATGAACGGATGAAAAAATGTCTGCCATATTTTGAGGTATTTGTGACACTGATTGGTCACTTGTGCACTGTGGGCGATCCTCGGTCCGGGATATCGCCACTACTCTGCTGCCATTGTGGCTCGGCATGGGAAATCGTTGCGCTTCCTCGTCCTCGCTGGCCAGCAAGGGGTCCCACTGCTTCACACTCGAAATTTCTATGATCGGGTCCAAGTCTGCCATAGAATACGTTCATGTGACATGGTCTAATGTCGGTTACCGTTACAGCACTACGGGCATTCGCCTACATATCGCGTAGGAAAAATCTTGTGTAATTTGTGTGTGTGGATAGGCAGCGGCTACTCATTATGCGTCAGTCTACTGTTTCCACTTCGGTTCGCCTTTTTATTGCGAAAGCAATACTGCTTGCACTTTCTGCCATTGATGGTCGTGGCGCCTCCTCACAAAGCTGCGCGCCACGTGACCGAGAGACGGGGCCCCGGCTCGCGCCATCGATGGCGGAGGTGAGGAATGAATGAATGAAAACTTTATTTCCACCGAAAAGAAGCCCTTCATCTCCCGCCCCCGGCACGCAGGCCGGGGAGCGGATCAGGAGGGCCCCGCAGGCTGAGGTCAGGCGAGGTTACAAGCACTCTTCTCGGCCTCAGCCGCCAGGCGAGTCGCGTGCTGCTGAACAGTGGGATCTCCGCTCCGCAGCCAAACCTCCCAGGCTTCTCTACTATCAATGTTAATGCCGGCGCCTGGTGAATCGGCGCATTGCCATATTATATGATCTAGCGTGCCTTTTTGGCCGCAATTTTTATATTTAGAATCTTCTTCCTCCCCGGTCTATGTTAAGAAAACCCAGACAGGACAGATGTAGTTATCGGCTTGTAATCGCCTCCAGATGCGTGCTTAGTGAGAGACCGATCAGGGAGAGGGTATACTTTTTGATCTAATTTCTAAGATTCTGTGATCTCATTGTATGTGATAGCGCAATCTTTAATTCCCTTGCATTCGGGCTGTTCTACCTTTGCATTCGTGTGCTGGTATCCATATGATGGATATGGTTCTAGTAATGGGATTTGTGAGAAGAATCTTTTTGGCCTCCTCTGAGATCCATCCTTTTGCAAAATTCCAGACAGCCGTTTTGCTGTCTCTGATTATAGTTTTGGCCTGTGTACCAGTGCATGCGAGCGCTATTGCGACCTCTTCAGCTGTACTAATGTCACGGGTGCGTGTTGAGGCCGCAATTTTAGGTGCACCTTCATTCACTACTGCCGAGACAGCTGCTCCGTGTCGTCCGCATGACGCGTCTACATAAGCAACTTCATCAACTGCTTTGCGTTTCATTCTTTTAGCGATGGCTTTGGCTCTGTGTTCTCTGCGTTCTTTGTTGTAGTCTCGGTGCATGTTTCGAGGTAAGGGTGGTACCAGTATGTGTTCCCTTATGTTGGGTGGGATAGATGTTTTCGTCTGTGGGCCTCTGTCTGATTGGAGTCCGACCCAGTCTAGGATGGCTCTGCCTGTCTCCGTCTGACTTAGCCTTTCCAGTTGAGAGATTCTGACAGCTTCAGTGAGTTCTTGCCATGTATTATGAATCCGCATTTTCTCCAGCTTCTCTGTTGATGTGGAGACAGGGAGGCCTAGAGCGCGTTTGACGCATTTTCGAATTATGACGTCGATTTTTTCACATTCTGACTTTTTGTGATTGAGAAAAGGTGTGGCATAACATATGCGACTGATGATGTAGGCCTGTGTCATTTTGAGTACACTACGTTCCTTCAGGCCGTGTCCTCTAAGCGCTACTCTTCTGAATATGCCCGTAACTTGGGCTGCTTGGTCCTCCAATTTTTTGATGGTGTTTGTGTCTTCACAAGAGCTGGAGCGGTGACGTCACGCCATTGCCACGTGACCGTGTGACGTCACAACAGACCGAGAGACGGGGACCCAGCTAGCGCCATCGATGGCTAGTAGCTGAGGTGAGGCTTCACACGCCGGCTTCGCCGCTGCCGAGAGAAAGCGCTCGATAGAGCGGAATAAAACGGGGGGATGTAGCTGCGCTCCTCTCAGTGCGCTATGTCGGATGATGTGTACCAGGCGAGGCTGGAACGATCTGCTGCGGTCAAGCGACGGAGTCGTGCCGAAGAAACAGACGAAGAGCGGGAAGAACGGCGAACTAAACACCGTGCGTATGTATCAGCCTGGCGAGCACGCCGGTGAAGATCGCTTGACACGGAACGGCCAAGTGAAACTTCGGAGACAAGTTTCATGGACGATCCTAATGCCGAAGGTGTTGAAGAATCTATAAATAGTATGGAGCGACACAATGTCAACAGAAGAAAACGCCGTGCTGAAGAAACGCCGGAACAGAGAGAAGAGCAAGCCGATACAAGTTTCATGGACGCCCTTAATGCCGAAGATGTTGGTGAAGGATCTATGAATAGTATGGAGCGACACAATGACATGAGAAGAAAACGCCGTGCTGAAGAAACGCCGGAACAGAGAGAAGACCAAGCCGAGGCAAGTTTCATGGACGCCCTTAATGCCGAAGACGTTGGTGAAGGATCTATGAATAGTATGGAGCGACACAATGACATGAGAAGAAAACGCCGTGCTGAAGAAACGCCGGAACAGAGAGAAGAGCAAGCAGAGGCAAGTTTCATGGACGCCCTTAATGCCGAAGACGTTGGTGAAGGATCTATGAATAGAGCGACACAATGACATGAGAAGAAAACGCCGTGCTGAAGAAACGCCGGAACATAGAGAAGAGCAAGCAGAGGCAAGTTTCATGGACGCCCTTAATGCCGAAGATGTTGGTGAAGGATCTATGAATAGTATGGAGCGACACAATGACATGAGAAGAAAACGCCGTGCTGAAGAAACGCCGGAACAGAGAGAGGAGCGGCTTGCTAAAAGAAGAGGACAGTATGTAGCCAAGAAGGAAGAATGCAACAAGGCAAGACGAAAGCGGAGAGCTCAAGAAAAGAAACCGCGCTTGAACATCGCGGTCGAGCCAGACGGTGACATTGTGGCTCAGCGACGCGAATAACATGAGAGAAGAGTTGTAGAGTTAAAGCCTGCTACGCGTGAATTCAACAAACGCTTTACGAACAATCCCTTTGGTTATGAGTGTTATGTGTGTGGGCGCTTGTGGCATGATTAAATAAAGCAAAATCGCCGTAGAACCATGTTGTGTCCAGAGTGAATCCATGCATAAGCCATACAGGGCAACAATGTCCAAACTACCAGCTGAACCAAGCCATTGCTTTCGCAATTTTCCAGGCTTAACCAAGCCAAGCCACAGCCAATTGTATTTTTTATGTGGGGATGGGTAGCCTTTCCGATGGTTCTTGTATTGATCTAGTAGAACTGAGTATATGAGGATAATACGATCAAAGGTGCCCGTGCTGCCGAGTGTTCAGTCTTCTTGGGGCATGTACCCTAGAGCTAACTAATCTGCTGTCTCGTTGCCTCTCATTCCTTCATGCCCGAGAAGCCACACTATACTGTGTTTACAGTTTGGTATGTGTCTTCTCGTCGTTTGTAGAATACGATTGGTGATTCTGCCGCTTCTGCCCTGTGTAGATACGGCACGCTTGTCTGGAGTCAGTCACTACAGTGAGCTTTCCGTTCAGAGTGTCTCCTTGTCTTAAAATATGGGCTTCGAACCAGAACATTTGGATCATGTTAGTTATGGCAAGAAGTTAAAAGTGTAGGATCGGGGTTTATTGATCAGATCAGCAGGACTCGATCAGCAGGACTGGGCAGATCAGCGGCGAGCACAGCAACAGCGAACACCGTCATGTCCAACACGCGCAGCGATCACGATGCCACTGCCTAGAATGTTCCTCGTGAACTTCTTCCTCTTGACAATTACCCCCGGGACGAAGAGGCGACATCCTGGCGACGTACGGCGTGAGCAAGACGGCAGGGTCGTAATAAGGTTTAAGGCGCTGGACGTGAACAATCTAGCGTCCGCGCCGGCGTAGATCATGAGACGGCGTAAGGGGTTCCACCACATAATTAACCGGAGAGGCGCGCTCCAGAACTCGGTATGGGCCATGGTATTTAGCAAGAAATTTTGAAGACAGTCCAGGAGCATTGGAAAGTATCCACAGCCACACAAGAGCGCCAGAAGAGAAGTCCGGTGTCGAGTGTTGGTTGTCATGGTTGGATTTATGACGGTATTGGGTATTAGCCGTGAATGCGCGGGTAATTTGTCGACAGTCTTCCGCATGCTGGGCTGCTTGAGACGCAGGAGTATACTCTGATATGTCTGGCTGATACGGGAGTATGGTGTCGGTTGTAGCAGGGGGGTGATTGCCGTAGAGGAGAAAAAAAAGAAGAGAAGCCAGCAGTAGACTGCGTTGCGGTATTGTAAGCTTGACATACGGAAGGACGAGGTCCCAATTTGAGTGGTTGGAGGAGACGTACATAGAAAGCATGTCGCCAATGGTAGAATCGAAACGCTCAGTGAGGCCATTAGTCTGGGGATTATAGGCGGAGCTTGTTTTATGAATAATGTTACACTTGGTGAGCAAGGCTTTCACAACGTCCCTCAAGAAAACGCGTCCTCTGTCGCTGAGCAGCTCTCGAGGTGCGCCGTGGCAACGAACAAATCGCTGAAAAATGATGGAAGCTACTTCTGACGCTGTGGCAGATGGAAGTGCGGCGGTTTCTGCATACCTCGTCAGATAATCAACGGCTACAATAGCCCAGCGGTTGCCGGCTGCAGTGTAGGGAAGCGGCCCATACAAATCAATGCCGACGCGGTCGAAAGGGCGTGGTGGGTTGGGTAACGGTAGCAACTCTCCAGCGGAACGTTGAGGAGATGGCTTGCAACGTTGACAGGTGAGGCATGAGCCAACGTACTTGAGTACGAAGGTGTACATGCCTCGCCCTCGCCAGTACTAACGCAGCCGGAGACGAGTGTATGTCTTGGACACCCGCGTGACCGGAGTGTGGGTCAGCGTGGAAATAGTCACAGATTTGCGAACATAGCTGCCGGGGAGTAACTAGCACCCACTTGCGGCCATCTGCGCAGTAGTTGCGGCGGTAGAGGTTATCCCGAATGGCGAAGTGGGAAGCATGACGGCGGAGAGCACGCGATGGAGAAGCAGCTGTAGGATTGGAGATAAAATCTAGGAGAGAATTTATCCAAGGATCTTGCCGCTACGCTGGCGGCATGTCATTGATGTGAAGCGATGGTGGGGAAACGTCGGAAGAGGAAAGGCTCGCGACCTCAGCTGTAAGGGGGCAGCGGGAAAGTGCATCGGCGTCGTGATGCTTGCGGCCGGAGCGGTAAACAACGTGGACATCATATTTCTGAAGGCGAAAAGCCCATCTTGCCAGTCTGCCGGACGGGTCTTTCAGTGAGGAAAGCCAGCAAAGCTCATGGTGGTCCGTCACTACGTCAAAAGGGCGGCCATAGAGGTAAGGGCGGAATTCAGTAAGAGCCCAAATAATCGCTAAGCATTCTTTTTCCGTGACAAAGTAATTGGATTCAGCCTTCGTGATTGTTCGTCTAGCATAGGCGACCACGCATTCAGTATAAACTGATTTGCGCTGAGCGAGCACAGCGCCGAGACCAATACCACTGGCGTCCGTGTGGACCTCAGTAGGCGCTGTGGGATCGAAGTGACGTAGGACAGGCGTTGCCGTGAGGATCCGGCGTAAACTATTGAAGGCATCGTCGCACGTTAGCGACCGCGACGAAAGATCAGAACTGCCGGACAGAAGGTCTGTCAAGGAAGCAGCAATTGAAGCAAAATTTCTAATGAAGCGGCGAAAGTAAGAGCACAGCCCGAGGAAGCTACATAGATCTTTGATGGATGTCGGTTTGGGAAAGGCTGCTACGGCACGGAGTTTGGCAGCATCTGGAGATACACCTTCTTTGGAGACAACGTGGCCAAGAATGGTGAGCTGGCGGGCGACAAAATGACATTTTTTCCAATTCAGCTGCAGTCCGGCATCAGATAGGCAGGTCAAAACGTGCTTCAGACGGTAGAGGTGTGTGTCAAAGTCAGGAGAAAAGACGACAATGTCATGGAGGTAGCAGAGGCACGTCTTCCACTTTAAGCCACGCAAAATGGTGTCCATCATCCGCTCAAATGTTGCCGGAACATTACAAAGGCCAGACGGCATAACTGTAAATTTGTACAAGCCGTCGGGAGTTACAAAGGCAGTTTTGGGGCGATCAGCCGCTTCCAGGGGAACTTGCCAATAGCCGGAATGTAAATCTAATGAAGAAAAGAGCTCGGTGCCTTGCAAACAGTCGAGAGCGTCGTCGATGCGTGGGAGAGGGTAGACGTCCTTTCGCGTAATCTTATTCAGGCGGCGATAATCGACACAGAAGCGGATCGATCTTTCTTTTTAGGAGGACAACAGGTGATGCCCAAGGGCTGCATGTGGGCTGAATCACGCCATTCTGAATCATTAGGTAGACTTGATCTTCGATAGCCTGGCGTTCGATTGCAGACACACGATAGGGGCGCTGTCGCAGTGGTGCGCGGGTGCCGATGTCGTAGCGATGAGTGACTGTAGCAGTTTGACCCAAACAACTTTGATGGGAGTCGAAGGAGGAGCGAAATGGATGTAGTAGGTTCAAAAGCTGAGTGCGCTGCGCTGGAGGAAGATTGGCGTCGATGGAGCGGAGGAACAAGGCTGTAGAGGGAGGAGTGGGCGCAAGTGAAGGGGGGCTGAGCGCAGTCACGGCAGAGTGCGACGCGTCGTCAGGTTCCTCAGAGATCAGGAGAGATGCGATCGGCTGGATACTGCCGAGGCATTCACCATGGCGCAAAGCAGTAGGGAAGTTAAATGGGTTAGGGACCCACCCTCAACCAAAGAGGCGGACGTGGAACGTCCTGTGGCGCTGGTGAACACTCTCAAGGTTCGTATACAGACAACATAAATACCCAAGAAAGTAGCAGGGGAGACAGCGGCCGATGTAGCTCAGTTGGAAGAGCACCGGACGCGATATTCGGTGGTCGTGGGTTCGGATCCCACCATCGGCACGTTGTTTTTTCTTCTACTTTCTGTTTAATTACCTTTCCCATGAACAGAATACATTACTAACTTATGTGATTATTGAAGCAAAAAAAAACTAACAAAATAGGACAAAGTACAATCCCCAATGCTTTCCTTGGCCTCGTCGACTGTTCGCTTCTTTCCTTCATATATATATATATATATTCATTAACCCTTCTTTTTGGGCGAGTTGGTTTATCTTTGGAAAACTTTGAAAGAGCGCACACACGACCATTAAGGGCTAGAGATGAGACACAAGCGCCGACTGTCAATTGATTTTTATCCAGTGTCTATTGCTCGCACGTGCGTTACTGAAACTTCTTAACTTATGTAAGCTGCTGTGTATATAGGTGTTGCCGTGCTCCAATAAAAATCAGTTGACAGTCGGCGCTTGTGTCTCGTCTCTTGTCCTTAGCGGTCGTGTGTGTTTGCGCTCTTTCAAAGTTTTCCACATATATATATATATATATATATATATAATATGCAGGACTTCAATGAATTCCGACAAGAGGCTAACGATGTGAGGAAAATTATAAGATAGGAAAGGTAAGCTTTTTGCCATTCTCCTCTTAAGATACATCTAAGAGAGGTTTGTAGCGATCGAGAGCTACATTGGTCGCAAAGTCGCTTTTTCGCCGTGGCGGTGGACGAGTGGTGCTCGTACCGTTCTTGCATCACATCACGATCATAAAGTGTGCGCTTTTGTCACCCATAAGTGCCGTGACCAACGAAGGGGGTATGGTAAATGGTGGTACAAACTTTATTCAGTGAAGGCCGAAAAAAAATTTTGTTGCCGCCGTTCCGTGGGTGGCCGTCCGGCTGCTGGTCGTGGCCTCCAGGTCCAGGTCGTAAGCCGCTGTTGAATATGCGGCTCCGAGCTGGCCAAAGCAGCCTCCCACAGCTGCGGGCTGTTTATTTGTCAGGAGACGGGGGAAAGTGCGTTGGGCAAGAGCAACAAATGTGAGCATAGTCTGCTCGGGGAGAGCTGCAAAGCGTGCATTGGGGCTAGAAGGCACCGGGGTTAATAAGGGCAAGGCGTGCAGGGGAGAGGAAAGTATGGGCCTGTAAATGGCGCCACGTATTCTGTTCGATTTTAGATAGGGACTTGTGAGGGGGACGGAGGGATATTTGCGAGTTGCGGTAGTGGAAGATGATGTCATGGAAGGTTAGGAGGGCGTCACGCGTGTCCATCCCGGGGTGGAGGGTGCCAGCTCGGTCGGTCATCTCGCGAGCGATAGAATTTGCCGCCTTATTGCCAGGGTGCCCCGTGTGAGCCGGAACCCAAAAGAGCTGGATAGATCGGGAAGGGGAGGGGAGGAGTGCTTAAGGATAGTGAGCAAAGATTCTACCATTTGCAAAGTTGCGGACTGCAGTCTTAGAGTCGCTAAATATGAAAAGGGCTGGTGTGCTGGCAATGGCGAGGGCGACGGCTGCATCCTCTGCGGCAGTGGAGGTGAGCATGGACAGTGGCGATGGATAGGGGGGTTCGTGTATTAGAAACAGTGGCCAGGGCATAGGCGGGATGCGAGAGGTAGGGTGCCGCATCAGCATACACGGCGTCAGACCGTGTACCGTACTGGCACCAGAGGGTGGAGGCGCGGGCAGATCGGCGAGCGGCATGATGCTCAGGGTGCATGTTCTCAGGAAGGGGCTTTACAGTGAGCATGGAAAAGAGTGGGCTGGGCAAGGGATGGGTGACACAGACAGGGGAGACATGGGTCAAACGAAAGGAAGTAAGAAGGGCTCTGTCAGGGGTGGTGCGAGATCAATGATCGAGTTGTGCCACGCGATGGGCCTCCACAAGTTCTGAAAGAGTATTGCGGACGCCCATTGCCAGTAGACGAGAAGTGGGGATGGAAGTGGGAAGCCCGAGAGTCAACTTATATATTTGGCGGATGAGACAGTTAACCTTGTCTTCCTCGCCACGAGACAGAAATAAGTAGGGGAGGGAGTAGACAAGGCGGCTTAGCACAAAGGCCTAAACAAGACGACGGTATGCCGTAGTGTCGGCTAGCGACCCGTCGGATCAGCCGTACCATCTGCTGGACGGTGGTAGTAAGTCGGAAAAGGACAGTAGTGATTTTGCCATTGGATTGGAGATAGAGACCGTGAATACGGATAAGGGATAGAAGGGATCGGATATCCGTCGATAGTGACGTTACCCAAGCAGCACGCCATCAATGAACCGTCACTGGTCCAATATTGGGATATATTGGTGCCAATATTGGTCCATATTGGCGTCTGATTGGGGCGCACAAAGAGCCAAGATATACGCCAACCAATTTGATTGGCTCTCCTATCAAAACCAGTATTGGCATACTGCCTTGTTTACTGGCATTCAGTGGCACTCAATGACTACTCAATATCTTCCACCAAGCTCACTCACTGGTTGTTATATCACGGCTATCCCGCCAAGCTCACTGGGCATCCAATATCTTGTATCCATGCTTATTCACTGGATATTCACAACTGGCATCCAGCCAGATTTATCGGCTACCCAGTATTTCCAATCCAATCTTGCACAGCGGTTTTGCATTATTGGCATCTAGCCAGAGCAATTGGAAATCCGGCACATTATAGTGCTGGATGTTTCAATAATCAGTACTGCGGCTAGTCGCTATTTCGCGCTTTGGCTAATAGGTAACTACAAAGCCATCCCATACGTATGCAGTGCTGATATTTTTAATGTAGCTTTTTGTTTAAATAAAGCATGCTGAGAATATCCATGCACATAAAATAATACAGCTGAAAGGTACATTGCATGGTGATTTATTAGGTGTCCATGGGTTACAGGGCGTGGAAAAAATTAGGCAGAACTCTTAGACATCAGTGCTCCTCCTGTTTTTGCGTCCCTTGGCAAGGTGTTCTCAGGTCCCAAGTTGGAGGAAGGCGTTGAGTTCATCGCAGCTTCTTTTGTGGTCGGTTGTCGGGGCGGCAGCTCCCAGCAGCCTTTAAAAATATGTACTTGAGCAGCGTGCATAACAATGTATTTCCTTTCGCAGATGGCACCTGGAAATAAAAGCAACATTCATAAATCCCAGTAAGAGAGAAAACTTTTCGAAAATGGATGTACAGCTAGACCGTGGAGTAAAAATGCAAAATAAAGCACGACCTGTTGGCCCTCAGACAACTTTCTTGTCTGGTTTACTCAGGTTGAAATAAGCTGCATACTCGTCGAGGCCGGCCATATTAACTTGGTTACATTGGTTGCGACATCTGGCAGTGCACGGCTTCCCATGTGGATGTGTTGTTGACGCTGGAAACAAAACAAAATGGTATTTGCCGTTATCTATTCGTTAAACGGTAGTCAGTGCTTGCCTCTTTCTACTTGTAGTGCCTTTGTTATCGAACACCTGTAGAAGAAAGACGTCGTCATAACTGCGTGCTTCAAATCAATAGCTTTCCTTTGAATAGTTTTCGTTAGGATAGATTGCCGCAAGAACTAAAAGAAACTACAAAAGAAAAAAGAGACGCAAAAATGGCAGTCGCACTCCGACCGCGGCTGCTAAAATTAGTGTACATCGCATCATTACTGCATACAGAACATGTTAAAATTTGTCAAAGCTGCAGCCAAAACAACGTACGACACATATGCTTTGGAGTTTGTATAATATACTCAAATTGAAAAAATAAAGAAATCCGTAGCTTAGCATTACGTTTGTTGTGGGAACAAGTTTGTACGTGTGGTTAAGTATAAGAACTATGGTAGCAACTGTAAATAAGAATCCCCTTTTCAGAATTTTTTTTACATAGAGTTCTTCGCGCGGACAGTAGAAGCTCTTGCACGTAGAAGATAAAGCTTCATGTTTCAGGCAAGCCCCTTTTTTTTCTGCGCGATATAACAATCTATAAATGTGGATAAGTGCATTTTTGAAAGAAAAGTTTTTTTTTATTTCCGCAAATAATCAAATTTAGCAGTAAGAATAAGTGCCTCAGCAGATCTTCTTTCCGGACGCTTTTAGTTTTCTACAATTGATAGTAAAACTACACCTGCTGACTATTTTATGACACTTCTAGTACTCGGGATTAGCGCAGGAAAAAGATCAAACACGTGAATAAGCTACACGTCGTTTAGGCCATTCCAAATGTGCATTCATAACGGCAAATTACAATAGTAAATATTCGCTCCCAACTAAAAATCATGTTCCAGAAAGCCCAACTTAACCATGAGTTTTGAATATAGTATGTAAAAGAAATTGATCACTTCAGACACACAACACGCGCGATGAAGTTGTAACCCGAAAATCTCACAAAACACGCATCATGTTTTACAGGGCCACATTTTTTCTTTTGCAATACAAATTGCCACCTCTGCGCCGTAAATTTTGTCTTTGTGACCAGGGTTTATGCATACAAAATAGTGCGCTGAAAATACAGTTCAGAACTGACTGGCGTGGTTCGGTCGAAATAAATGGCTTTCCATTCTCGCAAGCATATCGGTTATTGACATGATGATCAAGGCTTGCAACATAAAGCACCAAATCATGCAAAAAAAAAAGGTATCTTACCGTACGGCTAGCGCAGATTCCCAGACCTCAGTTGCAACAGTCCAGAATGAATCTTGCCACGCAAAGTACATCCCAGTGATCTGATGTTTTATTACACCTGGTAAGAAAAAGTAGCAATATTACAACGAGAAAAAGCAAGAAATAATCTCAGAAAGCTCAGTTAGGAACAAACAACTTAAAATGCTGGTGGTACTCACAGTTACCCTCTTTCAGGCATGGTCATTAAAACGAACTGGAACTTTCACAATGCTTGGTTTTTCGGTTCTGCTGTCCAAAGCTGCGGGAGCTCGAGCAGCTCGAGCGGGTGGGGATTGTGTGGCCGGCCGGACGCCTTTGAATCAGCCGCTTGTGTCGAGTTTCGAGGCACCGTTGGAAGGGGGCTGAAGGGTCGTTCTGTTTTCACTCTCTCTCTTTTTTTGTTTGAGATCTGTCGAAAGAGGAAGCATAAAGCTCGAAAGGCGGTGAGAGAATTGAAAGAGGTCCCGCAGGACCGCGCGAGCCCAGAAGGTTGCCGGCCAAGAAAGTTGGCTCCCCCCCACCCCTCCCCACGTCCCATCTCCCCTCCCCCCGGACGCCAAGAGTGCCGCCGCGACGTTAGGCCGGTATACCCCGCGTCCGGTAACCCCCCCCCCCCCCCCCCCTCAAGAATATCCCAAAGATCCTAGATGAAGAAGTTGGCGGGAAGGAAGAGAAGAGTGCGGGGGAGTAGAGCGGGGGACATTGTGAGCAACGCATGCCCAGCCGGGAAGAAAGAAAGGGCAGTGAAAGTCGCTGCCCTTTCGCGATGACTGCTTCACGGGGAGAAAACGCTACAAGATGTGAGTTGAAAGCGGTTTGGAAAATTGCTTTAGTCAAGGCCCTCGGGCGGAGAGGCGACGAAAGAACGAGAGAATGGAAACCACATGTTCTTTGCGCAACGCTTGTGAGGAGGAATGCGCAGTTTTGTCCTCGGCTTCGCTAAAACAACGAGAAGTGCGTTCGTAGCTCTTTGGTCACCTCGACTCTTGGCTCGGTAACGTTTTCAGTGGCACGATAATTTCGCTACATTTTTTTTTTGTTTATGCAAAGTGCGTTTTACCTATGTGTTTCAGTAACAATCACATACGTAAAACAATCTTCAGTTTTCACGGAATCGTTCTTGGTTCGAACAAATGGACATATTTTTTTACTAAAGATGGCCCGCAGGTTCATGACGGAGTGCTCTTGAAATGTCATGACGTGCAACTGACCGATGCAGCAGCCGGTATACTTGCTGTATTCCTATTAAGGAAAAGAAAAGCGAAAACGACCATAACTTTGAGTACTTGAAGGTTAAAATTCCCATGTTAATAATTTTTTTTCGTCAAATCAGGTCGACGTTTAGAGCAAGAAAAAATCCGCATAGAACTAAGCGGGGGCATATAAAGCAGCAAGAAATACAAAATACTCGACGAGCTAAGACCTGAAGAAATAAATTGGCAGTAAAGAAAAAATAGAAAGAAAGCAAGGGTCAACATTAAAACTATATCTACGAACTAGGGACAAGGTGTAGTCCTCAGAAAGAAGCGCGGTAAAATCATCTTTCAGCCCACGGAAGCTGCGCTTGTCAAAGCGGCAAAATATTACAGAAAGCAAACCTAATTCTCAATCATGTGTTAAATTCTTCTAGAGTGATGTTCTCTAAAAATGCCCCAAAACTGCTTAAATAACGCTCTCGCATTACTTTTAATATATATGAATTGCCATTAGCTATCTGGTTGACACGATGGGATAGAATTGTTTAGTTCTCTGGGGGAAACGCCTTCGGTGCGGTCGCATTACTTTTAATATATATGAATTGCCATTAGCTGTCTGGTTGACACGATGGGATAGAATTGTTTAGTTCTCTGGAGGGAAACGCCTTCGGTGCGGTGATTATATGGTTGGATAATAAGGCATAGAATGCCTGAAGAACAGTTTCTCATCAGTGCTTAGGAGAACGCGGTGAAAAGTTGTAGTCAAATGCATCATTATGAGCCATGTATTGCAGCTTTCGAACAAAAATAACTTCCATAGAGAGCATCGTTATTATGCAATTTCAATTTTGTTACCATATATGCTGGCGACACATGAGCGCGCATTCATTGCACTGTAGGTAATTGTTTTAAATTTTTATTTTTTTCGTTTAACTTCTTTGGGGCCGTTCGCCGTAGCGAGGCCGCGGAGAATCGGCGGAAATACCTTCGAGGCCCAGTCGACGGTAGGGACAGCGCCGATTGACATGACCCGGTTCGCCGCAGTGAAAGCATAAAGGCCGTCGGTCGGGGGTACGCCACTCGTCTGCTTTCCGTCCAGACGGTCGGGAATCAGTTACGTACTGGATCACGGGGGCCGGTGTTGTTGGTGCAGCTACGTTAGCAGGAATCAGGGTCGCCGACTGGGGTGGCGAGTATTGTAGCACCTCGGCGTATGTTGGACGCTGACACTGAAACATAAGGTGTGCATTTATGTTTTGTTTATGGCACTCTTTTAAATTTTCTTATATTAATGCTAAGCTAGATTGCTTACCTGAATAATGCAAAGAACGCAAAATTTTCAGTTTAATGCAATCATTCTCACAAGACTGCATGAATTGCTTGAGTGTCTTAGGGTGTGACATGGTGTGACATGCTATGCTGTGATAAAGTAGTACAAATATTAACACTGCAACATTGAATCTAGTCTTGATGAAGTACAAAACAGTACGCATGTAGCTCATTTCCTTTGTCGGTTTGGTTTAGTTTATAGGGTGTAATGTCGTAGAGCAACTCAGGTGTTTGTTTGATTATGTTTATAGGGTTTAAAGTCCCAAAGCAGCTTTTTGGTTTGGTTTAGTTTATGGAATTTAAAGTCCCAAAGCAACTCAGGCTACAAGGGACGCTATAGTGGAGGGCTCTGAAAATTTTGACCACCTGTGGCTCCAAGTAGCACTGAGAAAAGCAAAGCATCATTTTGATAGAACTTAAGAATGAAACAAATATCTGTCTTATGATTTTAGTTGTATATCCATT
Organism: Amblyomma maculatum; assembly: GCF_055883805.1. NCBI lineage: Eukaryota > Metazoa > Arthropoda > Arachnida > Ixodida > Ixodidae > Amblyomma > Amblyomma maculatum. The sequence continues at coordinate 134,128,110 of NC_139353.1, forward strand.
ATCTACCAAGCAAGGAATTTTCTTGGAGGCGAGATGTTCTTGTTGAACTACTGTCCTTTAACAAGAATCGATATCTTGTGGCATTACATTCCTCATGCAGCAGACAGTTGTCTTGTGTACATTTGGTGTTACAAGACCAACAACTAGAGCAGCAGTATCTAACAGGGCGAATGCCTCAAACACATTGATTATTTAATAGATGTATAGTGTGATCCGAGGCACCACATGATGTTGAGCACCACATAGTGTGCAACTAGGGGTATTTGTTTCTTGATAGCAATATGTATACCATTACTGTCCAAGATCGCATTGTTGCATTAAGTTATTAGTTATGTTTCTATTTTACATACAGCCATTTCAGCATGACATATTCAGAAAAGTGCAATATTTACTTCATTCACTTGTTTGGTATTACAATTTTGGCTTGCTGACAATTATGCATGCTGTGATATTGGATCTCATTTCAGTAAAGTGCTAATGCCACATGCTAACTTGAAACAGCTTTTGGACAGTGTGGCCTGAACTGGCATCAGCGCTGGTGTTGGCCGCTGGGTCTGAGACAAAGCCAAGGTAGCTGCAAGGCCCCTGCCGTCCTCAGTCGCCACAAATGTTCCATGCAGTGGGCCTCAGACTGAGCGATCAATACTCCTTGGCACATTGTTAGTTCAAACTAATTGTGAGATGATTACTGTATTTCAAGCATCATATCGTAAATAAAGTGCAATATTTATGTGATGCAATGTTTTGTTTGTGTTATTTTTGAGGGGCATAAATGTGATGAAAAAAATGCCATTGTTGAAGTGCAATGTTGTGGTTGGACTTATTTACGAACTGCTTTACGCCTCAATGTTGCAACATCAGGCTCCATTGTGGTTATTTTCTAGATTACTTTTTTTACTCATATGACAGTTGTGAGCAGTTTTAACAATATTCAAGAAATTCCTCCATTGTGAGAAAGGACTAGTTATCTTTGAGAAAGTTAAACCCTTACTGATGGGTGTCTGATTGTGGGTACTGTTATAGATTCCTGAAATTCTTTGTTTTAATGAAAGTATGTAGTTATCCCAAAGCATGAAAACCCGCATCCAGCCAGACTGGATATTGCTAGTCAAATGCAGATAATTTATAGGAACTGTATGGGCAACAACACGATACAGCATGTAGCATACAGCATCGAGCATAAGAGCAAAAAGTAAACAATGTTGTGCAATGGATAGCAAGAATTAGTAGCTTAAAATTAAAAAAGAAACTACTATACAGTGCTGAAAATGTGTTTACATAGAAATAGATCAGGAATTTGCATATAAGTAAATAAGGACAGAATCTCATATGTTTTAAAAGTGCATTGAACATCAGAATGGATACCTAGTAAGGATGAAAAAAATTGAATAACACACAAAAAAGGAGCCGTAAGTAATCAGTTATTTTTGTGATTTACTGTGTTGTGAATCTGTTTTCGGCAAGTGGTGTTTATAGTATTGCACTTTGCCTTAAACCCTCTGGCTTATGGTTCCCTATTCAAAAGTATGATTATTCAATGCATGCAATGAGTTACCTTAAGTCAGACAAAAAACCCGATGACAAGACTATACGATCATAAGAGAAAAGCACTCGCAGGTATACACTCGTTGGTTGTACCCTCAAGGTACATGGTACATGAGGGGAGGGGCAAATAACAAAGGCAAATTGTAGAAGAAAACAAACACTAGAAGACAAATATAAAACGTGAAGATACAAAATATTAAAAAAAAGAAAACACCACAAGAATACTAATGTCAACACCAAAATATCAATCGTCCCGAGTGTTACATGGTAGCGCGACCGGACCTATGAGTACAAAATACATTGTAAAAGAAACACAGTTATTATGCACAATAAGTCATTTGTTATATCTTACAAGATAAAACCTTGAACGGCCGTTTTAAAATTTTCAGTGCTGGTTATGCTAGTAAGGGACACAGGTAAGTTGTTCCAATATTCGCTTATTTGGGCCAGAAAGGAATATGGATAGCTTACTACGTCGAATATTAACCTTTGGGCGGTGGTTTAGAGGAGATAAAATATGTAGTAGTGGTTGAACCCAAAGAGAATGTAAATTTAAATTGTGGTAATATAGTTTATGAGAAGGGCATATTAACAGCAATGTGGTTTTCTGGCGGGCTATTTGGTGGTGGTCCTTCTTGAATACTCTGCGTGAAAAAAACACTGACAAAGACAGAAAACGCGTACACACTATAGAGCGCAGATTTTCTGCCTCTGTCCGTGTTTTTTCGTGCAGTTTATTCATGAGCAGTGTGGTGTTGGCTTATTAGCTCCGCCTGACAACACTCAGCTGCCATGGTAATGAGCCTTCTGCAGACAAAATAATCCCTCATTGCCGTGGCAGCTGAGCTAGGTCGGTGGTTATATGTTAATGCAGTGGTGCCAACTTGGGCAACTGTGAACCTCCACTCTACGTGCTGCACAACCTCCTCACATGGCCGTTCACCGTAATCATATGGGCAGTAGGCAGCATCATCCATGAGTAAGTTATGAAGGCACACAGCCGCCACTATCATGTGAGTGAGGAGCTGTGGCTCGCCGTCCACTGTTTTGAGGAACACCCGCCACCTTGAAACTAAAACGCCGAAAGCTTTTTCAACACACCTGCGTGCCCTAGAAAGACGATAGCTGAAAACTGTCTTTAATCAAGCTTCCTCCCTGAGTATGGACGCATTAAATAGGTTTGTAGTGGGAATGCAGCGTCACCAAACAAACAAGCAGGCCATCTACTCAGTATGGAGGGAATGCCTAAAGTTCCCTGCTGAAGGTTAGTCTTCAGGATGCTGTCTCGGAAAACGGAACCATCTGAAAGCCGTCCCTGAGCACCAATGTCCACCATGATGAACCGATAATTGGCATTTGCAATGCCTAGCAGAACAACAGTGTGGGACCCTTTATAGTTGAAATATTCAAAGCCACGATTGTCGTGGCATTTGATGGGGAAGTGGTTGCCGTCTATACTTCCTATGGCATTGGGGCAATTCCATTTTACTTAAATCTCTTATTTTCTCCCATCGTTTTGAACTTGGACGCCCAAGCACAACTAGATTTACACAATCCTAGATTGCTGGTAGGATCTCTTTAAAGATTCCTAGCACAGTAGAGGCATGCGTACGGTAGCTCAAGGAGATGTCGGGTATTGAACCCCATGTTGCCAGGTATCTCCAAAACAAGATATGAAGAGAACCATTGTTTTGTAGTAATGTTCAAGTATTATTAAAACACCCTTATTACTGTAACATTGTCTTGAGAATGAAGAGCACACGCATCATGATGCACAAACAGGATAAGGGCAGTTACAGGGACAACAGACATGGAATTTGAAGTGTACGGATACAAATATACAGGCGCTGTATACAATTTCAAAATTCTGAGAAAAAGGGACCTGAAATTGTGGGATTCGGGCTTGCTGCGGCTGCCCTTTGCGCGGCCGCCGCCCGCTTCCCAGTTCTCCCCGTTCCCTTTCTCCAGCCTGGGGCGGCGGAGAGGGGCTCGGACGACTTGTCACTGTCGTTCGGGCCACAGCTCCACCCTGGCGTCCCAGTGGCTGTTCTCATTGGCGTCTTTTGGCGGGAACACGGCACCGCTTCGACGGCCGCGCTTGCGCGACTGTCCGAGCGGAGCTCAGAGAGAGACCCCTCCGAGACATCGCAAGGTGCGTACGCAACTGTTCTTGTCTGCCGGCCTTTTTCCGCGCAGACTAGTGTGTACTCGAGTTCGTCTGCTCCGGGTCGTACCTGGGAGCGAAGCTCGAGCCTGTCGATCGTGATCCAACGATCCGCGACAGGCGTACCTTGCGGTGGTTGCCCACTCTCTTTCAAAGGAACCCTTTGGTCACTGCGAGAAAGAGATCACAGCACGCCCTTGCGTGCTTGCGGCGCGCACTCCGTGTCACTTGTGCGCGCAGGGGACCCTTGCTCCTCGCGCGCTCCCTTGACACGGTGACTGTGTAGTGTGTGTATGTGCGTTTGTATATATGTGTATGTGCGTGCGCGCGCGCGAATGTGTATGTGTGTGTGTATGTGTGTGTGTGTGTGTGTGTGTGTGTGTGTGTGTGTGTGTGTGTGTGTGTGTGTGTGTGTGTGTGTGTGTGTGTGTGTGTGTGTGTGTGTGTGTGTGTGTGTGTGTGTGTGTGTGTGTGTGTGTGTGTGTGTGTGTGTGTGTGTGTGTGTGTGTGTGTGTGTGTGTGTGTGTGTGTGTGTGTGTGTGTGTGTGTGTGTGTGTGCGTGCCGTTGGAGGATGGCGTTTCAATAAACGTCTCCTTTGTGAACTTGGAGGTTTGTGTCCTTGCAGCGCAGTGCTCTCCTCCCGGTGGAGAATGAGTGCGCGCTGCAGTGTTTCAGTGTGCGCGCGGTGACGGTTGATCGGGGCTTTGGCTCGCGCGACGCTCGAACCCGCGGTGGTTGGTGGCCTATGCCCACGTAGAAACCACAAAATAAACAAATGTTTTTCAAACTCAAGACATGACAAGGTGATAAAAATTAAAGAAGCCAAGTCTGCAAGTCCAAGGTAAACGTAGAGGATTTCTTTTATGTTTTTGTAGTTGATATTGACCAGAAATAGTGATGTGATGGTTTCAGGGAGAAACAATATTAAATGCAAAGTGGAACGAAAAACATCTTGTGATGATTTTCTGTGAGCCCAGAAGCCTTGTGATGCAGCACGCTACATATATGCTGATATTGGCAAATAAAAATGAAATGGCGCAAAATATTAAAAAATATAATAAGGGAATAATTACTTATTGTCATCCACCCGAGCGCAGCCATACGGCTACAAAGCTTTCTCAGAAACTTCATAATTTTATTTAACTTCGAATGGCTGCGCTCGGGTGGATGACAGTGAGTAATTACTCCCTTATTAGAAATCTACTCCACCTTGGGGGTTTCCCCTAAATATTTGACCAACACCATATTAAAAATTATACGACGCAAGTTTTGAAGCATACGAAAGAAAAAATAGTGTATGTTAGTAAAAATACACCATGCATGCACATCGCTGCATTGGATAATGCAGCGATGAATGGGCTCGGCAGCACTACAGCGATGACCACGGCGACTCATCTACGTAGTCTTTTTGTTGTGCAGGTGCTGGCGCTTACGCTCGTGCCTTTAGGCCTCTGAAGTGAACATCCGTCTTCGCGACAAAAAGCTAAAGGCGTGGACCTTCTTACTTCAAGAGCATAACTCACTTCCTCGCCTTTCAGGATTCTGCGCTTACCATTCACCTTCCATTCCTCATCGCCGTTGTATCACCTCTTCCCACAGCCCAGGTAAATCTGCAATTTATATTCACACTTCAGTTCCCCACACACCGATCGACCTTTCACGCTGGTGTAACACACGCCAAGAGGTGGTAGCACTCCTAGTTAAGCCTGTACGCACACCATTCATACTAGTTTCCTTTTATGGCCGTCCTGGTTCCGCATCTCCTAATCTTGGATGGGTTCGTTTTTTGCGTTCTACCTACTGAGTTATCTCTATTCTAGTCGGTGGAGACTTCAATGGCGCACACACCTCGTGGGGTTACCCATCGGATTCTCCCAGGGGTGCACACATCCAGGGAAGCTTTTCATACAATTCTTTTCAACTTTTAAACCACCCGCGTACATCTGCCCGTCCACGAGGTGGGCCTTATTCACCTGATTTGAGTCGGTAGTTAGGCCCTGGTAGCCCTCGCTGGGCTGTTGAACCAGATACCCGTGGTAGTGATCACAGTCCTATCTTTACTCTCTCACTCCTTCGCGGATACGTAAAATACGCCGTAGCGTACGAATAACATCTTGGGACACTGTACGCGCAGACAATCGCTTATCTGATTTAACCCCATAATCAGCATTGTCTACTCTCTCTGCTGTTCTTGCGTCCCACACGATTACCACCACTGTAAATGAAGACGAGCCAAACCCGGACATCCACCTCCTGAATCATTGGGCTCTGCGTCGCCAGGCAGATCATTATGCTGCTCGTAACCCGATGACCCATCGGCTATTCCCGCTCTTCACCGCGCTACCGCGCGTGCGAGGCGGTATGAAAAGCGTCTAGGAAGGCGACGTTGGGCTTCATGGTGTGAGCGCCTGTCCTCCAAGCAGAGTAATCGACAACTTTGGAGAGTGTTTCACGCCATGGAGCACTCTTCTCAAGTTTCTGATTACACAGAGAGCATTCGACTTGCTATGAATGTAGATGAGGACACATTTGCAAACAAGGCGGCCAGACATTTTTTCCCCACTATGATTCCACCTCAACTTCTCCACCTTGCTTACCGGTTACCGAACCCCCCGATGCGATTACTTCTGTCCTAACCATGGCAGAGCTGCTGGCCTCCATTGAACGCCTAAAATCTAACTCTGCTCCTGGCCACGACGTCATAGCTAACTCCTTATTCCGAAACTTGGAAGGGACTGCTTTGCAGGCCCTGCTTGATGCATTCAATGACGTGTGGCATTCTGGTGTCATGCCGGACGAGTGGAAGCATTCTATTGTTGTTCCAATACCGAAGTCAGGTCATCCTCCAGTATCTCCCTCGGCCCTTCGTCCAATTTCCCTAACGCCAACAATCTGCAAGCTTTACGAAAACATTCTCCCCACTCGCTTATCGTGGTGGCTGGAATCCCATGATTGCTATCCAGAATCCCAAATTGGCTTCCGCCCGCAAATAGGAACGGAGGACGGTCTTGCTACTTTGGCTGCTGACGTGCTTCACCACTCTCCGCACAGTCATCTTGTTAGAACTGTGATCGCTACTGATATAAGAAAGGCATATAATAACATCCTTCACTCAGCCATTCTTGCCTCCCTAAAAACTCTTGGTCTTCCTCACAGGTTTCTCCTCGCCATTCACGCATTTCTAACAAATAGAACATTCAGTGTGCGTGTCCATGGAAAGCCCTTTGGTCACTTCCCCTCAAACAGAGGAGTGCCCCAGGGCTCCGTTCTCGCCCCTACGTTATTTAATGTGGCCTTCATTCCACTTATTCGAGCCCTAGAGGCCATCCCTTCTATACGCATGCTTGCGTATGCCGATGATATAACCTTATGGTGCTGTCACCCAGATACGTCCGTCCAGCAGGCGGCCCTCCAGCATGCGCTGGATGTATTGACATTTCGCCTCCCTCCTTTGGGCCTAACTCTTTCGCATACAAAATCCTGTTTCATTCGAATTGAAAGTAAAGCTGGCTTACGAAAAGCTTCCACTATAAATTTTATGATAGATAATACCCCAATTCCTCAGGTACAAACCGTTCGCATTCTTGGTCTTCTTCATTCCTCTGGGACTGGCACCCCGTGGCTGACAGCCATCCGTAAGACCGCTCACGCTACTTTAGGTCTCATTCGTCGCATGGCTATGCGCTCTAGCGGCGCGCGTGCTCACACGGCCCGCCAGCTTGTTCGCTCTGTCCTCCAGCCATATATAATATACCAGGAACAGTTTCAACGTCTCACCCGCAGACAGTGGGACTCCCTTGAGGCCATCAATCGTGAGGCTATGCGTGCAATAACGTATCTTCCCCGCCTAGCACCCATACCAGTACTTCAGGAGTTCAGTTCAGTTCAGGCGTTCAGTCGTGTCCGACTCTTCGTGACCCTATGGACCATGTCACGCCACGCTTTCCGGTCTTTCACTATCTTCTTAACATCACATAGCTTCATCTGCAATGCCTCGAGAATGCCATTTAACCATCGCGTTCGCTGCCTACCCCTTCTCCGGCGACCCTCAACCTTTCCCAACATCAAATCTTTCTCCAGCGACTCCTCTCTTCTCATCAGATGACCAAAGTAGCTGAGCTTTAACTTTAGAATTTGACCCTCCAATGAGCAGTCAGGGTTTATGGTCGACAATATCGACTGATTTGATCGTCTGGCAGTCCAAGGAACTCTTAAGAGTCTTCGCCAGCACCACAATTCAAACGCGTCAATTCTTCGGCGGTCAGCCTTTTTCACAGTCCAACTCTCGCATCCATACATCACAACTGGAAAGACCATAGCACGGGTTATACGGATCTTGGTTGGTAGACTAATGTCTCTGCTCTTTACTAGGCGGTCAAGGCTAACCATTGCTCTCTTTCCCAGAAGCAGGCGTCTCCTAATTTCATGGCTGCAGTCTCCTTCCGAGGTAATCTTGGCGCCCAAGAATAGAAAATCTGTCACAGCTTCCACTTTTTGTCCATTGATGCTCCAGGACTTGATAGGGCAAGACGCCATGATCTTCGTCTTTTTAATGTTCAGTTTAAGCCCAAACTTCTCACTCTCTTCTTGTACGCGCATCAGAAGTCTCTTGAGTTCCACTTCACTTTCTGCCATTAAAGTGGTATCATCCGCATATCTAAGGTTGTTGATACGTTTTCCAGCAATCTTCACTCCAGCTGAAGACTCGTCCAGACCGGCCTTCCTCATGATGCACTCTGCATATAGGTTAAATAGGCAGGGCGACAGTATGCAGCCTTGCCTCACCCCTTTCTCAATCGGAAACCAATCAGTAAGACCATGCCCAGTTCTGACTGTGGCCTCTTGCCCTTCATAAAGGTTCCTGAGGAGACAGATGAGGTGAATTGGAACTCCCATCTCTTGGAGAGCTTGCCACAATCTGCTGTGATCTACGCAGTCAAACGCTTTCGCATAATCAATAAAGCAGAAGTAAATGGGTTTCTGGAACTCTCTTGCTTTTTCCATGATCCAGCGAAGGTTGGCAATTTGGTCTCTAGTTCCTCTGCCCTTGCGAAACCCAGCTTGCACGTCCGGAAGCTCCCGATCCACATATTGCTGCAGCCTACCTTGCAGGATTTTTAACATCACCTTGCTAGCATGCGAAATAAGTGCGATCGTGCGGTAGTTGGAACAATCTTTGGCACTGCCTTTCTTTGGAATGGGGATGTAAACTGACCTCCTCCAATCCTGTGGCCACTGCAGGGTTGTCCAAATCTTTTGACATAATGTATGCAGTGTGTTAACAGCATCGTGGTTGAGGTTTTGAAGCAACTCAGCTGGAATACCATCAATTCCGCTAGCTTTGTTCTTAGCAAGGCTGGCTAAGGCCCATTCAACTTCACTCTTCAGGATGCCCGGCTCGAGATCAGAAATCACAACCGTCCTATCTTGGGTTTGCACATCCGGGTCCTTCTTGTACAGTTCTTCTGTGTATTCCTGCCACCTCTTCTTTATCTCTGAGGCTTCAGTGATGTCCTTGCCTCGTTTGTCCTTTATCACGCCCAGCTTAGCACAGAAGCTTCCTTTGATATCTTTGATTGTCTTATACAGAGCTCTTGTGTTCCTTAATTGGCTGTTGTCCTCAACTGCTTGACACTGTATGTTCAGGAAGGCATTCTTATCTCTCCTTGCTATTTTCTGAAAATCCGCATTGAGCACCTTGTATCTTTCTCTTTCCCCCATACCTTTTGCCATCCTCCTTTCCTCAGCTATTTGCAAAGCCTCTTCAGATAACCAGTTTGCTTTTTTGCATTTCTTTTGCTTTGGAACTACCTTAGTATCAACTTCTTGTATTATATCACGAACATCAGTCCACATCTCTTCGGGCTCTTTGTCTTCTAGATCTAATTCTTGAAATCGATTCCTCACTTCCACAGCATATTCTAATGGAATCTGATCCAGATCATACCTGAAAGGCCTTCTAGTTTTCTGCGCTTTCCTCAATCGAAGCTTAATTTTGGCAACAAGAAGCTGATGATCGGTGCCACAATCGGCCCCAGGCCTTGTTTTTACTGCTTGTATAGCGCTTCTCCATCTCTGCCGGCTAATAATATAATCGATCTGATTCCTGTACAGACCGTCCGGTGAAATCCATGTGTACAGGCGCCTCTTGTGCTGTTGAAAATGAGTATTCGCTATGGTCAGGTTGTTTTCTTGACAGAACTCTACTAGCCTCTGCCCAGCTTCATTTGGCTCACCAAGACCGAACTTGCCTGTAATTCCGGATATTTCTTCACTCCCGACCTTAGCATTCCAGTCTCCTATGAGAAAAACGACGTCAGATGATGGGGTGTGGTCTAAAAGGCATTGTAGGTCCGCATAAAATCTCTCAACGTCAGCTTCTTCAGCAGCAGTGGTCGGTGCATAGACTTGGATAACTGTTATATTGAAAGGGTGACCTTGGATCCGAAGTGAAATCATTCGGTCGTTTTTGGGGTTGTACCCTAGCACTGCTTTGCCCATTCTTCTGTTTACTATGAGAGCGACCCCATTCCTTCTCTTGGATTCGTGCCCACAATAAAAGACATAATGGTCGCCGGAGTTAAATTCTCCCATTCCGGTCCACTTGAGCTCGCTGATACCCAAGATATCAATGTTCAATCTGTCCATTTCTCGCTTGACGATATCTAGTTTACCTTGCGTCATAGATCTTACATTCCATGTTGCTATGTGATATATCTCCTTGCAACATCGGACTTTCCGGTCGCTTCCCGACACATCCACAACTGAGCGTCCTTTTGGCTTTAGCCCAGCCGCTTCATTCGTCCTGGAGCTACTAGGAATCGCCCTTTGTTCATCCCCAGTAACATGTGGGACGCCTTCCAACCTGGGGGGCTCATCTTCCGGCGCCATATCGATAATGGTATTGTGACTGGCCATAGGGTTTTCTTGGCAGGAAATACTGGAGTGGGTTGCCATTACCTTCTCCAGTGAATCACATTTTGTCAGAACTCTCTGCCGTAACCTGTCTATCTTGGGTGGCCCTACACAGCAGAGCTCACGACTTCATCGAGTTTCGCAAGCCCCTCCGCCACGACAAGGCAGTGATCCATGAAGGGGCATACTTCAGGAGTATGCCCAGCTAAATACGCTCACTGAACTCGTTGATCAGCGGATGGCAAACAGAGCTCGCAAACAGTCTCTACAACTACATCATTTAAAGACACTACCTCCATGGTCGTACTGCCAGCTCACGGACAATCGCCCCACTGCTTCCCCGTCGGTATCATCTGCACATCTGCCTGAAGGGTGCATGTTATATACCGATGCATCACATACTGCAGAGCGAGGAGTTACTTCTGTGTATATTCCCTCTCATCCGCATCTAAACACTCACGTGACATATACCGCGGATACGTGCACCCCTCTGGCGCTGGAACTTCAAGCAATTTACAATGCTATACATTCCCTTCCACCAGTTCCTACATTCAATGCAGTTCATCTTTACACAGACTCTCTCACCGCCCTTAAACAGCTTAAGGCCGTTCGACGCACATTCCAAATAACACAGTCCATAAATTTGCTATGTTCAAAGTACCCATGTCCTATTCGCATACACTGGATTCGCGGCCATGCTCGCGATCCACGTAACATACAAGCAGATGCTATGACGCATATAAACACATCAGACGATCCACCACCTTCCCCTCTTCCCCCAGATCCGTTCCTGTCCCACGTTTCCGATTCGCAAGTTCTGCGCCAGCGAACACGCGCTCTCATTCCTCCGTGTTGGCACCCTCTCCCCCGTAGTCTTACTCGGCAGGAAGAGGTGACAGTGCGCCGGATCCGGGCAGGGGCGGCTCTGACCCCATCTGTTCGACATCGATGGCGGGAAAAAGACCTACCAGTGACTGACAGGTGCCCTCACTGTGAGACTCCACCTGACGTCTGCGATGTGCGTCAGTTGTTGTGGACGTGTCCATCAACAACGCACATTAGGCAACGGATAATCATGAAGGTGGGCCTGCGGTGGAATCTGATTATGAGAAATGGACAATGGACAATCGCTATACTGCCAACCTTCTCGAATACATAAGCACAACTGGACTGCACTCCTTCTTTTAACTTTCTATCTCCTGCATCCCATTCCCCCTTTCTCAACTTATTCCTTGTGGCAAACTCTTCGAAAAAAAAAGAAATTCGAAGATTCAATCCTTCATTAACCCGCAGTCTCTGCACGCTACCAAGTGAAGGCCGGGTCGACTTAGTCCCAGCTTCACGACACTGGTGACCAGCGTTGGGATCTGAATCTACAAGCCACAAAATCTGGTGATTGGAGGTGGGATCTGAATCTACAAGCCACAACATCTGGTGCTTAGAGGTGGATCAGAATCTACAAGCCACGACATCTGGTGATCGGAGGTGGCATCTGAAGCTACAAGCCACGACATTTGGTGATCGGAGGAGGCCTCTCAAGCAACAATCAGGAGCAACAATCGGCCAACAAGACAGCAGCTCGGAACATCGATCGTATGTGTGGGTGAGTGCTTGGCTTTTCTTCTGATGTGGACCAGGTTCTAGAACATGGTCAGATTTTAGAACTGGTAAAGAGTGTTGAAACGCCTTTAGGTTTGGTAGTTTGCACAATTGTTTTGGAAGTAGCCGACACTCGGAGCGATCATGGACCTACAAAAGCTGCAGAAACCGGAACTGTTGCTATTGTGTGAGGAACTGGGAATTGATACATGTGGTTTGGCACAAAAGCTCTTGATTTTAAGAGCAATCACTGATTTGGGAACCGATGATGAGGAGCTCAGTGAAGCATGGAACCTCATCGGACAAAAAAAGGAGGAGCAGCTCAGACAGCAGAAAGAGCGGGAAAAAGAGGACAAGAGGCGTGAGCGTGAAATTGAGAGAGAAGCAAAAAGGCTGGAGGAAGAAATTGAGCTCCGGAAATTAGAAGTAGAGTTGAACAAGAGGTCGGGCAATTGTCCCCAGCTAGCGGTACCTCTTCTCAACAAGGAGGCAGATTTGAAGATGTCAAAGCACATGCAGCCATATGTGATATCAGGGGATATCGGTCTGTATCTGGCTACCTTTGAGCGAACCTGCGAAAAACTGTCCTTCCAGCGAGACACTTGTTCTCAGAGATTATTGACGGTTCTGCCCTGCGAGGCAGCGGAGGTTGTCGCGCGGCTAAGCAAGGAGGACGCGGACAACTACGAAAAGGTCAAGGCTCTCCTTCTGAGAAGGGGTAGGCTTAGCGCCGAGGCGTTCAGACAACGTTTTCGGAACGCTACTAAGTCCAGGGACGAGAGTTACCCTGAATTTCTGCACAATTTAAGAGTCAATTTGGGCGAGTAGCTAAAGAGAACTGATTCCTACAGTGATATGGACGCTGTAGTCGAGCGAATTCTTTTGGAGCAGTTTTATAACTGCCTCCCAGAAAAAGAAAGAAATTGGTTACAGGACCGAGGCGAAATTAGGTCGGCAAGTGAAGCTGCCCAACTCATTGAGGAGTACGCTTCGCGCCGACAATTCAGCAACCCAGCAGTGGATAGGCCCCGCAATCCCAAGTTGAGTGTGAATAACCGTCAGGAAAGGCACTTTGCTAGAGTTGCAAACGAAGAAAGGAAGGCGTCTTCAGGCGAACTCCCTAGAAAGGACGGTAGTGAGAAAAGTGGAGAAGGGACCAACGCGCAGAATACAAAGAAGAAGCTTGAGGCTAGGAAGCCGCTCACATGCTTTAGGCGTAATGAGCAGGGTCACATTGCCGTCAACTGCCGGAAAGAAAAGATTGCTTTCTCGTATGTCAGTGACTGTGATGAAAACATGAAGCTTTTGGAACCCTACATGCATGACCTAGTAGTCAACTGAAATTCTTGCAAGGTACTGCGCGATTCGGCCTCAGCGATGGATGTTGTCCATCCGGCGTATGTGTCGCCTTCCGACTATACAGGACAGTGTGCATGGATCCGCCAGGTAGTGGAGGAACAGAGTGTGTGCTTGCCAATCGCGAACGCGGTCATCGAGGGCCCTTTCGGCGAGTTAACAACCCAGGCTGCCGTTTCAGGAAAGCTTCCTAAGTGCTATCCGTATTTGTTTTCCAACAAATCGGACATGCTGCTGCGAAAGAAGGGCATCCTTTTCGGAGACAGAGTTGTGCAAGCCTTAACACGTTCAAAGGCGCGAGAACTAGCTACACTGCTCATTCCAGGAAATTCCACAGCGGAGGAAACGGCAGTTAAAACAGTGGTCGATGCGGAAGATAGCGGGTCAGAAAACTTTGAGAGCGAGGAATCTCAGATAAGTCAACTTGAAAGTGAGCTTGATGAGACGCGGAATGAGGACGTTCTTGAGAGTAACCTCTTACCGCCAGTGTTTAGTAATCTCACGAGACTTCTAAGTGAAACCCGAGAGGACTTAGCTATGGAGCAAGCCAGTGATCCCAAGATACAGGAGATAAGGGAGCGCCACCGCGCCACTAATACAGCAAAGAATATTTCTTTCGAGATGAGAAAGGGAGTGCTGTATCGCTTATTCAAGGATAAGTGCAATAAGTGCGGAGTAGAGCGGGGCCAATTAGTCGTTCCCGAAAAGTACCGCGAAAACTTACTGCGACTTTCCAATGGCAGCTCGTGGTCATGTCACCTTGGAATAAGGAAAACAAAGCAGAGGCTGTTGCAAGAATACTATTGACCTGGATGTTTTAAGGGCACGGAAAATTTTGTACGGTCATGCGACACGTGCCAGCGGGTTGGAAAGGCGCAAGATAAGTGAAAATCTCCGATGGTGTTAGAACGAATCATTACCGAGTCGTTTCACCGGTTAGTAATAGATGTAGTTGTGCCACTTCCTGTGGCAGTCAGGGTACCGTTATATCCTGACTATGTTATGCCCAGTCACAAAGTTTCCAGAGGCTGTTCCGCTGCTCGAGGTGACGTCCGAGAGTGTAGTGGATTCACTGCTGTCAGTGTTTGCACGAGTTGGATTCCCTTCCGAGGTCCAAAGTGATCAGGGTAGCGTTTTCACAAGTGTCCTCACCACCTCATTTTTCGAGCGATGCGGCATTTAGGTGGTGCACAGCTCGATCCACCATCCGCAGAGCAACAGCGTAGAAAGATGGCATTTTGTTCTCAAACGCGTCCTGAGGGGACTGTGCTATGAAAACAAGTGCGAATGGGACACCTGCCTGCCTGCAGCACTTTTCGCTTTGCGGTCAGTGCCGCACGAATCCACTGGATTTAGCCCAGCCGAGTTGGTGTACGGAAGGTCACTGCGCTCACCTTTGCGAATGGTGCGCGAAGCCTGGGAGGGGCACGGAGAAGACCCAACAGTAGTGGAATTCATTCTGAACCTCCTGAATCGCTTACATAACACTAAGGAACTCTTTGAGGCCAGCATGAAGTCAGCCCAGACTCGTTCCAAAGTGTACTATGATAAGTCAGCCCGTCAAAGGACGTTTCGTATCGGGGACCAGGTGATGTTGCTGAGAGGTTCAAGGCAGAATAAGCTCGAAGTACAGTGGGAAGGACCTGCTGAAGTTGTTGCAGAGCTTTCTAAAACTACGCAGTGAAAATCCCCGGTAGGCGTAAAGAAGTGAGCATTTATCATTTAAATCTTATGAAGCCTTCTGTGCAGAGGGAAGCCGTGGTAAATCTAACACTAAACCTTCCGGAGGAGATGGGTGAGAACTTGATTTGCCTCAGCGGAGAAGAAATCAACGCTCAGGAGCTTCTCAAAAAGACGGAGCAGAGAGGAGAACTAAAGAAATCTCAGCTGTCCGATCTGAGCGAGCTAATAACAGAGTTTGAGGCCTGCTTCGTGGACTGGCCAGGCAGGACTGATTTGACTGAGTACGATATTGAGCTGACTTCAGACGTGCCAGTGCGATCAAGGTGCCACTGATTTTCTGCAAGGTAATGAAAAATTCTGGATAGGGAAGTAACTCGCATGCTGGAATTGGGAGTAATAAAACCCTCGGAAAGCGATTATGCTTCGCCTATGATCTTGGTAGAAGCTCCAGGTAAAGACCCTAGACCTGTGGTAGACTACTGAAAGCTAAATTCTCTCACCAGGGATCAAGTGTATCCTATTCCGAATATCGAGGAGAGAGTAGAACAGGTCAGCCGAGCGGCCTATCTTACTACGCTGGACCTTACTCGAGGATACTGGCAAGTACCGCTCACTGAACGCGCCAGCAGGTACGCGGCTTTCGTCACTCCGACGGGCAGCTACCAGCCAACAATGATGAGTTTCTGGCTCAAAAATGCTCCATTTTGTTTTTCCCGACTGATGGACAGGATTTTAAAGGGGTGTGAAACATTCGCGGTGCCCTATTTAGATGACATAGCGGTTTTTTCCGACTCATTGGCGGTCCATATGGTACATCTAAGAGCTGTACTGAGCCTTTTGCATCAAGCTGGGCTGACCGTAAAGGCCGAGAAATGTTGCCTGGCAAGGGCGACCGTGGACTACTTGGGTCACAATGTAGGTCAAGGCTTCAGGAAACCCAGCGAGATGAAGATTTATGCGGTAGAAGACTACCCGCGGCCGAACACGAAGACGGAAATTCGGGCATTCTTGGGGCTGAAGGGATACTACAATCGCTACATTCCTAACTATTCAGCTTTGGTTAGCCCCCTGACCGACCGACGCTCTCCGCAGGACAGAACCGACAAATGTAGCCTGGGACGAACAAAAGGAAGCCTCCTTCTTAAACCTGAAGGCTGTGCTGATTAGCCGTCCGGTATTGCGAGCTCCAGACTACGACCGAGAATTCACGGTCCAGTGTGATGCAAGTGATCGAGGGCTAGGTGCTGTTCTCTGCCAGAGGGATGACGACGGTAATGAGCACCCCGTGCTCTACCGGAGCAGAAAACGGAGTTCTAGAGAGAGCCCTTATTGCGCTTCAGAGAAAGAGTGCGCTTGCATTGTATGGGCCATCCGAAATTGCAGTGCTATCTTGGAGGGGCCAAATTCACCATAAAGACGAACCATTGTCGCCTGGCTTGGCTGCAAACTGCGACATCGAAGAACAGTCGCCTTTTGAAGTGGACCTTGATTTTACAGAAGTACAATTTTGAAATAAGATACAAATAGGTGAAGTTAAATGGAAATGCGGACGCGCTTAGCCGCTGTTTCTAAGCGGCCCGAGGTGCTCCTCACCATGTATCTAAATTGATACTCAGGTTCTTTTTTTTCGGGCGCTTGTATATATGTGACAAAGTAAAGCAGCACGTTTGGTTTTCTAGGCATACGTGGGTCCTGAGCGTCTTGAGTGTGGGCTTTTGTCGGACAACGATGGCAGTTTTCTTTTGACCTGGTCTCTTCAGACGGGAGCTGATTGCTTGCTTAGATATGTGGTTGAGTTTCAGATACAGCTCAAGCAATTTCGCCTACGACAATCAAGACAACGCGACAAACGACTGCGAGCTTCAAGCGTTCACGTGCAGGCCATTAAGTCATCTCTTCATGCAGCAGCTGCGACTGCTGCCCTCCGTGACTCTTCTGGCGGGGAAGGAGGCTGTTGTGACCGTGCATGGTACGCGCGTACGCGCACTATTGTGCGCCTGTGGGCATAGTATTGATATTTGCTGTTTGTGCAAGGGCTCAAAGTGAGCGTGTTCACATGAATCTTTTTGTGTGAGCATGCTTTGCTTTGTCGTGACCCTGCAACTGCCAAGTTGGCCCTGGAAGGAAACGTCAAGAAAAACACAAAGAAACCTCATCCTGTGAGAAATAGCCGGAAGTGATTTTGTTCAACTGTCACCCTTCCCGTCGAGAGGCGCTATTGTCAAGTGAGGAATGCCTATTGTCAAAAGGAGACGATCGGGGTGACACGTCCGCTGACGTACAGGAGAAGAAAGGGGCATGAGGATTACGGTCATTAAAGGATTTTCCGTGAATGCAGGAAAGAGTTGCAATTGCCGGAAAGGGACAATGCTGGGAGCAGTATTCGTGGCGCGCACGTACACTTGGGCTTCTGAGAAGGAAATCCACTTGCAGGAACCAACATAGCGGATCTTTGCAGAAGAATCGAAATTTACCTCCTCGCCGTTCCTAAGCTCTACGCGATAACAAGTGACTACGCCCGACGAAACAATACTGGACCAGCCAGTGCATCTGACCATCAGTGCAGTGATGTGTTCGATTGGTTGCCGATATCTGAGGGGCGTGCCCTGGAACTGATTGGTCAGCATCTTCAGAGAGGGGCTGGACAGGGAATTTAAGGACGTTGCTGAGCACGGAATGACGCTCTGAGCCCTGGGTAAACGGCGCATCCAGACGCGTCTCGCTATGAACTGTTAACGCTTGCCATTTTGCTGATATACCCTTTTTTCATGTAAATAAGTTTTCTCAAAGTACCATTAAACCTGCTTGTGTGTATTTTACCAACTTAGAAGATTCAATCCTTCATCAACCCGGAGTCTCTACACGCTACCAAGTGAAGGCCGGGTCGACTTAGTCCCAGCGTCACGACAGCCCCTAGTACTGGACCCCAGTGGCGTTGGCCACGGCCCGGGCGCGCTCGACCAAGGCCTTTTGTGCCTGCAGGTCATAGCGACCGGGCAGGGTCGGCTTCCAGTCCTCTCGAGTGGGGTTGGGGTGAGGAGGAATAGCTGGGTTGAATGGGCAAGCTCACACCATGTGGTAGATGTCCAAAGACTTCTCCGCACAGTGCGGACAACTGCCCTTGAAGAAAGGAATAAAATGTTTTAGTGCTGCCGAGCACAGCAGAGTGTTGGTATAAGGACGGAGTAGAAGCCGTTCCTCCGTCTTAGATAGACCTTTACTCGGGCGAGGGTAAAGGCTATGGCAAGATTGATAATAATGAACAATGCCTTTAAAATAATACGCGGGTTTGAATTCGAGATCTTGATCTAGGGGGTCGAGATGGGAAGTCCGGAAAGAAAGAGTGCGGGTGGCGGCGTCGGCTGTACATTTCCCCTCGAGACGAATAGAAGCAGGAGCCCATACTATTTTCCGGTAAGCGGGGTCCCCGGTATAGGTGCAATTTTGAAGTAGTCGATAGGCTAAGTATGGCGGCCAGCCTTGCTCAACGTTCCGACAGGCCGCTCGCGAGTCAGAGATAATTGTTCTCGAATCAGTGTGGGTAGCTGCGATCGCAACGGCGACCTCCTCCGCGTGAGTTATGTCACGGTCGCGAAATGTAAGCCTGTTAACATTTCTGGACTGGTGGACCACTGCGGCCGTGTACCATCCGCCATGGTGACGGCCGTGGGCGTCCATGTAGTAAATGCCGGGTTTCGACTCATAATGGCGGCCTAGGGCTTCCGCCCGCACCAGGCGCCGGCCATTGTGATCTTCACGTGTCATGCTTTTAGCAAGAGAGCGCAGCACTGGGCATGGTCTTACTGATTGGTTTCCGATCGAGAAAGGAGTGAGGCAAGGCTGCATACTGTCGCCCTGCCTATTTAACCTATATGCAGAGTGCATCATGAGGAAGGCCGGTCTGGACGAGTCTTCAGCTGGAGTGAAGATTGCTGGAAAACGTATCAACAACCTTAGATATGCGGATGATACCACTTTAATGGCAGAAAGTGAAGTGGAACTCAAGAGACTTCTGATCCGCGTACAAGAAGAGAGTGAGAAGTTTGGGCTTAAACTGAACATTAAAAAGACAAAGATCATGGCGTCTTGCCCTATCAAGTCCTGGAGCATCAATGGACAAGAAGTGGAAGCCTGTGACAGATTTTCTGTTCTTGGGCTCCAAGATTACCTCGGAAGGAGACTGCAGCCATGAAATTAGGAGACGCCTGCTTCTGGGAAAGAGAGTAATGGTTAGCCTTGACCGCCTAGTAAAGAGCAGAGACATTAGTCTGCCAACCAAGATCCGTATAACTCGTGCTATGGTCTTTCCAGTTGTGATGTATGGATGCGAGAGTTGGACTGTGAAAAAGGCTGACCACCGAGGAATTGACGCGTTTGAATTGTGGTGCTGGCGAAGACTCTTGAGAGTTCCTTGGACTGCCAGAAGATCAAATCAGTCGATAGTGTCGACCATAAACCCTGACTGCTCATTGGAGGGTCAAATTTTAAAGTTAAAGCTCAGCTACTTTGATCATCTGATGAGAAGAGAGGAATCGCTGGAGAAAGATTTGACGTTGGGAAAGGTTGAGGGTCGCCGGAGAAGGGGCAGGCAGCGAACGCGTTGGTTAGATGGCATCCTCGAGGCACTGCAGATGAAGTTATGTGATGTTAGGAAGATAGTGAAAGACCGGAAAGCGTGGCGTGACATGGTCCATAGGGTCACGAAGAGTCGGACACGACTGAACGACTAAACTGAACTGCACGTAGAAGGCGCATCTCCACTCGAAAGGGAGACGTATACGATCTTCCACAAGAGTGGTATGTTGGATATGTAGCCAGGCAAGGAGGCGGCGACCTGACAGTGTCTTAGAAAGACTTGTGTATTGGTTGGTTACGTGAGCCTCTCGGATCTCCTGGAACGTATTCACCATGCCCAGGCCCAGTAGACGCTGGTTGGAGGTGTTCACAGGGAGATCGAGGGCTCTCTTAAAAATTTTGCGCACAATGACTTCGAGTGTATCCTTGTCTTGTTTCCGAAGGTGGAGGTAATGAGCCGAATACAGGATTCGACTTGTCACGGATGCATGTGCCAGCCGCAAGGCGTCTTTGCAGCGCAACCAAGAAACCCGGCGTACCATGCGGCCCATCTGATCCCCACCCTACGGAATTTCGTCAAGATAGTGTCCGACCGTCTATGTTGATGAATGAAGAGCCCCAGTACTCGGATTTCTGTGCGTTCAGGAATTGGTGCTGTATCCAAAGAGAGCTCAATTTTGGCCGTACACTTTGGTGAGGGGCCTATATGTACAAATTCATATTTTTGAGGGGAGCAATAAAGGCCGCAGCGGCGAGCATAGCGATCCAGTATGGTTGTCGCTTACTGCAGGTTAGCCTCAATATTTCCAAGGAAATCTTGCGTGGCCCACAGGCTGATGTCATGGGCATACAGCGCATGTTGCACACCAGCGACAGCACCCAACTGGGCCTACAGGTGCATCATAGCCACATTGAATAAGAGAAGAGACAGCACTGCACCATGTGGTGCTTCTCTGGTTCCAAGTTGGACTGGGCCATGTTCGGTGTCCTGGACTTTTATGTAGGATTGGCGATCTGTCAAAATTTGCCGAATGTATCTGAACGCGCTGCGTCCGCAACCGGTTTATGAAAGATGAGTATTACCTCATGAGTAACATTGTCGAAGGCTTCTTTCAAGTCTAAGGCGAGTATGACCTTGTCATTGTGGAGGCATTCGACCGGGTCAAGATCGTCCCGATTACGTTGTAGCAAAACATCCTGGGCGGACCGGCACGGGCGAAATCCGAACATGGAGTCTATGAAGATGTACTGATTTTCCATGAAGTCGGACAACCTGTCGTGCACCATCGTCACCATTAGTTTTCCCACACACGAGGTTAGAGAGATGGGGCGAAGGTTATGCGTGTTGATAGACTTGCTAGCTTTTGGAAATGAAAGTGACCAGAGCAGTCTTCCAATCGATGGGGAGTGGCGGGTCCCCAAGTCCAATTAAAGGGGTGCTGTCGCTTGCGTCGTGCATGTATGGACGCGTGGCACGTCGGCTTCGTCAGTCGTTGACAAGAGTCACAGACCAATTCGTCAAACCCCACAAATTTGGACTACATCGGATGCAGCAAGTTGCCGGTCACACAGGGACACTACTTCAATCCCGGTGGGCAAATTTGTCATCATTTTAGAGCGGACTTTCACTCGCGCTCGGTGGCGCCGTCGCTAAGCCTAACGGCTGCGCCGGCGTCCGGCGGCGAGGAAGCCACTCTCCGCATCAACATGGCAAACGCCCTGTATCAACGCGGCTACGACCCGGACGCCATGACATGGTCGACGGTTCCTCAAGCCGGAGAATCCAATTCGGCACCATCAGGCCAGCTCCGGGACTCAAATTTCCTCCGTCTCGTTGAGAGCCGCTTTCAGCGCCGGAAAGCCAAGATGACGGCAGACGCCAGGTTGACATCCGGTAAGTCAAACCCACCTCAGCACGACCGCGTCTCGCACGCGGCCAAGGATCGCCAACCCAAGTCATCGTGGAGGCACAGACTTCTTCATAAATTCCGCCCCGACGATTTCGTCGTGATCATCAAGCCCCGAACCGCTGTGGCCATCGGGACTGTCTTCCAATGTGCTTAGCCTTGCGTGCCTATCTCGACGTGCAAGTGGCGTCCGAACTCAGCTTCGTCGTTTCCCGCGAGAAAACTCCACTCATTGCGAGCACCAAAAACAAATCCGTGACGGACCGTCTGCTTGGTGATTTCGCGATCAAATCACCTCAGGAAGATGTGCCACTGCAAGGCCATCTCAAGCAAAATGGCAAAAAAATTTGCTACAGCATCATCACTGTGGCAAATTCCGAAACAGCGGAAACCCTGAAAGATGGCGTCCAGTGGAGGCATGACACTATCTTGGAAATTCGAAAATTTTGAACCTCCATTAAGGTTTGTCTGACTTTTGGCGGAAAAGTGAGGCCACAGACGGTGACCTACAAATCAGAAATTGTCCAAGTGCAGCCCTACCTGCGCACTATCCCAGCCTGCGGTGTGTGTGGCACCGTGGGCCACAGGGCAGACACATGTCCGAATTCATTGCAAGATAAGTGCGGCCTGTGTGGGCTACAGGTTCCTTTCGTCGAGGGAGTGCTGGAGCGCCACCACAAACAGCACAATGTGCTGTTTGTGGTGGCGGCCATGCCACAAACTCCAGAGACTGTACCGCCAAGTACCGCCTCGACACCAATATGATTGCCTAAATGTGCGGCAAAACTGGCGCAACGGGCAAGAAGCCACGTCAACAGGAGCACGTCACCAGCGGTGACACGCCACCATGATGATGATTATTATGTGGCTATCCCTTTGCATAAAGGAGCGGGGGCTGCACTATCTGCACCCTGGCCGTTTACATGTCATAAGTCATACCATACACCAATTCCAAGAAGCAAGCGCCTTCAAGCGGGCTTGACCTCAAAGGCGACCTCAAAAATATGGAGGACACTTAAGCTTCGCCTTTAAGGATTGAACGCGATAGCACAAGAGACACCGTAGTACGCCCGGCACTGGTAGACGCAACCGCTTTTATTACACGTCTCTCCAGAGCGAGCTCATATTCCGGCGCTTCATGCCCTAGCGGTGACATCATCGCTTCCCCTAGCGGCCTCTGCGAGAGAACTTTTCGGCTCCAGTTCGCGCGTACAAGCGTTCCTTCGCTTACAAGGCGGATGAGGCGTGCACTGAGAAGGAAAGCTTTGTTTCGAATTCCTACAAAGAGCAACTTGCGGTACTCATTTTTATTTATTAATCCTTCCTGGACGTCGAAGCGCTGCCAGCCACGTTGCCGAAACGCGCGGGCCTCAAGTTGCAGTCGTAGTTCGTCGGCAACATCGTTGCCGATCCGAGCCGGCGCGATGAAGATCTCGGAGGCCATGTCCTGTCTATCGTATTCCGTGCGCCACACGCATGATGGCGCTACGTGCACGCCAAGCGAAGAGGAAGTACAGCGGAAAAGTAATTTTCCACTCGCTTAACTGTGTGTTCTGTCATTCTGTAATTTACAGGCTCATAGTTATTATTATACGCCACAATAAACTTCTCTAAGAGACATTTCTGAGACAACACCGCAATCAATAGACGCGCCTTTGCTCATTTCAAACCATCTAGTTGGCGTGGTGGAGGTTAAACGCTGCGCCATGCTCCTTGTCTCCTCCTCTCCCTCCACTTTAGTTTCCCGAACAGCTAGCACGTCTATGTTTCGCTCTGTTAAAAGGCGAAGTACCTGTCTTTGCTTCCTTCTACCAGCCAACCCTCGGACGTTGAGTGTTGCAACGTTCAGACACTGATCGATCGCCATAATCATGTATTAGGAGGAGGCCAGGAGCATGACGCGTACCTTTCACGTCTGGCATGGCGCTAGACGTTTCCAGAATGCCCACCTCCGTCATGTTTTGCGGGCTCGACTTGCTGCGAGGGTGGCTTTTCCTCGGCCTTCCTGTGCGCCACGATGTTGGGCCGTGGCTTGAAAGGAGGTCGCCGGTTTAGGGTCGCTTTCATAGGCGGCTCATCGTCGTCCTTAAGGGTCTGCTGTTCGCTCCCGTCTCCTGCCTTTGTATGCGGGCGTTTAGGTGCGCTGCCGGCGCTCGTTGAGCGAACGCCGTTTCACGTAACAATGGTCACCTTCGTCGCAGGCTCCAAAGAACCTGCGTCTTGAATGGGTGCGTTCTCGTTCGCAGACGCTGCTGGCAACCCGGTTGCCGACTCTTGTTGTTTTCCTGTGTCATCACCTGCCTCTTTGCCGGTGATGGTCGGTGCTTCCTCGTTGACGGATGCCGCAGAGGTTCCAGCGTCTTCGCTTCCCTTTGCTGCTTCCTCGGCCTCGACAACATCCATTACATCTTCAGACGCCTCCTCTCTGAGAGCTGGCACTGTTGCCACAGCGTAGGTGCGGACACAGTCAACTTCCGTGTGTCCAAAGCGTCGGCAGCGAGAACAATGCGGTACTTTGCACTCGCATCGTACATGGTCACAACCACGGCAACGTAGGCATGCATAGACCTTCCGGGAACGACGACGAGGGCCAGCTTACCTGCTACCCTTATTTGATGGGACAGGTCATCCGCCTTCATCCCGGCCTTTAACTTGAGAAGTACTGACCTCGTTGTCGAGCCTTTCTCGCTGACGCCCTTGATGCGCCACCGTTCTCGAGTGACCTCCGTCACATTCCCGAATGCGGCGAAAGCCGTGCGAATGTCCTCATCTGCGACACCGTGTATCATCCAATGTAGTCTGAGTCGGACATGCTGGTCTTGAGGGTCGATAATAACACACCGTCGGCCCTTCACTTTCAGCTCTTTCAAAGCCACAATACGCTTCGTGGCTTCAGCAGTCTTGAAGGTGACAGCCAACACGTGATTAACCTGATACGCCCCCAAGGCTACAACCTCGGCGAGCGCATCGGTCTCGGCGAGTGCATCCAGGAAGTCTTCTACGCGGTTTGGCCTAGCTGGAACGTCACCATGCAAAAAAATACCGTGTTTAATGCAACACGTCCTGTGGGCAGCTGCGGCAAAATAATCTGATATTCACTATCTTCACTTACATCGGACCTGTTACCGCGGCCAGCCTGGGCCGCTATCGCTGCTCCGGTGGAGCCCATGATCCTGCGTCCGAACACGTCGGCTGGATGCGTTCTTTTTGCAAACGGTTGCCAGGACTTATAGTGCAGGCCGTGATTTCGTCTACGTGCGGAAGGTTGATTGTTTGTGACCTGGTCTTGCATAACAGTGAATGGCGCATTCTCTGCGTTTATGCACCAAATGCAGCTGAAGATAGGCTCATTTTCTCTAAAAAAAAATAGAATGATACTTAGATTCAACAAGGCGGCTGATAATTATGGGTGACTTCAACTGTGTTTTAAGCACCCGAGACAAAACCTCTAACCGCCCCTTTAAAGATGCAAGCACCGATTGTTTGTTGCAGATGATTGCAGAGTTTTCATTAGAGGATGTTGCTGAGTGCTTGGAGGGAGCACGCAGCGTGCAATACACCCATTTTAAGAGTTCTGGTCATGCTCGACTAGACCGAATTTATTTATCGTTGGATGTGATTCAGTTCAGTTCAGTTCAGTCGTTCAGTCGTGTCCGACTCTTCGTGACCCTATGGACCATGTCACGCCACGCTTTCCGGTCTCTCACTATCTTCCTAACATCCCATAACTTCATCTGCAGTGCCTCGAGGATGTCATCTAACCATCGCGTTCGCTGCCTACCCCTTCTCCGGCGATCCTCAACCTTTCCTAACATCAAATCTTTCTCCAGCGACTCCTCTCTTCTCATCAGATGACCAAAGTAGCTGAGCTTTAACTTTAGAATTTGACCCTCCAATGAGCAGTCAGGGTCGACAATATCGACTGATTTGATCTTCTGGCAGTCCAAGGAACTCTCAAGAGTCTTCGCCAGCACCACAATTCAAACACGTCAATTCTTCGGCGGTCAGCCTTTTTCACAGTCCAACTCTCGCATCCATACATCACAATTGGAAAGACCATAGCACGAGTTATACGGATCTTGGTTGGCAGACTAATGTCTCTGCTCTTTATTAGGCGGTCAAGGCTAACCATTGCTTTCTTTCCCAGAAGCAGGCGTCTCCTAATTTCATGGCTGCAGTCTCCTTCCGAGGTAACCTTGGAGCCCAAGAAGAGAAATTCTGTCACAGCTTTCACTTCTTGTCCATTGATGCTCATTGATGTGATACCAAAGTGTAAAAATTATTCTGTTATCCCAATGTCCTTCTCCGATCATTGTCTGGTAAAATGCCCTATAGGAGCTAGAAGCCCAAGCAAAAGGTTTGTGTGGGACCTTTGGAAGCTGAATTCCAAAGTTTTAGAAGACGATAACATGAGACGACAACAGAAGCTAAATGAAATAAATATATGACCTAACAGGAGCATTGGGGAGCAATGGGAACTGTGCAAGCAAGAAATTAAAATGAAAGCGATAGAAAGAGCCAGCTATATTCGCCATAACGAAAAGCGAGAAGAAGCAGGCCTAAGATCAACATTGAAGAAGTTAATAGCGCAGGAGTGTAAGCAGCCGGGGGTTTACAAAGAGGACATCAGAAAGATAAAAAAGAAAATAGAATTATTAGACGAGGACCAATATCGAGGAGCGCTCGTTCGCGCCAGGGTCGAAAGATGGGTTGCCGGCGAGACGCCCACTAAGCGGGCTCTGGATCTTGAAAAAGCACAGGCTCATCGAAATGACATAACCGAAGTAGAATGAAACGGAAGCCTCGTGACAGATAAGAACGACATTGCACGTGCGTTCTTCGACTATTATCAGGAGCTGTTTGCTTTTCGGGACATGAAGTTGGAGACGTTTAAGCAGGTGTTTCTTCCCTCATTATTCATTATTGATATAAACAGCGCGAACACGAAAACAAGGGACAAGAAACACGAAAGCTGTTTATATCAATAATGAATAAGTACCAACTCGCCCAACAAAGTATCTTGGTTTCTTCCCTCCTTGCCATGACTGGATGCCACCACAAAAGAAAAGTTAGAGCAGCCGATTTCCGAGCATGAGGTTGAACGCGCCATTGATAATCTGAACCCAGGAATGTCGCCTGGGCCGGATGGTTTGAGCGCAGCCTTTTATAAAGCATTCAAGCTAGATCTGTCCCCATTGTTAGCTGCAGTATTTAACGAAGGCTATGAACTTAGTGCACTCCCTCCTTCGTTCGCATCCTCACACACAGTGTTAATTCCTAAGTCAAACCAAACAGACAAACTAAAATTTGTGACGTCATACAGGCCTATTTCTTTAACAAATGTGGATTACAAAACTACTGATGAAAGTTCTGGCAGCCAGGCTACAGACAGTGAAAAACATATCGTTGGCTCCCACCAGACGTGTGGTATAAAGGGCCGGTCCATTACAACAAATATTCATAAGGCGAGGTGCGTGCTGGAATGTTGTGACGTTGCTTGCGCGAGGGTCGCGCTTCTTCAGCTCGACCTAGAAAAGGCTTTTACGGTGTTCCACATGATGCATTGTTTGCAATATTGGATTATATCAGTGTTGGTTCCATTATCAGAGAGGGCGTAGCCCTGGCGTACCGAAACTGCACAACGCGATTGATTGTTAATAAAGTACTAGGGGAACCTATAAATGTGCGGCGTTCGGTACGTCAGGGTTGTCCCCTCAACCCTCTTCTATTCTGCATTTATATCGAAACTTTATGCCTGTCTATTATGCAAAATCCATCTGTTCAAGGCTTTCAACTGTACATGTCGGAGGTCAAACTTTTGGTGTACGCTGATGATGTAGCAGTGTTTTGTGCGAACAAATAAAGTATTTGCGCCGCCGTTGAAGTTGTGAAAGATTTTAGTGCGACCACAGGAAGCCCAGTAAACTGGGGAAAGTGTCTTGGCTTCTGGCACGGGGCGTGGACATGAACGCCTTACTCTTTTTGCCAACGTTACATGGGTTACAACACCCGTGAAGTATTTGGGCGTACCTCTAGAATTCTATGAAGACAGCAAGCCATTTTGGCGCGCCCAAGTTCAAGAAATACGGGAGAAGGCTGACAAGTGGAAAGGAGTGGCGCTGTCTATCTTTGCACGAGCCACTTTGTGTACTCTATTTTTTGTTGCCAAGGTGTGGTACGTCATGGCACTTCATTGTTCTAGGTTGAGTGTTCAAAAGCTACACCGAATCTTTGTTGTTTTTGTATGGGCATCAAGCTGGGAAAGATGTAGTCGGGATAACCTGTTCCGGCCAATTAAAGACGGAGGTCTCGGGCTTGCTCACTTATTTGTGCGCCAGCTTGTAAACAGATTTATTTTCTTTCGCGACGTTAAGGACCCCTTTTTGCGCACTGTGTGCCAAGTGAGGCTCGCGCGGGCGTTGCTCAATTTCGTTGTTGACACGGAAAGCATGCCAGGGCGTCTTTCTAGTTTTTTCAAAGAGGTCAGCAGTGTTCGAATTCTGTCAGCTCGCTTCTCGACAGAATACTAAAGTTCAGTGAAAAAGAAGAACCTGTATAAAGCTGTTTGTGAGGACTTCTTCTCTGTTCCTGTGTACAGAGCCTTATAGCGGCCGTCTAGGTCAAGACGAAGTGAAGCGTGTCAAAAGAATGCCAGTTTCTCCTGGGGTAAAGACGTCTTTCTTTTTACATACAGGAACATTATCGGTACAAACGTTTTTTGAAAGCAAGGGCTTTTATCTGCCATGGGGTTCACTTTGCCTAATATGTAAACAGCCAGAGACAATAGACCATGTATTTCTGCACTGTTGGGAGGGCGTCTATTTTTGGGATGTGCTGCAACGAACTTTTGAAAAAGAATTACCATTAGAATTATACGGGATTAGATGCCGGCCAACTGAAAATAATGATGGGATTCCACTTGATACGGTTGTGCCAATAGGCCTGCACAGTCTATGGCGGTCCAGAATGGCGGGCTTTCACTGTGACCCTGACTCCCGCCCTGCAAGGCTCTACTTTCACGAGAGTATACACACGCATTGGTTGAAATGCACAAACTGAAGACCACTGCGCCAGACTGGATTTCAAGAGTCGAATCACTATGCGAGCTGTAGGAATTTTAACTTGACAAAGGCAACTCGTATCACTGGATTTCAAGAGTCGAACCACTATGCGAGCTGAAAAAATTTTAACTTGACAAAGGCAACTCGTATCAGCCTGCAGGCTTCTGTATTAACAGTGTCATGCTTGTGGTAACCGCTCTGCTGTGAGCATTCTGTTTGTAGCGCGCTTTTGTTGGTTTTGTTTTGTGTTGGTGATGACAGGCAATAAAGAAAAAAAAAAAATTGGCGTGGTGGTGGGGTTAGCTTGCTTGTCTCGCACCCCGTAGGCCCATGTTCGATTCCTTAGGTCAGCGATTTTTCCTACTCGTTTTTATTTATTAACGCTTCTGAGATTTTTTGCTCACGGCCACGCCGGACGACGCGGGACGATGGCCGCCGACGACGACACAGACCTTTCTGCGACACGGGGCCCTTAACGCTACCGCGTTAATATAAGCTTTCGCAGTTTCATAGATAAATATGCTGAAAACATAATGTGGAAGTATTGCCGCTCTACCAAAGCCTTTTTTTTTTTGTGAGAAAGGCCATCAACATACGCATAATTTATTTCTTGGCTGATTTCTCCCCGCCGCGGTGGTGCAGTGGCTACGATGCCCGGCTACTGTGCCGGAGTACCCGAGTTCGATCCCGACTGCCGGTGGTTGCGTTTTGATGGAAGCGAAAAGAGGCGACCATGTGATGTGCGATGTCAGTACACGTTAAAGATCCCCGGGTGGTCGAAATTAATCCTTAGCCCTCTACAACCGGCACCCTTTTCTCTCTTTCCGCTCTCACTCCCACCTTCCTCCCTTGCCTTAAGGCGCTCAGGTGTGCACAGAACATTTGTGAGAGATACTGCGCCTTTCCTTTGCTGTGAACCAATTATTTTACTTTCAGAAATTTTATAAAAACCGACCAGGTGTGTCTTATAAATTTTGTAGAAAATGTAGCCGGAACCGCTATGCGGCATTAACCTCTCCATTATTGTTTATGTAAATAAAAAAATCTACACTCCCCCCCCCAAAAAAAAAATCGGAATACAAACATAAGCATGCATATTTTTAGTGACACCATTTGTAGCTACCTAACTTTATTATTCTTTCTGTAATCAATAACCAAAGTTGTCAAAAGCAACAGAGAAGATAAGCGTGGCCCTTACTCCACTGCTTAGTTATTAATTTTCTATGCCCCGAAGAATAACGTACATTGGCATCACCATTCTTCGGCAGGGGCGATGCGACATATTGTGGACGGACACTTCCTGCGTACACCCATGAGCCTATACAGACTTTCGCCTTAATATTTATCAAATTTCTGCGTACGTGCCCTTCATGGTTTTTCTAATTACAGTGAGGTCTTCACTTTAATTTAACCTTACCCAATTGCAGATATCTTCTTTCCAGTCATCGGGCAACAATATATAAATTTACAATCAGTTTATAAGATCGGCCGACCATCTTTTGTTTATTCATACATGGAATCGCTCTACAGCATCCTACCTTCAAATTGTGCTGTAATACACGACACGCACGTGTGATGGTAATAAAAAGAAATGCGGGCTAGGGCGCCCCTACGGGTTCCGCTGTTTAAATTTCTTGCGTCATGTTTACAGTTGGGTTGCAGCAAAAGCCTTCTAAATTGTCCGTAATGCAATAAATCAGGATATCAGCATTTTATTTTTTGTTATCAACCGGAAAAATGAACGGCAAAGGAAGGAAGGAAGAAAAAACTTTATTTAGCCCTACATTACTTGGCGGTTTTTGGGACGTCTTCAGAGATGTCTGCTTGTCGAATCCACAAGAGTCTTCTCCGTCGACCTCGTCCACTTCTGCACAATGGTCGGTTGCCCTCAGTCCAGGGCTCCGCTCGATACTGCCGCCCGCTGGGCTCGCTGTACCAGACCTTGCTGGTCTTCGAACGGTCGCTGGACAGCAGACTCTCCCATTTCTCCGCATTCGGGGTTCGAATTTTGGGGACCACATCTATGTTTTGGCAGGCCCATGTGATGTGATATAGTGTTGATTTTTTATCTCACCACGGACATCTGTCCGCGTATATGGTAGGGTGCACTTTGTTTAGTATGTGTAGGTTTGGGTATGAACCCGTCTGTAATTGTCTCCATATGACAGCTTCCTCTTTTGTGAGAGAACTGTGCGGGGGGGGATATTGCATTCTTCTTCCTCTATGGTTTTCTTAGTATGGCCGACTATGCCTTGGGCACCTTGGGTGCTGGCAAAAGTTCCGCGGACTCGTCAGATGCTCGGAAAGTAGTGTATGCTCGAGCTATCCTGTCGGCCTTTTGGTTCCCTAGAACCCCCATGTGCCCCGGCACCCACATAATTTTGTGTCTGGTCTTGTTTTCTGCGTGGTTTTTAATTCTGTCGCTCGCTTCGAGGAGTATGTGGAGCGCGTGACGACCAGTCGTACCATTCATGAAATTTTGACAGGCTGTTTGAGAGTCCGTGAGTATCGTTAGCGACCGCCCAGTTCTACAGCCCTCCGCCACCGCTAGAGCAATGGCTACTTCCTCGGCCTCTGCTACTGTGCAATGTCGGATAGAAGCGCAGCTCACTTCGCGTAGAGACGAATCGACCACCGTGGCCACTGCAATTTTGTTGTGTCCTCCTCTCTAGGACGCGGCGAGAAATTCAAACAGTGTTGTGCGCGAACGTTACTGTGTTCGTTTTTTCTTTTTTTTTTTCAGCTCGACAGTACCTAAAACTTCGCACATGTTGCCAGCTGTGAAGGCTCACATAGGAGGAGGAGGAGGTAAACTTTATTTAAAGAAGAGGTCGTAGGCGCGGGGTGGGTTGACGTTCCCGTCCCCGCGGTGGGCTCCTCTTCTAGGCCGGACGCCAGGTGGCCGACCGACGATGTCGTTCGGCGACATCTTCAGCCCGCTCCGTGACTCGGAGTTGAACCTCCGGGTCGGAGCTGAGCAGCGCGGCCTCCCACTGAGATTGGGTAGAGAGCTGCAGACTCTGTGATGGCTTGTCTTGATTACATGAGTATAGGATGTGTAGTGTGTCTGCCTTTTGATGTCCACAGAGAGAACAGACAGGGCTGAACTGCTCTGGGAACCATATGGAGTACATGTACGGATTAAAGAAAGTGTCTGTTTGAAGCTGCCGCCAGGTGACTTGTGTTTTACTTAGAGATCGATGTGGTTCTGGGAAGATTTGTCTTTCTTTCTTGAAGTGGGTAGTAATTTCTTTGTAGGTTGTCATCCGCTCTCTGGCCGACCTGAGCTCAGGGCAGCGCACCTCCCGGTTAACTACGAATCCTCGGGCAAATTGGTGCGCTGCCTCGTTCCCAGGATGGTCCGAATGGGCAGGGACCCAGATCAGTGTGATAAGGCGGGTATGGGAGATTTTTTGTAAGATTTTGATGGCTGCGGAGTGGGCCCTTTCTTTTGCAAAATTTCGAATTGCGGTTTTAGAGTCGCTAAGGATGTATTTGGCAGTGGTGGAGGTAATGGCTAAAGCTATGGCAGCCTCTTCGGCCTCCTCCGGAAATTTTGTTTTATTGATTGTCGCCGATGCGAGGGGAGAACCTCGATGATCGACAACTGCCAGGGAAAAGGCATCTCTGTCCGCATGTTCTGCCACGTCCACGTGCGCCGTGTCTTTCTGTACTGAAAATCTTTCGTGTAATTTTTTTGCCCTAGCCCTTCTTCTGTCCGTATCGTATTCTGGATGCATGTTTTTAGGCAGAGGACGGACTCTTAATTGCTCGCGCACATGTCTTGGAATCGGCAAAGTGTGGGCCCGGGTCCCTTCATATTTTATTCCTGCTTTTTGTAGGATGGAACGTCCCGTTTCAGTGCTTGATAATCGTTCGTATTGAGCGGTGAGGTGTGCTTCCATCATTTCCGCTAAGGTGTTATGAATTCCTAACTTTAGTAGTGTTTCATTTGGGGTATTGCGAGGGAGGTTAAGCGCAATTTTATAGGACTGCCTAATTAGTGAATCCAGGTCGTCTCTTTCTCTAACTGTGAGGCTGACGTATGGTGTAGAGTAGATCACTCTGCTAAGAACGAAGGCTTCTTCTAGTCTCCTGGTCTCAGCTTCTTTAACTCCTCCACGCCTATTCGCAATTCGTCTGAGGAGGAGGGATATTTGGTTGACGGTGTTTTTCAGTTTCTTAATTAGTGTGTCGTTTTTTTTGGTTTGACTGTATGAGCATTCCCAAGATTCTTAGTGTTTCCACTTCTTGGATGGCTGCAGCTTCCGCGTAGATTTTGATCGCAGGCGCTTTATTCTTTCTTTGACGCTTTGGGTGTAGAATGAGTAATTCAGATTTCTGGGGGGAACACGCGAATCCCGCGGCTTGCGCCTCCTCTACGACTACGTCTACCGCTTGTTGTAGCGTATCTTGTATCGTGCCAATACTCCCCTTGGTTGTCCAAAGGGTGATATCATCCGCGTACAAAGAGTGTTCTAGGTCTGGGATTCTTGCGAGTTCGCGTGCCATTTTGATTAGGGTTATATTGAATAAAAAGGGGGAGAGGACCGATCCTTGCGGAGTTCCTCTATCTCCTAAAGTGAAGGTGTCAGATTTGATAGTGCCAATTTGAATTTTAGCCGTCCTATCGGAGAGGAAGTCCTTGATGTAGTTAAACGTTCTTGCGCCTACATTCAGCAGTGAAAGAGATTCTAAGATTGCTTTGTGTTCAACATTATCAAAGGCTTTGGTTAAATCTAGGGCTAGGATTGCCCTGGTACTCCTTTCTTGCTCATGAGATAGGACTTCGTTTGCTAGTCTTAGCATCGTATCTTGTGTTGATAAATGTGGTCTAAAGCCAACCATAGTGTTTGGATATAAATTCTCTTTTTGCATGTGGGGCTGGAGTCTGTCTAGTATGACGTGCTCTATCAGTTTTCCTATGCAAGAAGTAAGCGAAATAGGTCTGAGGTTTTCGAGCGCGAGCTTTTTGCCAGGTTTTGGGATGAATTTAACGATGGCATGTTTCCAAGACGCTGGGAGTTTTCCCTCCCTCCAACACTCGTTCGCAAAGTCCGCGAAGGCTGTGATAGAAGCGTCGTCTAGATTTCTGAGTGTCTTATTGTTAATGCCGTCCTCTCCTGAGGCGGATGTTGTACGTACCTTAAAGAGGGCTGCTCTTATTTCCGCCATTGTTATGTCAGCATCCAGGATGGAGTTGGGCTCTCCGTTATAATCGGGCAGGGACTTCGTCTCACGGGTTGTGCAGAGGTATTTCTGCTGTAGCGTGTCTATAATATCTTGATCCGTGCCTGGGTCTATGTTTAAAATTTTGGTGATTTCCTTTTGAGTGGTAGCCTTGTTGGATTCCGGATCAAGGAGATGCTGCAGAAGATTCCACGTCTCCCTCGTGCCTAGATTGCCATTCACATTTTCACAGATATGGTTCCACTGCTGTCTCGCTAGTTCTGCGGTGTGGTTTTGAATTTCTTTCGTGAGTGTGACGATCTTGTTTCTAAGCTTTTTGTTATATTTTTGCTTAAGCCATCTTTTTTCTAGGCTCTGCCTTGCCTCCCACATGTGCGTAAGTCGGCTGTCAACCGTATTTACGCCTAAGTCATGTACTAGTTCCTTAGTGGCCTTTTCCACATCCGATAGGGGGGTCTGTGTCCAGTGTTCTAAGTCTATGATTGGTTCGTTATTTTGGTCGCGGATAGTCCTAAGTTTGTCCCAGTCGGTGATTTTGTTTTTTCTGGGTTGGGGTTTGAGATTGGCAATGGTGATTTTAGACATTATGATATAATGGTCACTTCCCAGATTTTGTCTGGTGTTGCTCCAGCTTAAGTCTGAGGGATTTTTGCCCATCGTTAGGTCAGGGCACGTGTCCCTGGTCACGCTGTTGCCTATCCTAGTAGGTTGCATGGGGTCCGTGTATTGGGTGAGCCCTCTTTGCTGGATAAAATCCATTTGGGCCGTTCCTTTCCTGGATATGGTTGCGTGTCCCCATTGCACGTGTTGAGCGTTGAAGTCGCCCACAATTAGGGTTGGGTTTTGGCCTGCGATTTGGAGGGTTTTGAGTATAGCGGCTTTCGCTGGTCCAGCCGGTGCCCTGGGGTGGCTGTATGCGTTTAGTACGAACAGAGAAGAGGAGTTTCTTCTGCTAGGCAGAATTTCAATTAATATACAATCGAGCTCTACGTTTTCAATCTCTTGGTTAACCACGGTAAGATTTCTATGTACCAACGTAGTGGTTAAAGGCTGTTCTTTGATGTGACATGGCAGAACCGCCCGGTACCCTGGCAGTTTTAGTCGAGACATTCTGGGTTTTTGAATCGCTATAACGTCAGGTTTTTCGGATTGCGATTGAACGTGTAACTGCAGATTAGTTGTTTTGTTGCGCATAGACCTGCAGTTCCACTGCCAAATTGTTACGGTTTTGGGATTGGCCATTTTGCTGGGATAGATCGATTGGCGCCCCTTGAGCTGAAGGGGGAAGCCGGTGTAAAATTTCTTGTAAAACGGCGTCAATTACTCCGAACTTGTGATTTACATCCTGTATGTGTTGTTCGAGTCTGTGTTAAATTATCAACTCTTTGGGTTAGACTATCGAGTTTTTGGCTGTGCTCCTCCACTTTTTGTTCGAGTTTTGGGACTCTATCCTCCACTGAGGTATTTCTTGAGTCTGATGCTACTGCTCGTTTTTTGCGAGGTGTTTCTTCCTTGCTAACTACGCTTACTGGGGTTTCGACTGAGGCGGTCACAGTAGTTTCCATTTCTGTGACTTCCGGCAATGGGAGTGGTTTCGGAGGTGGGTCCTTAGATATGGAGGGTGCTTTTAGTTTACTATTTTCCTCCTCCAAGTGTTTGATTCGATCCGTGAGAATTTGAATGTGGTGGAGTGCCTGATCTAGTTTAGACTGTAATGTCTGCAGCTCCATCCCCTTCCCATGAGAGGCCACTCCTGCCCAGCTCACCTGTTTCGGCCCGGGGCTCTGAGTCCGGCTGCTAGTGCTGGCGCCTCCTCCATTGCTGCTGCTTCCGTTGCGTCCGCCGCTGCTGCTCCGTCCGCTACGGCTGCTGCTGCGTCCGCTGTCCAAGGACGGGAAGGAGCTCGAGCGGTCCTTCCTTTCGGTAGATGTTGGGTCGTCACATGTCCGTGATTTGGGTCTTGATTGGTGCTCCGACTTTTTCGTTTGGTGTCGCTGAAATCGCTTCTTGCCGCTGTTATCGCCTGTGCGGTGCCCTCCTCCGCAGATAATGCAGACCGGGTCTCAGACTTCTTCTTTCAGGTGTTGGTTGCCGCAGTACGGGCACCGTTGTTTTGGTGGCTCCGGACATACGTCTCTTCTGTGGCCGACTCTTCTGCAGTTTGTGCACGCCTCTACTTTGGGAATGAAGGGGTAAACTGGGTACAGGACTCCGAAGTAGACGATGCTATCTGGGAGTTCGTCCGCGTCGAAGTGAAGCAGGAGGGACTTTGATGTTCTTCCCATGGTGCGTGCTTGAACGATGTCAGGGTTTCTTTTTCGGAATTCGGTCATCATTTCTTGGTGCGTTTCGCCATCGTAAGCCCTATAGATAATGCCCTGCAGGGCCCTGTCCGGAGGGGCGATGTACGACGTCATAAAAATGTATTTGCCTTCTATTTTGATTTGCTTGACTGCGACGTAGCGTAGTGCGTTTGCCTGCACCGGCGTCGATATGGTGATCACATTTTTTGCAGAGTTAGTTCTAGATTGGTCGTTTTCGGCCGCGGACGCGGTGACGCCGCTCGCTGTTGCGATCGCTTGTCTGATAGATTTTTCGGTGTAGCGCGTGATGTCTACGCCACCGGTTGGTCTGTAGATGATTTTATAGTCCTTCTCCGGGAGTCGGGGTAGCGGTTTCTTGGGATGCAGCGGTGGGAGAGGTTTCGCCTTCGGTTTCTCGGACTGCTAATTTTTCTTCTGAGGTGTTAATGACTCAGCTTTGGGGTTCTTGGTACGGTAAGAAACAATTGTCGTCCAATCTGGTGTTTCGAATTCGGCTGGGGAAGCGTTCGTCCCAACTACGGCGAACTCCATGACTGCCGCCGTGGCGTTCGGGTAAGCAAGGGCGCCGGAGCGACGCTGGATTTAGACAGTCGGAGCTCGGTCTCCCGAGCTCCGATTTGCGTAAATAAGGTCTTGAAAGGTGCCTTGTACACTCACGGTTCTTGTCCGTGTGTCGCAGTCGACGTATCCGGGTGTTTTCCCTTGTAGCAGGTGCGCGAAACGCGGAGCCCACACGAAGCACATGCGCCTCCGTTGGCCCCCTAGCGGAGAATCGGCTCACATAGTCATCTTGCACTCCTCTGAATGCTTTTTACGCGCCGCTCACAGGAGTGCTTTCAGGAAATATTGTATTACTCGTGCTTGTCGTAAACCGCAAAGCTGCATAACAGTTAAGAAATCATTCATTCGGCCCCGAGTCGAATTATAACTAAGGAAATGGGCAGAAATGTAAAGGTACATATACCTCCAATAAAAAAAAACTGTTTCAAGCAGGCGAACGCCCCTATGTGTCAAAATCACGCGCCCGTCTAGGCGCGCCCGTACAAACGCAAGCGAAACGAGCGACGAGATAGGCTCCCAGTTCCGGTGCTGCCCCTGGCGGCCGCGTCATGCGTAAAAGTCACACTAAGCGGCCGCTCCTCGTGGCGCTGTCGGAGCGTTCCACCGTGGGTGACAGTGCAGTTATTGTATTACATCAAGATAAGATATAACAGCACTACGCGGCGGCAGTAACTCTACGTTGCTATCTAGAGCTTTTGGAGTTGTTTCCAGGTTTGATAACAACTTGATGACATTTGCGCACCAGTTTTTCCATATAAAGCAGCCTTTTGTGACTCCGCATTCACGTCGCATTCACGTGCCATCGTTGTAGCCCACTTCACTGTTTTCTTCTGCAGCGCTCTTCGTCGTTCGGGACGGCAGGCTTGTTGTGCCAGCTTTGCCATACTAATCCCGCCCCCCCCTCCCCCCACTTTGTTAGGTACCGCGAATCACGAGGAAGTGTATTGCCATATAAGATATAAGATTAAAAAAAAAGGTGGCGAATAAGGTGGCGATAGCATTGGTGCGCGAACGGCGGCGGCTACGCGTTTCAGCTCGGGCGGTGCGCGCTACCGAGCGTTGCATCGAACACAACCAGCGTTCCATTGAACGCCTAGGTGTTGAAGACCAATGCTGACGTGACAGCCGCGAGAGGCAGGCGACGCAAGGACGGATACGTTACCTAAAGGGGTGAGTTGGACAGCTGGCCCTGTGATTTGATTATTGTGCGTCCACGCCGCCATTGTTGCCTCAAGTCGCTGAGAGGACACTTGCGCGTCCGGCGCTCGCCGGCGCGTTCTTGCAATGCCAGGAGCCAAGCGGCTGAAGCCTTTTACGTTTTTCGGCCGTGTGCCGCAAGGCACCACAACGCTAGAGCTGACGAAGATCCTAGTGAAACGTTTTTCGAAAACGGAACTTGGCGGCGTTCAAGATTTCACAGGCGGGAAGTTCGAGATTTTCGTGAAGACTAGGGCTGCTGTGGAGAGATTCCTGAAGGATCCCGTCGTAGATGTTAAGGGAACTGCGGTGACTTTTGAGTATCGGGGCACGCGCGCGAAGCTGGTGCGCGTCTTTGGCTACTCATCGGAGCACCATGACGTAGAGTTGGCAAATGCACTTCAGCCCTATGGAAAAATTGTCAGCGTTGCTCGCGAGACCGTCCCCGGTTTCCCTTTCGTCACCACGAGGATCCGACGGATATAGAGATGAAGTCTGAGATTCCGAACTTCCTGGATGTGATTGATACAACCATCCAGTGCGAGTATGAAGGAGTCAAGAGGGTATGCCGCAAGTGTGAATATGAAGGCCACATGGGCGCGAGTTGCAACACTCCACAGTGCGAGCGTTGCGGCGCGTATGGGCATGGAGTGTGTGATGCCGTGTGCCCTAAGTGTGGTGAGAACCACGCTGTAAAGGCATGTAAGAAGAGGACATTTGCGTCTGTGTTAGGGAATGAAGACGTGAATGAACAGCCAGCCGATTATTGGGAGCAGCCCGCAGCAGCACTCGTGATGGCAACTCCTGAGAACCCGAAAGATACCGAGACGCAGGGTGATGCGTCTACAAACGCCGTCACCGAGGAAGATAGCAAGGAGGCGACGGCTGCGGCCGCGCCATCTGAAGATTTAGAGGAAAAACAAGCAGAAGTTGTCTATGAAGACCATGAGGTGCCCCCAACGTCCGCTGCCGGAAAAGCGGTTACGGACATTGCCGCACCCTCTACAGCGCCCGAACAGAACCCCGAAAAGAAAACTGAAACTGGACACTGCCAGGTGCCCTCAGTGGCCGCCACGGTAGAGGAACAAGAGTGTGCAGCCGGCGTCGCTGCCGCAAGAAAAGACCGATCGGTTGAAACTGAAGAAGATGAAGTGAAGGACATGGATACGACCACAGTGCGCCCCAAACGCAAGCGCAGTCCCAAAAAGAAGAAAACCAAAAAATCAGCGCCATCAACATCATCGGAATCTTCCGCCGACGCACCATTGACGAAGAATGCGTTTCTGAAAAATCCTCCACCAATAAGCGAGAGCAGCTCTGACACTGAAACAGAAATGCCGAGCCAACATCGCTGTCACATTTGCAACACAATGAATTGTGATTGCTACTTGGACATCTCGGACATCTACGACGCCGATTCCACAGCGGAGTCACCTTCCGCTTCTCCCACTGCTCATGACACCGCTCCCTCCTCATGAGGTGGTCGCGCTTTCCCCCTATCCTTCCTTTAGCTACATCCTGGCCTTTTCCTTCGTTCTCGCAACGCTAAACATTCGCGGCTTTACTAAAGCAGCGAAACAAGCTGAAACAATAGACATAGCCCGCGCCAAAAAGATCGACATCCTCGCACTTCAAGAAACATATTCATCGGAAACAACAAATTGAAAATTTTGACCTCCGTTTCAGCACAAAATCCTATTGGAGTTTCGGAAGGAAGGGTTCAGGGGGAGTTGCGCTCATCTTCCTAAGAGACGCCGGCCTGTCAGTCCTACGCCACGATAGGGACAACGCAGGACGCTTTGTCTCGATTGACCTTAACAATGGCATGCGCATCATTAATGTATATGCCCCATGCCGTTTTGGACAGCGAGAATTTTTTGAGGGGCTAGAAGAGAGATCTATTGGCCTAGCCAAAATAGTGTTATTGGGCGATTTTAACTGTGTCCTCTTCAAAGAAGGCCGCCGCTCTCTTCGGGGTACACCGCGGCGGCTTAGACGAGACCACAATGGCGCACAGGCCTTGCGTGATCTGGTGGAGGAGTTAGACTTAACCGATGCTTGGCGCGCACTCCAACCTGGTCGCGCCGGCATGACCTGGTCTGGCCGTGGTCTCGAAAGCCGTATTGACCGCGTCTATGTCTCTGCTAGCGTAGCTGATTCTCTGCACTCTGTGTGGGTATTCCCCAATGCCCTAAGTGATCACAAGTTGCTTATCACGCGCTTGTGTGCGGCTGATATTTCTCCACGAGAAAAGGGTTGCTGGAAATTAAACACGCGACTTCTGGATGACGAGCGTGTCCAGCAGGAAGTCGTCAAAGTTATAAAGCGTTACGTCTCCCCTAACCTGGATGCACAAAGCTGGGATAATATGAAAACCTCCATCAAGATTTGCCTCCAAGAGTGGGTAAAAAGATGGCGCGGGAAGAGAGAGAAGAAATCCAAATAGTCTCGGATGCCATCATCGCGCTATCGGCCCCATTTTCTCAGGGACCAAGCATCCCCGCGGCGTTGGCCACCCTGCGTAAGGAGTTCCATCGTCTTCTAAATCGGCGCTGTGACAGACTTCGCGCAACAGCACGCGCTGAACGATGGGAAACCGAGACATGGTGTTCGCGTCATCTGCTACGCCGTCGCCTTGCCAGAAAGAACGAAACCCTCTCTGCAGTCGAAGATCCACTCACCGGCCATATTGTTACGAACCCTGAGCAGGTATTGAGTTTAGCACGCGATTTCTGCATCGAACTTTATGCTGCTGAGCCCTGCACCCCCACATCGTTCCAGCTGGAGGTAGCAACTGACGCACCTAACCTAGACGACACATGGCTGTCGTCTGAAGAACTACACGCAGCCCTAAAACAGATGAAGCCAAACAGAAGCCCGGGTATGGATGGACTCCCGCCAGCTTTTTACATAAAGTTTTGGCCGTCGCTAAAGACCGCTTTCACCAACTTAGTAAACGACGCCCTAGAGCGAGGGGAACTAACCCCAAGTATGAACGAAGGCCTCATCACACTCCTGTGCAAGGACACTTCCAGGAGCAGCGACCTTAAAGCTTGGAGGCCAATAACCCTTCTAAATACGGACTACAAGGCAATTGCCAAATGTCTCTCCTTACGCCTGACGCCTGCTCTATCGTCAATAGTAGGCCCGCAACAGGCTTGCTGTGTCCCAGGCCGTTCGGTAGAACTCCATGGCATGGCTCTGAGAGACCTTTTAACATGGATGGAATCGCGCAACCTCAATGGCTTTCTTTGCTCCCTGGACCAAGAGAAGGCATTCGACCGCCTGAGTCACGAGTACCTGTTTAGGACACTTGAGCTCGCGCGCATTCCCGTACAATACATAAATATGTGCAAGGCGCTTTATGCCGCACCACAAGCAGCAGTCATTGTACAGGGGCGCATCTCAATGCCATTCCCCGTAGAAAGGGGTGTCCGTCAAGGTTGCCCACTCTCCCCTACTCTATGTCATAGCGATTGAACCCCTCCTGCAAAAGATTGTTACA
Organism: Amblyomma maculatum; assembly: GCF_055883805.1. Classification (NCBI taxonomy): domain Eukaryota; kingdom Metazoa; phylum Arthropoda; class Arachnida; order Ixodida; family Ixodidae; genus Amblyomma; species Amblyomma maculatum. The sequence continues at coordinate 134,169,693 of NC_139353.1, forward strand.
GATGGCGGCATCCACAAAACACCTTTGCCAGCCGGCCCTTCCTGCACTCCAGTGTTCGCCTACACGGATGACGTTTCTGTGGTGGTGCCAGACACATCATCGCTGGAGAGACTACTTGAATTAACTACGGAGTACTGCCGAGCGAGTGGGGCTCGCCTCAATCACAAGAAATCCACTGTTATGGCCTTGAACGCGACCCCTCCCCTACCACTATCCAATCGATCTCTGTTACTCGCGAGACACGAATCCTCGGATATTTCTTCGATTCGGCTGGGCCAGCGCCTAGAAATTGGAATAGGGCTGAAGAGCAACTAAGCATCAAAACCCACAACCTTGATGCTCTAAAATGTCCCCTGACTGCGCAGGCCACCATCATCAAGACAATGCTGATTTCTACCCTCAGCTTTGTGGCCAGCATTCTTGACATCCCCCCAGACAAGAAAAAACAGCTCCAGAAACACATATACCGCTTTTTGTGGCAGGGAGCCCCCGATAAGGTAAAACGAGCCATTGTCTGCCTGCCCAGATTCATAGGTGGCCTGGGGCTGCCCGATCTGGATATTCTCGCAAAAGCTCTGCACATCAAATGGACATTCAGAGCCGTCGAATGCGACATGCCCCTAACAAAAACGATGGTTTCGTACTATCTGTCGACACGGCTGCGAACATTCACTGAGAAGGCCCTACACCACAACACCCCGCATGCAGGGTCGCCCCTATCATTTTACCGAACCGCAGCCACAGACTTAGAGTACCTGAAAGAAAACTCGTCTGACGTTGACCCGCGAACCATGCACCTGAAAGATATTATCAATATGATCACCCCTCCGCTCCCTGCCCGCCTATCAAGCTACATGCTATGCGCAGAAAGACCCAGTTGGCAGTACATAACCGCCCACTTCCTCGAAGCACGCCGAGCCTCCCTGATGTGGAGGTTCGCCAGAGGCATCTTACCTATCAGAAGGCGTGCCTTCGTCCCTGCGACGTCAGGAATGATTGACCTGTGTCCCTTCTGCTTGGCCCGAGAGACAGCGGAGCACATCTTTCTTGACTGCTTAATTCCCGCAGCACTCCTAGAGCGTCTGAGAGATATGTTCGGCCTCCCCGGGATCCCATACCCCACCGTGCGCTACTTCAACCCACTTCCAAAGGAAGGGCGCAGTTTGTCTTGACACTGGCAGAGGTCAACTATCAGGTGTGGTTGGCCCGCTGCAAAGCGGCCTACACGAACAAGACTCCGAGCCTCCATGAAGTGAAGGCCAAAATCAGAAAAGAACTATGGTTCCACCTAGAGAGAGAGAGACGCCACTTAGGGAGAAAGAAGTTTTTTGAAGAATGGGGACACCCCATGGTGATCTTCAAAGAAGAAAACGGAAAACTCGAAGTGAGATATTAGAAGACTTGCTCGCGTCAGGCTTCGACCCACCGGGGTGGTGCGGACGTGGTGAATATGCACTGCGACCCCGCCCCGGTGGGAACAGGCCGGATTGCATGAGCCCCTTGGCTGGGAAAAGCCCGCTCCCCGAAACAAAAAAAAACCCCAAACCTTATGGTGCGGGAGGCCTTGCCTGGGGTAGCCGTAGGATGATGATGGTCGCAGGTTGAGGTCTGTACCGTCACAGGAGGATCGCACCTAGTGCATCCTTCCTTCCATCTGACAAGGCAAGATTAAATCATCTGTCATTAAGTTTGTCGTTGTAATTCCTTTTGAGCTTTTGTTCTGTAGGTATTGATGAACACGGAATAGCTATTAATATGTGATTGTTGCTAGTATCGCACCTTTCGTTGTCCTCCCATGTATGTACTACAGTGCGTGTGTGTATATACAAGTACCTATGTGTGTGGAAGAGAATAAATGCCGTCTACTCTGTTATATGGCGAAGTAGACATGAGATGCCTGTCGTCTTTTATGAATCCCCCCCTCCTTCTGTTATGCTGTTTTCCCCTCTCTGGGGAATCAGTTTTTTTAGTTTATTATGTGTATGGTAGGCTATAGTGTTTTGTATAGTGCTTTAGTGTGTGAGTAATGTTCGTTTTTGTATGTATGTATGTGTACCCAATAATTGCTAGTATCACACCTTTCGTTGTCATCCCATGTATGTATTACAATGCGTGTGTGTATATATACAAGTAACTATGTGTGGGGAAGACAATAAATTCCCTCTACTTCTGAACTAAAATTTGCTGTTTTGCTGAGGAGGCTGCTGCCCACCGAATTGCACTCGGCGGCTTCCGCACCCGCACTCCCGAGTAAGGAGGTCACCCTGTCTTGTGTTACGGTGGTACGACACTCTGGCTCCACGAGGCCGCAACGCCTGAGTGCGGGCCGCGCTATGCAAGCGCCTTTGACGGACGACGGCAAGCGTCAACTTCCCGGCACAGAAAGCTGTGCATCTTCTTCGAACGCATCAGCGCCGCATAAAAAGGTGCGGAAGGCACCAGATGGCTCCGAGACGGACTCCTCGGACGCCGAGTCGTAACCACCATGGCACCGACTCTCAGTCTCAACTGACGCTGCGGTCGCACCCTGTCTGGCGGTGGCTTCGACGCGGCTCAGTCGGCGCCGACCAGCGGCCACCGCTTCTCGCTGGCGGCTAATAATCGCCTCGGCTGCGTCGCTACGGCCTGCGAACGATGAACTGCGTGCGTTTCACGCAGTGAGTGTGTGCGTGTGTTTGACTGTGGCTTTGATTGCACAGACGCGAACGCCACACGGACCATGTCACGGCTCGGGCCTGCAGCAATCAGCACTTTGTAGCATTCTGGCCGCCTCTGCAAAGCTATCAGCTGAGGCTTCAACACCGAGCATCAACTCCCCGAGCGCCTCCCCAGTGCTAATCTGCGGACATGTTTACAGACTTTGCCCGACGAACTTTTCCGTTACTCTGCTATGCTCTCCTCCGTTCCTTTGTTTCAGTGATATGTATTGTCGTCTTTGTTCCTCCTCCTCCTTTTTATGACGGCCCTTTTTAGTTTTGTTTCGTTTAACGCGCAAGGCTTTGCTACCCTGACAAGCAAAGGCAGGTGCTTCATCTTGCGCATTCGCATCAAGTAGATATTTTGTTTTTGCAGGAGTGTAACTTCCGTAGCCCCGCCAGTATGCTTTCCTTTCGTTCTCGTTTTAATATTGAGGCCTTTTGTTCGTTAACGGACTCACGGTGTTGTGGCGTAGGCGTGATCTTTTTTTCGCTAGCATACAGGGCATGTGCTCATTGTACATATGGCGTAGATGGGCGCGTGATTGTCGTTGATGTTTTTCTGGATGGCCGCAGGACTCGTTTTTTCAACGTGTACGCGCCAGTCACGTGTAGTCTGACAAACGAGTTTTTTCGGTCCATCATGACATACTTTCTCGACGACGCACCCCACTTACTGCTCGGGGATTTCGATTGTGTTTTAGACACATTGCGCAACATCAGGGGGCTTGGTCAGGGCTCCTCCAATTACCACGCGAAAGAACTAGGAAAGCTAGTGCGATCATTACGCTTAGAGGACGCGTGGGTCAGTCTTCACAAAGACCATTTCGAGGCAACACGAGTCTGGGGCCAGAGCGCGAGCCGAATAGATCGAGTTTACATCCCCTCCGCCATAGCACCTGACTTGCTACAGTGTGAGGTATTGCCTTTCCCATCAGGCCTAAACTAAGTGATCACTTCCCGGTCACGGTTACTCTGCGGTCAACCCCGGGCCGTGCAAATGGCCCCCTATCAGGGGGCTATGGATGCAGCGGTACTACGCGATGAACAGTGCCTCACTGATATACGCCGAGAGTTCTGCTTGTCTGTGGGCGCAATTAGTGAGTTAACACCTGCTTCATAGGACGTGCTGAAAACACGCTGGCTCGATGTCCTTGTGTGTGCGGGGAAGGCGCGGCGTGTCCGCATTACGACCATGATAAATGACGTTCTGTGCCGTATGCGCATCGTACGTTGAGCGAAACGCTTGCGTTCGCGATGCGCGAATAGGGAGTTTCAGAATAGGGGGACCCAAGGCTTGGGGCCCCCAAGGAAATAGCGTGCGGTGGCGCAACATGCTAGCCGAGCGGCGAGTTTTAGAATAGGGGTTTTCCCGACGCAGCGGAGCCGGGCTTGCGTTCGTCGATTGCAGCGCCACGACGGTAAACCAAGAAAAAGCATTTAAATATTTTTAAGGAATAACAGCGCGGGGACGAAGGACAAGGAAGACGACAACACCTGCGCTGTTGTCGTCTTCCTTGTACTTCGTCTCCGCGCTGTTATTCCTTAAAAATATGTACCAACTAGCTCAACTTTCCATGTTATTGAGCATTTAAATATATAAGAGCCAACAATGCTATTTTGTTCATCAAAAAGTGCTACTATTGCACAAAACTATATTAAAACTACCAGTTATATAAACTGTTTTTATTATACAAGATAAAATCGGCCAATTGTCAATCCAGGCCGAGGCCGGGAAAACTCATTTGAACCTTCCGCGCTTTCCGCCGTCTGGTCCCCATGGCAACAAAACGAGCCGAACTCGCTAGGCCTAGCAGCTCGGAAAATCTGGACGCAATCAGAAAATATAGGGCGTTGTATTGCTAAAATTTGGTGGTGCGTGCATTATGAGACATGTTGTTGTTGTTGAAAACTTTTATTGTCCAACAGAGAAAAACCACACCGCCTGGGCCGCTCTGTCTCACCCCCCTGTAAGGGGGAGGGGACTTAGCGGCCCAGCCGCACGGGATGGTCGCATTAGATGCTGGCCGGTTTGGTTTCGCCGGCGGCCTCTGCTGCCAGTTGGACGGCGGTGAGTTGGAGCTCAGGGTCCGAGCTTCGCAATAAGGTTTCCCAGGCTTCCCTACTGCTAATGTTTTGCGCCCTGCCTGGGGAGTAAGCGCACTCCCAAATTATATGGTCGAGGGTTCCTCTCGCCCCACACTTTTTACATTTATCATCCTCGCAGTCCGATCGGATATGTTTATTTAGTACTGGGTTTGGGTATACTCCAGTCTGCAGGCGTCTCCACGCCATTGCCTGACCTCTATTTAACGCCGTGTTTGGGGGGAAACGCCTCCGGCATTGCCTGTAGTGTTCTGTAATGTCTTGATACGAAATTAATCGCCCTTCTCTATTATGTTCTACCTGAGCCGAGCCATCCTGTACAGCTCGGAGGTAGAGATCTCGAGCTGCACTGTGGGCCGCCTCGTTACCGCTGACAGATTCGTGCGCCGGGGTCCAGATGATGTTGATCGTCCTATCAATCACTCCTTGTGTTAAAATTTTGGTGGTGAGGGGGCTTACCCTCTCCCTACTGAAATTTTGGATTGCAGTTTTACTTTCGCTAATAATATATCTAGCTTTGGTGCCAACGCAAGCGATCGCTATCGCAGCTTCCTCCGCTATCTCGGTTTCTTTCCCTAGTATGGTAGCCACCGTGATGAGGGTGCCTCCCCCATCTACCGCCGCTATGGTCATGTATCGACTGTGTCTGTTTCCTGCCGCATCTACGTAGGCAACTTCATTTGGGGGTTTGCTCCTATATATTGTTTCTATCGCTTCCGCCCTTTTCTGTCGCCTTTCCCTATTAAACTCAGGGTGCATGTTTTTGGGTAGGGGAGGGATTCTTAGGTGCGCCCTGATTTTCCTGTCAATGTCAACCCTTTCCTTTTGCCCCCTGTCTGTGGCTATTCCAAGGTTACTTAGCGTAGCTCTTCCCACTCGCGTCGTGCTGAGTCTTTCAAGTTGCGAGGTTTTAACCGCTTCCGTGATTTCTGAAATCGTATTGTGCAGTCCTAGGGCCAGTAGCTGCTCCGTCGATGTACATGTTGGGAGGCCTAGGGCCTTTTTAACGCATTTTCTGATGAGCGCGTCTATCTTTCTCCTCTCATCTGCCTTTAGGTTCAGATATGGCGTGGCGTAGCCCACTCTGCTAATGATGAAGGCTTGTACCAATCTCAGGAGGTTTTTTTCCTTGAGGCCGCCTCCGTTACGTGAGACCCTCCTGATGAGGTTTAATGTCTGGGTCGCGTGGTTTTCTAACTTTTTAATGGTGATCGTGTTCCTTCCGTGTGTTTGTAAGTGGAGTCCCAATATTCGTATTGTCTCTACTTTTGGTATCTCCCTTCCTTCCACGTACACCTGTGGGTCAGAGGGAGGTTTGTTCCTGAGTGCCTTGTCATTATACACGAAGATTTCTGATTTTTCAGGCGAACATTTAAGTCCTCTGTCCGCCGCGTACTTAGAGATGACATCTGCTGCCGCCTGCAGCGTTTCATTGATCTCTGCGTCGCTCCCTCTGTTGATCCAGAGATTGATGTCGTCCGCGTACAGGCTGTAATTTAAGTTGTAATTCCCAATTTTCCGCAATTCCTTCGGGAGCCCTCTCATGGCCATGTTGAAAAGGGTGGGTGACAGTACCGATCCCTGAGGTGTCCCCCTGTTACCTAGCCTGATCACCCCAGATTGTATTTCCTGGAAAGTTATAACTGCCGTGCGGTCCGTTAAGAAATTTCTGACATGGCGATAAGTTTTTAGCCCTATTCCTGCCTGCTGGAGCCCTTCCAAGATGGCTTCGTGCTTGACGTTGTCGAAGGCCCTTTTTAGGTCCAGTCCCATAATGACTTTCGCATGTTTGGTTCTGGAATTAATTATGTCTTGCTGCAGCCGCAGCATGACGTCCTGTGTGCTCAGATGGGGCCTGAAGCCATACATCTCGTCTGGCCATTTCTCTTTTTCCTCCATATAATTTGAAATTCTGGTCTGAATTATGTGTTCCATTAACTTTCCTACACATGACGTGAGCGATATAGGCGGGAGATTTTCCAGTTTCGGTTGCTTCCCGGGTTTTGGGATCAGGATCACGGTAGCCTCTTTCCACAGCGGTGGGATCTCCCCTTTTTCCCAGCATTTCTGCATGTAGCTGGTAAGGGCCTCTATCGAGTTCCTGAGCATTTTATTCCTGAGCATTTTATTCGTGACTCCATCTGGCCCTGGAGCTGACTTGGTTTTGAGTTTCGCTATCTCCGCCCTTACTTCAGCTCTCGTGATGGGCGCATCTAACTCCTCATTTGGAATTCCCTGGTAGTCGGGTAGCTCTCTAATTTCGGTGTCCCCTATGTATGTCTCGACGAGTTTCTTCATGAATATGTCATCGTCCTGCTCTTCGCATGCGTGTCTAACCTTAGCCATTTTGACTCGTGCTTGTGTTTTGGACGTTTCAGGGTCTATTAAATGTCTTAGGATATTCCACGGCTGCGGGAGGTTCATATTCCTTTCCATGTCGCCACATTTGTTAGTCCAATTTTGTTCACATAGTTTAAAGGCGTAATCTTCTATTTCTTTGTTATGACGCGCCAGTCTTCTTCTGAGATCTTTGTTGTTTCTGCCCTGCCTTTTAAGTCGACGTTCCATGCCCTGTTCGGCCTCCCACATGTGTAGGAGTCGGGCGTCCGCTATTTCCGGAGCTTTTTCCCCTTCTAGCGTTTTAGTTGTTTTCCTGGTGTCTTTCTTTACCGCATCGCACCAGTCCTCTATATTTCCTATCTCTGTTAGGTCTCTGTTCCCCCTAATCTCTCTAAATCGGTCCCAGTCTGTGATTTTCGTCCGGAAGCACTTTTTTCCTTTGACTTTACTCCTGATTTCAACCGTGGTTTCCACTATTGAGTGGTCGCTCCCCAGGTTGAGTTCCGTATTTAGCCATTGCGTTGTTTCTACGTTTTTAATCAGGGTCAGGTCCGGTGAGGTATCGGCGGTAACGCGGTTCCCCGCCCGCGTGGGGTGTAATGGGTCAGTGAGCAATGCTATCCCCAGGTTATGCGTGTCCTCCCACAACTGTCTCCCCTTTGCGTCTTCCTTAGTGTACCCCCACTCCGGATGATGGGCGTTAAAGTCCCCCACTATAATTAGCGGCTTGTTCCCTGCTACCTTAAGTGCCTTGTTCATTATCGCCCTGAAGCGGACCTTCCGTTGTCTCGGTGGGCTGTAGATATTGAGTAGGAAAGTGTTTGATTCCTCCTTTTTTCCTGTTAGAATTTCTACAAAGACGTTTTCTATGACGTTGTCCTCTAATTCGTGTTGGATTGTTGCTATGTTTCTCTGCACCAGTGTTGTAACTCTCGATTTGTCCCCTTTCCCACTGTGGAAGGCGCGATACCCTTGCAATTTGGCCGGGCCGCCGGTCTCCTGCAACGCTATAGCAAGGGGGGCTGATTCGCGGATCGACAGCGTGCTCTGCAATACCGGTCGCTTGCGTCGATACCCGCGACAGTTCCACTGCCAAATTTGGATGTTATTGGGCGGTCTGTCCATTATTCGACTTTGTTTTGTTCTCCTCAAGTATAGTCACTCTCGCATTTAGGTTGGCGGTTTCCCCCTTTAATTGCTGGAGCGCCTCTGTCATGAGGTGAAAGTGATTTTGCATCTGTCTCTGCATATGTTGAATCTGCTTGGCTAAGTCCTCAAGCTTACTGTCTCTTTCCTTAGCGAAATTCATAAGACTTCTGTCCAGTTTCGCATTTACTTTCTCTAGCTTTTCATCCACTGTTAGATCTGAGCTACTATCTTCCCTAACTTTGCGTTTAGATGGGGGTGGAGAGGTATCCTCGACCAGCATATTATTATCCGTTTCCTTGTTGTCGACTTGAGCTGTAAGATGTTGGTCTTCGATTTTGTTGGGCGCCCCTATTTCAGATCCGTCTGCTTTTGCTTGAGATTTAGTCGCCACTGTATTGCGCTCTGTTTTTAAATTTTGTATTTCCTCCTTTAAACTAAGGATCGTTGCATTCATGCTCTTAATAATGCTTGTTAATTTTTCTATTTCCTCGTCTTTTTTGTCCTTCTTAATATTTCGGCCCTGGGTAACCTTGCCTGCGAAGCTCACGCCTTTGCTCTCACCATTCTCGGTTGTTATGAGACATAGCATAAGCTTCGTTGGCCTTTCGTTTGCCATGAACGCGTGACACCATGGAGCGGTGACGACTAATGTGTGCCGAGGCGAGCGGCCGCCGCTTGGCCGCTCGCCGCCATGTTGCCGTAACCCAAGCGACCCAACGGCGGCTTGGGGCGAACGCTATTTCCGAAAAATAGGGGCCGCCCCTAGCGTTAACCCAAGACCCCAAGCGCGCCTTACGTTCTTCGCATGCGCATTTCGACGCCCCAAGCTCCTTGGCGGCCCCAAAGCTTGGGGCCCCCTATTCTAAACCTCTCTAATATCTCGAGACGCTGAGCGAGCGTTATCACCGCATCCTCGATCACAGTTCACGCGCATCACTCTCCGCGGGACCACCAAACGTGCAGCTTGAGGATGCCGCGGACCTCGGACACGCTCGAGCCGTTAGCCAGTGCAGTAACAGACGAACCCGCGTCTACAGCGCCACGCTTGCGGACGGTACGACGTCTTCGGAACCCGCGGACATCCACCACTCGTTTACCGAGCATTTCGCGGCCCTCTTTTCGTCTCAAGGCCTCCACCAGGAGGAGGATTTTCAAGAAGCTGTCGCCTCCTTCTATGAGCCTCTTCCTCAACTTCCAGAAGACGCATGTTGGCACTTAAAGAGCCGGAAACTTTGGAGGAGGTGCGTTGTGCCTTAGGCACCATGAACCAGTCGACCGCTTCCGGTCCTGACGGACTATTAACCGGTTTTTATTGCACTTTCTTTGACATAATCGCTCCTTCTTGATTTAGGCTCATGAATTATTTCCTCGAGAGCGGCACCAAGCCACCCTTCTTCAGTGTCGGCCATATCGTTCTAATTACGAAGGAGGGCATGACGCCGTCGAGTCCCTCATCGTGACGACCGATTACCCTCCTTAACACCGACTATAAACTTGTAACCACATTGGTCCGTAGAGTGCGAATATACCTTTAGGATTTGGTTTGCCCATACCAATCCTATTCGGTACTTGAACGATGGGTGTTCGCTTCGCTGACACTGATGAGAGACGTCTTCGAATACGCCTCTGCCAAGTGAATAACTGAAGCTTTTGTTTCCTTGGACCAGGCAAAGGCCTTCGACTGCATAGAACATGGTTACTGGTTCGCCGTGCTCTGCTCATTCGGTTTTGCTGACGAATTCCTTCAGCTCCTACGTGGCCTTTACAGAGATCTTAGCAGTGAACTAGTACTGAATGGCCAAACTGCGGGCAGCTTTCCGATTACGCGCGGAGTGCGTCAGGGGTGCCCGCTCTCGCCGGTACTCTTCGTTCTTTCGCTCGACCCGCTGCTGCGTAGGGTTTTCCATCAGTAGGACCGGAGACTGTCGTTGTATCTGCATACGCGGATGACATTTCACTCTTCGTGTGTTACAATGACAGCTGCATTGTCCTTTTTTTCCAACATCTTTTCAGAATACGCAGCTGTATCTGGAGTGCAGCTCAACACAAAGAAAAGAAAGGCACTCCGCTTCGGTCAGTTCAGGGGCCCTTTAGCTGCCGCCGTACCGTTTGTGGACGCAGTGCGTGTACTTGGCGTGCTGTTTGAGCCAAGCGGGGTCTCCCCCTGAACATGGGACGCAGTTCTCTCGCGAGCAACGCATGCCTTTTCTGACGAAGCGCTTTTCAACCTCACGCTCAATGCTAAAGTTAGTGTCGTCAAGAAACGAGCATGCGCTTTCACCTTTTATGTGACGCGTATCGCGACAATCCCGCGCCGTGTGGTGAACAGACTCGCGTCTCTTATAGGGACTTTTGTTTGGGATGGCAGGACAGCGCTAGTCGCCCCCCCCCCCCCCATCCTACACCTTTCCAGAGGCAGGGGAGGCCTTGGCATGCTGTGCATCGCGACAGTGGCTCGAGTGCTCGCGTTAAGGCTGGTGGAGAGGCTATTAGCTGACGAGTCTTACCCTTGTCGCTCGCTCATCCTGAACTGGATTTTCACGGCGCTTCGTGTGCTTACACCAGAAAATACCTCGCTCCACAGACGGACAGATCTCTGCCTTTTTACCGCGAGGTTGCCGAGATAAAGTCGACCCTCGATGCAGACCTGTCAGATGTTAATGTATGTCACATTCTAGCCATACGATTCAGCGAATTAGTAGCCGTTCGCAGGCTTTCAGCTGATGAGCAACGAGAGACCGCTGTACCCAAATGGCGAGCGTGGGCAGCTTGTCGGCTGCCAAATTAAGTGCGAGATTTTGACTGGCTTAGGCGCTGGGGCGTCCTCCCCACGAAGCAGCCCCTTGCCAGATGGGGTGTTGTACCCAATGACCAGTGTGTCAACTGCGGTGCTCCCGAGAGCCTCGCACATGTTTTTTTTTTCGAATGTGTAGTTGCGAGAACAATGCGGCGGCTCGCATACAGGATTTTTAACGCGAGCATGAACCCCGGCGTCAGGCGCCGGCGACACCCTTTTCAACACCTTGTGTTCACTGTGGTGCTGTTTTCGTTATAGCTTCGCAGGCGCCTCGCTGAGGCTCTGCACTCCCGCTCGCGCAATGTTCCCAGCCTTGCAGTGGCTGCGCCTCGTCGTCTGGAAGTATCTGTCTGGACAGTAAGAAACGGGTGGCGAGACGCGGTTTCTGCGGAGCTGGCACACGCGCTTTCTATGTTTTTACGGGGGAGCAGACTTGAGATACCTGTCATCCTTAATTAGACCCCTCCCCTTCTATTGTTTCACCTCTTTGGGGAATCATGTTTTTCAGTTTATTATGTATATGTACCATAGAGTGTTTTGTATAGTGCTTTGGTCTGTGAGCAATGTGCGTTTTTGTATGCATATATGAACCCAATAAATTCTCTTTACAGAACATGAAATCTGGCTAGGAATCTTCACTGGCTAGAACAAGGCTACATATTCGGCGTTCTGGATGCTTTTCAGTATCCGCGAAATTTCATACCTTTAAATAAAACTATGTACGATTACATTGAAAACACACTGGCGATAGATAGGTGGGAAAGTGTCCCTTTCCCTGTAACCCGCGGTGTCCGGCAACGTTTTCGCCTCTCGCCTCTTTTCTTTGCTATCCGCTTAGAGCCTTGTTTAAGGGCCACTATTACAGAATAGATTATCCGTGGCCTCCCTCTCCCAGGGTGTCAGACGCAGCAAGTAACTGCTTATGCGGATGACATTACATTGTATCTGTGGGATGAAGCAAGCCTGCAGCGCTGCCTTCATATTTTTTGACAGATACGGCAAGGTGTCTGGGGCTGCTCTGAATTTTGGCAAAAGGAAATATATTTTAATTGGAAGGCCAGAAGCACGGCTCAATAGTGCGCTACAAATTACACACAGCGATATAATCCGCATTCTTTGCATTGATTATGAGGCACGTGTGATAGCAGTTTCGGTGTGGACTTCCGTCTTAAACGAGGCGCGCAGCAGGCTGGCTACAGCTATAGTGCCTTTGAACTACCCATGCTGGAGAAACGCTACCTTGTCCACACTGTTTACAGCAGCCAAACATTCTACTGCCTATTTATTGGCTTAGACATTTACTAGTTGTCAGTTAGCTCTTTTTGTGTTTTGTGGGGACCTTAGATAATGAAGTTGCACAGAGCACTATTTATCATTGTTTGTTATTCTAATTTCACTTGACGCTCTCTGTTGTCGATTGCTATGGGCGAGAAGAAATGCTGCGACCATTTGAACACGTTGCACATGGCGCTAGCTCCATTTAGCTAATGAATTTGCTGAGAGCATTGTTCTTCCAGTTTCACTTGGCGCTGCATAGACATTGCTGTGAATATGTGCTTCAGTCGTGACTGCAATTGTTCTCCCATCCGCATTGCTATATTACAAATTGGCTCCTTTGCAGTTCCCCACTGAATACAGCAACATCTGCTAAACATCTAAAAATTGTCTGCTAAGTCATGGAAGATATCTACATGACAGTTAGCCAGATATTTTAGCAGCCTTTTGAACATTTATGAGAAGTGTTTGCAAGACATTCAAGACATCTAGAGTTCAGCTTGGCAAGAAATCTCAACACTTATCCAGCTGGTCAGTAGCAGTCTTATTGTTGGGATAACGCACCATATATTTTGGGTCACAAGACATCTTGAAAGATGGTCGTGTACACATCTTATGTGCATGTGCATGTCTGCGAAAGAAATTTGGCACGTCTTAGAGATATATATTTCTATGCTAGTAAGGCTTTATTTTCTCCTTAAAAGGCTAAAAATATCTTTGAAAGACGAAATCAAGAACACGATTCGACGGATTGAGGTTATAGCCACTAACTGTTCTTATATGCAAGAGTGATTAGTACTGTTGATAAGCAGCAAATCTAAATGCCTAGCATCAAAGCCTCTTGCATGTAACAACAATTAACGGCTAGCCTGCACCCGTCCCATTTATAAAGTTAGCAATTTACAAAACATGCAGCACGCAGTGCACGCAGTTCTACCATGCAAATAGCTTTTAAAAAGGAACTGCACTGCTATTGTTGTGCAAGCTTTCACTTTAATAGTAGTCACATATGAAATTACATTTTTTTTTTACACACTGTTCAAGGGCTAAAGAGGGCATTACACACATGACTCAGAAAAAACAATCTACTGTGGTAGTTGAACAAACAGTAGTTAAAACCCACAAGAAAGCACTAGTTTAAAAAAAGGCTAAGGAAGCAATACAGAACAAAATATAAACATGTCAAGGACTTGTGCACTGAAAAATATAGTATGTCTAACCAACACCCTACACAAAACTGAAAAATAAGCATGAAAAGTAAGATTTACTGAAAAATGCAAGTATGAAATTTGGTGCTGCGAGTAAGTAAATAAAAGTCTTAAAAGAAAATGCCTAGGAGTTATGAACTCAGAAGCATGGTTTGCTGACGGCGACAACAGGAATGAAAAATAAGCATAAAATGGAAACACAATTTCTCGTGGCAAGTAAATAAATATGAAAAAACATGAATAGATTTGTGCACTCTGAAACGTCGCTCACAGCAATAACCTAAAGAGCAGTGAAAAATAGGCATGCAATTCAAGATACACTTGTCGCTGGATATAAATATGTAAATAAATAAATAAATATCTAAAAAAACATCACTACATTTATGTGCTCAGAAACACTGTCTACGGCAATGTAATAACGTGAACAGAACTGAAAGTTAGGAAAGAAATGCAAAATATACTGTAAAACACAAGTATGGCCCCTGGCAGTGCGAGTACAAACAGAAACCTTGACAAGGACTTATTTTTTTTTTAATCGATATTCATTGCCTCAGGGCATCAGTAGGGTATGAGACGAAGGATGAAAAATTGGCTGTGCCTTAGCTTGGTTAAGCCTGGAAGATTGCGAAAGCAACGCCACGGTTCAGCTGGTAGTTTGGACATGGTTGCCTCGTATGGCTTATGCATGAATTCACTCTGGACACAACATGGTTCTACTGTAATTTTGATTTATTTAATCCGATGAATATGCTTTGCTCTTCTCTCTGTCCCGCGTTTCTCCAGCACGGCGCTTTCTTCTCTTGACATTGTGTCGCTCCACACTATTCATAGATTATTCACCAACATCCTCGGCATTAGAGCATCCATAAAACTTATCTCCGAAATTTCACTTGGCCGTTCCGTATCAAGCGATCTTGACCGGCGTGCTCACCAGGCTGATACATACGCATGGTGTTTAGCTCGCCGTTCTTCCCACTCTTCGTCTGTTTCTTTGGCACGGCGCCGTCGCTTGGCCGCAGCAGATCGTCCCAGCCTCGCCTTGTACACACCATCCGACATAGCGCACTGAGAGGAGCGCAGCTGCAGCAACCCGTTTTATCCCGCTTAAGCGAGCGCTTTCTCTCGGCAGCGGCGCAGCCGGCCTGTGAAGCCTCACCTCCGTCATCGATGGCGCTAGCTGGGTCCCCGTCTCTCGGTCTGTTGTGACGTCACGCGGTCACGTGGCAACGCCGTGACGTCAGAGCTCCGGCTCTTGCGAAGCCTCACCTCCGCCATCGATGGCGCGAGCAGGGGCCCCGTCTCTCGGTCTGTCGTGACGCCACATGGTCACGTGGCGCGCAGCTGTGTGAGAAGGCGCCACGAGCATCAACGGCAGAAAGTGCAAGCAGTATTGCTTTCGCAATAATAAATGAATACATGAATGGAAAAAGGTTGGCTGATTTTATGAAGTCCAGGAGTGAGCGATGATGAGGTCCCTGCATCCAAGCGACATATGAGGCAGGATTGGTTGCACGGCCTTTAAATAAGATTCAACGAATGACGCATCAATAACGTTGTTAGGTAAGGTGTACCACTCGCAATAGTTCTGGGAAAGAAATAAGAGCCGTAAGCATTGGCTTTAACTTGCGGCATTACAATGGTCTTACTGTGCTTTCCCCTCGTTTTTATGTATTCGTTATATAGCTGTAAGTGGAAAAATTTCTTCTAATACGTTTGTTGATAATATTTTACATTTGTGGGCGGTATAGTTACAGCGAATTTCTAGCGTTGGGAGCCTAGCTCGTCTTTTAAGGTCCGTGACAGAGACACCTCTATTGTAAGCGTTCTAGATGAATCTTAGTCATTTCTTTTGCACCCCATCAATTTGATTTATGTTTTTCTTGGTGTAAGGGTCCCACAGAGGGTCTCCGTAGTCGGTTAATGGCCTAACTAGCGCTGTGAAGGCTGCAAGTTTTGTTACACTGGTGCAGTGCTTCATACGGCGTTTTAGTACCCAGAGCTTTTTCAGTGGCGCCGAAACAACATAATCAACATGCGCGTTCCACGTTAACTTTGAGTCAATTAAAGCGCCCAGGTATTTAAAACTGTCAACCTGCCTTAGCCCCTCATTATTGACTTTGTAGGTATGTAATAATTTTTTTCTTTCTTGTACCATCGTATGAGAACATTTTGAGGCATTCAGATTCATAAGCCAGGATTTGCACAAGTGGCTAATTGCCGAAAGGTAATCACACAGGGTGCCTATTATCCAAAACCCTCTCTTTATTCTATGCTGCAAGTTATTTTAAACCTTCACTCTTTCACTTGTCGAGTGAATTGAACAGGAGGTCATTTGATGTGTTGTGAGAAAACATTGAATATTTAACACCCGTTCAGTACACAGTTCAGCCTCTTGTAACATTACAAACTTTTTCTTTTAGGTAGGCTGCAGCCAAACAGTGACCATGAAGCATAGCTGCTCTTTGTCAACAGCATGTAGTCTCAGCATGCAAAAATGTGTCACTGCACAGTCCAGCTTCGCCTCGCCGCGGTGGTGCAGGAGACAAGAGTGGCGTTCGTTCGGGAGAGCCACGTTTTCCAATGCTTTCGGTTTGAAACAGCGCATCGGACGTTGGCCGAAGTTTGCGTCTTCTGAAGACATCATGGACACCTACAAGATTGCGCTGCCTCGTCTGCCGTCAGGTAATGTAGTACTCAATACTGTATTTTTGCATGGTGACTTAAATGGCCGTCCGTACCGAGCGCCTGACTTCAGGGATGCCCTTGCGCGTGTCATGGACCTTCGGAATATCGTCTGCATTGGACAGTATCAAATGACTTACCAAGATACTTTGTTGGGCGAGTTGGTACTTATTCATTATTAATATAAACAGCGCGAACACGAAGACAAGGGACAACAAAAAAGAAAGCCACAGTACACGCGCTTGTACTGTGGCTTTCTTGTTTCTTGTCCCTTGTCTTCGTGTTCGCGCTGTTTATATTAATAATGAATAAGTATCAAATGAGTCATGTTTGAATGGTTACTTGTGAGAATAGAGTTTAAAAACAGAAACTTGTGCACTTGGCGGAGATACGCGTAAAAGGGCTGAAATGCATGATATTTGACCCGGAAACGGACGTTTATGCGGCTTTGGCTTCCACGCCACGTCGAACATCGCCGGATTGTGGAAGCTTTACAGCCGTATGGCACTGTTCAGACTGTGGAGCGAGAAAAGTGCCGCTGTCCAGGTATGGAACACATGGAGACAGCAGACCGGTAAATGTCTATCACACTGAAAGACGGCGTTTCATCTTCCAGCATTCCTTATACCCGGAGTGTGTTTGGAATTCAAACGTTGGTAATCGTTCCCGGCAGGCCTCCATTGTGTCTTCGGTGCAGCAGAGTTGGACGTGACCGGCGGCAGTGCGAACGCCTCAATGCACCCAGTGTCGTCGTTTTGGTCACACAGTGGATGCTTGGGTCTTGACGTATGTTGATAGGTTCCGTCAGGGCTCTTTGTCTAAAGAAGATGATGGAGTGCCATAGCACATCATGGAAATTTCGGATGTTATGTACACTTCTGGAGAGCTCAACAACGCGGTTCCGCATGAATCAATGGCCATTAATATTCCAGAGGACGTCCAGCCGCCACCTAGTGATCCTCCCGACCCCAAGCCTCCGGATTCTGCCCAGTGTGAGCATTGTGCATCTGATCTTGAGCTGTTTAAAAAGCCGCGTTCTGCTGCAGATTCATCTCGAGAACTGCCACTGGGGGTTGCCGAGAAGCCAGCGCATGTGCGTCCACGCTGCTTCGTCGGTGGTGTGTCGTTGGAGTGCAGTGCGCCGCGTCTGGAGTCAACTATCGGTGTCTGCAAGGAGCTGCTGACTGACCTTCGAGCTGCGAGTGACGTAATGCTTCCGACATCATGGGTGAAAGCCTCTGCAACATCAGAGGTCTCCATGGACAGCAGTGCGTCTCTGAAGCATCCCGATGATGAGGAGCTTGGTGTCTGCGAAGATCAAAGCATGGTATCAGAGGAGGAGGCAAGAGGGCGATTGGCTTAAAAAAAACAACAAAAACGTGCAGGTACAGTTGAAGAGGTCGCCAATGCGACTCTCCCCGCTTCGGCAGATGGAGTTGAATAATGCACACAAAAAAAAATTGATGCGGATC
Source organism: Amblyomma maculatum (assembly GCF_055883805.1). Classification (NCBI taxonomy): domain Eukaryota; kingdom Metazoa; phylum Arthropoda; class Arachnida; order Ixodida; family Ixodidae; genus Amblyomma; species Amblyomma maculatum. The sequence continues at coordinate 134,187,418 of NC_139353.1, forward strand.
ACAGCTTTTGTGATCGCTACCCTTAACGTTAGAGGCTTGCGGAATCGACGGCGCTAGTGCCAGTTAAATCAACTGTTTGAAAGCAGTCGTGTGAGTGTAGCTGCAATTCAAGAAACTAAATTGGCTATGGATGAGGATACTGAAACTGCTTTGAGATGTTTTTATGTAGTAATAATATTATCGTCAGCCATTCTAAAGGATCTTCCTGAGGGTGCATACTGTTTCAAAGCAATACACTAGACATGACTGACTTGTCATATTGTATTGATGATGAGGGGCAGCTCATATTTTGTGACCTCTGCATTTCAGGTCAGCAGTGACGAATTGTTTGTGTTCATACACCTGTTAAGAAGCAAGAAAGGAGTGTTTTTCTTGTCATTGGCAAATCTCGTGCGCACAGATCGAGAAGTTTTATTGCTGGGAGATTTCAACTGTGGATGTAACAATGAGGATCAATCAGTATATCACGGATGTTATGACGCCAGTGCAGCTGTTCTCACTCACCTAGCTTGTGAGCATAACCTTGTTGACATTGGCCGACTAAAAATTGATAGTATACATTTCACGCACTTCCAATCGTCTTCGAATGCCCGACTTGGCAGGATCTAAGTTTCGGCTGGCACATTACCTACTGCGCATGGATACTGGGTGTGACCGACATTTTTCAGCGATCACTGCATGGTATCTGTTCAGATAGAAAAGCATACTAGACATATACTCCAACCGCAGTGGGAGCTATGGAAGCTAAATAATTCCCTTCTTTCGGGTGAAAATTTTCAGCGGCCTGTAGTTGCGTGCTTCAAAGACACTTGGGCTCGTGCCAATCTATCAGTCTTTCAAAAGTGGGATTTTTTAAGCAGGAGGTTAAGTGTCTTGCAAGTGAAGCATCATCAAGGATCACATTCTTGAAGCGCCTTCACATTCGTGAATTGAAGCGTGCCTTGAACGAATTACATGAGTTGGAAAGAATTTCTCCGGGGTCGTATCTTGACGTCGTCAACAATAATAAAGCACAGTTACAACAGTTTAATGCAGAAAAAAATCAGGGTGCCTTGATTATGTCGCGAACACGCAGGTTCGCTAATGAAGAACTATCTCGCCATGCTTTTTGTGATGAAAGGCAAGCTGCTCTTTCTAAGCAGGTTTTAGAAATTCAATGCGGAAGTGATACTTACACTGACATGCATGGTACTCTGAATGCTTTCTATAACTATTATGCGTGGCTATTTACTGATAGTATTAATTCGAACACTAGATGTGATTTCAGTCATTCAAAAGAAGGTTTTCCTCATCTTGAGGATGAGCAGCGGACAGACATCGAGGGATCCATTACTTTAGAAAAGGTCAAGTCGGCCATTTCTTTATTACAAGGGCAAAAGTCTCCTGGCCCAGATGGTCTAAATAGCGAATTCTATAAAACGTTTATGCCTACCATAACACCTGCCTTATTGAAAGTTTTTAGTGCAGCTTATGACAAAGGCTTTTTGCCTCCCACGTTCTATACTGGTCACATCATACTAATCCTGAAAACTACAGACGCATGTTGGTTGAAAACTATTGAAAGGTACCGTCTGATATCCTTATGCAACGTGGATATAAAATATTTGCTAAGGTTCTTTCTTCTCGTCTGCAGCTTGCGGCATAATATTTATTAGGACCACACCAAGTGTGTAGAATCAAAGGCCGTAGTAATCAAAATCATATCTATATTGCACGTTCTGCGATAGAGACAGTGTCAGATGAGGACAGTCAAGTGTCCCTAATTCAGATGGATCTGGCAAAAGCTTTTGATAAGGTGCGTCATGAATTTTCGTTTGCTGTATTGAGAGCGCAAACATTGGTGGTCTTGCTTAGAGGCATTGAACTATGTTAAAAAGCGGCCACGACAAGACTGATTGTTATTCAAAACTTAACCAAACCAATCCCTCTGAAATCATCTGTTCGACAGAGCTGCCCTCTATCGCCTTTGTTATTCGCGTTATATCTTGAGCCCCTATGTCGTAGTATCATCAAAACAAAGCACTTCGTGGTTTCTCACTATCACGATGTGAAAATAAGGTTTTGGCTTATGCTGCAGACATTGTTCTTTTCCTTTCTGATAAAAAGAGTGTGACCTAGGTTTTGCGTGTAACTAAGCGTTTTTGTGATAGTTCGGGGGCGTCTCTTAACCTGGTTAGGTCACTGGGGTACAAAGTGTAAATTTTTTGCAGGCTTCAGGTGGGACTCCAAAAACGTACAGTATTTGGGGGTTCATTTGCGTCAATATTGCAATAGCGGGCCTCACTGGGATTCTCATATCTCAACAGTTAGGAGACAAACCCAAGCATGGATGGGTAGGGAGCTTTCTTTATTTGCACGAACACAGGTTTGCAATGTCTTCCTGAGTTCTAAGCTTATCTATGTATTGCAGGTGCTACGTTGTGCAAGAAAAAGTGCAGTCCATGCATAGAATGTTTGCTAGTTTTGTGTGGCGCTCTCAATGAGAGCCTATGCGTCGAGATAATTTTTTTCTCCCTCTGGAGGCTGGTGGAGGTGGTCTTCAGCACTTATTTGTTCATCAATTTGTTTCAAGGTGTTTCGTTTTTAAAAACGCAAGCCATCCCTTCCTCCTAGCTGTGTTTATTAAACAATAAGTGCCCATTTGCCTAATTTGTTTGCGACCACTGGGTGATAGGAGGGGGGGTCCTTTGCGGGGTTTTCTTAACGAAGTTGCCGAAACATTCCATTTCCTCTCTGTACGGTTTTCCTTGGAATACCTATATAGTCTATCCAGAAGACAGATGACAAACGTTCATATTGAGACATTATTTCATGTATCGATCTATTGGCAGCCTTACCTTCCCCTTTAGACAATAGTTTATTAAAGCGGGTTCAACGAATGTATGAGCCACAAAGACTTCAGAAATCAACCTTACCTGCCAAAACGTGGCTTTGTGCGAAAGGGACTTTTGTGCAATGGTCAGTAGACTGTCGCCTGTGTCAGCAGCCAGAAACTATAGATCATTGCTTTGTGTATTGCCGTGATGCAGTGTTTTTTGGAACATTCTTGAACGGACTCTCAAAAAGGACATTGATATTATAAGGTTTTTTACTGCAAAAGAAGGTTGTGAGGCTCTATGTGACTTTTTTGTGCTCATGGGACTTTTTAGCCTCTGGACGAGCCGCATGATCGATCGCCACGCACAGCCACCACGTTCATCGAAGTCTCTGTTCAGAGAACAATGGTGCTATGGTGCGGGGGGTATATGCTGCGCAGGATCGACATCCTGCCTGGTTATATTTACTTGATGCATGTATATGTCTTACGGAATTTTAATGTGTGATGAAATTTGTGAAAGTTCGATGCTTTTGCCCCTGTATATTGACAGTGGAAGCTGTGACAGATTTTCTGTTCTTGGGCTCCAAGATTACCTCGGAAGGAGACTGCAGCCATGAAATTAGGAGACGCTTGCTTCTGGGAAAGAGAGCATCCAAGATTACCTCGGAAGGAGACTGCAGCCATGAAATTAGGAGACGCTTGCTTCTGGGAAAGAGAGCATCCAAGATTACCTCGGAAGGAGACTGCAGCCATGAAATTAGGAGACGCTTGCTTCTGGGAAAGAGAGCAATGGTTAGCCTTGACTGCCTAGTAAAGAGAAGAGACATTAGTCTGCCAACCAAGATCCGTATAACTCGTGCTATGGTCTTTCCAGCTGTGATGTATGGATGCGAGAGTTGGACTGTGAAAAAGGCTGACCGCCGAAGAATTGATGCGTTTGAATTGTGGTGCTGGCGAAGACTCTTGAGAGTTCCTTGGACTGCCAGAAGATCAAATCAGTCGATATTGTCGACCATACACCCTGACTGCTCATTGGAGGGTCAAATTCTAAAGTTAAAGCTCAGCTACTTTGGTCATCTGATGAGAAGAGAGGAGTCGCTGGAGAAAGATTTGATGTTGGGTAAGGTTGAGGGTCGCCGGAGAAGGGGTAGGCAGCGAACGCGATGGTTAGATGGCATCCTCGAGGCACTGCAGATGAAGTTATGTGATGTTAAGAAGATAGTGAGAGACCGGAAAGCGTGGCGTGACATGGTCCATAGGGTCACGAAGAGTCGGACACGACTGAACGCCTGAACTGAACTGAACTGATTGACAGGTTGCGGATTGCGACCTGTGTAAATTGCTCGAAATACTTCTATCCGATAAAGAAAAAAAAATAGCCGCGGTGGTGCGGTGGTAAGGCGCCCGACAACTGTGTGAGGACCCGGGTCCGATCCCGACCGCGGAAGCTGCGTTTCGATGTAGGCGAAACGAAGAGTTGTCCGTTTGCTGTGCGATGTCAGTGCACGTTAAAGATCCCTAGTTGGTCGAAATTACTCCGGAGCCCTACACTACGGCACCCCTTTACCTCTTTCCGCTTCCACTCCCACATTTCTATATTCCCTTACGGCGCGGTTCAGGTGTACACAGAAAAAAGTGTGACAGATACTGCGCCTTTACCTTCCTACAACAGTCAGATTATTAGAAGGCTCAGACAGTCCTCAGTCAGATTATTCTCAAACCCATCATTTTGCCGTGTTCAAATTGCTACACATTTCACATGTTTTAGTCACATATACAAAACATACGTAACACATTAATGCAAACAGCACACCTGCTCTCTACCCTTGCAAATGTTACAAAAATCAAAAGCAAAATTCTCACTAAAAAAGGTAAAGGAAAACAAAAAAACTAAACAATGTTTTTTTCAAACAGGCCCTTATGACCTTTGCAGTATCCTTTAAATGCATCAGCACAGTGATGAAACAGCTGTTGCAATAACAAGCAAGTTAAAATGGATTACAACATAACTTTATTGTCACTGTTCTGTGGATATCCAAGCCAATGTAATAGCTAGTATGGCATTGCAGCAGATAGCAGCCGCTATATAAGAATATAAGAAATTTTACACCAACGGTAATTTCGTATTTGTTCATTTTGCAAACAGTGCATAAAAAATCCCAGCAGTACTTTACAAAGCTGCACAATTTCTCCATTTCGTAGTCAGTCTTTTCCTTATATGATGTCTTCAGAAATGCAGTCAAATTGCTAGAAGCACGAAAAGATGACAGAAGAGAAACCAACACACGTGCCTGTTCCTATCACTATGCTTGGACCTAGTGATAGGGATGGGCTAATTACAAGCAAGAAGCTCAATTAAAGGTCTTGTTAAAACGTATATTTAGTTAAATATCCTGCCTCCACTTCCAAAGTAATGCAGCATGAGAACAGTAGGGGGAAAAGACCCGCCCACATGAGCACATGAGTATAAAGTTGTCTTTTTTGGGCAAATTCTCAGTACATGTTGATAAGTTTATAAATCACATTAGCACAATCCAAGTACCTTTTCATGGCATTCTTCAGCCGTGCAGAGCAGTTCTTGAGCCCCCCTTTAACGCCTGTTCGGATATCCTGCAGTGATGCTAGCGAGAGTCCATTCAAAGTCGTACTGCTTCTGTAAAAGGCAAAAAAAAAAGATTGCATAAAACACATTAAAACACAATCATCCTAAGAACAACAGTTTCAAGGAAATAAAACATGAGTATTTCATAATGAAAAGTGGTTAGTGATGTAAAGGATTTTGGAATAGTACTGTCTGGTGAGGCAATTTTATAAGGAAGAGAATAAATGCAAACAATTTGGCTATAACTGGAGGCAACATTTTTTCACTGATTCACGTTCAGCTGGAGGAGTCGATTTGAAATCCATTTCTGTTCTGTTAACTTTTTATAAATCAAATATGCACTGCTTTTGGTTAAGTTAGGTGCATTGCAAGTTAACTCGATACAGTCAGCGACTAATTGCTAAGTTGCTGCCTTCCGTTTTGTTTTCACATAATGGCAATGCAATCTTTGTCATGCTTCATTCTACCATACAAACCCGCTACAGTGAACCTCTAACGTAGTAACATGAAATAGAAACCCCAAGTTGTCCTCCATATGCAGCTGCGATGTATTTGTTTATAGTAAAGATATAATCATGATTACACACAGTGCTGTACGTGTCACCGCTGTGATGCACTTTTTTTGAAATGGCATACGCCACACGAAAAACGTAGAATAGTGATGATGGAGGAAAACAAATAGCGATAAAAAGGTGCTCCTTTAGATGCCTTTACCACCAGGATTGCCAACTTTAGAAAGTCTTTAGAGCTGTGAGGCAAACATAAAAGAAGAAAAGAGATTAGGCTGGATAACGAACATGGAAAGCAGGTGCCGCAGACTGTTTAAAACGAAAAAAGTGCTAAACATGAAAATAAGGGAAGAAACATCCCAAAGTTGGCAGCGTGAAGCAAGTGGCAGCAGTGACAAGTGCATGCACGGCATGGGCACTTTTGCCACATTTAACTATAACGTGCATTTTCCAACTATTATCTCTTAAATGACAGAAACCGCTGAAGATGTGTTCATGCAAAGCTTTGATTTCCCCATGAAATCAAAATTACATTGTTTTTGTACTGCGCACAAGGATATAGTCCCTTTAGAATTTTCGCGGATCATGCTCTAGAGTATTATATGATCACGTTATTACATCATGATCGTTCTACAACGCAAGCCAGCGCAATGCTAGTGTAGTGCATTTTTACATCGGCAGAGTATGCATAGCAAAACAAGATGCGGCGCCGTCTGCCAGTAATCTGAAACGCAAGTTGGCTGCCGCAGTTGCTTCTACCCGCTGGTCTCGGTAGACATCGCAATGCACATGTTTTGGCAATGTATCCAGCGTGTTATATTCATTAAACACGCATTTACGCTCATTCAGGCCTTAAGCAGTCTAAATAAGGACCTTGCTGTGTTGCTTGCGGCTCGAAAATTATGACCGCAAGTAAAGGTCAAAGTGAAACCGAAACTGAGGCCAGATATGCCAGAACTAAAGCTCTGTTCCGTAGCCTTGGTTGCATGGCTACAAAACATTGTACGGGATTAAAGATTTTGTTTGCCAGACTAAGAGAGGGGTTAAAACTCAGTAGGATACAAGATTAAAACAGCAATTTCGAACTATGGGCATTGGTATTTATGAAGCTTGTGTATTAGTGAAAAGTGAAAAGATTAGCTTTAATTTTTGACAATACCAAACAAACCAGGGACTTTGAAATTTTTGTGCTGATATGACCTTTCTCTGAGAACTATTATATCACCGGAAAATTGTGTATGATGGTTTCTGTAGACGACTTGTATCCGGCTATGAGATGAGCATATCTTACCAGTGCTGTTTAGCAGTTTGCAAAAATTTCAGCACTCAAGAATCTAATGCTAGAAAGGCTTGGAGTAGTCATGTGACATGCACGTATGCTCACTCTGCATCACTTTGAAGAGTCCAAGTTAGCAAACACCTTCTTGACCTTTTGGCCATGAGAAGAGTCGTTGATCAACTTTGCTAAAATCCTTGTCGTCGCACCTTGGGCAGTGGTTCTGCCTGTTCCAGCAATGTGGCGATCCTGTAAAACCTGTAAGTGCTATGCAATACATGTTTTTGGCAGGAAATCTCTCTCGCAGCGTTGCTAATGTGGATGTCCAAAATGCACCTGCTTTTACTTTACATTGCCATGACAACATCCTTTTTTCCTGCCAGATTCATTAACTTAACTCCCAATAATACATGTATACACAATTCAAGTTTGTGTACTCTGCTATATGCCTCCTTCTCTGAGTAGCCTGTCGGGTACATGAACTCGTAACTACCCTTTCTTATGCCTTGTGGCACTCTTCTCGAATAAAAAAATTGTGTTCAGGCACGCTGTTTCATCTGAGCTACTGTCGTGAACAGGGACAGGTTCAGTTTTAGAATCAGAATTAGTACATCCCACTCCTACCTACAGACAGCAATCATTAAAAGCACCATCTTTTGCCATCCCAACTGGGCAAAATTTGCTAAAATTGGCCTCTCTTGCAAGGTCGCCAGAACTGCTTGAAACCGAAACAATGCGTTCGCTTGGATTATCCCGAGAACCGCTTTGACACCGAAGCAAATATGCGCGTGCTCGGATTATCTTGTTCAAAAGATGACAACTCAGATATAAAACCTCTCCAGAAAGGGTGTCAGCGTCACTACTAAGTGAATCCATTCCCTCATGAGAGCTGCATTCAGACACGTCACAATTAATCTCGCGTTCGAACTCTGGCGTAGTGCAAACACTACCGGAGGGCTTTGTAGTCCTAGTTACTAAAACATGCTTCTGAGGCGAAACGAAGTGGCGTCCGTGTGCTGTGCGATGTCAGCGCACGTTAGAGATCCCCAAGTGGTCGAATATTTCCGTAGCCCTCCACTACGGCTCCCCTTCTCTCTTTCCACTTTCACTCCCACCTTCCTGCCTTCCCTTACGGCGCGGTTCAGGTGTCCACAGAAACAAGTGTGACAGATACTGCGCCTTTCCCTCCCTGTGAACCAACCAACCAACCGACCAGTGCTCCGGGTATCAGTCAGCTACATGTAGAAACTCTTGACACAATATTATTTACCCGGCGGCTCTTCTGCATGTGTATCAGCAGCGCAAACACAATCAGAGGAAAAGAAGACTAAGATAGGACAGAGCGCTGAACTTGCAACTTTATTAGAGGAAACTGAAACCCGCACTTATATGCACACCGAGAAAACACCCACCAGGGGGAATTATCACGGCGACGTGACCGTCAGGGCGCACGAGTGAACTGATAAAAACACACGTGTCCGGGACATCAAAAGATTACACGAGGAGCATCATGAAAAACACGCAGACAAACCTTTTCGTGAAATGACGCACTACGGGCAAGTGTAAACAAGAATGGAAAAACAGGGTTGGGGGCGGGCAATGACGGAAGGAAACAAAGGAAAAAACAGAGAAGAGGGGCGCGTTTTATTAAAAACATGGGAAGGCGAAAAGCGGTAACAAAGGTTAGCAATACGAAGGAAGAGCGCCAACAATTAACACGGCTAAAGGAAAAAAAGTGAGGGGTGTGCTTCTAAAATCTAGGTGAGATCAGATGCCGCCAGAGAGAAAGGTGAATTCTTTTTCAGATAGTGAGATAGATGGGGTGCTTACGCAGCCTTCCTTAAGACCTGAGATGTAGGCGGCTTCAACAATTTCGCGCGTCAGTTGATTCTTATGTTTCTTCAGGATGGTTGTCTTCTTGAAACTGGGGGTGCATTTCTTTTTGCTGTCACATCCCCGACAGTGGGCGGGTAAGTTTTTTAAAAGGGCCCCGGATAAATCTTTCTTATGCTCCATTAATCTCTCATTTAAACATCTCCCTGTTTGGCCTATGTAAGCCTTACCGCATGTTAAAGGAATTGAATAAACGACGCCCTCCTCGCAGGCCGCGAGAGGGTCGCGATGCCTGGTTGTACAGCCACTAATCTTTTTCTTATTATTGACTTTGTTACACAGGCTTGAGAGGCGCAGTGGGGCTGAAAAGACTACTTCGACGCCTGATTTTTTACCAATTTTTTTCAGATTGTGTGATATTTGATGCAGGTACGGCACAACAGCAACCCTTTTGTTCCGCGGTCGGGCCTCATTTGGAACGTCACATTCGTGCTTCATACCTTTCAGGATTATTTCTGCTACAGATGCAAGGAGAGATTGCGGGTAACCTGATTGCGTCAGCCTCAACACTTGGTTGGAAAAACTAGCCTGCAGCTTGTGTTCACAGGATTTTGTGAGTGCGTTTTTAAAGGTTGACTTTACTATGTTTCTTTTGACCAGTTTTGAATGTGCTGAGTCGTAGGGCAGAATGGGTTTTTTGGCTCTTGGTTCAAATGACCAGCACACGTGGTTCTGTCCGAAAAAAACTTTTAACTCCAAAAACCTGATGGCGTTGTGTTCTGGGAATTCATGCGTAACTTCAAGAGGGGAAATAGTCCTCGAAACAACTTGGAGAACTTCATCTGCTTTTGTTTGAAATGCTTCAGGGATGCAATCTAAGAGAACCAGGAAGTCGTCAACATAGCGGAAAATTTTGAGAACGCTTGAAGACTCGAGCTGGTCCTTCAAGGGTCTGTCGTGCATGGCCAAGAAAAGGTCACTCAAAATGGGGGCTATGCATGAACCTATACATATGCCTTGTTTCTGAATAAATCTGCAGCCGTCCCACTCAGTAACTGTCGATTTTAGGTAAGTGCACAATACTTCAATGAAGCCGTCCACAGTTGCACCACACTCATTTTGGAAGGCCACCACACCGTGTCTATCTATGGCATCACGAACACATTCTATGAGGTCAGCCTGCGGGATGGAATAAAACAGGTCTTTTATATCAATGGAGAAGCCATTGAACGTCTTTGTGCTGTTCTCATGCAGGAACCCGATTACTTCTGCGGTGTTTTTTACAAGGAAGGGGTCATCAACCGTGAGCCGCTTGAGGTTGCCTTGTAGAAACCTGGCAACTTCTTTTTGCCAGGTCAATCTTTCGGACACAATCACACGCAAAGGGCATCCAGCTTTATGCGTTTTTGCTGTAAAAAACATTTCCAGACAGCCTGTCTTTTTTCCCTGTATTGAACGAGAAAGGTTCTCTAAATTCAAGCGTTGGCATAGCTTCTTGCATTACTTCTTAGTTTTGTTTCAGACGTTCTGCATTTTACAAAATTTGTTTGGACTGCTTCCGCGGCCTTTGACATGAATACGCGTTTCGGTAGGACGGCAAACCCTCCTTCCTTGTCAGCGGTTAACAATGACAAATTCTTCTTAATCAGGTGTGAAACAGTCTTCTTAATTGGGAACCTATGCCTATCGGCGTTACAACGCGTGACCAGGTCCACTCCGTCCGCGGTACAACGATCCGCTTCCGCCGCTGGGGCGAGGCGAGAAACTTGCCTGACCATGGTCAACAGTTCCGCGAAATTGTCGAAATTGTTGACGCGCGAAATTGTTGAAGCCGCCTACATCTCAGGTCTTAAGGAAGGCTGCGTAAGCACCCCATCTATCTCACTATCTGAAAAAGAATTCACCTTTCTCTCTGGCGGCATCTGATCTCACCTAGATTTTAGAAGCACACCCCTCACTTTTTTTCCTTTAGCCGTGTTAATTGTTGGCGCTCTTCCTTCGTATTACTAACCTTTGTTACCGCTTTTCGCCTTCCCATGTTTTTAATAAAACGCGCCCCTCTTCTCTGTTTTTTCCTTTGTTTCCTTCCGTCATTGCCCGCCCCCAACCCTGTTTTTCCATTCTTGTTTACACTTGCCCGTAGTGCGTCATTTCACGAAAAGGTTTGTCTGCGTGTTTTTCATGATGCTCCTCGTGTAATCTTTTGATGTCCCGGACACGTGTGTTTTTATCAGTTCACTCGTGCGCCCTGACGGTCACGTCGCCGTGATAATTCCCCCTGGTGGGTGTTTTCTCGGTGTGCATATAAGTGCGGGTTTCAGTTTCCTCTAATAAAGTTGCAAGTTCAGCGCTCTGTCCTATCTTAGTCTTCTTTTCCTCTGATTGTGTTTGCGCTGCTGATACATATGGATCGTTACCAACTAGCCCGACAGATCGTGTTATTCAAGTATGGCTCTTCTGCCCCCGCAAAAGATTTTCAAAGTGAGAGGGAGAGAGAGATAGAGACCCTTTAATGAAGAACAGAGATTTTAGCCGGCGTTTAAATTTCGCTGACGTGCTACTCTGTGTAGGAAGGACAATTCAGGAGGTAAAGATGGAAAAAGAATCCTAGTTGGCAATTGAAGAATCCTAGTTGGCAATTGAGTACGGAGCACCTGATAGCAGATACCGGGGCTGGCAAACATCTTTTCTTTCCTTTTGTACATACAATAAATAACCACTACAACAACAACAACGGAGCACCAAAAACGTGAAGACCGCCATCCCATGGGTCCCTGGCCCAGCGCTTTACCAACTGCGCCAAGCCCGGATCGTGAAGCGCTCTTCATAATTCCCCTTATCTACAGTGAGGGTGATAGCGGGTGGCAGCATCTGCGAGTGACGGATACTGTGACTTTCCTTTCGTTTACTGTAAACGATTTATAGAAAGCCGGTGAACGTTGATGCGTTCAGTGAAATGCTGCTTGTGTTATGTTGTTGTTGTAAGAAGAAGGAAACGAAAAAGCACAGGCCTGCTGCTGGCTCTATAGCTGAGCCACCTGCGCTGCCTCGTGCAGATTGGAGAAAACAGAGAAGGAAGAAAAAGAAGAAGGAGAGAAAGACGCGCGCCGCAACAACAGTCGTCGTCTACAAACGAAACAGTGGCGGGTGCAATGACGGCCTACAACAGATAAACGTTGGTGGCTGGCTAGGCCCCGCAACAAGCGCCGTTGTCCTGGTCCATCGGGTTTCCAACAAGCACGGTGGGTTACGATGCAAGGACGCCTTGCAGCTGGCGAACGCATTCGTGACCAGTCCAATCTTTATTCGACTCCCTACCTCCACCTGCGGAAACAGGAGGAGGATACTCTCGAAGTTATCATCCGTAAAATCATAAAACGAGCACTGGGTCTCCCGGTCTCCACCTCTTTACTAGCCGTCTCATGGCGCTGAGAGTGGTAATTACTTTCAAGGAGCATCGGGAGGCCCACTCACCAATCAGTACACGCGTCTGACAGACAGAGTCGGTTCGCCGTCTTCTTGCCCGGCTTCACATCCAACACACTCAACTCACAGAGGAGAGATGTCGCATTCCCGAAAAATGAAGACGCGGCCTCCATGTGCGTCCTCTCGCCGCCAACATGTCCGAAGAGGACCATCATGGTCGGTGCCTGGCGCGGGCGGAAGCCTTGGACCGCCATTATTGGTACGCAGCAGCGGTCATCCACAAGGGCAAAACAGTAGAAGGCCTTACGTTCAAGGCCCAGTCACCAACTCACCCAGAAGAGGTTGCGATCGTCCTCGCAGCCTCTGAATCCTCCACCAAATACATAATAACCAACTCGCGAGGGGTTTGTCGGAGCGTGCGGCAAGGGTGGAGTGCTCCCCGTACCTTACCGCATCTACCAAAATTGTAGTCGAGATTCGTATCCCGCGTACCGATCTCTCGTTTGGTCTCCAGGTCACCAAGGTCTCCAAGGGAATGAGGCTGCCGACGCCGCCACCAGCGCGCTCTCTCTCCGGCTATTTCCCACGGTACCCGACGCGAACCAGGATTGTGATTTCAACCCAGAATACAAATTTAGTTATATTGGGTTTTATGGCTCAAAAGCAACTAAGGTTATGCTGCTCCAAATACAAGGTTAAAAACTGATGATATAGATTGATAATGTCATATCTTGACTGTTACAGTTTGTTTAAGATGCTGGCACCATTGAGGAGCTTAAAATCTTTGCAGAATAAATGAGTGCTTGCTCACCTAAAAGGAGCATGGGGTGTAGTGGGATGTGTTCTTTGTAAATCAATGTAAAATGCATTTTTCTTAGATCTTCTAGTCCTGAACAGGCAATTAAGAGGTGGTTAACTGTGAGTTCATCCCTGCAACTTTCGCAAAGCGGCTGGTCTCGTTTTGTTAGTAAACAATTGTGGGTGAGATGAGTTGTCCGGTCCGTAAGCGACATAAAATTAATTCATTAAAGCGTTCCTGGTGTCTACTGGACCTCCATTCTGCTAAAAAAGGGTATTATGGTATGCAATTTATTGTTCCTGTCATCTATGTCTTAATTGTTTATGTAATGACTTCAACCAATCCCTGTTTGGCACGCTCACTTGTTTTTCTTCGCCGCAGCGGGCTTCCGCAGCACATGTATCAGCTGTTTCATTACCATCAATCCCAATATGGCTGGGGACCCAGCAGGGTCCCCCAATATGGCCGGGTGCACATTTTAACTATATTATGAATGATGTGTCCTAACACACGTTCCTGAGCATTTTTTGCTTTGGTTTTATGGCTGTGAGCAGGCTCAAAGAATCAGTGTAGATGACGCTGTTTTTGAATTTTTCTTTGACTATCTGTTCTACCGCAACTGACACAGCGTAACACTCGGCTGTAAAAATTGAGGCGCACTGTGGCAGACGTACAATTTTAAAATTTTTCTCCTGAATCACTGCAATTCCTACTTGTGGTTCTGTCTTTGAGCCCTCTGTATAAAATTCGGTGTAGGTATGATATTTTTCTTGGAGTGCGAAATTGTCTTGTAGCATGCATGTGCTCATGCGGTGTTTGTGTTTTGTATAACTGCGTTAGTGAGTTGTCACATACATCAGGGAGGTTGTACCATGGTGGCAGGGAGTCGTTTATTAAAGCAATGCTAGGGAAAGAGTCCAGTACTGCTAACTCTTTACATTTATCTTCAAAACACAATACCAATTGGGTCTGACAAAATGAGGTTTGTTGCAGAATAAAGTGTTAGATGGGCATTTGGTTACAATGGAGTAGCAAAGATGTTTAGGGAGAGAACAAATATTTAGGACATATGTGCTCATCAGTGCAGTTCTGCGATCCTCCAGAGATGGCGCATTTCATTCTACACAGAGACTGGATACAGGGGATGTTCTGTTCGCTCCAGATGATAAACGCAGACCAAGATTATGCACAGGATCGAGTCGTTTCAAGATGACCTTGCTGAGCCATACACTATGCACCCATAGTCTAATTTAGAGCGCACTAGTGAGCGATAGATCTGTAGAATGCACTCTTGATCAGAGCCCCAGCGTTATTTTTTTAGAGAATTTTTAAGACATTAGGTGCTTGGGCCGATTTCTTCATTACGTTGGTTATATGCGTTAAAAATGTTTCTTATCAAAAGTGACGCCTAAAGATGTTTGTTCTTGTTTAACAGGTAGGGCACTTTGGTTCAGGTGCAATTTAGGTTCTATTTGTAAGCCTCGTTTTAGTGAGAACAGAACGGCTACTGTTTTTTGTGTGGAAAATCCATTTTTCTCTGCCCAAGCAGAGAGCTTGTTAATGGTTACCTGTATTTGTCGTTCACATGTTGATATGCTTAAAGAAATATGCGAATATTACAAATCCACGCACCGAACTCTTCCCACACCGTGCAAAGGCTGGGGCAAGCTAACGAGCGGGTGCTCCTGTGCCTGCTCACCAATACAATGTTGTGCCTTGCTACTGTAAAACAATATTATCCCCAATATGAAGGGCTGCGCTCGAACTGTGGGGAGGTGTCTGACACCTACTACATGATGTGGGCCTGCCAGAAAAACCCATCTTTGCCCTATATCCCCCAACACTATCCGAGAGAACTGGGAGGCGACCCTGTCCGGCTGCTGCACCCTAGAAGCCCAAAAGGTCTCAAAGCAGCGCGTCCGGGCTGCGGCAAACGCCGATGGATTTCCTGTATAGGCATCCCACCATGTGTATACATATACCTCTTTACATATAAATGTTTTCACCACCACCACCTCCTACCGCTCAGTCCGATAGAGCCAAGAACTTCCACCCTTCACCACCTCCTGGTTGCGATAGACAAGGGGGGCGCGATGTACTGTTCTGACAGGTCATGACGTCACAAGGCAATTCATACATATACGACGCAGACATTGCTTGGTTGGTTGGTTGGTTCACAGGAAGGAAAAGGCGCAGTATCTGTCACACTTGTGT
This sequence comes from Amblyomma maculatum, assembly GCF_055883805.1. NCBI lineage: Eukaryota > Metazoa > Arthropoda > Arachnida > Ixodida > Ixodidae > Amblyomma > Amblyomma maculatum. The sequence continues at coordinate 134,202,895 of NC_139353.1, forward strand.
CTGTGGACACCTGAACCGCGCCGTAAGGGAAGGGAGGAAGGAAGGAGTGACAGTGGAAAGAGAGAAAGGGGAGCCGTAGTGGTGGGCTGCGGAGTAATTTCGACCACCTGGGGATCTTTAACGTGCGCTGACATCGCACAGCACACGGACGCCTCTTCGTTTCGCCTCCACCGAAACGCAGCCGCCGAGGTCGGGTTCGAACCCGGGTATTCCGGACAGTAGTCGGGCGTCTTACCACTGTACCACCCCGGCGGGGCACGCAGACCTTCACCGAACGCCTTTTTTAAAACGCAGCTCTTTGGCGGCCGTTCCTGGGTTTCGCGGCGGCGTCGGCGTCGGCCTCGTAACCAGTTCCGCCCACCTTTCAGCCCCCCCGTTCGAGCCGGCGCTTTGGCCACCGGAGCCTCGCAGGAGGAGGGGGGGGGGGGTACACTCAGCGGCGCTAGTCAACACAACGTACTGCGTAGAACACCGTCGCCGCCATGCAGAAAGAGGAGACAACCCCCCCCCCCCTCTTCTTGAGTGGAGGCGAGGGTGCTCTCCGGTTGCGGAAACGCCGACCCGCTCCGCAAGTATGCGGGCGCACCGAGACGACCGGTCCGGAGGGGGATACAACAGCGCTCGCATCCTTCATCCGCAGAAAGCAACCGTACAGCGGCGGATCACGGTGCGTGCATCCCGTTTTTACTCGCTTCCAGGCTCGCTTCACTCGCTAGCGGCGTCAGCGAGTCGCTGCTATCTGTTCGTTGCGCAACGTTCCTATGGACCAACGCGCTGCCTCCCGCAACCTCGCGATAACTCAATTGCTCTCTTCATTTCTCAGACCACAAAGCTTCTTTCATGACAGCCAAGAACTGTTAGTGGTTTCTTGAAGGAATACGTGTGAAAAATTAAAAAAAAAAGAAGTATGTAATTGTGCTTATGTGCCTTGCTCGAAATCCTTGCCTCTTTTTTTTTCTGTATTGGTTCACGGGAAAGGAAAGGCGCGGTATTTGTCACATTTGCTCTGTGGACACCTGAATCGCGCCGTAAGGGAAGGGAGGAAGGTGGGAGTGAAAGTGGAAAGACAGAAAGGGGAGCCGTAGTGGAGGGCTACGCAGTAATTTTGACCCCCTGGGGATCTTTAACGTGCCCTGACATCGCACAGCACACGGACGCCTCTTCGTTTTGCCTCAATTTATCGAAAAGATGAAACAGCTGATGAGCTGCGCTCAAATTTCGCATTAGGAAGTAACATAATCGTGGGCGTTTTTTTCTTCTCTACTTTCTCTTCTGCCCGCACGAGGTAGCGGAGGTGGCTCAGCTACAGAGCAATGCAGTAGCAGGCCTATGCATTTTCTTTTCCTTCTTCCTACAGCCACAACAACAACAACATCGAACACCGCACCACATAGTAAACAGAAGCATACCCAGATGTCTAGGCGGCGTTAGTACAGCAAGCATGAGTAGACTTTTGAAATGGACTTACAGGAGAGAGAAGACGCAGTATCCTGTCCCAGTTCTCCGCCTACACATGTACCATGCCGTAAAAAATGGGCGAAAAGTGGTAGTGAAGAAGAGAGGGAGATAGAGAAGCCGTAGTGGAGGGCTACAATCCATCGCGCTATGATGACTTCCGCCTTATTCCACTTTGGCGGTCCACTCCGCTCTATAGATGAGTTTTTCTATTCTATAAAGTTTGGTTTTCAGAGAAAGAAGGCGCCTTTTGGGTTGACAACAGATAATGGTAGACACCTACACCTAATCAGGTCGAAGTCACAGTTTCATTTCTTTGTTTGGTGTGTTGGGGTTTTTGGCACATCAACGACTAAGGCTATCATGCGCCAAGAGCAACGTTGTCTTTACTTTTTGGATGTGATTATTTCATTTTTAAATTGCTATAGCTTGTTAAGGATTATTGCTTCTTTTAGGAACCCGAAAATGTGAGAAATTTCAACAATTGCATCTTCTCCCATAAGCAGTCGGATGAAACGGGCACACGCACCTAACACAAGGCTTCATTCTTAAAAAAGAAGACAAACCTCTATGTGAAGGGTGTGGAGGGGAACTAACAACAAATCCCATTTTACTCTCATGCACTAAACTAGAGAAATATAACAGAAATATTTCGCACCGTTTTACACTGAACAGAAAGAGAGGAAAGGTGTCCGCCAGAATTATTTCGGACACCAGTGCCGCGCCATGAGTGAGCGAAGATGGGAGTCAAAGCGGAAATTGTGGAAGAAGTTGCCTAGTGGAGCCCCGCGGAGTAATTGCCGAGCTCATCGCTACGAGATCAGGGCAGGCACATCATTTTTGAGGGAGGCCCTACTGCGTGGGCGGCTCCATAGCCCATAAGGGGGGCTCTGCCCCCCCACCTGCATTTTGTGTGTCCAATAAAGTTTACACCACCACCACAGTAATTTCCGCCACCTGAGACCCTTTAGCATATGCTGACGTCGCACTGCACAGGGCGGGCTATCTTTTTAAGGTGGGGTTTCCGAAAACGAGGACGGAGTGTAATGCCTCTCTCTAATACTTTTGAATGGGCGGAATTGTATTGCAAGAGCTATTTTTGTGCACGAAGAAAGTGCGACCTGCACACTTGCTTCTTGTTGAACTTCAGCACCAAATATAGGAATTGCAGCATATTTTCTCCAGAAGTTCATAAGTTGAGAATTTTCCATGCAGTGCAAAATCATCAAGTACACTTAACAGTGTAATCTCATTCGAGATGGAGCAATGCTTATCGCGAGCTATTAAAAAGTCGTCCATATACCGAAATACGCTTAAGGTATTTGTCATTGTTAAAATGATTAAAACGAAGGGATTGTGGCCCTCCGCCAAAAACTAGTCGTTGGAATTATATTTAAATGGTTGACTCGTAATGAAACTCAACGCGCACTAACCAAATAGAACACAAGAAGCAAACGCCATATCCGCTGCTTTGTCTTGCATCTCAGCATGCCCTGCTTTTCCGTTACGAATATTCGTCAACTAACCAGAACATTTGCTTCAGAAATGGTTTGCTATGATTGCTGTGCAAATATTCCGTCATCGTTTCACATTGCAGTTGGCACAGACCAGTTTGGAGTGCAAGCTCTCGCTTTGCCGTCCGCTAGCCACTACGTCACCCGCGACACAAATTGCTCGGCCAATCTGGTAAGTACCAGAGTTTGGATACCCTGGTGCTGTCGCATCTCGCAGCTAAAAGCGAGCACCATGGATATATTTGAAGACATCGCAAGTTAATTCAAGCTTTGTGAACAGAAGTGCTGTGGCGCCTAGAAAAGCGCACAGCAGTAGCTTTCACTCCCGTGTGGCGGGCAGTGGCGTAAAGGAGGAGGTGCAAGACTGGGATAAAAGGCGGAGGCGGCGAGAAGGCGCTGGCGGTGGGTGCCTTGAGCGAAACAATTACTGCATGACTGTGGCATTTGACAGCATGGACTGTAGGGATGGAGTTTGTATAGGGGCCTACCTGAGCGTCCGGATGCCAAATGGCCAGCTGGCGGACGGGAAGTGCCATGACGGTCTGACTCGCGACCCTTAATTGGATTCCGAGTAGGACATGCAGTCACTAGGCCGCGTTAATGGACGCTGAGATGGCTTGGACTTAGCTGTGCCTATTATATGCCTGGGCTAGTCTCCCAGCTAAAGTGGCAACCAAGGATGATATACTAACTAGTGGAGATTGTTTAACATAATATGGAACTAATTAAAGAGTACTGATTGTGCGACCCACCATGTGAATTCTTGAAAGGGGGTCACTAAGAAGAGTCATTAACGAGGCTGCGTCGCCTTGAAAGACACAGCTTGATGAATGGGCAAGTTGAACACAGTGAGACTGTTTGGGCAGAAGAAGGCACAACCACGCAGTCCAATTGAAGATCGAGCTGAGCTCTTCGAAATACTGCGGTGGCGCCGGCGTCATGGAAAGCACTTCCTAAAACAATAAAGAACTTAAACCGGATTGAGTTTCAGTTCAACGATGGGCATCGAGGACAATATGCAGTAGGCTCAAAACTGCACATATATGAAAACATATATCTGAATTAGTTTTCGTCTGCATATTGCAAAACAAAAATAAATTAGATGTTTTTAAATTTAGCTCTATCGCAGATCATAGGCGTCGGCCAGATTTCCAAATTATCTTGAAAGGACCCGTTGGCTGCAATTACGGCGCCGGTAGATGCATTGAGATTGAAAAACCAGGGCCATGTCACTGGAAGTCGGTAGCTGGCATCCGACATGGGCGCGCACTGACTGCACGCATGGTTGCCTGGCGTTGTGTTAGGCAGGAGCTGCCAACTCGGGCCCCTGCTTTCCTATGGGAGGATATCAGAATCAGTCTGCTAGGTCGTTTCAATTCTCGTTAGACCTAGCCGTTCATGCAGCTTGGTTAAAGGAATACTTAGCTTTTGGGCTTGTAACCTATACTATCGATTTTGTGCTCTTCCTTTCGCCATAATTTTATACGCCCCGCATAATCAAGCTATACTGAGGACGGGTTACCGACATTCTAGTAGAAATTAAGAAGAAGAAATGAACATGGGCAGGACATGTAGTGCGAAGAGAGGATAACCGATGGTCGCTGAGGGTAACAAACTGGATTCCAAGGGAAAGAAAGCGTAGCAGGGGGCGGCAGAAAGTTAGGTGGGCGGATGAGATTAAGAAGTTCGCAGGGGTCAAGTGGATGCAGCTAGCACAGAACCGGGTTAAGTGGAGAAATATGGGAGAGGTCGCCCTGCAGTGGGTATAATCAGGCTGATGATGATGATGATGATGATGACTGAGGACGGGGTGTGGCAGGGCTGTTGCGTCCTACTCAGTATCGCGATTCGATTGGCACAAAACAAAGCCATCCGTAGGAGAAAATTAGGTGATAGCACAAGGAACGTGCTACATCGGTTCAGAGCTTAGTATGAGGTAATGTTAATTAACCACGAATGACTTGCATTCTCACCAATTTCCAAAATACTTTTTCGGTAGGGATGGGGTCAAGTAGAGAAAATAATTCAGACTGTACCTTGTTTGCGAGCGTGATAAATTTATTGCGCATATAATAAGACATGTACTAATTTCAAAATACGATACTAATTTCCGCGTAGGTATCGCGGCCGGTTGCAGTTTGGTCAATTCGCAGTCAGCCACTTGAGGCATGTCTGCGTCGCTGGACGAGAAATTGGCATTTGCGCAAAGGCGGCGCAAAGGCGTCTGGAGGTAGTCTGGAAGCCAAGGACGCACGCCTATTGCAACGCGTCCAAGTCATGCGGCCGGTAGGGTGGCAGTGAAGGCAGTCACCGCAGAGACAGACAGGCAGAGAGACAGACGCACGGTATCGGGAATTCATGAGCCATTTCACCTGCCAAGTGGCCCAAGAGATCAGGCACATTCCTGCGTGTAAGAAAAGGGCGAAAAAAGCGTCAACTTGCATCCACAGCTGAAGAATAAATGCTAACAAAACTTTATAAATGCACATCGAACTGTGGAGGCTATTTATTCAAGTGCAAAGTGATTTGTCTACAGTAGAAGTGGAATACTACCGTAGAGTAAAACTGTATACAATGCTACTATATGGGTACTTCGAAAACACGAATATTGCTTTTTTTTAGTTTAATCAACCCGGTCATGAGTTCTCCTTCAATAGCGATTAATAAAGCTTTCGTGATTATCTTCGCGTTGACGGTAATGATGCTAGTTTCGGCCCTACGCTTATGTGAACTCTAAATGACATGCAAGAAATTTATTATTCGCTTCGTATAAGAAATGACCTATTTGCTGCTCACGAAGTGGCTAACGTTTCAGATTCGCGTGAGCCTGAGTAAATAAGCAATAAGTCAACAGTGCCCTAGCAGACGGAAATTTCATACAAGGGGCGCACCTTTACCACTAACGTTTTATTGGTTTAGGCATGTAAGCTTTCAAGTACTCGTATTCCCACGTGGTAAGCCATGAACAGTATACGAGTGCACATGTAATTATAGCGGTTGTGTTAAACCATATTAACAACAATGTTATGTCACATTCTTTTCGTGCTACTGAGGTTATTTTCAGTTGTTTCGTAAGCGTACACTTTGCAGCGAGAGCTTCATTTTATCACAGGAGGCTAAGATCGCTGAACCTCCGCTGAACGGCCAGCCTGCTGAGCTTTCCAGCCTCTTTCTACATTTCCACTACCGGTGCATCGGCTTGCCTGTGTCAGGACGGCTACACATGTAGATCACTAACAGTGACGTGCCTGCGCCATCAACTTCTGGTGCACCTTCACTGTGCATTCGCGAATCTCGGTTCTGCACTTTAAATCTTGAACGCTACCAGAGGGACCTCAATTTGTGGCAGCGGTTTTGGCAACAACTGGTCTGCTAAGCGCTCCTTTCACTTCACACAGGTTTTAACCAATAATTTACGCTCATACTATTCGCTGCCTCTCCCAACGGCTGCTATATTTACAAAGCTTACCACAACTGAAATAGCTAGGTGTAGAGAAGCGCTGGAAAACCTGGAAGTGATGGTTGACAAGTTTGTCTCAAATGTGCGTGCAATGTTTCAATCTGAGGCTTCACTGGTGATTGCCAATTTGGAAAAGCAAATTAGAAATATTTGTTCTGGTAAACGTTCCTCAATATGTCCTTAGAAAAATGAAAGCCGAGAATCCTGAGTTGAAGCCGATAAGAAAAACCCTGACTGCGTGAAACACATCACTAAGAGTGTGTAAGTGCACTGGAACAATGGGAATCCCATGCAGCAAAACCGAATATTGCTTCCATCCTAGAAAAGGTTGGCGCAAAGATTGGATGCCTTGTAACCGCCAAAGATATTGGCGTGATTCACCGGGTGTAGACGAAAACGACTGTGAAATCCTCATTGCTCGTTTCTACTCAGGAGCAAAGAAAACTGAATTCATCAAGGTGGGTCGAGGGACGCGGCTACGAACTGCTGATATTGGCTGTCAGCCTAACCAGTGAACTACGAGCTTTGTCAATGACCACCTGATGCAAGAAAAATATACGTCTCTTTGCGAAGGCACAGAAAATGAAAAAAGCAAAAAATGGCAGCTTCTCTGGACTGACGCCTGCATGACAAAATGTCGGACATTTTCTGGCAGCTGTCTCTTTAGAAACCGCGAATAACCGGACCTAGAAATACTTGAAAAAGCTATTGATTTTTGCTAATCATGACTGCCTACATTACAACCAGTGATCTTACTTTTGTTGTTTCTCAATAAAACTCCGCCATCCATTTCATTTCTCGAAGCATCCACAAACATCACACAGAATTTCAAACGCTTTTGTTCTGATTGCGCCAGCCTTATTTCATCGTTCGTATATCGTATGGCGCATTCAGTTGGGGGGACGAGAGAAGAGGCGCCGAGCACTACTGAGCAGCCTAGGAGCATGCCGAGCGAGGATGTAACTGTACTGCCACGGGAACGCTCTCTGCGTGTCGAGAGCAGAGCGCCGCGACCATGTGACCACCCTTCTCTCCCCAGAGTCCTCCGCCTGCCAACAGTGGTGGCCGTTGCAACCCGAGGAGAGGCCAACGCTCCGTATAGAACCGCTTGTTTCGTATGCCTTTGTTTTCACAGGGTGGTCATCTGCCTCCTTGGCGCTTTCGATGAATGCAACGACTCTCAAACATGGATACAGCACCTGAGCAATGCTTTCCGCTCGCCGAGCGCCGGCTTTTTGCAGCCGCCATTTTGAGCGTCGCCGACTCAAGAGAAATAAAAAACGATAGCGCGCATATAACGCTTTATACAATGTGGCTTCCTCTACTCTCGCTTTAGACGAGGGAGCAGTCGGGTGTGCACTCGGCACTCTCAGCGGGCGGAGGAAAAGCCCTCCTTTTCTACCATCGGAAGCCAGTGATTCTACTCCTGCTGTCCCAATGGAGGGCGCCCGCCTGTCTGAGAGCACTTGCGAAGTACTCTAGAGTACGCCTGCCCTCCCACTCGAATTCGTCATTAGATATGGCTCAGTGATTGTTACAGAAATATTTACGAATTTTACTATATTCCCTTCACTACTCAAATCGCACTTCATCGCACAATGATGACTCGGCCGTTTTTGTAGCGAGAGCTACAATACGCCAGCCTCTTCGACTCTTCGCCGTGATAGCACTTTCGTCGTGATCGCATCATGGCAGTTGTCGCACTGACATTGAGTCGTTGCCTAGCAACCGCCAAGCTGGCGGCGGCGCTGGGTTGGACTCCTCATGACAAAAAAAAAAGTCTTCCCCAGGAATCGAATCTCCATCCGACGGATCGCCAGCAGAGCCCTTCACCAACTGAGCCACGCCCGAGATCGTGAGTAGCGCATCTTAATTCTCCTTCTCTAGCCTCAGGTTGATAGTAGCACGTGCATCCCATAATCGCTAAGGGAGAGCCCAAGTCTGCCCATGCAAAAAAGGCTTCGTAAGTAGTGTCGTGTGCTCCGTCACATGCACCTGTCAGGCTACCTACGGTTCCGATAAGCACGCACGCTTTCGGTTATGATTCTGGTGATAGGCGTATCATACCAGAGCTAGCGCGTACCTGTTATCAGCAGTCGGTCGAGTGCAACGTGTTCCATTACCCTCTCGTTTGCTAACTCTAACCTTCTCTCCCCTATACCCTTTAAAGTTACGGACCCCAATAAACCAGATTCATTCTTTCTTGAGTTTGTGTTGCTTGCCGTTCGTATACATGGTGTCAGAAGTGGGATAGGCACCGTCATCCGCGGGCAGCGGGGTCGTTGCAGCTGGAACGCAAAATTGAATGGTATCAGACTATGGACCGGAGCCACTTAGACAGCATAAGGAGCTAGAGTCTCTTCAAACAAAAGTTTCAAATTTTTTGGTCAGCAACTTTGTGCAACAGAAAACCAAGATCTAGCGCAGTGAAAACATCAAAGCTTCTCAGCTTGACGGGTAAGACGCTTTAGAGGTCTTTAACAATTTCACTTTTGCCAAGGGTGAAAGCAAAGAGGGCTATGTCATGGTGGTCGCCAAGTACGAGTCGTACTGCGTCTACCAGCAAAACGACGTGCATGAAAGATACACCTTTCGCACTCGCCTTCAAGCTGAAGGGGAACTCTTCGAGCAGTTTCTGCGGCACTTGAAGAAACAAACTAGGAGTTGAAACTTCGGCACTATAGTCGAAGACATGATGCGTGACCAAATCTTTTTTGGCACGATCTCTCCCATGTTCCGGTCGAGGATGCTAAGGGACAAAAAGCTGAAGCTGGAAAAAGCTGTCACGTTATGCAAGACGGCAGAGACTGCAGCCCGTCAAATTGAATTTTGGAAGACACGACAGGACGAGAGCAGGCAAATGCCGAAAGTACCTAAGCGTCCTCAACAGGATAACAGGTGTACTCCCTGCAGCCGAGTATACGTCACACGCCATTGCCCAGCATATGAGAAGACATGTCACACATGTCAAGGGCTCAACCACTTTGTATCTTGTTGCAGATCAACGGAAGTAAACGAGATTCACCATGAAGGTAACTTCGGAATGCTACACGTCGCTGTTGGAACCATCGACTATAACCACGACTGGCGGGTCAAGGCGAAAAGTGGCGGCCGAAAAGTTATGTGCAAGGTCGGCACCGGATCACTAGCAAACATCATACCTTTTTCAGCGTATCGAAAGCTTCGTTTTGTTGCGCTGACGCCGACTGGCGCGACACTCCGCTGGTATAACGGTGGGCTCATCAAGCATTGCAGCCTGATGTAGCAGCAGTATAGTACTGAGAGACAGTGACGTAACCGCTGACTTGTTCATGGTAAAAAAAAACCACCACGCTATATTGGGACTCGAGACAAGTGAACGACTGGGTCTGATCTAATGAGCGATATTGTAGCACAGCGGTATCCTGGACTTTTGAAAGGAAATCAATGCCTTCAGCGAAAACACAGCATAAGATTCTGCATGGCATCCGCCATCCAGCCAGTGCGAGAAGTGCCCCTGCATCTTCATCAGCCGCGGCGTGTCGAATTGTCGGAATGGAACAAGAGGGCATCGTATGAAAAGTGAGCGACCCGACTGACTTGGTAAGCAGATTAGTCATAGTGCTCACAAAAGACTAGAAGCTAAGAGTATGTCGTGACCCCAGAAACATAAGGACAGCCTGAAGCGCGAACCTTATAAGATACCTCGTCGTGAGGACATGAGGTGGAGCTGACAGGCGCAAATTTTATTCGCGTCTAAACGCTAATTCTGGGTTCCATGAAATTCCGTTAGATTAGGAGCCGTCTAAAATAGGCATGTTTGTAACACCCTTAGAATGCTATCCTTTTCTGCGCCTCCCTTTCGCAATTGTGTCGGCCAGCGCAGTGAGCCTTAAAGCCCTTAATGAGAAAGTTAGCTGGCGTTGAGATTTAGTTAAACCCGGTAGGTTGCGTAAGTAAAGCCGACGTCGCTTCTCTTTCTGTTCTTTTTATTCTTTTCAAAATTCTTTTCGTCTTCTCCTTCTTCTACTTCTTCTTCATCTACTTCTTTTTCTCTAAAGGTCAAAGGTTAAGCGTGGGTAAAGGTCGGGTTTACGCGACGGGCTTATAACTTGGGTAGTATTGCTTACGCAATAATAGAGAGTTTTAGAACTGCGTACGTAAGCATACGCAGAACCCTTGCGTACGTAGGCGGCCTGCGTGCTGCTTACTGCGCATGCGTCATACGCATCACGATTCTTGCGTACTGCGTATACGTTGCTTGCATACGCAGAAATCCCTACATCTGCGTGCGTTCCCTGATCCGTCTGCGGGTTGCTCTCGTGTGTGAGGAAGCTCGACAGACACGTTTGGCTATATAGCCGCGCATGATAAGCAGCAAACACGCAGCGCGTTCTTTTCTTTTCTTTTTTTATTGCAGACGATTTGGCGTTTCCCGAGAAGTAAAAACTTCTAATTTATTTGTTGCTCCGCGGTAGAGGGCGCGTATTGCAAATTGTGCCTTATGCGACGCACAAATTGTTTTCTATGAATGCACTGCGCGAACGCTCCAACTTCTAGCTGGTGTATTTCGTCGCCAGGATCGTTGAAACCTGAAGCAGCAAGTACCAAATTTCCCGTGGGCTTCACACCTATAGATAAACGCCGTGTTTTTAAACAAATGGGGCACCCGCGACCCTGCCGCAGACTGGGGGTGAAATGTAAAGGCTTAGCACCCATGAGAATATGTGGAAGCCAAAGATTTCAAAGCCATCTTTACGGGGCACCTATGATGCTTCTCTTTTTTTTTTTTTTTTTTTATATAGAGCAACTACAAGCATCCTATAAAAGACTGGGAAAATATCAAATGCCATCTCACAAGGCGGAGTATCTATATGACGCTGCTATACTTATAGGGGTACGAGTTGGTAGGGCCCTTAGAAAACATGTAAACGCAACTTACCGCAGTATTTTTCTCGTTTAGTGTAGTACGAATGGAGGCTGTCTATCGTTAAAAGCTGGCGAGTGCTTTGAATAAATGTGTGATAAAGTATGCTAAGTCATTCCACGGGTAATCTGTTTATAAACACAGCTAAAATTTGTGTTGTGAAGCCACAGATACCGCATACACGCTCGCTATGCACTGGGTGCTTCTCCCAATGGCGGAAGCTTCTCATATGCAGCTGCCGTATGTATTAAATTTTCGTAATATCTGTCATTCAAAGTAAGCAGCCCATAGACACTACATTCCTTACACTACATTCAAAAAGCATTTTTAAACGTCGGAAGGGAACGGTCCACTGTAGCAGACGGTGGCGCAGCCGACGCTCTATTCGATCGCAGACGACGCCGGCGACCGCGAACGACATTCGTGTGAGCAGACGGACTGTTGGTCGTCTGCTGCTGTGCACGGTTCGTTCTCGTGCCGAGTAATGACTACCTTCAGCTTAAAAGCTTGTATCATTTCAGCTGCTGCATTTAAGAGGAAACGTTGAAGCTCTCGGAAGAGCGGACAGCTAGATTTCAGGCGTATGCAGGTCTTTACAACGCAGATTCATCGAGGCGCATTAAATATTGTTTGGCTCAAAAAAAGCCATGGCATATTTTGTCGTACTTTTTCTTAAAAACATTCGCTAACGTTTAACCATCTGCCGTGTTCATTGGTGCTGGCCTAAACCGAAAAATTATTTTGGTAAGTTTTCTTTGCATATGTTTCCATGGGCCATGCTCCAGACTTTCACGGCATACGTTTCGTGGCATTTTAAATATACACCGCCCCCTAATGAGACTTCGTATAGCTTCGCAGTGTGTTCTCCGAGGTTCATAGTTACTTTGCACTGAATGATGATATCATAGGCGCACTGTGAACTCAGAAAACTGCTTTGACATGACGTCGTTTCTCTCGGAAAAACGCTTTGCTTCTTGGGATTAAATTTTGCACGGGGTTGTACCCTTAATTTTTGCTTTCTACTACGTTTGCAAGGGTAGTGTCCCGATTCAGTCAAAGTTATTCCTTATATCCTCATCCTCTGCAACAGCGACGAACCAAAGCAGCACCTTTGCAGCATGGGTTCCATCTCTCGCCTGTCGGAAAAACAATGAAGCAGGAGTTCCTGCGCCTGAAAAAGTTTTTGGATGGCTGCGAGATGGCACTACACAGGCCAGTGCGCTTGCCGCGTTAGCTTTCGGACTCCTGCGTACGTATGCGCTACCGCCCTACTAAAAGTCTTTCTGTGGCATGTACGCGACCATGCCGTAGCGTTCCGCAAAGTACGTGGGCTGTGCGTACGCAGCGCTCACTACGCAGTACTAAAACTCTCTAATAGTTGATGGCCCTCTAGGTGTGTGCGTGGACATTGATGATGTGCTAATTTGGGACGCAACAAGGTCAGAGCATGACGAAAGGCTGCAAATGTTCCATCCGTGGCTGAAGGGGCAGGCTTAACGTTGAAATTCTGCAAAATGCAAGTTCGGCGTTAAAGCAATTGCATTCTTGGGCGGCATTATTAGCAGCAGAGGCATAAGACCAAACCGAGAGCTTGTGAACAGCCTTGTTGAAATGCCAGAACCGAAAGATAACAAGCAGTTCAAAGAATGCTTGCCGTTAAGAACTACTTCAGCAACTACCTACCATCGCTAGCTCAGCGATCAACTGCGTTGCGTTTCTTTATCGAGCAGGACTTGCTGTTTTGCTGGACCCCTAATCACAAGAGGGACTGGCAGAAAATTTGCAAAGCACTTACTGAAGCATCGTCTCTAGCAATATTTGACCGAGCCGTCAGATGGGTCACAAGCTGGCATGGGCTCAGCCCTACTGCAGCATCATGGCACCGCTTTTGGGCCGATACCATATACGTAACAAGTATTGACAGAAACGGAACAACGATATTCGCAAATCGAGAAAGAAGCGCTTGCTGTTGTCTATGGGTCCGAGAAATTTCATCACTTTCTGTACGGTCGTCCGGTTTTCTTAGAAAGCGACCACCGGCCGCGTTTGGATATCGCGAGAAAAGCAATTGAGGATATGCCGCCCAGAGGTCAGTGTTTATTTGGGTGACTACTAAGGTACAACTACAAGTTGACATACTTTCCTAGCAAACATATTTAGCTCGCCGATATGCTGTCAAGTTCGTCAATCCCTGAAGACGTCGCCACGGTGGAGACGGATGAGTTTGAATTGCACGCCATCAAGATACTGTCGATAACCGTGAATGAAAGAACCGTGAAGCGCATTAGACATCGTTGGATTCTTTTCTGCAGGGTGTGATAGAGCGCATCTCAACAGGAAAGCCATATAAGGATGCCTAAAATCACCGGAGCTGTCAGTGGTGAAAGGCATGCTCATGTAAGGCACTAAAGTGATAATTGCTACACACCTGCGAGCTGAGACATTAAGGCGAATTCATGCAGGACGTCTTGGTATCGCTAAGAGCAATGGAAGAGCTAGGCAACTCGTTTATTGCCAGAGATAAATTGACATACAAGCACGGAACCAGAAATGTGGATTCTGCGTATAGTACGCTTACAGTCAGCCTGCAGAGCCACTAATACTTCGTTCAACTCTGACCCCAGCATGGCAGCGACTTGGTGTCGATATATTTCAGTACGGAGAGACGTACAGTCTACGTCACCATTGTGTAGAGTGCTCCAGCAAGACATATTGGGCTACAAAAGCCGAAAATAGACTCCAGCTTCAGACGTCGGGGCTAAATGCCAGTGTCTACCTTGGTTGCGGCAAGCTGTGGCACCACTTTCATTTGAGTGTTGCCGCAAGAACCTACCAGCCGCGGCTATATCCTGCCTTATTTAAAGGGACGTGTGTCCCCCGAGCGCTCTACACGAAGCCCAGATTTCTGGACATGTACCACTCACGCCATCTACCGGCAAGTGACAGCGACTAGGTGCGTAACATAAATAGAACGGGTACAAAAAATACGTCAAGTGGAACGCCAAATGATTCCGGGATTTATATAATATATAGTTATCCGGAGATAGTGCCGAAGTTTCAGTTCTGTTCTATTATTACACGAGCTTCCCAGCGCGTCTGAATATAATGCATCGCTTGCTGCGGGAGGGCACCAAAGTTTCCCTCTTTTTAAGACTTTAAAACTGCATAGCGTCGTAACACGGATAGATATCGAAAATGATTCCCGGTTTTAGGCACCCTAACATATGCTGAATAAAATGGTTTGCGTCGATCTGGCATAGATTTAGGCATGCAACTTTCATGGTGCCGTTTTATTTGTAACCTGATGTCGCCTCGCACATGAAACACCGCGCCTGCAGTAGGCAGTTACGAAATGAGAGGGTTGGATGATTTCACGTAAGATGGATGAAAGTGTTGCTGGTCGAAATTTTTATGTGATATTTTATGATGTTTAAATAAAAAGAGATCAACTGGTTTAAGTCCATTTTTGTTTTCTATATAACAGCCGGGTATACTTATTGGCCAAGAGGAGCTAGTGCCGCGATTGAATTCTGTGCTGTTGTGGCAAATGTTTTATGAATGACATGAAATGTTAAAGTTATGTAAATGAAAATTGTTCGACTACATATAAAAATATTGCAATTTCCGCTCAGTTTTTTTTTTATAGCAAATGTTTTTAACAAAGCGTCAGCCCAAGGAAACGTCTTTTCTATTTTGCGTATCTAAATAAAAAAAGGATACTACAAAGCAGCAGTAATGCCCATAATGTTCCATGAAAACTTGTCTATCAAACTTCTGGCGGTCGTATCTAACGTTTCCAGTTAAGCGTTATGATCGAGTTAATTTCAGCAAACGCTGCGCAATGGAAAATTCGAACAGCAATAAAAATACTTTGTTAAACTTTGTCCACATATTCTCCTAATATTAGTTTTCATAATCCCGAAAGACTTGTTGTTTAATTTCATTGCACTAATAGTTACGGCTCCTTTATTGAGATCCCTGCGCAAGGGGTTGTAGGTGCGCAATGCAAGTTGTAGAGTCTACGGGGGTCATTCCAAGCCAACTCATCCAGACTCTGCACTCGTCCATCATCCATTTCTTTTTAAAAAATTGGGGCCAGTTGTTACTGTGACGAATATTATTCTGGCAGGTTTTAGCAGAAATAATATATATGTTATTTATTGAAATAAAACGCGCCTAATTTTTATTTACAAACATTTCTAGCTGTGAAAGTTATATTTCGTTCTACTGTACCCTTTACAGAAAACACTCGAAGCAGTGGAATAGGTCTCTTTTCATGCCGTCGCAGTCAACCACTGCGCCCCTGTTACGCCAGCTGCTAACTTCACTAAAAAAAGGCAGTTCGTTTTGAAAAGGGCATTATAATGTGAACATAAAATATTTTATTACATACTGTCATACGCAGAATTCGAAAACAAAATCTGTGCAGTCAGAATCGCCATACCATTACAATGTATTGCTGTTATATATACAACCTGAACAGTCTACTACAGATATCACTATAATATGAATGCAACCAAATACATTTCACAACAGACAGGACACATAAAAGAAGCAATGCTTTAGGAAAAAAAAAGAAGGCAAACTTCTCTGCTTTCCTTGCAAACTTCTCGTCGCTTAGGAAACAAATACAGTCAGCAAAGGTTGACGTAATATGAATATAAATATGCTCACGGTTTATACAGCCTATGCAGCTTATGACAGGCAATGTAGTAATATCCTTGAGCGTGCCAAATGTTGTGGCTCGAGCTCCCAGATGGCCCAGAAAGAACGGCACAGAACGGCAGATCATCACGTGCAGGAATAAGCGGGCAAAGAAATCAGGCCCTCTTAAATAACCTCTGGAGTAATTTTGGTGCCTTTTTTGCCGGACAAGTGTTCTTCCTTCTATCTACAGTCCTGCTGCACCTTATTGTTGTATTTTCTCTCGTGGGTGACGTCTCCGCAGTCTCACTTACTTTAGGTATTTAGCTTTCGGCATCGCATGTGTGTATGCATGCATGTGTGTGTGTGTGTGTTTGTGTGTGTGTGTGTGTGTGTGTGTGTCGCGGTTCTGGAGCCTAATATATGTATATGTTGATTTATCCACTGCACAGACGAGGGAGAGTTTTCTCCTTGGTCTCAAATTTAGTGCGCCGCCTGTGCTATGCTATGAGCAAGGAGGGCAGGCGTGTATACCTTGGAATGCTTCTTTAGAGAACCTATATATACACTGTGCGCGTTCGCTACTCCCAAAAGCATGATTCAACCCCATGTTCCATTTCGTTTCTCTGCATGTGTACATGAAGCGATCTTCTCCACCCTAAAAACTGGGCAGTTAATCGTGCCTACTTAATGCACTCGAATGCTGCACCTTTCGTTCTCTTCGCGCATTTGTCCTGACTCTTGGTGTCATACATCAATATGTCAGGCAGCCATGTCATCACATCAAACTGAAAAAACGAATAGCGATACAGGGAAGAAAGAGGCGACAGTGTGATTCATTTTGTTCTGGTGCCTGCGACGGGCGTAGCTGAGTTCTAAAGCGAAAAAATAAACCAAGCCCCGAGGATAAGCCTGTTTACCATGCGCTAAGCAGGGAATCTCAATGAGCGAAGGCGCTTCCAAGGAAAAAGCAATTCCCCGGCCTGCAGTGGCCTAAGTGTCAGAGCGCCACTTTGCGGCGACAGACATCGTCGTTTTTTTTGTTTGTTTTTTATATATATAGCCTTCGTGAAGTTAAGGAACTGGACGCGACCTTTTTCTGCAGCTGGTGGCGTGGTCGAAGTCTTGGTAGCTGTAAGAAGGAAGTTCGTACTCCAGTTCTGTAGCTTCAGGTCAAGCGCAGAAGTTTCGGCCCCACATTCTTTAAATGGGCTTCCGATGTTTCAGGCTCGTCAGGCGAGCAACAAGCTGGGCTTTAAATCAAGAGATGTCAGTTTTATTGCCTGTCTCGGCTGCAAATGCTTCCTTTGTAGGACATATGAGGGGCGCCGTCCAGAGGGAAGGATTCAGTGTCGAAAGCTTGGCTCCGCACAGAGCCAACGGGCACAGATATATACAGAGAGTGAAGCCTCTTTAGTTAAGTAGTCTCCCTATTTCTTTCTCTTTCTGTCCCCCTATTCACACTCAGCGGGCGACTGGGGTCCCACAAGAGCAAGGAACAGTCAGGCCGAAAAGAGGGTACGACCGTGTGGAGAGGGCGGCAGGCCTGCATCGTTGCTGTGGTGCTGAACAATGGGAGAAGCTGTTTGTTCAGTAGCAGTCGCGACAACCCAAAGATGTCCAGCCCAAAAGCAGAGTACATTTTCAATGAACACGTTCCAGAAAAGATTTGCTTAGAACAGGAGCTTAACTGGTGACTGACCGTCAAGCGCCGGCAATTCACTCACGGCACTGAAAGCCTCCAAAGGAGCCGCTGCAGATTCTGAAGCGGCTATTACACAGAAAGATAAACACCAAAAACAAAAAAACCTGTTTGTCGACCGTAGAAGTTGTCAACGGTAAATAAAAGGGACTGAAGAGGTTAGCAGGAGAACAATACGGAGAAAAGGCAGCGCAAGAGCAATATGCACTAATTACATAATTACACTGTGTTCACACCCCTGTTTCACGCGGATGGGTGGTTTGGAGCACTGCATATGCTCGGGTTTACCCACAAGCCAGAGCCTGGCCAGGCCCGCATGCTCCAATCATGTATGTTTCAATCATGTTGAAAGACTAAATACAGTTATAAGGTAGCTTTTTCCAAACCGATGGATTGGATAAAGGAGTTCTGGAATGAAATGGTCCTCGCGCAGTAAGGTGTTAATGGAAGCGAATGACTATGACGAGTCTGCAGCGTACTAAAATGCTTGTCCCATATTTCTCAAATTAGCCCGGTCCCGTTCTGGTAGCATCCACTTTACTCCTGCGAACTTCTTAACCTCATTCATCCACTTATAACTTTCTGTCGCCCTCTGCTAGGCTTTCCTTCCGTTCAAACCTTTGTTGCCCTAACTGACCTAAGCGACTTACTTTAGAAATGAAAGCAGGTCATTCAGCTATCAGATGACTAAAAAAAGCATCTGCAGTGGGAATGCAACGTAGATGAGCTCCTCGGGCTTGGCGCGAGAAGCAAAAGCGCAACTGCATATGCGAGAATCTGCGCGAGTCTACCGAGAGCGCGCATTCGGTTCTCTAATTATTGCGACAACAATGCTCTGACCCTTATGAAAATCGAATTTTCCTTTTTACTTCCTTTGTTTTTCCTTTTTGCTTCCTGAACAGCCTTCCTATAGACTTTTCCTTTCTTTTGACTAAAGGAAGTTTCCTTTGAGCTCACTTTGTTGAGACTTTCCTTTCTTTTGACAGAAGGAAGCTCATTTTTAAACTGGCTCTCTTTGACAATATCAATAATGACCTTCCTTTGTTTTTCCTCAAGTAAAGAGAAAGTTCTCTTTACTCTTTATTCATCATACCTTCTTTTTTTTGTTCTTAAGCGAAAAAATACGAAGCTCATTTTTCTTTTCAGCTATACTTCTAATTTTTTTTCTTTCATTAGTATCCCTTGCACTTTTTTAACTTCTGAACTTTTTTGAATAAACCAATTATACATTTATCAAAATATACAAAATCGCATTTGTTTCTTTGTTGTGCAAGTAAACATCATTTTAATTTTTTTTTCATTTTATATTAAATCCATGCTTTTTTTTTTTTTTTTTTCACGCGCTAGATCTTACTTTTAGCGCAAGTTTCTTCTTGGTCACTACACAAGGACCAATAATATTCACCACCTTCCTTCCTTTGTCCTTAAGTGTAAAGATAACTTTCTTTTCATTCATTTCTTGTGCTTATTTTTGTGTGTGTGGCATTGCTTGGTCTATTTTTTGCCCCTATGAATTTTTTAAGATAAAATATAATACATTCAAGAATTTTCATACATGTTAAAGAATGCCAGGTGGTTCTAATTCATCGCTTTCGCAGCCCGCTGGTTCGATGGCGATGCATGCGCGAGACGGCATGTACATACATCCGTGACCGCTGCTTCAGCACTCTGACACGGTACGCAACAAAGCTCGGCGCAGGGCTGGCAGGGTTCGTCAGTATTTGCGTCGGCATTGCATCCTGGCTATGGTGGCTAGCCTGGCAACTCTTGGCTCGCAGCGACGCCAAGGGCGACGCTGTTAGCAAGCGCGGCCTGCTTCCATCGTGATTTAGTGCACTTCGGTACGGCGCGACGTTGACGTCGCGCAAGTACGCTTTTACCGTGGTGGCATTTCCAGTGCGTTCGACGGGTAGGCGGTTACCGCAGCACCATCGATAACGGCTTCAAAAGCCTGCAGTTAAATGCAGTTCACGATGTGCCTAGTACCGGATGTCACATTGTTCACGAAATTCAAGCTCGTTTACCTCCTATCACAGTTTAAAGACCAGCAATTAATACGTCAGCGACGTCGGTACGTCGCTACCACCACGCACAGAACAGCGCCTCCTTTATTTGGAGGCGCTGCACAGAAGCCCCCGCAGCCGAGGTTACGAATACTGCCAGTAAAACCAACGTTCTCACGGCGAGTAAAACCAATGAAGATTGACATGCAGCACAAGAATTCCGCAGCAAAAAAAAAGGGCGCTGCAGCTGCTTGTGGCAATAATTTGCTTAAATTATTTTGTGTTTTGTTACGCATCACATATTACTACTAAAAAAACAAACATTTTAGGTTGTTTATAAATTATAAGTTTTATTTTGAAAGTTTGTGAAGTTTGCAAAAATGCATTTAAAAGTTTGCAATGGCGCTTGAGACTCTAGCGCTATCGTTTTCGTGAAAACAGCCGGCGGCATGCTTCACTATGTGTTTCATGACCGTAGGAAGTTGATTGTTCGCGTTCGTTGCGTTCGTCGTGTTTTCTTGGCGTGAGTAGTGCAAATGGCCGATCATGTCTTGGTTAAATGGGCGACCGCTCAGAAGTGGGACGTATACCCTGTAAGAAACCTACAATCAAAAGAACTGCAGGCGAAACTGATGGATAATCCAAAATGCTGGAAGATTATTCCAAACCAAGGAGTACTACATGCCCAGTGGAAGGAGGGGTCGTACTCTCCTACGTTCATTCTCGGAGTGGGTAAGTAGTCAAACGTCTCTTGTCTCTTTTCGTATTCGTGTCTTAATAATGTTTACCTGTGAAACACCTTCCTTTGCTACTCGCGGTGAGTCGTCTCGCGAAGTCGTTTACATGCCCGCATTACGACCGCATTGTGTTAACCGGCAGGTGACAGTAGTGCACATGGTGAAAGAGGTAGACAGTTGATTCCGGGAATTGCGTGAAATTAAAACAAAAATGCATAATGAACTGAATTTGCGGAAATAAGTAGAATAAACGCGGCTGCTGTCGTTACGTGGACCTGATTCTCCCTGTTTACACAGCAAATGGCAATTCTCGGTGTTTCGTGATAACAGGAGTAGGCTTCCCAATTTGGGCTCTAGAAAAAAAAAGAAAAAAAAAAAAACACCCTGCCCGCATCGTCGTCTCGGAACGGTGCGGCATGGAGAATGGCAGCTCCTTGATTATTGAAGCTGATTTAGAACAAGTTTTAAAGATGCCCAGGGTGCTCTTTCCGAGACAATTGGTAGTGTAGCAGCGAAACGGACGCTTTCACAGCTGCAGGCGACTGAAGTTTAAGCAGATAAAAGCGCCTAACGTGTTGCCGCATTCATTTACTTTCATATTCATTTGTTTGTTTCTTTTTATTGAAGCGTCAAACATGCTTCCTTTCTTCGCTACCAGCCATTCCTCAGATTTCGCGCAGAGAGAGAAAACTTTATTAAAAAAAGGGGAAAAAAAAGTGTGTGTGGTGGGGAGGCAGTGTGTGGAGTCTCCATTCTAAGACTCCAGTGGCCTGGGCTGCCGCTTTTGCCTGAGTTACCAGCCTACGCTGGGTTGCTAGGTCAGAGCATAGCAAAGCAAGCAGTGATATCAGTTACCAACAGCATAATGCTGCAATGATTTTTAGCTGCCGATGTAAAAGTTGCTCCCAGTGCGTGGGGTATGGCCAACAGGTGGAAGGGCACCGCTCTCTCCACTTCATTTTCAATGCTGCCGTTGCACTTTGCCACTACTTCTGGATGAGGCTATCTGCCACGGGATCGCATGCTCCCTTTCATAAAGCTCACGACTGTGCATGGGTACAATCCCAGCATTCATGGACGCATTTCAGTGGAGGTGAAATGCAAGTTGACTGTGTACTGTATGATGTCATTTGCACATTAAAAAACCCCAGGTGAGCCCACCACTACGGCATCCCTCATCGCTATAGCTTAAGTCGCTTTGGGACATAAAACACCATGAACCTACCATAAAGCAGAGTGGCTATGTTTTACGGTATGCGTGGGAGCTCAAACTGTTTTTCTGGAAATGCATCCTTTGTTTTGTCCACTACTGCTCAAGTGGGCATTCTGCCCACTTGAGCAGTAGTGATGCTGGATGGTGTCAGCTCGCAGTTAAACATTACCATGTCCTTTTATGTGCCAAGGTTTGCTCAAGGGCTAATGTTCCTCCTTAAGAAGTGTTGCTTTGAACCCTAAACAGTGTCCATGCTACGTTTCTCTTGTCAGTGGTCATCATTTGGTCACTATTTTGCTAATCTCATGTGTGGAACCAGATATCTGCACAATGCGTTATACTGAATAATTTTTGTATGATGCATTTGAGTGCAAATACAATTTAGTGAATAGACCTTGCCACATGTCGTTTTGCAGGAAAGCTGCAGCTGTGACAAAATGTCTAAGCCAACAGATGCAAAAAAGAGAGTCCTGGAGCTTGAGGATGAAGTGGGGTCTGCAAAAAAAAAAAGAATGAAGAAATATAAGGCCGCAAGAGATGAAGCACGTCAGATGCTTGGTATGTGATCGCTTTTTTCTGAAGCCATTGGAATGCTGATCTCCATTGTCATGAAACTGAAATTATTTGCTGTGTCACCAGATGCTACGTAAAGCATAACAAATTCAAGTGCTAACTCTTAAATGAATAAGACATCTTGGTCTGTAGCACGTCCTAGTAAAAGCACCAGTAAGATTATGTTGCTGCAATCCCCCTACACTGAGGATTAGGATTGGTGTTCCTCCTGCAGTTGTCTTTGCGACACATTATAGGTGGTGTACAGTAGTGCTCAGCTACACCGTGGCGCTGCTGCATGACGCCACCAACCACCATGCTTGCAGTGCACGTAGCAGATGAACTGCTGCCACTCCTGCTCTGCAAGCATGCTTTGTTTGTGTTACAGTGACTTGCGTGTCACATGTCATTGCTTGGGATCGGCATGCATCTGAGATTGAGCCTGTTGTCGTATGTGATAGCTGCATGAAAATGCATGGTAAACAAATGCCACTCAAGGTGAGCATCTGTGCTGATTTGTGCTGCTCAAGCCGAGGCCGAAAAACGGGCGCGGGTTTGGGTTCCTTTCTGTTCTGGAGTGGTCGGTGACAACAACGCTCCAGTGAACCTGGAGAGCTGCATTAGGTTCAAACACATTCACGGGGTATAAGTTGTAGCCAGATGGCTGCGGCAGGTCTGTGGTGCTCTTGCATTACTGTGGATGGCGTATCTGAATGGAACCCTTGATTCCCTCAGATTTTAACCTCAGAGTCTCCTGCAAATGATGAGGTGCATCTAGAATGAGCGCAGGAGGGACAGCAAAAAATCTAAATTTGTATGAAATTATCATATGTGGCCTCGTCCTGTCTTGGACCTTGGAATCCTTATGGCATGCGCTTCATTTTCCTGTGCCATTTTGGTCACTTAGGTGGTGTTCTTTTTTTTTTTCACAACCGGAAATTTATGCTTGTCCAAGCTCGGCACCTGGCTCAGTAATCTGCCTAACTTAACTCGGTCACTACACCATGTTAGCAAATGTCGACACGAAAGACACACGAGATAGGTGAAGCATGGGCCATCGAGTATCAGCTACACACTCGAGTGTCAGCCTTTGTCCAAATGTATGGCGTATTGCTGCCGCCATACATGTATATTGCATGCTGACCTCTTCAAGGCCCTTGCTACCGACAAACTGTTTCAGGGATGTGATCTGGCTAACTTCTGTTAAAGCGCTCACAGCTATCTCGGCATCATCATTCGCACCCATGGATTCATTCTAAGCAATAGCAGCACCCGTCAGTTGCACTGTAGTTACAACGTCCTCCACAGTTAATTCAATCCAGGTATTTCCACAGCGAACAAAGAGATCAGAAGTGGGATGTCAGCATTGGCTTCATCAATTGCTATCAGCATCCCCTAGATTATGTACCGCTGATAGGGCGCCTTGAGTGTGTGAGTGATGCCAGTGTCTAGCAGCTAAATTTTGAATGGCTCATTTGGTGACAGAAAATGGTTGGTCATGCAGTCAAGGGCAAAGAAAAGGCTTTTCTCCTGTGGTGAATGTTACATGGGCTGCTGCTGCTAGTGATGAAATAGTATGTTTTGTTCCAGCTTTCCTTTTTTGTTTTTTTCAGATGTTGCTGAGCTGGTCAATCAGCTGACGGAATCCGTTAATAATGCTGCGTGTACAACACAAGCAGTTGTGCTGCCAACCGAGGCTCAGGTTAGTTGCTTTAGTCTAGTGTCTGCATGGTTGTGCTCATTACTGCCTTTCTCGATGAAACTTTTTTAAGGGTCACACAAGAACTTGGTTCTAGCTTTATGATAGCACTGCCACAAGTCATGCACTTCCATTGAGAAGTGTGCAGGGATAGGGAAACGAGGAGCTCATTATCCATGTGAATGAAGTCAGCAGTCACTGAATTCAGAGATAGGCAAGAAGCAATGCTCTTTATGATTGGTTGGCTCTTAGGGTTTAATGTCCAAAGCGACTCAGGCTATGGGAGATACTGTAGTGCAAGGCTCTGGAAATTTCGACCACCTGGGGTGCTTTAACGTGCACCGACAACACAGAGCACACGGGCACCTTGCGTTTCGGCTCCACTGAAAAGTGGCTGCCCTGGCTGGGATGCTGTTTATGAGGCTGGGCTCACAGGCTGCATAATTAGTAGCATAATGATATTTTTAAATGAATGTCAATTTGATAGAAACGACGAAAGACAGACAGTGCTATTTTCTTAAATTCGTCAAAACAACCATGAAAAAAAATCTCAACTGCTTCCTTTCATTTTAGTGACTGTTACTTCATTCGTGTGTATATTGATTTGGAAGAGTTTTTGTGAATGCTGTAGTGATCGGAAGTGCAAGGTTACTTTTGTTTACGCTTCCTGTTGAGCATACTTCGCTTGGGCTATAGCAAAGCCCTTTTCATCAGAAAAGAGATTTCCATTAGCTTGTTTAATATTCAGCAATTTCTTAGGTTATCGATCTCGGAAGGCCATCTTTTTGCACTACAACTCGAATGACGCAGCTGGTGCTCCTCTAATCAGTCATTTGAGCGACTTGGGCCAGTCATCATGGTATTCAAGCTAATGTGCATATAATCCACTTGCACCTGACAGCCACCTGCAATGTCACTCCGGCAAGTCGAAGGCAATTAACCACCATGGTATTGCCAGGAGGGTCTCCTTTGAGAAGGAGTTGTGGCTTCTTAAGCTGATCCAACAATAGTTCAATTTCACTTTAACCCCTTGAGCACTATTATTTCGAGATTTCTAGCTAAAATTGCTTATAATTACGATATCGTTAAAGGCCCCATTACATGAAAATTTGTTGTCTGTGTTGTGAGTGAAACATCAAGAGCATGGCGCTGGCAAGTGGCATGGCCGAACACACATTCTTCGATGATTTGTGTGGCTTAACGAGACCACATGATATCCAAAAGTTAGGAGGAGCTGCTAACTCCGGTCGTTCATTTGAGGTGGGAAGGTGAAATACGAATCAACATTCCAGTGCTCTTCAATGCTGAGTCAGGCTTGCTACACCTAGGCTACGCAGACATGTTGATACAGCTTGGTTAAAGCAGGGCTTTATATGCTGGGTGGTAGCCTACACTGGTCGCATCGTACCCTTAAAGGCGGCGCTTAAGTGTCCCTTTAGTTTTTATTTTTACTGCTGGTTTCTATTGGTAGTGTAATAAAAAAGGAGGTATCCGAGACAAAAATATTTGAACCAGAAACTAAGTCAAATGAGCGCAGTGAAGTTTATTGCTCATTACTTGAAAAATCAACTGCCCGCCAATAAGCAGCAATCTAGTCGAGTAACATATAGCGAGGTAACTGGAAATGTTTTACAAGGGATGACCAAGAATGGAAGCCCAGGGGGTTTCATCGGAATGTTGTCAATTTTCATCCACTGACACAGAACTCGCAATAGTACCGTCTGAGCTGTCATCATCTTCGTCGGAAGAACTACTCATGTCATCACTGTCGTCTTCACTTCCCATAACACTGCAAAAATTGGTGTCTGAGCCATCTTCGGATGGCTAGGATGGCAACGAAGAAAAGCTTCTTTCCCGCGATGACGGGCCAACAGTGCATGCGTTGCCTCTACCAGGCACCATTTTTCTCATTAAGGCTGCTTAAAAGGCTTTCAAGCGGTAGAACAAAAAGCACTTAACGGGTCAGTGGTGCCATCTGTCAAATGGCGCATGACCTAAGCCACAGAGGAGCGCTGTACTCGCCTAAAACTCTCAGGGTGAGGATCTATCCTGCAAGGACAAGCACTCGTCCAAAATGGCTTGAGGGCATCTTTGCAAGGACGAGCTGCTTGTCCAAAGCGCTTGAGGGGTTAAATTATGAAAGCTACCTGTGTAAGCTGGAAACTAAATGTTACCTCAAAGTAGCACATACAGAGCAGGGAGTGCATGCTTTTGCTAAACCTTCATTGGCAGTTTTTTTAATTGGTTGAGCTTCTGATGTACGAAAAGGATGTTAGTATTTTTAAACAGGAGGTGACAATGTGGGCACTGTGCTCTGTCTAAACTGGCTTTTAATGGCCTTTGCAATGTTAATGATGAGTAAATCCCTTTATTTTCTGACTTAAAATCTGTTTTTTTTTTTATTGTTGAAATGCAAGCATAAATTAGGTCGTTAAAAAATCTCTTATTTCTTGTTTTTTCTTCTGCTATAGCAATGCACTATTAGCGCTCAATCCTTTGCGGGGCATTATGTGCCCTCTTTTTGGCTAGTTACTTTAAATACATATTACACAATTGTCAGGTTACACTAATAAAAATGTTAAAAGATGTTTGGCCTGATTCAAAATTAGATCAAAACACCGCTCGGGAAGGTGTCAAAAACATCCAATAGTTTTCGTATGCCTTCATTGTTGTACATGTTAAAGTACGGCTTCTTGAATGTGTATTTTTACTTGCAAACAAATGACCTTAATTATGCATTTTGGGGTTTCTTTGAATGTTCTTAAGCTGGTCTAAGTTTTTCGTTGTTTGTAAAGCCCCTTCATTTTCTTATTGCATATCAAGGGATATTGTTGCATGTTACAATACTGGTCATAGTACTAATATTTGCTTTTTGTTCTTGCAGGTGCACATTGGCAGCAATATTATGGTAAATCAGCAGTTGATTGACCGCATGAAACTCAGTGCGGGCAATCAAGCAACAAAGTTTGCGTGTAACTTGGTGCGGGTTGTGTTCTCACCCGAAGAACTGGAAGAAAGCTCACTCTATGGCCGTGTCTGCAATGCCCGCAAGGAACAAGCTCCAAAAAAGGCACTGGGCTGCCCAAAATTGGATGCTGTTATCTGTAAGTCCTCGAGCTCATAGCCTGTGCATGTGATGCAAGAGCATTCTGAAATATTGTCCAAACAGCTGACTTTTCAGTGATGGTCAGGGCCATAATGCTTGCCTTAATGCATAATGCTGTGGTGCCTGCATGGTGCTCACACTGTCCGTGCTCTGTATATTTAATTTACAAAAGCTAAGGAAGGCTGGATGGACTCTAGCTTGTTCATTGCAGTCATGCTTCTAATGTTTTTTTTTTCTTTTTGCAGCCTACACCTGCTTGCTCAATGGAGTACTAGCCAAGGTGGTCACCGGCAGTTGCGCAAGTTTGCACTGGGATTGTGGACAGTGATCCAATTTTTTGTCGCAGGGTCTTCGAAAGCAGGCCTAATTGCAAGGCCTAAACAGAGGAAGTACATCTATTCAAATAAATATAAGCTCATACAAACAAATGTTTCAGTCTGAACCTACTTCCTTCGAACATCCACCAAATATCCCATAGTCATCATTCCTTCGAACTTCCTTTGAACCAATAATTGGCCACTGCCTGTGAACTCAACTCAAACTGACAACGGTCTGTTCCCTGGGAGCTCAAAGGAAATTCACAGGAAATTCACAGGATGGTCAGAGAAAGTTAATTCACTGTGAATTCAAAATCAGTAGCCAATTCTCAGTTCAGAGGAAGTTGCTTCCTTCTGACTTTTTTGAGTTCACATTGAACTCAAAGGATGTTCCCATTTTTATAAGGGGACAGCCAAACCGAGACCTCGGGTGGCTGCAGCTAGGCCGTGAACAGGCATAGCTACGGTCTCCTCATACAAAAATCTGCCTGCCATGATATTTGCATTCACGTTACCCCTATGCATGGAGGAAGGAAAGCTTAGGAGAGGCCCTGACGTCATTTTTTTGAAGCCGGCGCGGCCGTGCCGCGACCGGATGCTGCAACGTCTCTCCTCCTCCGTTACCCTTTCTCCGCGACGCTCACGTACCTAGGGCCCTTAGCAACGCTGTTGCTAGTGGCCCGAGTTTTCATAGCAACAGCGTCGCCGTTGCTAATGGCCCGACTTGGCTAACCCTAAATTTTGACGTCACTTCGGCCACACTTTCTCCAATGCATTGGGAACGGCAAGGGCCTCTCCTAAGTTGTTTCCTTCCTCCATGCCCCTATGCCACGGGCAGGAGCTGCCAACTCGGGTCACTCCTTTCTTATGGGAGGGTGATATCAGAATCAGCCTGCCAGAGCAATTTTCATTCTCGTTAACCCTACGACACACAGACACGTCCATATGGCTTGGTTAAAGTGTGACTGTATGTGGGCTGGTAGCCTACGCTCTCGCGTCATACCCTAAAGGATGAGCTTAAGTGTCCCCAATAATGTAGCCCCTTACACTTACAGGGCGTGATAGGCTAATAATGCAGCTGGCAAATGAAGCTTCCGCCGTTGCTTTCGCAATTCAACTAGGGTTAACTAGAGATAATCCACAATATTTTAATTGGAGCTTCCTATTAGGGCATATCTTAGATGTGTCCGCTAGTTAAATGAAAGAATACACCGGGAACTGTCAATTACGTTGCATTTACGTATAAACTACAATCTTTCCGGTAAATCCGAAAAAAGAGATCAGCTGGTGCTGCTGACGTGAACAAACCATTGTGACTATAAAGCGAGACGTAGCGAAGTCAAGACCAAAACAATCAATTTAACAGAAGTGATTGTGCTATAGCCAAGCCAAATAAACTGCTCTGGTTGCTATTAAACCATGGTTTCATCTCCACCAAGAAATGCCCTGTTGGCTGTTTATTTACTTTTCGTCTCAGTAGCACTCACAGGTTATTTACTCACGTAACTCCCGTTGATGTTACCCTTTGAAAAAAAGCAAAAACTTCCGAGTGATATTCCTGCTCTTGATGTTTTATAGTTCTGGCGGCTTCTAGCACCTTGGTGGTAAACTGGCTACATTCACAATATCGTGGCGCTTTTGGTTTTTTAACTTGCGTTCATGTTTTATCAGACACATATCGTTTTCCCGAGTTGGCAGTTGCTAGTTGCGGTGCCACGTCACATCATGATGGCACTTCGCAACCGCTGCAAACGTCGTTGGCAAATAACATAACAAAGTTGTAAAGTGTGTTCAGTGTGTACGGTAAATCAAGGAAATGCAGTATGTAAATGAAAGCGATAATAATGCTTATGCTAAAGGATATTACTTTTCCTTTTTGTGCATTTTATCGTAGGATGTCTAGGTAGAAGAAAAAAAAATGGTTAGAAAATCGGAATCTTACCCGGCATATAAGGGATATATTGGAGATAAAAGCAGCTCCCCTGTGCACGTACCTTATAAAAAGGTTCAACAATAGTAAGATTCGCAAAATGAGTCTCCAAGAAAGTGATTCACCCCAGGAAAGAAGGGCCCAGTAACGCACAATGTTCTATGTCTCTTCACTCAGGGCCGTATATTTTCGCTCTGTAATACCAACTAGACCAAAGCGTCACCTTAGTAAACTATAATAACACATGGGACCAGAAGCAAAATTAAGGTTTATAAAAAGTTTTACGCAGTCAATGATGCTGAAAGCAGGGATATACCGAGTGTTTGGAGAAGCATCTTTGGGTGAAGGCAATTAGGGCGTCTAACGGATCAATCTTGAAATATTTCAGGTAAGCTTCAGGTTGCCGTTAAAATAAGGTGGCCGAGGAAACAACGTTTTGCTAGACGACGTCTCTCGCTTCGTGCACGCTGAGCGTTCGTGAAATGAGCTGCCAGCAGTTGCAAAAAACACTCTGGAAGTTTTTCGAGAACTTTGGCATTAGCGGACTCTGGTAGAAACACGATCTTCAAGTTTAAGTACTAAGGCCGCGGAATTGCCAACTGACCGGAGTACGGATAATCTCCCCATAGACACCCCCACCACTGCTCTCGCAAAAAGCTGCACTGAGCACGAGTAGGATAATTCCTTGGTTCCTTTACATAATTGTCACACGGATGCATGCACCCTTGCTTGCTATATATTGCTATATTTGTTATATTTGAATTTAATGGTTCCAACGACAACATAAGCATGTAAACTTAATTCAATATTCCCCTACAATATTGTAACGTGGTGGTGACCAGGGTCGATGGCACAAATGAAGAGTCGGTGATTGCACTGGAGAAACTCTTTATTGGGCTGACTTGCGCCCGCAAAGGAACTAAGTAACTCGGCGGCCGCGATAGCAACAAACGTGCTCGTCGATCGTCGAAAAAAGAATGCTAGTCGTACTCGCCAACGCTCAATTTAAAGGCTGCTCAGAACAATCTAGATAACGTCGCAAACAGCTACCAGCACAAGCTGGAACATAGTAGAAAGACACATGAGTGGCCGGAACCTTCGAGACAGACCTCGGTGCGTCTTGCGCTACAACGGAACTGATAAAGGTGCGACTGGCGACAACGAGCATTAACAAACAAAGAATACAGAACTGATACGCGATCCAGAATTAAGGCCGTATGCCGGCGGCTGTTAAAAAACAACAAATACAATTTTTAAGGTTTTGCGGCAATATTACGTCCGCTGAAACAAAGCATGTCGCTTGTTTATATTGTAGGCTGCACTTTTCACGACTCCAGTGGTATGTGGTCTTAAATTTGCAATACAAGGTTACTGTGAACTTAACCCCAAAGCTACGTGGGGTTAGAAGCAATTTTCCTTCTCACCAAGCGTCGTCCGGGGGTTCCTTGTTTCTGGGAAAAGTAGGGGGAGGTACTGGGGTCGGAGTACAAATCCCTTTCCTTCTGAGCGCGCTGTCTTTCTTCGCTTGCGAGCGCCTTGTTCCTGTAGGGTTGGTCTACAGATATTCAGGCTTTGTGCACGAGAGGCATCTCCCAGAGGGGGCGAAAACAAAAGAGAGAGGGAAACCTGCGTGCTGCGTCTGGGAAATTGCACTTGCTGGGAAGGGCAAGTTTGTTTAAGCGGATTCTTCTGTTGGGCTTAAGCCTGGTGAGGCGAGGGCTGGCATTTTCATTATTTTAATTTTGCTCTTTTTTGTAGAGTCTTGCTCTTAGTGGCTGCACAGTAGGCGGTCAGTTGGCTGCTACTTGCAATATATAGTGTACTGTTCTTGCCCCTGGGCTTGCGCACGTGCCCCGTGCACGGTGTGCAGCTGTGCGTGCTGGACAAGGTTGACACAATGGCTGGACTGCGTGACCGAGAAAGATTTCATCAGACATCGTAGCCGCGACGGACTTTTACTGAAGTTTGACGCTGGTCACCTTTCATCAGCTTCTGGTCCTGCGCGAGTCCGACGCTGTTTAAGCTTGACTTCGCCTTTGCATGTAGAGTTAAGATGTTTAGTTCTCGTTTTCCTACCACAGGGTTTTATTTTGGACAATCACCTCATGTTATCAACATGTTGGCAGTGTTGTATGGCCTGAGGTGCTGGTTACGTAGTGTTTTGTTAATGTTAGCACTAAATCGTAATAAGTGCCAAGAGGCAAGACGGCAAAGCTCATTGCTCCATCCAGTGCAGCGAGTGCAGCGAGTGTTGTGCTATCTTTAATGACCGTCGCTGTGCTTTCTAACTGGCCGAGAATTGAAAAAGTGGAACATGCGGACATTGTCCGCTTGATTGAGAGCTAAGTGCGTGGAGAATTCGGACTGTGTGCCTTAAGCATGCTCCACCCCGAGCCTGCGCTGCGTTAGTAGAAAGCGCTTGCACCTGCGAGCAGCTCATCATCAACATCAAGCCGGTGTTTTCTCAATAAAATAGTATCTTGATCTTGACCAATGCGGTTCATGCAGTCAGAAAGTGGCGGATGGCCGTGGTACTTTGCTAGCACAAGACGGAAAAATTAATGGCGAAAAAAGGAAAAAGCAAACTTTTCTAGTGCGGTGTGGTGGGTAATGGTCGGGCCGCACAGAAAAGGAAAACTGAGGACTGCCGACCTATCTTTGGCCTCCAAGTGGATGTTGGCTCTCCAGGTGGATTAGTTGGTGCAGCGCCCAGAGACCTCTTCAGTGGGAAGCTTTGTTACATTTTTGTTTCAATATTGCTCACAGTTTGCCCTGCGTGGATTGCTTACGGTGGTCCCAGCGCGTCATTTTTAAATGTTGTCATTCCTGACAATTAGCGCAATGAAAACCTACGGCATTTTCAATCGTAAGCAATGTAAGCTGAAAACAAATGCCTTCATAAGACAACTCGTCAGGGTGCTATTCTTACTTACTGAGCTCTACCGATCTATAAAATCTAGAAAGCATCACTAATGACCCATTACGGAGAAATGGACGCTCAATTGAATGCAAATATGATCCCGTGACTGGTAAACGTATAAGAAAAGGTCGGCATACTGTTTAAATTCCAATTTTTTGGAATAAGCTTTCGACTTTAAATGCTTTGGAGTGTATATTGGAGAGGGCACTTCATGAAGAATTCATATAGAATGTGCAACTATCAAGGCGCATATGGTATTGCATATCTTGGCAAAACTTTTACACAGCCTCAGATGTAAAATATCTGCTGTACCTCGTGTCGACTCTTGAATATGTCAGCGCCGTGTTGGATTCCCGTATGGCTACATTATTAGATATCTTAGAACGCATTAACCATGTAACCCGCTTTTTTCTGCTATTTGCAGCAAAGCTTTTCAGGATTTTGGCTGAGAGTTTTCTTGTAGTGCTAGTAGCAGCCTACACAGTTTTATCAATCCCAGTTTTATCAAAACAGAGCAGAGCCGCCTACTAATAGCAGTATTGTAAAATTCCCAGCCAAAAGGTTCCATCACTGCTGAAACGTTGTGTTGAAAATTGTAGCCATTAACAAAAAAGCAGCTCCACGGTTCTGTGTGCGTTCTAAGAGTCTGATAATGTAACCATAAGTGGATCCCACCCTGTGCTGACATAAATAAGAACTGGTGTAATAAGTTGGAGGTACAGCAGCTCTTTTTCATCGCAGGCTAGGTGAAAGTTTCGCCGAGATAATTCAATATCCTGTATGCTTTGCGAGTTATATATTCGTCATGAGTTCTTCATGAAATGTCTTATTTTGATATGCACGCCCACTAATTTAGATTCTGAAGCTTTTACCAAATGATTGGAATTAAAACCGTATGTCGAGCTTCTTGATATACGTTTTTTAGTCACTTGAGTGTATTTGCATTTATTGCAATTGAGCGTCCATTTCTCCATGACGGGTCAATTGGTGAAAGCTGTATAGACCGTACTGTAGGGCGGAAACGTTGCATTCGTTGAGTGTCGGGCTGCACATGATGCAGTGTTGTGCGTACAAGCAGATTTTTACGTGAAACGTTATGAACGATAGTGTTCATTGAATTAATAACAATAAAGATGCCAGAAGAGACCCTGACGCAGACTGTATGCAACATTTTTGAAGACGTAATGAGATCTACTAGACCGGTAGAGCTCACTAAGAGCACTCTGACGAGCTGTATTATGGAGGAATTCGCGTTCAGCTTACGTTGCTCACGCTTGAAAATAGCTGGCTTTTCGTCGTGATAATTCTCAGAAAAGTCAGCCCTGACAAAGTACGTGTGGAAACCACCGTATAACAGGGTCTTGCAGGGCAGGCTGTAAAGAATAATGAACAGAATGGAAGGAAGCTTCCCGATGAAGCGGTCCCTGGGCGCTACACCAAAAAAATTCACGAGGACGGCCGACATCCACTTGGCGGCTAAAGATAGGCCGGCAGCCCTCAGTTTGCCTTTCCAGCGCCGCCCGAGCATTACTCACAGCAGCGCATTAGAAAGCTTAACGTTTTTCCTTTTTACCATTATTTTTCTCGTTCGGTTCTCTGAAAGCAGCATGGGCATCCGCCACTTTGCGACTGCATGGATCTCGTTGGTCAAGAACAAGATCACTTTAGATGGGAATGATGAACGCGCACGCAGGTGTAAGTGCTTTTTACCCACACCGCGAGAGTTGAGGGCGAAGAGCAAGCTGAAGGCACACATTCAGAATTCACCACATACTTACGCTCTCAATCAAGCGGAATATGGTCTCAAGCTCCACTTCGTAAATTCTTTGTTTGTTATTAAGTACAGAAACAGTCGTTAAAGACAGCGCAACACTCACTGCAGTAGATGCAGCAATGAGCCTTGCCGCCTAGCCTATATTCCCGTTCTCAATGACACCCGCTTGACAGTTACTTCAACAAACATTAACAAAGCACTACGCAACTATCACTTCAAGCTGTACAACACTGCCAACATAATCATAACATGTAGGAATTACTCAATATAGAACCCTGTGCATCTAAAACGAGGACTAAACATTCCAAATCTTACATGCAAAGCTGAATTCAAGCTTGTATACTGTCGGACTCGCACAAAACCAGAAGCTAATGAAAGGTGACCAGCGTCAAAACTCAAGAAAAGTCCGTCGCGCCTACGATATATGTCTGACGGAATCGTTCTCAGCCTCGCAGTACAGCCATTGCACCAAATTTGGGCAGAAAGCAATACATACCCCGGAACACGTGCGCAAAACCTGAAGCAAACAGGCACTGAGACCAGCGGCAGCCACACAACAATATTCGAACAAGATTCTAAATAACAAAAATTGAAGTCAATACACCGCCCAATGTGACCCGCTGAAGTGTGAGACTCTACAAAAAGGGACAAAAGTAAAACTACGAAACGCTCACCCTCATGCCAACAGGCTTACGCCCAACAGTTAGGATTCGCGAGAAAACAAACCAGCACTTGCCAGCGACCGTACATTCTGAAACGCTGCTCGCAAGTTTCCGTCTACTATTTTTTTTCTGTTCGCCCTCTTTGTTAGATAATTCTCCAGCTCAAGGCCGGAACATATGCAGACCGACTCGGCAGGGATAAGGCGCTCGCAAACACAGAGAAATGGAAGAAACACAGCGCGCTCGGAAGGAAAGACATTTGTATTCCCACCCCAGTAGCTTCCCCTACTTCTCCCTAACCGAGGGGCCCGCGGACGACACTTGGCGACACAGTGAAAAAATTACTTCTAGCACCACGCAGCAATGCGGTTAACTTCAGAAAAAACTTTGTATTGTAAATTTAAGACTACACACCACGGGAGTTATGAAAAGTGCAGCTTATATTTTAAACACACGACTTGTTTTGTTTCAGCGGAATAGGTAAAATGACGTAATATCTTTCGTACGGGAATACTGAAATACGTTTACACAGTTATGTTCTCGTTGGAGCAGTTAAATAAAATTGAACAGTCGAACTCAAGCAATGGTACACGCATCTCAACTATGTAAAAGAACCAAGAAAAAATACTACTCGTGCTCTGTGCGGGTTTTAGCTAGAGCATTTGTGGTGGTGTCTACGGGAGGATTATCTTTACTCTGGTCTGTTGCCCATTCCGCGACCTCCGTATTAAGAGTTTCTACCACAGTCCGCTAAAGCCAAAGTTCGCGAAAAACTTCGAGAGTGTTTTTCGTCACCGCTGGCACCTCATTTCACGAACGCTCAATGCGCATGAAGCGAGAGACGTCTTCTCACAAAGCGTTGTTTTCTAAGCTTGTACCGGAGTGTCTCACCCCCGTCACAAAATTTGTGAAGAGCGAAGCTATCCGAGGTGGTTGGTTCATATCAGATAAGTTGAATTTCGGACACAAAACTCGTACCAGCATTACTTCGATAAAACAGCTGATTCACTTCGCCGCTGCAAAGACAGGTGAAAGCAAATATAGAATCTTAGCGGCAACCTGAAGCTCCCCTGAAAGATTTTCGAGATTGATCCGTTAGACGCACTCATTGCCTTCACCCGAAGATGATTCTCCAAACACTCGGTATCCTTGCTTTCAGCATCAATAACTCCGTAAATCTTTTTGTATTTGTAAACTTTAATTTGGCTTCCGATCATGGATGTTAATCTGTGTTTACTAAGGTAGCGCTTTGGGCTAGTTGGTATTATAGAACGAAAATAGATCGCCCTGTGTGAACGGACATGAAAAATGGTGCGTCACTGCGCCCTTCCTTCCCGGGGTGAATCGCTTCTCAACCTCCTGGAGACTCATTTTGAAAATCTTACTTGAACCCTTTTATAATGTACGTGCACTGGGGTGCTGCTTTTATCTTCAATATCAGAGGTCTCTTATAAGCAGGGTATACATTCCGATTTTCTAACCATTTTTTTCTTCTACCGGGGCATCCTACGGATATAATGCGCCGAAAGGAAATGTAATATCTTTTAGCATAAGCGTTATTATCGCTTTCATTTACATACTGCATTTCCTTGATGGGCCACCACACACTGAACACACGTCTAAACGTTCTTATATTTGCGAAATGCGTTTGCATTGAGTGTAAGGTGTCATCGTGGTGTGACGTGGCACCGCAACTAGCCATTCCCATCTCCGCGAAAAGTAGTGTGTCTCATAACACTGTACGAGCTTAAGTAAAAAAAAAAGCGCCACAATTTTTTAAATGTAGCCAGTCTTGCACCAAGCTGTTAGAAGCAGCCAGAACTATAAAACATCACCAGAAGAGATATCACTCGGAAAATTTTGCTTCTTTTCCAAAGGGTAACATCGGCTTGAGTAACGAAATTGTGAATGTCGCTGCTGAGAGGAAAAATAAATAAATAGGCAACAGGGCATTTCTGAGTGAAGTTGAAACCATGGTTCAATAGCAACCAGAGCAGTTTATTTGCCTTGGCTAGAGCAGAACCACTTCTGTTTTGTTTGTTTTGGTCTTGGTTAGTCTATGTCTTGCTTTCTAGTCGCAATGGTTTGTTTACGTCAGCAGCTACAGCTGATCTATTTCGTCGCATTTGCCGGATAGATTGTTCATATTGGAAAGGTACAGCACAAAAAGAACACAAGACGAACTGTCTCAACTGTGTAAAATATGAAAATACAAGGTAAAAAACAACTGCGGCTCTTTATTTGCGAACAATAATATTTTATTTCCACACCAGGATAAAAGAACATGGCAGCTGGTAGAGGCTTACTTGATCCGAAAAAGACAGTCGCAATTTTTAAGCCAGCCTTCAGTTATACTAGTAGAAAGGAAGGTGTAGTTCCTGGATAATTCATAATCTTGTCCTTAGTGTTACGGGAGATAGCAGGGAAACAAACATCCCCCCACAATATATTATCCGGTGATTGTGACTTATATGTTTTAACCCCTTGCATTGTGCTTCGCGCAAGTGCTTAGGATTCTTGTTATCGCTTGAAAGACTTGTATAAAAATTTGTTTCTTTCCATTAAAATTTAGCTGCGAGTCAGCGCACGTCTATCCGTCTTTTCGCCTTGTGTCCTTTTGCTCTGGTACCTTTCCAATATGAACTAATACCAACTTGCCCAATTGTCTATTCTTCGGATAGATTGTTGTTTATACTAAAATTACACGTAATTGACAATTTCCGCTGTATTCTACTAACTAGCGGACACAAAATTTACGGTATATTCGTGATAGGAAGCTCCAATAATTGGAGAACCCAACGCGCTCTCGCGTGGGGCTCGCGCAGATGCTCGCATGTGCAGTCGCGTTCGTGTTCCTCGCTGCAAGCCTGAGGGGCTCATCTACGTTGCATTCCCACTGCAGGTACTTCTTTTAGTCATTTGATAGGCGACTGACTTGCTTTTTGTTTACTGAAGTTTTAATTATTCATGATGACG
Organism: Amblyomma maculatum; assembly: GCF_055883805.1. Taxonomy (NCBI): domain Eukaryota; kingdom Metazoa; phylum Arthropoda; class Arachnida; order Ixodida; family Ixodidae; genus Amblyomma; species Amblyomma maculatum. The sequence goes on from NC_139353.1 coordinate 134,240,465, forward strand.
CAAGCGTGTCTCTTTTTTGTTTTCACTATAGCAGTAACTGAACCTGGCGATCGATGGGGCCGCACCTAATAAAATGTCTGTTACAAGCGAGACTGAGTATACCAAAATACAAGGCTAACTTCTCCTTTATAGCCGACTGTCTTCGACATCCAATGTCTGTTAAAAAAAGGTGCATTTACTAAATTTTATATGACGACCATCCATTTGGGTAAACGGTGTTTCTTATATCCGACTGCCTGTTACATCCATGTCTTTTTTAACGGGGTTCGATTTTATAGCAGTAACATTATCTGAACGATGACGTCAACAATTACCTGCCTCTCCCACAAGCGACAGTAGATGTAAGAATTAAATTGTTAGGGGCTCCGTGATGGGGCTTGTTGCCTTCTTGTGACTATCAATTTGGGTTTGCTGGTAATACATGACTTGGAATTATAGGTGCACATGCAGGTGAGGACCATGAAGGAAAGGATAAACACGAGCGCTAACTCGCAACAATTTGGTTCGAGTCACAGAGGCATATGGTTTGGTTTGTGAGGTTTAACGTCCCAAAGCGACTCAGGCTATGAGAGACGCCGAAGTCTAGGACTCCGGAAATTTTGACTACCTTCTTTAACGTGGGCTGACATCGCACAGCACACGGGCGCCTTGCTTTTCGCCTCCATCGAAAAGCGGCCGCTGGCACAGAGGCATACAGCAAATCGTTATATTGAGGAAAAAAGCGGAAGGTGTCTTGATGACCGCATCCCTGAACACCGCAGGAATGTGTGTAATGTGTGGAGAGGGTTCCTCTAAGCACCCTGTAGAAAATTTAAAGCAAAAACTTGTCAAAATGTGGAACGTAGCGTAATTTCAAGTGCTAACCTAAGTTCTAAATCCAAGTGTTCCACTATCTCCCATGCACGAGTGAGCCATCGTCGCGAAAAGCAGGTCCACATGGACGCCCGAAACCATTCATAGATTAGCTGATTCCTATGTTTGGAAGCCATCTATTGTCCTCTGTGCAAAAAGAACTGAAATGTTTGCATAGTCCATGAACATTTTGCCTGGTGCGCCTGCGCGAAGTCACGCGACGACTTGCCTTTATTAGCTGCTTACTGACTCGAAGTAAATCGTCGCAAGTTAGCGCTCGTGCGTCCTGTCCTTACTAGTCTTCGCCTCGAAGTGCGCTCGTACTTCGGTGTCACCTAAGTGAAAGGCCACATGATCATGACTTTAAGACGCTTCCTCCTTCTCATTGTTCTCACGTGCCAGGAATGCGTAAGATGCCAAATTTTGGCGGTTGCACATCTAAATTTGAATGAAACCATTGTGTTGGCCGTAATCGGGTTAGGTTCCGAACCAATTCTGGCACAATTTGGACGATGCCTAAATTTGGTTTCCACAGCCCTGCGCGGCGGATATCTCTATGCGCGCCCTTAGTGTGTTGATCGCCCAAATGGAGTTTAGTTTTTTCTGTGCTTTTTTTTCGCGCTCGCACTCCGGGTGCGTGGCGTCTACTTCTCCTTTCTTAATTGTTTGTTTTTGTTTTCTTACGTTCTCTACTCCCCCCCCCCCCCCCTTTTTTTTTTGCCTTGCGATTATCTTCGCGGGGCGTACTACTGACAATGGCTTGCTCTGCGTGCGCGACTCAAATTGGCTCTCTTGTTCGTTGGTTAGCTAGGTTGTGCTCCAAGCAGGCATTCTATGCGCTCGGTCTGGTCCGCAGCACTGTAGGCCTATGGCTCAAAGTTGGCAAAAAAACAAGAAAGTAGTGAGCAGCACTCAAATATCAGCGGTACACAATGAAGGGCAGGAAAATTTAACGAGAACCCACTGCTCATATGGTATTCCAACAAAAGGTGTCATGGCAGTTCGGTTTGAGTTAGACCTCCAGACAGAGCCGGTTTCTGCGTATGGTGCGCTGATGAAAATTAAAGCACAATGAGGGCCTCGCAATGACATACATACAAGGGGAGCCAACAGCCACTACCCACACAAATGAAACCAAGGGGTGTGCGTGCGGGGGGGGGGGGGGGGGTGAGTCCAATGCAAAATAAATAATGCAGCGTCATTCGAGAACTTGTTATAAAGTAGCAGAAAAAAAACGCATGCAAGCTGTGGAATCCTAAACAGTGAGCTCTGAATTTCACGCTAGCATTAGAAATTAGACGAATTATTGGGACACCTAGCGTCACTATTGACATGGCATTACATTTTTAATATTGCGGCAGTATGGATTCGGCGGCTTACTGCTGTTACGGAAAATATCCTACTGCGGTTTTCCGCACCTCACGCACGTCCTGCGAGCCTCTATTGTGGTTTTCTTAAAGTGGTAATAAATGCACTCTGAAGTCTAGTTGCAGTTTCGTTCATTTAGTTTTCGTTTTTGTTCTTTTATGTATGATAACTGGAAAGTAATTTGATAATAAACCGGTTCCATATCGGAAGTAATTGTAATTTATTATGAATAGTTTTCGGAGCCGTAATTGGTATTGTTTATTTATTTCTTTTGAAACGGAATTATTCCGTGTATGCATCAGCGGCATGTTCTAATATATGCAATTAGATACCTCCTAATATTCGTTAGGTTACGCTTGGCGAGAGTTTTTATAACCGAGGCCTGCTCCGTAATATTATGGCTGGGACTGTACATACAGCGCGCCAGTGCAGTGCTGACGTGATCGTCGTTGCGTCAGCCTTCTTGCCAACTCGACTTCTGTGCTGCTTCGCTTGGGCAGTGGAGACTGCTGGGGCGAGCAAGCACGCGACGAAGCGAGTGGCGAGAAAGCAGGCGACTGGTGCCCGCGCGTGAGCTTCGTATCCCCGCGCGTGAGCTTTGTCTACCCGCGCCCCCTTCCCACCCCCAGTGGTGGTAGTGGTCGAGCTGCCAAAAAGGGGCGCGGAAAAAAAGAAAAATAAGTGCGTCGTGCAGTCCCCTTATGTTCTTCCCACCCTCCCATCTGCGGAGCAACGTAAAAAAGCCCCACCGCTGAGCCCGGCAGCTCTGGCCGGTGCTCTTGCCCTCCTTTAGGCGAGAGAGGGAAGGCAGAAGAAAAGGGAAAGGAGGAGCTAACTGTGATACGCCGCGTGGTGCCAGTTTGCCGAACTAAAAACCCGTGTCCCGGAAAGCTGGGCATTCACGTCGACTGTACTTTTTGTACGCTTACGACGTAATATCAACCTTTCCAGACGTCTTAAATTTGCCTGATCTCAGTGCAAGTACTGTCATCGAAATACTTAGCATAATGTTTTCAAGATATCGCATAGCATCAGAAGTTTGCACCGATAATGAACTGCAATTTTCTTCCCGCAAGTTTGAACGCTTTCAGAAACTGTGTGACTTTAAGCACGTGACATCTAGCGCACAATTTCCGCCCTCCAGTGGCCTTGCGGAAAAAGGCATATAGGTGATCATGAGGATTCTTAAAACGACAATCGAAGGAAATGAGGATTTTTGGCCTGGCGTACTGATGTACAGAACAAGTCCTTTAGAAGACGGCCCATCGCCTTGAGAGCTGCTTCAAGGAAGGAACCTTCACACTCCTTTGCTGGACATCCATCCGCCCGCAGTCGATCATCGAGGTCAGCAAGCACGAGCAGTCATGACACTACCGCCGGAACCAGCCACCTTTTGAAGACGGTGATGTCGTGTGCATAACATGGTCATGATGGGCAAGAAAAGGTCGAGCTATTGCACCGGCCGAACCGTTGTCCTACCTCGTTCAAGTCGCTGAAAGCTTTTTGCAGCGCAACCGGCAACACTGGATCGCGACCAAAGAGCGATTAGCTTCATGCTCATCGAATGACCGCTGACGCCCAATGAACTGAAACCCAACATGCGCCATTATGGCCACAGGACCCTGCAGCCACTGGTGCGACGGCCCAGCCTTGCACTTCCAAGGCGAACGACGCGACCTACAAGGCCACCCATACGTTTAGCCTTCGACATGAACTTTAAACAAATTACCAACGGCTAATCAAGAACATTATGGATGTACCATATCAGGGCTGGTGCATGCCTGTCATCAACAGCCGGTCGAGAGCAACGTGCTCCCTTATCCTCTGCTTTTTTAATTCTAACCTTTTCTCTCCAAGGCCCTATAAATGCACGGACCGCAATAAACCAGTCATTGTTTCCCGAATTCGTGCCGCTTGTCTTTGCGATACAATTGGCTAACTGTTAGGGCTAATTGTGTAGCTAACTAGTCCTAATTAGCCATTAGTCATGACTAATGACAATGAGTAGCTATGACGTTATCACATGGTTACGTCATTGCCTGTGACCTCATGATGACGTCACGTCTGTTGATGTATAATAACCAGAAGTGACATCATAATGACGTCAGATCCAGTCATGAAGTCTCGACTGGCGATGGCGGAACCAGGCGAAGCTAACCCCGCTACGCGTTTATCCAGGCATCCGTGCGGCGCCATTCCTTTCGTGCTTCCTCGAACGCCACATTACACAGCATATAGGAGCACAGTCAGTGCAGCAGGCATCAGCGACATTTTAAATTGTGTTACAGTAAAGAAAAGGCGCAGTATCTCGATTCTACGCGGGCACCTTAACCGAGTTGTAAGGAAAGCCGACACTGGTGCTTAACCATGTCTTTCCTTAGCAGAACCAGTAGTCACCGCATATCACTGTTGGCCACAAGCGAATCCTGACCGTAGCAATGTGCCTGCAGCTCTCTACCAGGTTTATAAACCAGAGAGCTGCAGGCACGTTCTACCAGGTTTATCGGGGTTAAATAATAGCCAATGTTGGTTCTGGCACGAATCTCATATAAACGCAGAAATGATATAATTCTGCCTGTGCCTGGCTACGAATCCGTTTGAATTCAGGTCGATAAACCAGAAATTCACATCGATAATAAAAGCACAGTCATTGGTAGTATTTATAGGTCCCCAAGTTCATCCACTGCTAACTTTTGCAAAGCCTTTGATAACGTTATTAGCATTGTTACTTCAGAAAATCAACCAATAATTATACTGGGCGACATTAATATAAATCTTCTAGACACAAACTATTAACAGGTCGCTGTGTACATTAACTGTTTTAGCGACTACAGCTTCTAAACCTAATGTATCGAACCACACGCATTGTTAATGGCTCGGGTGTATTCATAGATTATGCTCAAAATAATCTTTCATCCCGAGATGGTTTCACTCTTCAAGCAAGCATTACTGATCATTTTTCGTTAGCACTGCATTTTACCGACTGTAGCCATGCCAGGAACAAACGTTTCTCTGAATCGATATTTGATCTTGTTAAATATTTTGGAAAATAATCGCCAAAGCAGACTGGCCCTGCGCACAGTCTGCCTATACAGAATTTTCTTCAATCACGTGTAGGTACCATAGTCTCCTGCACAAAATTTACAATGCTGTAAAAATATGCATAACCTTTTAACCCTGGTTACCCACCCGCTTGCTTGAAAGCCTGCGCGCTAAATACAATATGATCAAAAAGTCAAAGCCAGTCATTTAATCTACTAGAAACGCTATAAGACACACCGTAACACATTAAACATTTTGTTAAAAAACGCCAAGGAAAGTTGAGGGCGAAATACTACGCTTCGGAAATGAGAGCTCAAAAAAGGGGAAAATAATTAGCTAGTTTTTAATAACCACATTACAAATACTTTTGTAACGTACATATAGTTCACGATGACGGATACAATGAGTAAACCTGAAGGTACAACTAACACCTGCAGCACAATTTTTCTGCTCCATCATCCGTGTCCGTTTCCGCAACCCCTAGATACCACTCACAATGCACGCATGGTTTTTATTCTCTTTCCTGCCAGGCAAAACGAAGTTGGTTTTATAACCATCCTGAAGCAGACGAGGGCAGGATTTGATAACTTCCATGCCAATTTATCAAACCCATTGCTGTTATCATCAGTGAAGTACCTCATTACACAGTCAATATTAAATTGAAGACTTCTTTCTATCATAAGCAATTAAAATGAAAATTGGTTACACCGATTTTTGAAAAAAGAACAAAAGAAAACAGTCATGAATCATTAGATTATTGAAATGTTCACTTGTGCATCCCTCAGTCGGAAGACTGACTTTCAGCCACGTGTTTTATTTCAGCCGCGTTTTCGTATTTCGAGAGTGAGTCTGTGCAATGTGACGAACTGGACACTATGGAGAAATGTTGACCTAATATGTCTGCTGGTGCTTCTTTGCTTGTTTAAAGGTCCCCTGAAACGGCCACCAAGAAGCCACTGATAAATGTGTTCAGTGTGTAGAACAAATCCTTTTGAGCATTAACCCAAAGTATAACTCCTTGGCACAAAGCCAGCGATTTATTAGTAATTTTTAAAAACAGCGTTTTTTGAAATTCGCGGGCCCAGAGGTCGTCACTTGGCGATGTCGCATGGAACTATTTCCTTAAACCGTGACGTCACGGGTGAGTTGACTGGGAAGGCTTGATAGAAGCTGCTATTCGCTGCGGCCACTGCAGCCACGACGTCACGGACACACTTCCGGTAGCTGCGAAAGTCGTCTGCTCGTGCGCTGCTCGAACTATGTGCGGGCTGTTTTTACACAGCTCGCCGCCCTTATCGGTTAAGCAGCCATTGCCCATCAAGTACAACAACCGAAGCGACGCAGTGATCGGCGGAACGAAGCTGCATTTACAAATATTTTATTTATATAACGTGGTTTCAGGAGTACCGGAGTGTCGTCCGACGAGGCGTCAACAGCACGGTCAAGCACCGCACGATGGTAGCACCTTCTCGACCGCCGTAAACACCGCCGCTGTGGCCCCTCCTCCCGCATACCGTTCGCGAACGACACGGCGGATCGTTAGCACCGATGTCAGAAATAAAGCGGGGTAAAATTTGTTGGCGTCTGAAATACTGAGCCGAACATCAAGTATGAAGCCCTCGTGGGGATCACTGACCCGCAAAAAATTGCTGGTAAGAGCGATAGCCGTGATACAAGCAAGTTTCTGCTCAAGCCAGCTGCCGCTGGTGCATTTCGGCTCGTCCGATCTGCTCGTACTAGTTCTGCGATTAATACGTCACCAGAGTTAATCCTATAATTATTTTACTATGGCAGGATTCACATAAGGCAGTTTCATAAGTAGGCGATTTATGACAGCGTTGATCAGGTCCAAAGCGCCGACCGCCGCGGCTTCGAAGTGAAACAATTCAGGCCTAGCGACGACTAGGGACGGTCACGCACGGCGCCGTCGTTCGCCGCGCTCGCGCGCCCCACCCCCGCAGTAATTGTGTAACGTACATCAGCCTGCTCGTGTACTTTCATAGCTAAGGCCGCGCATTTTTTGACGTTTGCTCAGCAACAAGCCGTTCAAACGATACTGCAGGCAAAACAAGGATTCAGTACGCAGTCGCTGCGCTGTCGGCCGTAATCGAACACATCGGGAGGCACCATATTCTATACATCGATCTTTAAACGCGATACAGTGGGCAAACGAATAACTTTGTGAAGCAGACCCGCTAATATGTTTCGCGCATTCGAGCAGCCGGCGAGTAGCCTCCGTCAACAGACGCCGCCATAACCTCGGTTAACGACGCAAACCGAGGTCCCCAAGCTCGGTTTGCGATAACCGCGGTTAGTGGTGTAACCATGGTTTGGTCCACCGTGTAAAATGGGCTAACCACGGGTTCGCGGTTACACTAACCGTCGCTGCGCGAACTGGCGAACTCCTTAGGCATGAGCGAGCGAGGACGGGTTGACGCGAGTACGCCAGCAAGCGAGCGAGCGCGAGGCAACCGGCAGTTCGTCGAAGTGACGTATTTCTGGGCGGAGCTTTGAACTTGCTTGTATTCGTTATTTTTTTATGGCTCCATTCGGCGTACGAGTTCAGAGGGAAAATTGGAAGGGTCATTTTTAATCGCCGATATCTCTGGTGTTGCAGAAGCTAGATCGAAACTTTTTGCTGGAGAATGATAGGTGGTTCAATATTTATCAGTGTTATGGCGTTGTTCACGCTTCTTGGTGACCCATTTCAGGGGACATTTAACATAAGGGACTGTAACAAAGGGAATTGTATATGCAGAATATTTACCATCCAGTTGGCGCACTTGGTCCCAAATTTTTTAGACGTAACAGAGCTGTTTATAGATTGCACATACCACTGCCACGATTCCCTTTCAGCATTCCGGCGAATATGCCGTGTCGTTTCTCTAGGCCTCTTGAATTCTATGAGGTTTCTTGACTAGGATATTAACAAAATATTCCCGAGTATTTATTTTTCTTTTTTTTCTCTCATGGCATTATCGTGTGTACAAAATAATTTGATTTGGACGCACTAACCCTGAGGACTGGTCAATAGATATGTGTGCCCCATCAAGAATACATTTTGTAAACTTATCATTGAATTCATCCCATTTAAGCCTTCCGAAACTACTTCGAGGTTGGCTTCAGACTGAAATTGTGGCCAGTCAGCCAAGTGTATCTTCCAAAGCTGTGGTTTGCTTGGTATGATTTGTACGATGATGTCATACTTATTAGCAGTGGGAGATGATCACTCCTATACGGATGATCTAAAACATTCAAATTCAAATAATAAAACAAAATGTGAGCTAGAAGCCAGATGGAAAACACTAATTTTCCCCGTGCTTAAGGAACAGTTGGTTGGCTTGTCTGTGTTTATCAAGCAAATGTTGTTGCACAGAATAACAGCCTCTTTTATTTGTCCTTTTGGATACGTGTCTTCACTTCCCCAAAAGGCGAGGGTGCGTTAATCTCTCCAACCACCAGATATGGGTATGGTAGCTGGTTTAAAACGTCCTCTAACTCATAAAAAGCTAATTTCATGTTTGGCTCAAAGTAGACGCAGCACACTGTAATCCTCTTAATTGTAAGAAATGTGGCTGCCGCAGCCTCAAACCTAGTTTTTCTTGATGTTCATATGATGGTATGTTAGTTTTAACAATGATTACAATATCACAGGGGAGTCGGTGCCCCCAGTCATGGTGCAAAACTTTATTTTTTAATATATTTGCATGTTCCTTACCTAGGTTCGGTAAACATAGCGCAAGAGTTTGAACTGACACGAGGATGCCTCTTATATCAATGTAATTGTTTAGAAGTCCTCTGCAGTTTCACTGGACGAGGAACGCCATCTTATCCAAGGATAAAAGAAAAAACCTAGGTTTTTTTTCTGACCCGGTATTTCGGGCATTTTCTTTTTTAGATCGCTCCAAGGACCTGCGCCGCCTCCCTGACGTGAACGGCGCCGGATTTTCATTGGTATTTGTGTCCATTGTATCCACAGACACAACGGAGGATTGTGCAGAACTCGGATAACCGTTTGAGTTACGTCTCAGCATGTGAGGGGGCGCCTTTTGACACGCTCTTATGGAGGTCTGAACCGCCTGGTTGGTGCAAGAGTCTGGTTCCGTTCCACTCTCGAGTTCATTATACTGAAATCCTTGTGCCTGTCGTTTCATGCGCTGCTGCTTGACAGGCGGTTAATGCTTTTGCGCAATGTGTTTGCTTTCTAAGGGCCATTTTGGAAAATGTTTGGTTGCGGGTAAATGACAACCACCGCAGATTAGGCATTTCAGTTATGCATTAGGCCATGGCGTGCCCTATTTGTGTCCCCGCAAGCTGCAAGTGGAGCACATAGCTGCCCCTGCGTTTGAATATTGCTATCTACAATACCCAAACTTCGGACATATAACAGCAACTCGAGGATGGTACAGAAAACCACGGACTACAAAAAGCCACAGTCAGAGTTTCTAGGGAAGGCTGTGCTTCTAAAAGGGATCATGACGGTTTCTTTGCCACCAATCAGGCATGCCTGCAGGATTTAGCACTTATGGCAATGGAAATAGCTCATTAGTTCCACAGTTTTAGGTGGTCTTCAAAGTCGTCCAAATATACCAAACAAATTTGCCACTTCAAGGCTGCCAGGATTGTGTCCATTACTCGTTGAAGTGTGGCTGGTGCCGAGTAGAGGGCAAATGGCATCACTTTGAACTCAAAAAGACCGTCCGGTGTGATGAATGCGGTCTTCTCGCGATCTCTTTCGTCGACCTCAATTTGCTAATATCCGCTTTTCAGGTCCATCGATGAGAAGTACCTTGCATTGCAGAGCCGGTCGAGAGTGTCGTCGATGCGGGGAAGCGGGTAGACATCCTTCTTCGTTCTGCTATTCAAGCGGCGGTAATCAACGCAGAAACGAAGTGTGCTGTCTTTCTTCTTGACCAAAACGACTGGTGCTGCCCAGGGGCAGTTCAATGGCTGGATTACGTCATCAAAGAGCATTTCCTCAACTTGATCGCGAATGGCCTGGCGTTCTCGCGGCGATACACGATAAGGGCTTTGGCGCAGAGGTCGGGCGTGTTCGTCCGTTATTATGCGATGCTTGGCCAGTGGTGTTTGTCGTACCTTCGATGACGATGAGAAGCACTCCCCGTAGCTTCGAAGCAGACTGAGAATCTGGTCTTTTCCTGTTGTGGGTCAATGCCGGGTTGATGACAAATGTGGGCTGACGGAATAGGTCCGGTGCGTCTTCCAGCGTTTGGTCGTGGAGGGTGAATACGTCTTTGAGGTCCGCTAATTCGTCGAGAAAGGCGATCGTCGTGCCCTTGTTGAGATGCCGGTATTCTTCGGTGAAGTTTGTTACCAGAACCTGAGCTTGACCTCTCCGGAATTTCGTGATGCCTCTTGCGATGCCGACACCTCGTTCTAAGAGCAATTGGATATTTCCTTCGACGATGCCTTCAGCGGTTTCGATGTTGGCGCTACCTACGCAGACTGCGATACTTGATCGGGGCGGGACGTTCAATTCTTCGTCGAGGACGTTTAGAGGGACGTGTTGCATCGACGTCGTCGTAGCAGGAATGGCTTTGTCTGCAGAGAGCTTGATGAGCTTGGATCGCGGGTCGATGATAGCCCTATGTTCATTTAGGAAGTCCATGCCTAAAATCATATCGCGGGAGCACTGCTGCAAGACCACACAGCTGGTGGGGTAAGTACGCCCATTTACGGTTATTCTTGCTGTGCATCGTCCCGATGGAGTAATCAGGTTGCCACCTGCTGTGCGAATCAGCGGGCCATCCCAAGCGGTGGTAACTTTTCTCAGCTGAGAGGCTAACGGTCCACTAATGACTGAATAGTCAGCTCCGGTGTCTACTAGGGCAGTGACTCTGCGACCGTCGACATCAACTTCAAGGTCACTTGTTCGCGTCCTCGCATTGCACGTGGGCCTTAGTGTCCGATCTCGGCTCCGTCGTTTCTTCAGGTCATGGCCGGGGCATACCGTTGTTAGTTCGCTGGGCGGTGGTGTCTGCTCGCACTTTGGTCGTGTTGTCGTCGATGACGCCGTGTGGAGCGGCGGTGAAACGGCTGCGTCGTCGTTAGTGGTCGTCGGCGGCGGAGGATCTTCCTCTTTTCGCCGTTGAGCAACCTCACCTCCAAAGGTTGCTGCCTTTAGTTTCCCCTACGGGGGCTTGGGGACCTTCCGCGCACACTATCATCATAGTTACGTCCTGGCGACGCAAAGCGGGCCCTGTACGGTGATGGAGACCTGAATCGATGGCTTGGTGGCGCAATCTCACCGCTACGCAGATAGTTGTTGATTTCTTGCGGCCGTTCACCTGGGCGTGGTCGTGGAGCGTCGACTGCAAATCCGCGGAGACCGATTCGTCGGTACGGGCACTGCCGCAGAATGTGGGCGGCCTCACCGCAGTGGAAGCATAATGGCTGGTTGTTCGCTGTCCTCCATGCGTCGCACTTCCTGGGGCTTGTTGGTCGTTGGTAGGCTTGGCGGGCGGGAGCAAAGGGGCGGTTTTCAGGAACAGGCCGGTAGCGGCGAGGGCTCGGAAAGTCATCACGTCGGGGCGGAGGGCGACGTAATGCACCAGCGTAGTTCATCGCTGGTGCCTCTTGTGCTGGAACAGTGGCAGCCGTCGCTTCAGGAACGCCCAGCGCCTGCTGAACTTCTTCACGGACGACGTCCGCGATCGTCGCCACCTGGGGTTGTTGCGATGATGGCTGCATTCGGTGGAGCTCTTCTCGCACGATCTCCCGGATGAGGTCACGAAGGTTCTCTCCACTTGCAGATGCGTTGGGGTAGTGGCTTGAGTAGTCTGGCTGAAGTGGCCGCTCGTAGTGGCGCATCCGGGTGTACAACGCCTTCTCGATGGCAGACGCTTCCGTTTCAAATTCCGCCACTGTTTTTGGCGGATTTCGGACAAGATTTCCAAAAAGCGATTCTTTGACGCCTCGCATTAAAAGTTTGGCTCTCTCACCTTCCGTCATGTTAGGGTCGGCGCGGCGAAAGATGCGCTTCATCTCCTTAACGTACGCCAGGACAGACTCGTTAGGAAGTTGCAGTCTTGACTGAAGGAGGGCCTGAGCTCTTTCCTTTCGGACGATGCTTGAAAAGGAAGTCACAAACGCTTCCTTGAAAGTCTCCCAATCCTTCATAGTTGCCTCATGATTTTCGAACCAAACTCGGGCATGTCCTTGAAGAACAAAGTAGACTTGCCTAAGTTTCGCGGCGTCATTCCAGCCGTTGAAATCTGCCACACGGTCGAAAAGGTCCATCCAATCTCTTGCATCTTCATCCGGTAGTCCTTGGAAGCAGGGGGGCTCCCGGGGTTGGAAGAACATAACCGGTGCTGTAGGCTGGGCCATTGTCAGCGTCAATGCCTTCCGAGGTCGAATGGGGTCAAGCAGTAGACCGTGTTCGGGTTGTAGGCCTTGAAGTCGCCGGCTGGCTCGGTGACCTGTAGGCTGGTCTTCCAGGGCGACAGGAACACGGCTTGGGTCTTCGCTTGAAGGAACAAAGGCAGCACCTCCACCAGATGTCACGTAGTGGTGACGAGGTCGACGACACAATTGAAGGGTCGATGATTGCACTAAAGAAACTGTTTATTTGGGCTGACTTGCGCCCGCAAAAGAACTAAGCAACTCGTCGGCGGCGATAGAAACAAACGTGCTCGTCGATCGTCGAACAAAGAATACCCGTCACACTCGGCAGCGCTCAATTTAAAGGCTGCACAGAACAATCTAGATAACGTCGCAAGCAGCTACCAGCTCGGGCTGGAACATTGTGGAAAGACACCCGAGTGGCCGGAACCTTCGAGACAGATCTCGGTGCATCTTGTGCTACAACAAAACTGATAAAGGTGTGACTCGCGTCAATCGAGCATTAACAAACAAAGATTGCGGAACTGATACGCGGTCCAGAATCAGAGTGATAAGACTGTATGCCAGCGGCTGGTAAAAAACAACAAATACTGTTTCGAAGGTTTCGCGGCAATATCACCGGCAATTGTAATATTTCGTGTAGTTAGATTATGACCAGCCGGTTCATATGTATGAAACGGCACATTCTTCTCAACGGTTTTCAAGGACTCGAAAGCAAGAAGTGCATTTCGCACCTCACGATCCACGGCGTCAGTAGTGGGTTGCTCTGGCTTAAATTGCAGAGCAAATACTCCAGTATTATATATTTCTCAGAGAGACAGAGATGACCTGAAATGTGGCGGGTTTTGACTGTCAATTCATATAACATACTCGTCTTCGATACGCCAAGGCTGCTTAGGACGAAGGATGATTTTAGGTTGTTATTTGTGCCGGGTCCTGATGATCTTCGCTGCAACATCTTTCGTGCGGTTCCGCTTTTGCCGCTGATAAGTAATTCTTTTCCAGGCGCTCCTTCGCTCTGAGAAATAATAGGAGTAGGCAGCCTTTAAACTGTGCTGTTCCCCTCGTAATAGTCGAACATGTTGTGAGTAGACCCCTCCGGGGTGGCGCAGTGATTACGGCGCTCTATAACTGTTCCCAAGGACGCGGGATCGAATCCCGGCCTCGGCGGCCGATGGAGGCGAAAATTAAGGTGCCCGTGTGTTGTGCGAAGTCAATGCACATTATGAACCCCAGGCGGTCAAAATTTCCGGAGTCCTTCACTACGGCGTCTCTTATAGCCTGAGTTGCTTTGGGACGGTAAACCCCACAAATGCTGTGGGTAGTGTATTGCCGGTCAGTCGTCAACAAGAATGATGCTTGAGCTAGTTTGTGTCCATTTGGTGCAGTAGAAATGAATTGAGGTTCAATGAAAAGCATGATCAAGCTTACCTTCAATGCTGTTAGACTCCTCGAGTTTAGTAAGCAGACCGTAGGGGGTGCTGCAGGAGCAGCACCCTTGGAGGTATGCTGACAAAGGTCGCATTCTTCACTAGAATCCATGGTCTTGACTTGTCGGCAGAGGTTTCTGAAATCTTCAGGGCCTCTTCCTCGGGAACGTCGTTCCGTCGTTTGGAGTGTTCCGGCGAAGCCCTGCGCAAACAGAAAAAGGGAACGTTGATGGGAACATGGCGGCCGTGGCGGCCGGCAACAAGCCGGACGGCGGGGGCATGACGGATCGGATAGCAGAGTCCCAGATAGCGGCCACTGCGAGCAGGAGAAAACAATCCGGTTAAGCAGGAGCGCTGTCACAAACGCGTTCGTCGCTGGCTGTGACCATTCAAAGCGCTTCCAAGACAGCCTTGCAGTACCCTGGGTTCAGTTTTCGTGATACGGTGCTTTGACCCCATGAATATCAGTTTAAATGAGCATGTCTCTAGGGTAACGAATGCCGGTTTTCACATTCACGGTATTGCAAGAGCGTGCGACAAATTGTTAAAGACATTGAAACCACTTTGTTGGGATTGACGGGAGCAGGCAGGTGCCGGATACTGATACAAAATCACGTTTTCTTTTACCATGTGTGCATGAATAGTAGTTTGAGATAAAAAAAGTGGCTAGGACATATGGTGTTGGAGTTGTGTTCTGGGCCCCTAATAAATTTTAAAGAATATGTTGGCGAATGTGGCTCGGGAAATGCATGCTTGTCATGCGAATCATGAGTAATACCATGAAAAATGAATCTTGTGCACCGGATACCGTTATCTTGCGGTCTAGTTTATTTGTATCAAATTGGAAGGTATCAGCTTTAACATGGAGACCATTTGGGCTACTTGCTTCAAATCTAATATATTGAGCCAGAACAAGACAGAGACACAAGTACAAGGCACAGGGTTGGACAAGTGACTGAGGTTTACACGAGTGAACTTCAATTGAAAGCCCAGCGCTGTCCCGTCTACTTCTTTACTTTTGTTTCTGTGCCTTTCGCTGGTTAAATATGTTATGTTCAACTGGAAGATGTTTAAGTATACAATTACGAGATCATGACAAGGAAGACGGTACCACCTTGGCTGTGCATCGTAAGGAATGCGCAGGTTGTTCAGAGCTACGCCGATTTTGGCTGTTCATTCACTGCAAATCAACCGGCCTAGAGCTGCGCCCTTCTCTATATAAATTGTTGATATTTCGGCACGGATTGAACCTTTTGCGACTGAAGGAAGAAGGTAAAGAAAAGGTACAGGGCCGCTACTGGCTCGGTAGCTAAGACACCTCCGCTATAAATTCACGTGCACGTAGACTTCTTATTAGATTGCGTAGTGAAGCTGTTGCTTCGAAAGTATCTACGGTGCCCTTGAATCAAGACATGCTACCCCTAGATCACAGGGAGATAATCAGATTTCTTGGCTTTAGCAGAGCTTAGTACCTATTTGAGATAAATTGCGTATAATAAGTAGCTTACCTGATAGGTACTTGAGTTGAAGTGCAGCATAATAAGGGGAGGCAAATTAAAATAGCAGTAATGTAGCCACCAGCTATGTTCTGGAACGGGAAAATATTTGAAACGGGGGGTTGCAAACGGGAGGTATTACTTCAGTCAAATCACCTATAAAAATAGAACTTAAGGAATGCGTAAACAGTCCAGGGTTAAATATATTTGAGAAGAATAGAAACACACTAATGAGAAACAAACGTCGCTCGAGGCGAACTTGTCGAAACACAGGCGTCGGTAGGCTTCCCCAATAGCCATAAAGAATTTGAGAGGGTCGAGTTCCAGTTGGTCAACGATTTAGAGGAGACAGTATGCAGCAGGCTCAAAGCTAGATGCATCAGAAAGCACGTCTCTAAAAAAAACCTGCGTATTGGTAAACTACAATGCCTGCAAAGATGAGGTCAAATTTTGTATGGTCCAGGATCGTAACCAGCGGTGAGGCTTCCGATGGAGGAATCGAGCATTTCGTTGACAGGTTTATATATATATATATATAGGCTGCGTTTATTTAAGAAGCGTTGTGTTATGTTGGGTTTAGTGGCTCATAAGCAACTGAGGCTATCGTGCGCGAATAAGAGATTTAATATCAGTATGGTGCCTGTAGAGCTGAAATTTGTGTATGATGTTTGCTTCTTTCCAATCAATAAGAATGCAGGATGGGTCAAAAAGGTAATTTCTACTTTAAAGCAATGCCGGGTCCAAATGAATGTGTTCGTTGTAGAACTTTGTGAAATATTTTCTCCTCAATGCTTCAAACGTTTTACACGAGTACATGATGGGGTTTACAGTGAAGCCCACAAAGTATGCATGACATATGTGTTCCCTTGTCTTGTTTGTAGTTATATGTGAGATGTGTGTCCTATATAAAGGCTTCATTCATTTGATCACTTCCTTGAAACGTTCCTTTTGGGTATTGTAAGGTAACGCGAAGGTCGGACTTGGGGAATCAGGCTTTATTACAGACCTGAAGCCTTGGTCGCACACTGCAGCCAAACACACTCCGCGATGACGATGGGTATCTACAAGAGGGAGCAGGATGAAGATGAAGCAGCACGTTCAGCAGTGTGGAAGATGAAGCGCCACACAGTGCTCACACTATTTCGCCCGCGCAGGTCAAGCGGCCAGCCTGGCCGCAATTAGTCCGCAGGAATGCGCCGAACAAAAGGTTTCATACGTGAAACGTGGACAACTTCAGTGCCACGGCAACGACAGTCCGGAGGAGAGTAAACAGGGGAGACGCGATAGTTGACCGGGGAGGTTTTTGCAAGAACTGTGTAAGGACCAATGTAACGGTGCTGTAACTTTTCACAAAGGCCAGGAGTGCGTAATGGGGTCCAAAGTAACACCTCGTCGCCGGGACGGAACGAAACTTGGCGATGGGTTGCATCATAGCGGTACTTGCGGTCTTCCTGGCTAGCTTCCGTGTTGACGCGAGCAAGCCGGCGTGATTTGGCCACTCGGGAAAGGAACTGGTCAGGAAGAGAGGATGAGGAACTGGCATGTGTAGAAAGAAAAGAGGCGTCAAGAAAGGTAGCGGGAGAACGGCCGTAAACGAGGAAAAACGGGGTGTAACCTGTGGTCCGCTGTACAGCCGTATTGTAGGCGAACGTAACAAAAGGAAGTATTACGTCCCAGTTTCGGTGGTCCTGGTCGACATACATAGACAACATGTCAGAAAGCGTGCGGTGGAACCGCTCAGTCAACCCATTGGAAGATGAAGCGCCACACAGTGCTCACAGTATACTCGATTTCCATTCCCCCAACGCAGGCTTTATAAAGAGCAGTTTGTTATTTATTGCATTGTTACAAGTGGATTGCCATTTATCTCGCTGCGTAGTTCAGTTTAGTCGTTCAGTCGTGTCCGACTCTTCGTGACCCTATGGACCATGTCACGCAATGCTTTCCGGTCTCTCACTATCTTCCTAACATCACCTAACTTCGTCTGCAGCGCCTCGAGGCTGCCATCAAACCATCGTGTTCGCTGCCTACCACATCTCCGGTAACCCTCAATCTTTCCCAACATCAAATCTTTCTCCAGCGACTCCTCTCTCCTCATCAGATCACCAAAGTAGCTGAGCTTTAACTTTAGAATTTGACCTTCCAAAGAGCAGTCAGGATTTATGATCGACAATATCGACCTGATTTGATCGTCTGGCAGTCCAAGGAACTCTCACGAGTCTCCGTCAGCACCACAATTCCTACGCGTCAATTCTTCCGCGGTCAGCCTTCTTCACAGTCCAACTCTCCCATCCATACATCACAACTGGAAAGACCATAACACGAGTTATACGGACCTTGGTTGGCAGACTAATGCCTCTGCTCTTACTATGCTGTCGAGGGTAACCATGGCTCTCTTTCCCAGAAGCAGGCGTCTCCTAATTTCATGGCTGCAGTCTCCTTCCGGGGTATTCTTGGAGCCCAAGAAGAGAAAATCTGTCACAGCTTCCACTTCTTGTCCTTTGATGCTCCAGGACTTGATAGGGCAAGATGCCGTAATTTTTGTCTTTTTAATGTTTAGTTTAAGCCCAAACGTCTTTCTCTTATTCTACGCGCATCAGAAGTCTCTTGAGTTCCACTTCACTTTCTGCCATTAAAGTTGTATCATCCGCATATCTAAGGTTGTTGATACGTTTTCCAGCAATCTTCACTCCAGCTGAAGACTCGTCCAGACCGGCCTTCCTCATGATGCACTCTGCATATAGGTTAAATAGGCGGGGCGACAGTATGCAGCCTTGTCTCACTCCTTTCGCAATCGGAAATCAATCAGTAAGATCATGCCCAGTTCTGACTGTGGCGTCTTGCCCTTCATACAGGTTCCTGAGGAGACATATGAGGTGAATTGGAACTGCCATCTCTTGGAGAGCTTGCCACAATCTGCTGTGATCTAAGCAGTCAAACGCTTTCGCATAATCAATAAAGCAGAAGTAGATGGGTTTCTGGAACTCTTGGTTTTTCCATGATCCAGCGAAGGTTGGCAATTTGGTCTCTAGTTCCTCTGCCCTTGCGAAACCCAGCTTGCACGTCCGGAAGCTACGATCCACATACTGCTGCAGCCTACCTTGGATGAATTTCAACTTCACCTTGCTAGAATGCGAAATAAGTGCGATCGTGCGGCAGTTGGAACAATCTTTGGCACTGCCTTTCTTTAGAATGGGGATGTAAACTGACCTCCTCCAATCCTGTGGCCACTGCAGGGTTGTCCAAATCTTCTTACATGATGTATGCAGAATGTTAACAGCGTGATGGTTGAGGTTTTGAAGCAACTCACCTGGAATGCCATCAATTCCGCTAGCTTTGTTCTTAGCAAGGTACGCTAAGGCCCATTCAACATCATTCTTCAGAATTCCCGGCTCCGGCTCGAGATCGGTAATCACAGCCGTCTTATGTTGGGTTTGCACATCCAGGTCCTCCTTGTACAGTTCTTTTGTGCATCCCTGCCACCTTTTCTGTAACTCTGAGGCTTCCGTGAGGTCCCTGCCTCCTTTGTCCGTTATCACGCCCAGCTTAGCGCAGAAGCTTCCTTTGATATCTTTGATTGTTTTATACAGAGCTCCTGTGTTCCTCAATTGGCTGTTGTCCTGAACTGCTTGGCACTGTATGTTCAGGAAGGCATTCTTATCTCTTATTGCTATATTCTGAAAAACCGCTAAAACCTTGTATCTTTCTCTTTCCCCCATAACATTTGCCATCCTGCTTTCCTCAGCTATTTGCAAAGCCTCTTCAGATAACCAGTTTGCTTTCTTGCATTTCTTTTGCTTTGGAACTACCTTAGTTACAAATTTTTGTATTATGTCACGAACATCAGTTCACATCTCTTCAGGCTCTCTGTCTTCTAGATCTAATTCTTGAAATCGATTCCTCACTTCCACAGCATATTCTGATGGAATTTGATCCAAATCATACCTGAAAGGCTTTCTAGTTTTCTGCTTTTTCCTCAATCGAAGCCTAATTTTGGCAACAAGAAGCTGATGATCAGTGCCACAATCGGCCCCAGGCCTTGTTTTTACTGCTTGTATAGCTCTTATCCATCTCTGCCGGCAAAGAATATCGAGTCTGTACAGGAATCGATCTGATTCCTGTACAGATTGTTCGGTGAAGTCCATGTGTACAGGCGCCACTTGTGCTGTTGAAAATGAGTATTCGCTATGGTCAGGTTGTTTTCTTGACAAAACTCTGCTCGCCTCTGCCCAGCTTTATTTGGCTCACAAAGACCGAACTTGCCTGTAATTCCGAATATTTATTCACTCCCGACCTCAGCATTCCAGCCTCCTATGAGAAAAACAACGTCTGATGATGGAGTGCGGTCTAAAAGGCATTGCAGGTCTGCATAGAATCTCTCAACTTCATCGTCTTCAGCAGTAGTGGATGGTGCATATACTTGGATAACTGTTATGTTGAAAGGGTGACCTTGGATCCGAAGTGAAATCATTCGGTCGTGTTTGGGGTTGTACCCTAGCACTGCTTTGCCCGTTCGTCTGTTTACTAAGAGAGCGACCCCATTCCTTCTCTTGGATTCGTGTCAACAATAAAAGACATAATAGTCGCCGGAGGTAAATTCTCCCATTCCGGTCCACTTGAGGTCGCTGATACCCAAGATATCAATGTTCAATCTGTCAATTTCTCGCTTGACGACATCCAGTTTACCTTGAGTCATAGATCTTACATTCCATGTTGCTATGTGATATATCTCCTTGCGACATCGTACTTTCCGGTCGCTTCCCGACCCATCCACAACTGAGTGTCTTTTTGGCTTTAGCCCAGCCGCTTCATTCGTCCTGGAGCTACTTGGAATCGCCCTTTGTTCATCCCCAGTAACATGTGGGACGCCTTCCAACCTGGGGGGCTCATCTTCCGGCGTCATATCATTATTGCCTTCTCCTGTGAATCACATTCTGCTAGAAATCTCTGTCGTGACCTGTCCATCTTGGGTGGTGGCCCTACACAGCAGAGCTCACGACTTCAGTTCAGTTCAGTTCAGTCGTTCAGTCGTGTCCGACGCTTCGTGACCCTATGGACCATTTCGCGCCACGCTTTCCGGTCTCTCACTATCTTCCTAACATCACATAACTTCCTCTGCAGTGCCTCGAGGATGCCATCTAACTATCGCGTTCGCTGCCTACCCCTTCTCTGGCGACCCTCAACTTTTCCCAACATCAAATCTTTCCCCAGCGACTCCTCTCTTCTCATCAGATGACCAAAGTAGCTGAGCTTAAACTTTAGAATTTGACCCTCCAATGAGCAGTCAGGGTTTATGCTGGACAATATCGACTGATTTGATCTTCTGGCAGTCCAAGGAACTCTCAAGAGTCTTCGCCAGCACCACAATTCAAACGCGTCAATTCTTCGGCGGTCAGCCTTTTTCGCAGTCAAACTCTCGCATCCATACATCACAACTGGAAAGACCATAGCACGAGTTATATGGATCTTGGTTGGCAGACTAATGTCTCTGCTCTTTACTAGGCGGTCAAGGCTAACCATTGCTCTCTTTCCCAGAAGCAGTCGTCTCCTAATTTCATGGCTGCAGTCTCCTTCCGAGGTAATCTTAGAGCCCAAGAAGAGAAAATCTGTCACAGCTTCCGCTTCTTGTCCATTGATGCTCCAGGACTAGGTAGGGCAAGACGCCATGATCTTTGTCTTTTTAACATTCAGTTTAAGCCCAAACTTCTCACTCTCTTCTTGTACGCGCATCTCACGACTTAGTGTGCCAATTTATGGCAACCTTTAAATGGTACATTTATTTTCATCATTTTCTCTCTAGAGTTAGAGCCGCACATGCATCTGCTTTTTTATTTCTTTTGGTTCCTAAGTGACTGCGGACCCACCACCATTCTATGTGTTGTCCTCATGCAGTGACAATGGTTATGTTATGTATGATATTTCCAAGCAGTAGCGTGACAGCATTGCTGGGGTGGACGGCTGTGAGTAGGCTAAGGGAGTCTGTGTAAATGTTATTGTTTTTAATACCATCTTTCAATATTTTCTCTACAGCGAAATAGATGGCACAGCACTCCGCAATGAAGATACATGCGCACTGCGGAAATATTTACTTATTTTCCGGAAAATTACACAGTCTGCGGAAAGATGGATGTTAGAAGATACGGCGGAAGGTATGTCATTAATATAAATTAAAAACAGAAGTGGTCCATGAATAGAACCTTGCGGTACACCAGACAGTAAGTTAGTAAGCGGTGAGGTAGTGCTGTTAAAGAACACAAATTGACATCGGGTAAACAGACAAGCGGTGGCGTAGCGGTAGAACATCCGCCTCGCATGCAAGAGGACCGGGGTTCAAATCCCGGTGCCGCGAAATTCTCCACCAGATGAAATAGATTCGCGTGTCGATGGAATTGCATAGACAGGTTTGGGGTGCGACCTGATGCCGGTGAACACCTCCGGCAACGCACTCCCTCACCAGAACAGGAGTTGGCCACCCTGGTGAGGTAATTGGCCGCAACCTCCTATTATAAGCTCCATAAAACCCCAGCCCTCAGTCACCAGCGGCCGCCGAACAACTGACCACGGCGGCGGTGAGACCTGTGACGCAGCAGGGGGTGCTAAGAATGCCTGGCTCCGCTGGACAGGCCGCAATTGGAAACTGACCCTGACAACGCTTAATGCTAGAACACTAGCTAGTGAAGCTAGTTTAGCAGTGCTGTTAGAGGAACTAGAGGGCATGAAATGGGTTGTCATAGGGCTTAGTGAAGCTAGGAGGCCGAATCAGGCATATACTGTGTTATCGAGGTTTGCGAGAGAGGCGACAACTAGGAGTAGGTTTTCTTGTACGTATATAGCGGATAATATAGATGAATTCTATAGTATTAATGAGAGGGTTGCAGGCATCGTAATTAGGCTTAATAAGCGGTATAAACTGAAGGTTGTATAGGCCTATGCACCTACATGTAGTTATGATGACCAGGCAGTTGAAAGCTTCTACGAAGATGTAGAATCGGCAATGCGAAAATTAAAAACGCAGTATACTGTACTAATGGGCGACTTCAATGCCAAGGTAGGGAAAAAGCAGGCAGGAGACAAGGCAGTAGGTGACTATGGCATTGGTTCTAGGAATAGCAGCGGGGAGTTACTAGTTGAGTTTGCAGAGCGCAATAACTTACGAATCATGAATACCTTCTTCAGCAAACGGAATAACCGGAAATGGACATGAAAAAGTCCTGATGGAGAGACTAAAAATTAAATAGACTTCATAATGTGCTCTACCCCCGCCATTATGCAAGAGTTAGAGGTAATCGGGAAAGTGCGATGCAGTCACCGCAGGATAGTGAGGTCCCGAATTAGCCTAAATCTGAAGAAGGAACGCAACAGATTAGTAAGAAAGAAATTTATCAACGAATTAGCGGTGAGGGGGAGGGCAGAAGAGTTCAAATAGGTATTCAGCTCTAACTGAGGATGGCGACATCACCCTAGAGGCAAGGAAAAATAATTTCAGAGATATCATTACTGAGTGCGCGGTAGAAGTAGGCGGTAGAATACTTAGAGAGGATACCGGTAAGCTGTCGAAGGAGACGAAATATTTGATTAAGAAACGCCAGAGTATGAAAGCTTCCAATCCAACAGACCATATCGAATTGGCCGAGATATCAAAGCTAATCAATAAACGCAAGGTGGCCGATATAAGGAAGTATACCATGGAGAAAATTGAGCATGCTGTAAAGAAAGGGGGAAGCCTTAAAGCGGTAAAGAAGAAATTGGGCATAGGCAAAAACCAGATGTATGTGATAAGGGGCAATGTGGGCAACGTCATCACTAATATGGACAAGATAGTCAAAGTAGCCGAGGAGTTCTATACAGATATCTATAGTAGCCAAAGTAGTCAGGACCGTAATGAGATTGGCGGTAGAGAAAAACAGTCAGACGTTCCACCAGTGACGAAGGACGAGGTCAAGAAAGCACTAGAAACTATGAAAAGGGGGAAATCAGCTGGAGAGCATCAGATAACTACAGATTTGCTGAAGAAGGGGGGGGGATATCATGCTAGGAAAACTGGCCACCTTGTATACGCAGTGCCTGGTGTCATAGACGGTACCGGAACCATGGAAGAATGCAAACATTATCCTCATTCACAAGAAAGGGGACTCTAAGGATCTTAAAAATTACAGACCAATCAGCTTACTGTCTGTTACGTGTAAGGAATTTACTAAGGTAATCGCTAATAGAATCAGGACAACATTAGACTGCAATCAAGCAAAGGATCAAGCAAGGTTTCGGATACGGTACTCTACTATCGATCATATCTATGCCATCAATCAGGTGATAGCAAAATACTCGGAATATAACCAGCCCTTATACATAGCATTCATTGATTACGAAAAAAGCATTTGACTCAGTTGAAACCTCGGCGGTGATGCAGGCATTGCGAAATCAGGGGATAGACGAGCCGTACGTGAAAGTGCTGGAATATATATATATATAGTGGCTTCACAGCAACCATAGTTCTGCATAAAGAAAGTAACAAAACTCCCATAAAGAAAGGTGTTAGGCAAGGAGACACAATCTCCCCAGTACTATTCACAGCTCGTTTAGAGGAAGTATTCAGAGACTTGGAATGGGAGCAGTTAGGGATAAGGGTAGATGAAGAATACCTCACTAATCTGCGATGTGCTGATGACATTGCCTTGCTAAGCAACTCGGGGGATGAACTGCAACAACTACAACAGTTGCATCTTGCTTGTACTCACCTATGGGGCTGAAACGTGGAGGCTAACCAAGAAAGTTCTACTTAAGTTGAGGACAACCCAGAGGACTATGGAACGAAACATGGTAGGGGTAACATTAAGAGATAGAAAGCGTGAAGAATGGGTCAGAGAAATAACTCAAGTTACCGACATTCTAGTGGAAATTAAGAAGAAATAGACATGGGCAGGACATGTAGTGCGAAGAGAGGATAACCGATGGCCGCTGAGGGTAACAAACTGGATTCCAAGGGAAGGAAAGCGTAGCAGGGGGCGGCAGTAAGTTAGGTGGGCGGATGAGATTAAGAAGTTCGCAGGGGTCAAGTGGATGCAGCTAGCACAGAACCGGGTTAAGTGGAGAAATATGGGAGAGGCCTTCGCCCTGCAGTGGGTATAATCAGGCTGATGATGATGATGATAATGATGTTGAGATCTCTATATAATCGTTCATGTCGTAAGAGAAGGGGCTTTGGTGGCGTCAGGTTTATTGGGGAAATTGTTCTAGATGAATACTGTGTTACAACTAAATAGCAGGTGTGCCTCGGAAGGAATCTGATTTTAAACATATATGCGAATGTGTGTTGATATATTTTCAAGAGGAGGCTAAATCATTTCTACAAGCAGGCCAGCTACATTTCATGGTCTGTACGCTCTGCATGAAAGGCGAAGCCCTGCGTTATATATTGGAACCAGTTTCTTTAGTTATAATGGGCGCATTGCCATGCCACACATTATGCATTCTGGGCCCGTATTCCGAGTTTGCGGCGCTGTCGAAGTGTCGCTATCTCACGTGACCTCGAGTCATCTGATTGGTCGAAAAGCCGGAACCGGGTGTTGCCACTACGGAACCGGAAGAGATGGCAATATTATGTTTCGACGTTTCAGCCAACCAAATGACTTGAGATCTCGTGAGACCGGGACGCTTCGATAACGGCATACACTCGGAATGTGGGCCCTGTAGAAGGCATGTCCGGTTAGATCCCCACAGCTTCATTGAGGGAGTTTGAGCATATACATTAAATTATTATTAATTAGAGACTGCTAAGCCACACATTATGCATCCACAGTAATCTGGGATCGTATTCCGAGTTTGCGTCGCTATCGAAGTGTCGCTATCTCACGTGACCTAGAGTCATCTGATTGGTCGAAACGCCGGAACCGGGTGTTGCCAATACGGAGCCGGAAGAGATGGCAATATGTTCCGGCATTTCAGCCAATCAAATGACGAGGTCACGTGAGACAGCGACGCTTCGATAATGACACAAACTCGGAATATGGGCCCTGTAGAAGGCATGTCCAGTCAGATCCCCACTGTTTCCTTGGGGGCACTTTGAGTATACAGTTGAATCCCGCTATAACGAAATTCACGGTGCACGAAAAAAAATTCGTTCTCGCGGAACTTCGTTATCGCAAAAATTTGACGTGAAACGCAGAAAGAATTGCCCAAGCAGCAGCAAAGGCGTTTAATGCCAAAAATCTGTAAGCTTGGTTTGCTTACGCTTCACGGCGAGCAACGCCGTCACGCGATTTTCGCACTCGGTCAGCAAACCCATTGCAACATCGTCGTCTCGGACAGCAACGAAATTCCTGATGACATCAAAAGCGTCCATCACCTGTACGGCGGTTGCCGCAGCCGGCGCTTCCTGTACGTCGTCGTCTTCTTCATCGGAAGAGTCCTTATCATTCCGGGCAGCTTTTATGATCTGCTCATCACTCACATCTTCGTGAACAACAACACAAGCGTCAGCGCCGATGTATTCGTCGAGCTCGAGATTAGGCGGCACGGTTCCTATTTCTCCCAGCGTTTTCCAGGCGGCCGCGATCCCCGGAGCCGGTGACGCCTCTTCGTCGTCGTCTGTAACGCCTGGTGTTAGGCCAGCAGAGTGTACGGGTCGACCTTCGGCAAATCCGGCGTGCCTGAAACAGTTCACAATTACTGAGCGCCCCAGTGTGCTCCAGGCAGCAGACATAATCTGCAGTGCCACGTACAAGTCCACCTTCGTGTCTCGGCCGGTTTCAGTGTTAAAAAGCAGCCGCTGAATTAACCTCCCGCGGTAAGCGCGCTTCAGGCTAAGAATCACGCCCTGATCGAGAGGCTGTAAGACAGACGTGCAATTGGGAGGGAAAAACCTCAGCTCCGTGTTAGTGAGCTTGACTTCGTCGGAGTGATGCGCTGAACAATTGTCCAAAAGCAAGCAAACTTTACGGCCCTGCCGCTTCATGTCGCGGTCGAATGCCATCATCCACTCGGTGAAAATAGCGC
The DNA here is from genome assembly GCF_055883805.1 of Amblyomma maculatum. NCBI lineage: Eukaryota > Metazoa > Arthropoda > Arachnida > Ixodida > Ixodidae > Amblyomma > Amblyomma maculatum. The sequence continues at coordinate 134,267,010 of NC_139353.1, forward strand.
GGGTCATCCATGACTTGTTGTTCGCCTTGTACTGCACAGGTAGGCTACGAGTTCCCTTAAAACAGCGCGGCTTGGCACTTTTGCCTATGACTAACGGCGGACGCTTGTCCGAGCCATCCATGTTTGTGCAAAGCAGCACTGTGATGCGTTTTTTGCTGTGTTTGCCGCCGTGACAGCGCTGCCCCTTGAAGTCGAGCGTCCTAGCCGGCAACATCTCGTAGAATAGCCCGGTCTCGTCGGCGTTGTAAATGTCTGCAGGCGCGAAGTTACTTAAAATTCCGGCCATGTTACTCGCCTTCCAAGCAGCTGCTCCGTCCACGTCTGCTGACATTGACTCGCCGCACAACACTTTTCCAACGATGTTATGGCGGGCCTTGAAACGGTTTAGCCAGCCAATGCTGGCTTTAAAATCATCAATGCCAAGTAGGCATGCATAGTTCAAGGGTTTCTGCTGGACGATGCTTCCGGACAGGGGGACGTTGCTGGCTCGTGCTTCCACAAACCACGCATGCACTGCTTTGTCCAACTCTTCATGGAGGGGCCGCGTCACCTTTTTGTGCTTCGAGGATGTGCCTGAAGCAAGTGCCATTCTCACGCGGTCCTTATTGCCTAGAATCGTTGACAGCGAACTTGCAGGAATTCCGAAGTCTTCAGCAATTGCCGCTTTCTTCCTTCCGCTTTCTGCTTGGGCGATTATTTGAGCTTTTTGCTCAAAGGAAAGAGTTTTGCGTTTTTTCACTTGCGTTGCCATCGTGTCCTGCGGATGAAAACTCGTCGTTGTCGAAGAGAAAGGCAGCGAGTGAACAACGCGACCACGACACAAAGCCAAAATGGCGGAACTGCAATCACGTGATTTCATGCTTAATGTGGCTTTGGATTTGACTTGGACTTCTCGCCAATAAAACTAGTTTCGGTTTCGATTTTGAACGCGAAAATTTCGTTGAAGCGGAAACGCTCTGCAAAAATGGTTCGTTGTGCAGAGAAATTTAGGCCATTAATTCGTATAGGATACTCGCGGGGAATAAAAAATTATTCGTTGTCGCGGAAATTTCGTTGTGGCGGTATTCGTTGTGGCGGGATTCAACTGTATACAGAGATTGTAAAGCTTTCTTAATGACGTGCTTTATATGTTGTATGAAGAAAGTATGCACTTTTTTAACACGCAAAAGGCTTTCATTTATATATAGTGTGGGGTCAATCTAGAGTCCCGCTTTAAGTGAGAAAAGCAAGGCTACTGTTTTGTGCGGGGAAAGCCTAAATTGATTTCTGTCGGCCTAAGTCGCTCCTTTGATTAACGTAAGTTGTATTTATCTTTCACAAGTTGATATGCTCGAGGATGCACATGTAATCTGAAGGTCATCGACATACACTGAATATATTGTTACGGAGCCCACTATGCAGAGGACGACGACGTGCTGATGTGAAGCAGTGAAGATGATGCTCAGGCCTAGCTGACTTCGTTCTGTGATGTGCGGTGTGTCGTGTGAGTCTAACAGGGAACTAGCGTTTACCCCTGAGTACTTTTCCTTAACATTTGGTTGAGGATTGCTGGAAGTACGTAAGTCGCTAAACCTGGATCTCTGTAGTGGCCGCCAGATTGGTACCATCACAATTCAATCCGACGCAACACCTTCAGTGGGACCATCTGCTCCCACCGTCGTCATGACGCTGCCTCGTGATCCAGGTACCTTTTGCGGTACCGACCACGTCGACGTAGAAGACTGGCTCGCCATGTACGAGCGGGTTAGCAAGCACAACCGTTGGGACGCGACCCTTATGCTCGCCAACGTAATCTTCTATCTGGCAGGTACGGCGCGCGTCTGGTTCGAGACGCATGAAGACAATATCACATCGTGGGAGATGTGCAAGGAGAAGCTTCGAGACCTATTTGGCAAACCGATCGGACGCAAGCTTGGCGCACATAAAGACATCGCATCCCGTGCTCAGTCTTCGACGGAATCGTAGTCTTATATTCAAGACATTCTAGCCCTATGCCGAAAGGTGGACAGCGCCATTTCCGAATTGAACAAGGTGGGCCACATATTAAAGGGAATTGCAGACGATGTTTACAATCTGCTGCTTTGCAAAGATTGTCCGACAGTCGACTCAGTTATCCAAGTTTGCCTCCAGTTTGAACAAGCAAAACACCACCGTAATTCTCACCAATTCGAACGCTTGCCAAACACAGCTGCTACGTCCTCGTGCGAAGGTAGTCCAACCTTACTGTAGTGTTCATGGGCAACACTAGGTGCCCTTAGTTAATAAGTGTCGTCAATAACCATCAAGAGATGGCGCTAACATTTGTATATAAACTGCTGCACGCTTCAATAAAGAGTCTCGTGTGGCATGAGCTGAGTGATCTATTCCCGCGGTCGTGCGCCGGCCAACACAACCTGACGACGAGGTAATTGGATACCACGCAAGGATGGCTTCAGCCGCGCTTTCGCCGCCGCCGCCTTTTCTCGCCACCCCGGGCACTCCTGCCATACCATGGTACCGCTGGATACGCCTATTCGAAAATTTTCTCGCGTCCGAAGCTGCCGAGCTGCCTGCAACCCGCCGCCGAGCCCTGTTGCTGCACTGCTTAGGACCAGAAGGACAACGCATTTTTGATGCGCTTCCACCGCCAGTGACGCCCCAGTTGCCGCCGTCCAAGCAAGTGACCTCCGGAACAACTGCAACCGCCAAAGACGCCGTAGCGACGCGTCTCCCGGATGAATACGACGTGGCCCGCGACACTCTGGCACGACATTTCGCCGAGACGTACAACGTTCGACTAGAACGACACCAATTCCGCGAACGCCGTCAGTTACACAGCGAGTCCATATCCGACTTTGTACTCGCACTTCGAGAACTGGCAGCGTCTTGCAATTTCGGAAATCAAGCCAACGAAAACATGTGCGAGCAGTTCATAACTGGAGTCTCCTCTCCACAGTTAAGAGAACACCTGCTCTTGGAAGGCGACGCGCTCGCGTTCGACCGTGCCGTTGAAATTGCGCTACTTCGTGAGCGAGCTCAACCAACACCCCCTCGAGTCTGAAGCTTTCGCTAACCCCGTTCAACGCATAGTACAGCAGCCACGCCGGCATAACGCAGTCGGATGGAACGCGAAAGATAATCGGCGTTTCAGCAATAACGACGGACGCTCCGGTAACCAGAAGAGATCCAGTTTATCACGCGTTCGTTCTTCTGACTAGCATACTTCAGACACGGACGCCGCCTTTGTTACGTTCAGCGGAAGCCGGAAGAAATGCGGTAATTGCAGTACTACTGGTTGCGATCCGTCAGTTTTTCCGCTCGCGGTAAAACCTGCTTCGCATGCGGCCACCGTGGACACTTCATGCAAGTCAGCCGTAATCCCCGCAGCGCACAAGGACGACGCCCAGCTCAGGTCCGCGAAGTGGTACCTGAACAAGATGCACCAGGACTTGTAAGCATTCTCACTGTTCACGGAAACAAGAGCATTGGTGTTTACATTGACGTGACAGTCGCGCCAATCACTTCCAGTTCGCAACCGCACGCTGTGAATTTTTTAGTCGACACTGGATCAGCTGTGTCAATTATGGGAGAGGAAGAATTTCAAAGCATGTTCGAAGACAAAATACCCTTGACTAGCTCAAAACTTACGTTGCTGGACTTCCAACGCAGGAAGATTCTTGTACTGGGCCAGTTTAGGGCTAGCGTGTCTTTCAAGAAAAATACAGCTGTGATTACAATTCATGTCACACCCGGGCGGACTTCGCTTCTTGGTCTGGACGCTGTGCAAGCTTTAGGACTTTGTATTCTGGGCACGCAGCTACGTTGCCTGCAGGTGGCTGCCGAAGAAGGTTCAGAACCTATCAGCAATAAGATGGCAGGCCCTCCAAAATTCGGTATGCCAACTATGTTATGGTCAAAGTTTTATCATTTGTTCTCACCAGGCTTTGGACTGGCCAAGGGCGTTCAACACGAAGTCAAAATGAAGTCTTCTGTTCCTCCAGTTGTGCAGAAGCTCAGACGTTTGCCACTTTCTCTGTGCACACCTGTTAGCGACAAGCTTGAGCGCCTTCTTTCTGACGATGTCATCGAAAGGGTTAATGCCTCTGAGTGGATCTTTCCTATCGCTGTAGTCCGCAAGAAAGACGGCAGCATCCGCCTTTGCGTTGACTTGAGGGAGACAAACAAAGCTATTGTTGTCGACAGCTTTCCGCTGCCTCATATGGAATAGCTACTACGCTCGCTGAATGGTGCACGCTACTTCTGGAAGCTCGATTTGGCCTCTGCCTGTCTTCTAGTCTTACTTCACCCCAACAGCAGAGACCTCACTGCATTTATAACGCACGGTGGCCTTTTTCGTTTTAAAAGGGTGTGCTTCGGACTAGCATAGGCTCCAGCTGCGTTTCAGAAACTCATGACGACGGTCCCGCAAGGATGCAAGGTGTCCTCTGCTATCTAGACGATATCATCGTTTTTGGCAGAACTGAGGCAGAACACGTGAGGAACCTGGAGCAAGTTCTCCAGCGTATATCCGAAGCTGGAATGAAACTTAATGAAAAGTGCATCTTTAATGCATCTGAGCTACCGTTCCTTGGGCATCGAATCAGTGCGGAGGGAATAACACCCCTACAAGATAAAGTAGACGCAATCGTCCACGCTGCCACCCCCACAGATGCAGGCATGCTGCGTTCGTTCTTGGGTCTGATAGAGTACTATGCCAAGTTTATCCCTCACCTGGCTGAAGAGGTAGAACCTATGCGTAGGCTACTTCGCAAGAACATTCGTTTTGAATGGGATGACGCTGCCGAAAAGAGTTTTAAGAAAATAAAGAAGCTTCTTGCTTCACACAAAGTTCTGCGAATTTTCGACCCGACGCTCCCAGTTATTGTGGCTACAGATGCGTCTGCGTATGGCTTGGGGGCAGTACTACAGCAAGCTGACGGCCCACATGTTCGGACTTGCTTTCGCATCCCGAACGTTCACAGAGACAGAGCGAAAGTACTCGGCAGGAGAGCGGGAGGCCTTGGTCTGTCTGTGGGCGTGTGAGAAATGGCATATTTATCTGTGGGGACGACCATTCACTTTAGTAACGGATCATCGAGCACTAGTGTCTTTGCTTTCGACACAAAGCACAGGACAGCGACCACTTCGCGTCACAAGGTGGACCGCTCGTTTGCTACGTTACAACTTCACTGTTCAGTACAGACGTGGGCAACACAACACGAAAGCGGATGCCTTGTCCCGGTTACCTGTTGCAGACACAGAAAATGGCGTTCGAATTGAAGAGGAAATCGTGTCCCTCGTAACATCCTTGATTCACAAAAATGACCTTCAACTTGCTACAACCGAGGATGGCGAGCTACAAGAAGTTGCTCATTTTGTCCAGACATCATGGCCATCTTAGAAAAGATTGACAACAGAGTTGTCTCTTTATTATGAGGTTCGTGAGGAACTCTCCATCGCCGACGGCCTTCTCATGCACTCGGAACGTTTTTTGGTTCCAGTGAAGCTCAGACCTACGCTTGTTCAGCTGGCCCATGAATCGCACCCGGGAATAGTGAAGACAAAACGTCTTCGGGAGAAGTACTGGTGGCCAGGCCTAGACAAACAGGTTGAGACTGCTATCCATCCGCAGCTGCATGATCTGCCAAGCCGCAGACAAAAGTGTCAAAACGTATTCTGCTCCACTGCAGCCAGTGCCCCTTCCAGACAGACCATGTAGCAAGATAGCAATTAAAATTGTTGGCCCATTTGAGTGTGCATCAGCAGACTGTCGATTTGTAATATCTTTAGTTGATTACTTTTCTAAATGGCCAGGAGTTGCCTTCTGCAGGGATGTGACATCCCGTACAGTAATGGATTTTCTCCTATCGATATTTGCCCGGGAAGGATACCCTGATGAGTTGGTCTCAGATCATGGACCACAGTTTACATCCCGAGAATATGAGTCATTTCTTCAAGACAGAGGAATCAAGCACATATTTCTGCTGTGTATCACCCGCAAGCAAATGGCCAGGTGGAAAGGTTTAACCGTGGGCTCAAATCATATGTCCAGGTTGCCATATTGGAACAGCAACCAGTAAAAACAACTGTCACAGAGTACTTGGGCATCTATAGAGCCATCCCTCATAGTGCCACTGGAGTTTCTCCTGCTGCGCTTCTGCATGGCCGGCACATGAGGACATCCTTGGACGTGATTGGACATCCCACTCCGACTTTCTTCGCAGAGCCCGCTCAGGAAATGTGCTCGCTTCGGAAGAGGGTAAAGGAGGAAGAGGGCCGGAGTACCAAAGTTCCAAGTCGGAAAGTATGTGAGAGTTAAGAAACCGGTCCCCGGCTGGAAAGGATCTCCATGTTTTTGACCACCGCTGAAAATCCTCAAGCGAATAGGACGTTGGTCCTTCGTCCTGGAGGATGGGCACACCTGGAGCGCCTCGCATTTGACCGCAGTACCAATGGAGGCACCGCCACAGCATGCGGTGCTAGACGAGGCCCACAGTGTCCGAACTGCACAGGCATCAGTCGAAACATCACTGCCGTTTGAGCCATGCCAGTCAACATCACCCGGTCAACTACAACAGAGTTCACAACACACGCGACATGCTTCAAGTGATGGTGGTGATAGTGCTGGTGGTGATGGTGATAGTGCTGGTGGTGATAGTGCTGATGGTGAGAGTGGCGATAGTGCTGGTAGTGACAGTGCTTGTAATGAACCTGATGCCGAGCTACCAACACTCCATCGTATTCAGATATGTGGCGCAAATAAACACAAACACAGGAGAAGATACACAGCACACGCGCATCTTCTCCTGTGTTTGTGTTTATTTGCGCCACATATCTGAATACGATGATGCACCAACTTGCCCCTCAAGCTGTTATTTTGAGATACCAACACTCCGTCGGTCCTCAAGAAATCGGAGGCTACCCGCAAGATTTCAAGACTATGTGCAGTGACATTTACTGCTTTACATATCTGTATATGCCTGGCACCTCCTTTAATATTTGTATATATATCTGTTTCTTTTTAGGGAGGAATAGATGTAGTGTTCATGGGCAACACTAGGTGCACTTAGTAAGTGTCGTCAATAACCATCAACAGATGGTGCTAAGATTTGTATATAAACTGCTGCACGCTTGAATAAAGAGTCTCGTGTGGCATGAGCTGAGTGATCTATTCCCGCGGTCGTGCGCCGGCCAACACGACACTTACAGCAGCCATCTCATCCCTCCAACTTGACCAGGATTGTTCGTCGAGAGAAGCTATGACACCCGTTGCGTTCGCTCCAATCTGTCGTTCGCCAGGAGTTCGCAAATGTGGGCCTCAACGCGAACGTGGGCTTTAACTCCGGCCAACCTTCTGCACAGCCCTCGCTCCAACCTAACATTCCAGTCGTAGCTGCTGCGGCTCCTACCACGCCCTTTCAGGCGCGGTACCTTTCAGCCGTCGGGTTCCGCCACCTCGACCTTGCTACTATTCTGATCGCAGCGCCAACTATGTTCCACACCCAACCTTTTTCCGTGAGACGCGCACTCGTGACTCGCCAGCCCCGCGCATGTCCAGCCGCTCACCGTCGCCTCAGACCCGGCGGTCCCACTCGCCCCAATCTCGCCATTCCTCATCTCCCCACTTCTCCGGCTCTCATCTGGAAAACCAATGCAGCTCCCGGAGGTGACGCTGCATTGACGACCCGGCCCGAAAATCCTCTGCTGTCCCTCGCTCATCACCGCAACCTTCTAGACATCTATGTGAATGGTGCCCCTGTTACTGCCCTCATTGACGCTGGTGCCAAAATTCAGTCCTCAGCTTATCCTTTCGCCGCCGTCTCAAAAAGGTTGTCACACCCGCCGCTTCATCCGCCGTTTGTGTTGCCGATGGTAGCGTCGCTGCCGTCGTGGGAATGCACTGCGCGCGTGAGTATTTCCGGTCGCACTACCCCTGTCCTCTTCACGGTTATCGACCACTGCCCACACGACGTGATCCTCGGCATCGACTTTTTAACGGCCCATTCTGCCCTGAATGATTGATAAACTTGTCTTCTTCGCTTAGGCCTGCCCTACTGCTCCAAAAACAACGATGTCAAGCCCCGCCTCCGATCCGCCGAATTTGTTCGTCTACCACCCGAAGCTGCTATTTATGTCGCGCCGGCCCCGATCCCCGCAGTTCCTGACGGCACATATGTAACTTGCCCAATTACCGATGTTGTTCTCCGTCACAACGTCAACTCCCTCATACCGTCGTGGCTGTCACTGCTAACCGCACCTATCTTCCCGTACTGAACTTCAGCCGTTCGACTCTTTTACCCCATGGTATCGCACTCGCCGATCTGTTTCCTTTGGCGGACTGCGAAGTTGCTGCTCTAATCCCTATGCATCTGTCGGAGCAGCATATATCGGCTTCTTCTCATTCGAACTTCTTTTCAGGCATGATAGCCGCAGATCTGCCAGATGACCAAGCCAGAGCTCTCTCCGACCTTTTGCTGTCGTACAGTGATATATTTGATTTCGGGGACCAACCATTGGGCTAAACATCTGTTGTGACCCATCGAATCAATACGGGTGACGCCAACCCCATCCACAGACGGCCTTATCGTGTTTCCCTTACTGAGCGGCATTTTATACAGAAAGAAGTTGACAGGATGCTGGCGCAAAATATTATTGAGCCTTCCTGCAGTCCCTGGGTGTCTCCTGTTGTATTGGCCAAAAAGAAAGACCAAAGTTGGAGAATTTGTGTCGACTATCGCCACCATAATCAAATAACAAAGAAGGATGTTTACCCTCTTCCACGAATTGATGACGCGCTTGACTGCTTGCATGGTGCCAGCTATTTTTCTTCCATCGACATGCGTTCAGGCTACTGGCAGATTGCTGTCGACGAACGGGATCGCGAGGAAACCGCATTTGTCACCCCTGACGGACTCTATCAATTCAAGGTGATGCCATTTGGACACTGTAACGCTCCTGCGACATTCGAGCGCATGATGGACTCACTCCTCCATGGCTTCAAATGGACAACATGTTTATGCTACTTCGATGACGTCGTCGTCTTCTCTTCCACGTTCGCAACCCACCTTGATCGACTTTCTACTGTACTGGACGTTTTCCGCCGCGCCGGTCTTCAACTGAATGCCAGAAAATGCAGCTTCGGCCGGCGCCAAATCAGTCCTGGGTCATTTGGTTGACGCAAATGGTGTGCAGCCCGACCCTGACAAAGTTCGAGCCGTGCGCGACTTCCCTACCCCACGTAGCTCAAGTGACGTGCGAAGCTTCCTTGGCCTTTGTTCCTACTTCCGCCGCTTCATTCGGAACTTCGCAGAAATCGCTCGTCCGCTTACCTCTCTTCTGCAAAAAAACGCACCTTTCACATGGGGTTGTGACCAAGCCTATGCCTTTACGACGCTTATTTCCGCCCTCACCACCCCACCTGTTCTGGCGTACTTCGATCCTTCTGCCCCTACTGAACTGCGCACCGACGCTAGCGGACATGGTATTGGTGCTATCCTTGCCCAGACCCAGCGTGCTTCCTCCCACGTCATTGCTTATGCTAGCCGCCTGCTTTCGACCTTTGAGCGCGATTATTCAATTAGAGAGCGGGAATGCCTTGCACTTGTTTGGGGGCTGACCAAATTCCGCCCTTATTTGTTTGGGCGGTCCTTCTGTGTAGTGACCGATCATCATGCTTTGTGTTGGCTGTCCTCACTTAAGGACCCCACTGGCCGCTTAGGTCGCTGGGCCTTACGAATACAAGAGTATGAATTTACTGTGGTGTACAAGTCCGGCCACTTACACCAAGACGCTGACTGCTTGTCCTGCCATCCCGTAGATCCTCCCGATTTGTCCGACCATACTGCTGACGACTACGTTTTGTCCATCTCAAACTTTATCAATATCGGCTCCGAACAGCGTCGTGATCCTGCCCTGCAACCAATTATTTATTGACCAGCTGCGCAACATCCCCGATCCTTCTGCCAGCACATTTTTATTCCATAACGAGACATTATACAGACGCAATATGCGTCCAGATGGCGCGGACCTTTTACTGGTCGTTTCGGCTCATCTGCGCTCTAGTGTCCTCGCCCACCTTCACGACGTTCCTACAGCAGGACACTTGGGAGTATCACGCACGTATGACAGTGTGCGACGCAGATTTTTCTGGCCTGGTCTCTACCGCTCTGCTCGTCGCTACGTTGCCGCTTTTGAGCTGTGTCAGCTCCGTAAGACACCCTTGCTTCAACCTAGTGGACCCCTGCAACCAATTCCAGTGCCGACTGAGCCATTTTCTCGTGTGGGCCTCGATCTTCTTGGGCCTTTTCCGACACCAACTTTTGGAAACAAATGGATTGCTGTGGCGACTGATTATACCACCCGATATGCTGTAATCAGGGCTATCCCCACCAGCTGCGCCTCCGACGTTGCCGACTTTCGTCTGCATGATGTCATCTTGATTCATGTCGCGCCTAGAACCGGAGCGCGCAGCGCTACTGGCCCTCACTGGTAAGTGGGGACGGGTTGATAGCAGCGGGGGCGCCGGAGCATTCTGCGGAGTAAACGCACCCGGTGCGCAACCTTTTGCATACAAACCGTCTTGAATAGCCCAAAAGTGTAAGCTGCTCAATTGATGCGAACTATGCGCTATCTTCACTGCTTTTTTTATATTTTCTCCGCTTTTTTTACCTCCCCTCTCCCCCCCCCCCGGGCCTGCCTTTTTTTAGCCCTTTTCTTTCCTTCCCTCCCTCATCGTTTCACTTCCGCCGGCCACAGCACAGCTGCTAAAAAGTGCCGCGGCTAGTAAAACTTTTCTTTACCCTGTTCTTCGAATTAACAAGATGATATTTGAAAACAGATCATTAAGAGAAGATAAGATTAGCAGTGGTGTGGTATGCGGACGTGTCAGTGTACTCTGCTCTAATTTCAGTACTTGCAATCAGGTGAAGCCGAGCTGCCTCTGAATTTCAAAGACCAACTGATAAGATTTCCACGGAAGTTTTTCGCGCGAGTTCCGAAGGCTGTTGTTGTAGAGAATGGAAAGGACAAACCTTACCCGTGCAACATATATCTGTGATCGGAACAAGAAGCTGACTTTATTCTCGAGTCCTCGTCAGCGTGTACCTTCACGGCTTTCTGGGGCTTGAGTCGTGACAATATATGTACATATATATGCGTGTGTGTGTGTTTGTGTGTGTGCGTGTGCGTGTGTGCACTATACTTTTCTCCTGTAGCGCAGATGAGACCGCACATACCATCATGGTGGTTGTTCTCAGCTTGCCCGCTAGATGGCACACCTGCACAAAATGGAAGCCACACAATAAATACGGTCTACCTGCGGTGTGGCGCGGCTTTCGAAGAAGCGCCAAATAAATGGTGCCGCACGGTCACCTGGATGGAAAGCCCGGTGGGATCAACTTTTTATATGCCTGAATCGCCCGGTGACGTCACCAGTCGTGATGTCATGACCGCATGCGACGTCATCATGACGTCACTTCATAGCCACATGTCATGGCCACTAACCATGATGACGTCATTATGACGTCACATCCACATGAGTTGCAACTCTTGCTTGACCGGCTGGTCTCAGTGTGTGTGTGCATTCCGAAGTCTTATGTTATGCCCCCAAGTGCAGCTTAGTATGACTACTAAACACCTGTGTTACCAGTGACTAATGCTGGAGGCACATTTGAGTGCAGCCTAAGGTGATGGAGAAGGGGTGCTGGGCACACTTTTATAATCACAGTACTGGTGTCTGCCTAAGGGCTTTGTCCTGCTAAGGTAGTTTGTTGAGGGGGGAGGTAATTTGTTGGCCAAGGCAACGCGTTGTGCGCACCTCTTAATATACTGCTTTTTTTTCGCTCGTCATGATTTGCTAATAAGTTCGTACACCTGTGCAACTCATACTACAATGGATGGCCTGTGTTTGTGTGGATTCCGAAGTGTAGTGTTGTGCCCCCGTGTACAGTTTACTGTGACTACTGAACATCTTTGTGAACAGTGAGTCATTACGGGCTACATGCAGTTTTGTATCTTCTTTTTTATTTTTTAGGGGTCTAACTCAGGCGCACTGCAGCTACCTTCCTCCAACCCCTATAAATACTGATCTGTATATCTAATATGCCACTCTAATGAAGACTGGTCCCCTGTCCAGTCGAGACGTTAGTAAGACCTTGTTATGCTCTTAAGCGTGTGTCAGTGTAATTTACAAGAATATAATTTCTGAATCAAAGTTATGTCTTCATCCGTATATTATATATATATATATATATATATATATATATATATATATATATATATATATATATATATATATATATATATATATATATATATATACCAAAATGAAATCTTGGCCACGGTCAATAGCAGTGAGAAATGAAGACCAACGTGTGAAACAATTTATAGACGTTTCGGCTGTGGTACAGCCTTCGTCAGAACAGCCTTCTAACGAAGGCTGTTCAAACGTCAATTTAATTGTTTCACATGTTGGTCTTCATTTTTCATATATATATATATATATATATATGGTATTAGTCATATTTATGGTGTTGATTTTTATTTTAGTTCAACACTATAGGCAAACGGGTGAGTTGGTGGAACATATATTGGATGGAAAAACAGCGCAAAAGACCATCACAGCAAAGAAAAACAAGACGAGCGCTGCTGTGGTGTTCGTCTTTTGCGCTGTTTTTCCATCAAATTATTTTAGTCATTATTTTTAATTGTTGTAACGGTAATTCGTAGTTATTCACGACCATGGTGACTCATAGTATTTGATGAATTTCATATTTAGGCATGGTCAGTTGTAGTCAGTGATTAATAATCGGTCTGACTTCAAAACAGCTCACTGTAAATGGCGCTAATTCGTTTCCAGACATAACTGAAGACTTCAAGCGTTGGCTAGATATCATGTACAACACAGTTATTCCATTAGAAATGTGGACACAAGCGCACACACATGCCAGGTATAGGAGAGAAACGTTTTTGCCTCAGCTCACGTAAGGAGGCTTCAGTGCTTTCGGAAATTTATTTTAAGCCAATGTTGACAAACCAGACGATGCCGGTCGCACTTAAGTACTGAGCTATGCTCTGATCAAGCAATCCAGCTCTCCGAATTATGAGACTCGCACTAATGTTTTAGAGCATGACTTCAAAATGACGACACTATGACGCCTCGGTGAAACATCAACGTGTGACAAAACGCTGAGTCAACAAACTGTTACAACCATGTCGCCCGAGACGCTTATTTTCATGACAAAAGGTTTACTCGTGCGTAATGGACCGTTTGCTAACTTCTTAGAGATATATTATACATAAATTGACTAATGCTTTATGCTTTAAAGAAGCTGCATTTAACTTCAACGTCATGAAATCAATCAAGAGGCACCTATACTTCTGTGATTTATTGGTCTCGTGCGCAACCTTTGCTGCTGTGAGATCGCGTCTACAGAACTAAACAAACCATACAAATGATAGCCTTCAGAAAAAACAGGCTGATTCCACAGCTAGTTCCTGCTTTTTACACATCATCAAAAGTTAAGGTAGTGCGCGGTGGTCCTATAAGCGCGTAGAAGTCAGATCAAAAGCAGTGTAACCTTGGTTCTGTTTTTATATAAGAAACAGAAGCATAAGAAACACTGACCACGGAGCATGTTCGGTTATTCAAAGTAAAATAAAGTCCCATACACACAAATGCTTCAGTTAGAAGAACAAGGAAAAGAAACCCAGCTGAGCGTACACTACCAACCTCAATCAGTTCCATTCGCATTGCACTGTATGTTGCCTTCGCCACCGCCGCCGCCTTTTGCTCTATCTGGGTAGACTTCAAAGCGTGACGTCACCTCAGTGCGCTACTTTTGTAGCAATTGATTTCAGTCATTTGACGCACGCCCTTGAATACCATCGGTTATCAGAGGCCGACAATCTGCTCGTTGCCTACAGAGTCCTTCGGAGGCAAAAAAAACACAGAGCACTGCATTATCTGCATTGGAGTATTGCGAAAGCACGGATGCTGCTGTTGGTTGCTTCTGGTTGCTTCTAGTTGCATAATTCACTTCTTCGAGCGGGATTGAATCCCGCCTCAGCGGCCGCTTTTCGGTTGAGGCAAAAGTCAATGCGCTCGTGTGCTGTGCGATGTCAGTGCACGTTAAATAACCCCAGGTAGTCAATATTTCCGGAGTCCTCCACTACGGCGTCTCTCATAGCCTGAGTCGCTTTGGGACGTTAAACCACACAAATCAAACCAAACTAACCATTTCTTGCATTTTAGTCTGGTACTTTCAAATTGTTCGTCGATCCCTTCCAGTGCCCTTTCTTCAGCTCTACTTTCGGTTGCGTGACGTCACATCCTTGACGTCATATCCACTGCGGCACCCCTTTCTCTCTTTCCACTTTCACTCTCAGCTTCCTCTCTTCACTTGCACGCGGTTCAGGTGTCCACAGAACAAGTGTGGCAGATACCGTACCTTTTCTTTCCTGTGACCCAGTTATTCTAATTAATTACCTAATTACCCTTTGACTAATTATTTTCGGCAACAATATAAAGTTCGTCGCACGAATATACCGCTTTTGCATTTTCAAGTCGAGACAGGCTTCGGAAGAAGAACTTTCCGGACAATCGGAACGCATTCTCGCACACCGCCTTTCACCGTAGCTCACGCCGGTGCTGCCGCTTCAGCTCATCGCGCTCTAAATAGAATTGTCTAAGCCCGCGGGCATAACAAGGTGTGCTACGTTATCTATTTTTGCGTCTCCATGATGCAATAGCAGCACCACGTGACGCAACTTTTCAAAATGACGGAGGTGCGTTTACAGGCCAAAGATCCCAATCTATCGCTCACGCCTATTACAGATGTTTTTCTTACCTACGTAACACCTTTGTATTGTAATTACTCATTGTCATCCACCCATGCGGAGCCATGCGCCTACAAAGAAAAGCTTTGGTAAAGCGACCGACCACAGGATGGTGAGGTCCCGAATTAGCCTAAATCTGAAAGAACGCAATATATTATTAAGAAAGAAATTCATCAACGAATTAGCGGTGAGGGGGAGGGCAGAAGAGTTCAGGATCTCGCTACAGAATAGGTATTCAGCTCTAACTGAGGATGGCGACATTAGGCAAGGAACAGTAATTTCAGAGATATTGACACGCTGCATTTGCGCTGATCGCGAGCGTGTGCCTCCTCGAGGCGAAGAAACCGACGTTCATCTCCTCGAGGCGAAGAAACTGAAGTTCTTCTGTTGAAGCGGGCCTGCTAGTTTTCCTGCCGCACTGTGACTTCTGTAACTCCTGTGTCCCGCGGTGACTTCTGATCAGTGACTTCATACCGTGACATCTGGTGGAGGTGCTGGGTAACGCAACCCATGCTCCGAACACCTCCAACCAGCCGAGACTCCAGCCCTCAAGGATCCCCTACCATCGAGATTACGCCTACCCATCAGAGTAGCGGACGGCTTCGAGGGCTTGATCCTGAATTCGCGCCTCTACAATTTTCTCGTACTGCGAGGCCGCCACCATCTTCTCCAGCACCACCTTCGGAGACAATACAACCACCCGTAATGACGCAGGTAGACACCACTGCCCCCTCCTTCGTATTGCAGCAGCCGCGGGAGATACCCATCCCGGCGACGACCCGGAAGACTGGCTAGATAAATTTGAGCGAGTAGCCCAGTACAATCGCTGGGGCGACGACCAGAAACTGCAGCATGTATTTTTTTCGCTCGACGGTTCAGCTCGTACATGGTTTGAAAATCATGAGACTACTATCACAACGTGGAGTTCCTTCAAGGACCAGTTCCTGCAAGCTTTCACCACCGTTTTTCGGAAAAAACGCGCCGAGCTGCTCCTACAGACGAGAGTTCAGCTCCCTAACGAGAGCATCCTCGTTTACTTCGAGGACATGACGAGGCTATTCCGTCGCGCTGATCCAAACATGTCCGAAGAAAAAAAAACTTCGCTATCTCATGAACGGAATTAAGGAACAGATCTTGGTTGGATTAGTGCGATGTCCCCCCAAGACCATCGGGGAATTTGTATCCGAGGCCACTACCATTGAGAGGGCTCTAGAGATGCGATCTAAGCACTACGAGCGGCCGTCCATCCCTATTTCTGCCGCCATCGCGGACACTGGTAGCACTGACGTGCTCCGTGAGACCATACGGGCCATCGTACGCGAGGAGCTGCAAAAACTATTTTCGACGGCAGCACCCCCTCAAGTATCCAGCCTTTCTCAGATGGTTCGGGAAGAGGTCAACCAGGCACTCAATCCACCCGAGCCGCTCCCGCCAAAGCCACCACAGGCCATGACCTACGCCGCAGTCACCCGTCGTGCCTGTCCACCTGCCAGTCAGCATCCACCTCCCAGTCAGCATCAAGCAGCCCCTGCATACAGTCGTCAAGCACCTCCCGCTCGAATTTCTCAGGTGCGTCCACGCAAAAGCGACGTCTGGCGCACTCGCGATAATCGCCCGCTGTGCTTCCACTGTGGCGAAGCTGGTCACCTGTTCCGCGATTGCTGTTACCGACGAATGGGTCTGCCGGGTTTTAGCGCCGACGCGCGAAAGCCGCAGCGTGGTGAACGACCCCCTGCAATTGACGCGTACTTGGCTGAATCATCCGGAACGCCCTATGACTACTCGCGGTCGCCTTCACCGCGCCAATACTCCTCGCAGACACGTGGTAATGCCGGCCTGACGCGGGTCCGCTCCCCTAGCCCCCATCGGGAAAACTAGGTGCGGCAACCTTTGGAGGGAAGGTTGCTCATCGACGAAATTCTCAAGCTCCTCCACCGCTGCAACCGGATGGCCACTCCGTTTCACGACACGACGCGCCCCACAATGATCCGCTGCCTCGGCGCTCTAGTTCTCCGACGACACGAAATCAGCTAGTAATACACCGCAGCCGTGACCGGACCCCGCGACGTTCCGGCAACACCACAGCCGTAACCGCCGACCTGAACATTTCAGTGGACGGAACCGACGTGACAGCGCTTGTGGATACCGGCGCCGATTATTCTGTGATGAGCGGGCCTTTCGCCGCCACTCTGGAAAAAAGTGACTACACCCTGGACAGGCCCACAAATTCGTACTGCCGGAGGCCACTTGATAACGCCGACCGGTACCTGCACTTCTAGGGTAACAGTGCAAGAAGAAACGTACTTAGCAACCTTCGTCGTACTTGTCCAGTGTTCCCGCGACGTCATCCTTGGCATGGATTTCTTAGCAGAGAATGGAGCCGTTATCAACCTGCAGACTAAGTCAGTGACTTTATCGACTGAGAACGCAAAACACAGTGCTTCAGAGCGACCGACAGCACTGCACATCCTTGATGATCACGTCACTATTGCGCCCCGTTCCAGTGTGATGACGTCTGTGGCTGCGAATACACTGCGAAACTTTGAAGGTGTCGTGGAGAGCAAACAGATCTTACTTTTCGAACGCAGTCTTGCTGTAGCCAGAGGACTCGTTCGCCTCGAAGACGGCAAAGCAGATGTCCTACTCACAAATTTTGGCGGTGAGCACCAGCATTTAAGCACGGGGACTGTAGTGGCCCATATTTGCGGTATCACGCATGTTCGAAAAGCCTCTGGACTTGCGACGCTGTCATTGACCGAAATGGAGAGGCCTACCACCGATTTACACTTCGACATTAACCCTGCGCTTTCTCAACTGCAGCATCGCCAAGTGAACCAGCTCTTCCAGCGCTATCAGGCGACCTTCTCCAACTCTTCACGTGTTGCAGAACCGATCTCGCCAAGCATCGCATTATTACGGATGATACCGTGCCACCTCTCATACAGTCACCTTACCGAGTGTCTCCGACTGAACGCGCCGCTATCACCCGCCAAGTGCAAGAGATGCTTCGCGACGATGTCATCCAGCCCTCGCGTAGTCCATGGGCTGCACCTGTCGTTTTTGTGAAGAAAAAGGATGGTACGCTGAGGTTTTGAGTGGATTACCGCCGGCTAAACAAAGTTACAAAGAAAGACGTCTATCCCCTGCCACGCATCGACGATGCTCTGGATCGTCTCTGCTCCGCGAAATATTTCTCTTCAATGGACTTGAAATCCGGATACTGGCAAATAGGGGTAGATGAGAGGGACCGCGAGAAAACGGCGTTTATTACTCCGGATGGGCTCTACGAGTTCAAGGCTATGCCCTTTGGTCTCTGCTCTGCGCCGGCTACTTTCCAACGGCTTATGGACACCGTACTTGCAGATCTCAAGTGGCAGACATGTCTTGTTTACCTTGACGACGTTGTGGTCTTCGCTCCAACGTTCGAGGAGCACCTTCGGCGCCTTGAAACTGTTTTGCAAGCCATAACATCCTCTGGCCTTACGCTAAAGAACGAGAAGTGTCATTTTGCTTATATGGAGCTCAAGTTCTTGGGGCACGTCGTAAGCCACGCTGGTGTCCTGCCGGATCCAGAGAAAACCACATCTATTGCCAACTTCCCTCCGCCCCTAGACCAGAAAGCTGTTCGACGATTTTTTGGCTTATGTGCCTACTACCGGCGCTACGTCAAAGATTTCGCTCGACTCGCCGAGCCCCTAACACGTCTGACAAAGACGGACATGCCTTTCACTTGGGACGCACCACAGGAACAAGCATTCAAAGAGCTTCAACGCCGCCTACAAACACCTCCCATATTGGCTCACTTCGACGAAAACGCCGACATGGAGCTTCACACCGATGCAAGCAACATAGGCCTGGGCGCCATTCTAGTTCAAATGCAGGGCGGCCAAGAACGTGTACTCGCTTACGCCAGTCGCTGTCTATCTAAAGCCGAATCGAACTATTCTGCAACAGAGAAAGAATGTCTAGCCATTGTGTGGGCGACGTCGAAATTCCGGCCATACCTTTACGGGAAACCATTCAAGTTAGTGACTGACCACTATGCCCTATGATGGCTTGCAACCCTAAAGGACCCTTCAACCCGTCTTGTAAGATGGAGTCTACGATTACAGGAATTCGACATAACTGTCACGTAAAAATCTGGCCGTCAGCATTCGGACGCCGACTGCCTCTCACGTGCCCCTGTAGATCCCCCCGCAGATGAAATTCCTGATGAGGCCATACTGTTAAATGCCATCAGCACAGAGTGCCTCGCTGAAAGACAATCTGCAGATCCCGAACTTCGGCACATCATGGACTATCTAAACGGTGCATGCACAACCGCTCCGAGAGCTTTCAAGCGTGCTCTGTCATCGTTATGTGTGCGCAATGGTGTCCTCATGAAGAAAAACTTTTCCGCCAGCCAAACGCCGTACCTGATGTACCTATGTGTCTACGTGATGAAATCTTACAAGCTTGCCACGATGAGCCAACCTCTGGACATTTGGGAGTCACCCGCACGCTTGCAAGGCTGAAGGAAAAGTACTACTGGCCTCGACTTAACTCAGACGTTTCACACTATGTGAAAACGTGTCGCAACTGTCAGCGTCGTAAGGTGCCGCCGACTAAGCCCACCGGACTATTGAAGCCAATAGACCCACCATCGAGGCCATTCCAGCAGATTGGCATGGACATGCTGGGACCATTTCCCCTTTCATACTCCGGTAACCGGTGGGTCATTATTGCTACGGATTACCTTACACGATACGCGGAAACCTCCGCTCTACCCAACGGTACTGCCTTAGAGGTTGCAAAGTTTTTCATCAATTGCGTTGTCCTGCGCCATGGCGCACCGGAGATTTTGATTACTGACAGAGGAGCCGCATTTACAGCCGAATTGCTGCAGCAGATTTTAATTCACAGTCATACTGAACACAGGAAGGCGACACCTTACCATCCTCAAACGAACGGCTTGACCGAACGCTTGAACAAAACACTCGCTGACATGCTCTCAATGTACGTCGACGTAGAGCACAAAACGCGGAATGAAGTGCTCCCGTACGTTACCTTCGCATACAATAGAGCGGTCCAGGAAACAACGAACATGACACCTTTCCGTCTGGTCCATGGCCGTGAAGTGACCACAATGCTTGATGCCATGTTACCACATCTAGACGACGGCAACCAACAAGCAGATGTTCACACCTTTCTGCACCTCGCCGAAGAGGCCCGTCAGCTGGCCAGGCTGCGAATTCAGAATCAGCAACGCCGCGAAGCCCAACGTTACAACCTCCGACACCGTGACGCCCGGTACACAGCTGGAGACCGTGTCTGGGTTTGGGTTCCTGTACGTCGACGAGGCCTCAGTGAGAAACTGCTGTGTCGTTACTTTGGCCCGTACAAAGGGGTAAGCCAAGTTGGGGACCTAAACTATGAGGTTGTTCCTGATGGATTTAAAAAGTCCCGACGCTCCACGCTCCCGGGCGTGGTCCACGTGGTCCGCCTGAAACCGTATTACGACCGATAGTGTTGACTCTTTCTGTGCGCGAGCAACTGCCCTTCGTGCAATGGTTGTTTTGTTTGTTTGTTTTTATCTCTACCCACACGTCCAGCATCGGGGCGATGCTTCTTGTACCCGGGGGGGCAATGACACGCTGCATTTGCGCTGATCGCGAGAGTGTGCCTCCTCGAGGCGAAGAAACCGACGTTCATCTCCTCGAGGCGAAGAAACTGAAGTTCTTCTGTTGAAGCGGGCCTGCTAGTTTTCCTGCCGCACTGTGACTTCTGTAACTCCTGTGTCCCGCGGTGACTTCTGATCAGAGACTTCACACCATGACAATATCATTACTGAGTGCGTGGTAGAAGTAGGCGGTAGGATAGTTAGAGAGGATACCGGTAAGCTGTCTAAGGAGACGAACGATTTGATTAAGAAACGGCAGAGTATGAAAGCTTCCAATCCAACAGACCAGATCGAATTGGCCGAGATATCAAAGCTAATCAATAAGCGCAAGGTGGCCGATATAAAGAAGTATAACATGGAGAAAAATGAGCATGCTGTAAAGAACGGGGGAAGCCTTAAAGCGGTAAAGAGGAAATTGGGCATAGGCAAAAATCAGATGTATGCGATAAGGGACAAGGCGGGCAACGTCATCACTAATATGGACAAGACAGTCAAAGTAGCCGAGGAGTTCTATACAGATCTCTACAGTAGCCAAAGTAGTCAGGACCGTAATGAGATTGGCGGTAGGGAAAAACAGTCAGACGTTCCACCAGTGACGAAGGACGAGGTCAAAAAACCACTAGAAACTATGAAAAGGGGGAAATCAGCTGGAGAGGATCAGATAACTACAGATTTCCTGAAGGACGGAGGGGGATATCGTGCTAGAAAAACTGGCCACCCTGTATACGCAGTGCCTGGTGTCATCGACGGTACCGGAAGCATGGAAGAATGCAAACATTATCCTCATTCACAAGAAAGGGGACTCTAAGGACCTTAAAAATTACAGACCAATCATGTTACTGTCTGTTACGTATAAGGTATTTACTAAGGTAATCGCTAATAGAATCAGGACAACCTTAGACTGCAATCAAGCAAAGGATCAAGCAGGGTTTCGGAAACGGTACTCTACTATCGATCATATCCATACCATCAATCAGGTGATAGAAAAATGCTCGGAATATAACCAGCCCTTATACATAGCATTCATTTATTACGAAAAAGCATTTGACTCAGTTGAAACCTCGGCGGTGATGCAGGCATTGCGAAATCAGGGAGTAGACGAGCCGTACGTGAAAGTGCTAGAAGATATATATAGTGGCTGCACAGCAACCATAGTTCTACATAAAGAAAGCAACAAAATTCCCGTAAAGAAAGGTGTTAGGCAAGGAGACACAATCTCCCCAGTACTATTCACAGCTTGTTTAGAGGAAGTATTCAGAGACTTGGAATGGGAGCAGTTAGGGATAAGGGTAGATGGAGAATACCTCTGTAATCTGCGATTTGCTGATGACATTGCCTTGATAAGCAACTCGGGGGATGAAGTGCAAATAATAATTGATATGATTTGCTGATGACATTGCCTTGATAAGCAACTCGGGGGATGAAGTGCAAATAATAATTGATGACCTAGACAGAAAAAGTAGAAAGGTAGGCTTGAAAATCAATATGCAGAAGACTAAGGTAATGTTCAACAGCCTCGGGAAGGAACAGCAGTTTACATTAGGTAGCGAAATGCTGGAAGTAGTAGGCGAATATGTCTACTTAGGACAGGTAGTAACCTCAGATCCGGAACCATGAAAGGGAAATAACAAGAAGAATAAGATTGGGATGGAGCGCATTTGACAAGCACTCGCAGATTATGACTAGCAGCTCACCGGTATCGCTCAAGAGGAAAGTATACTACAGTTGCATCTTGCCTGTACTCACCTATGGGGCTGGAACGTGGAGGCTAACCAAGAGAGTTAAGTTGAGGACAACCCAGAGGGCTATGGAACGAAAATGATAGGGGTAACATTAAGTGATAGAAAGCGTGCAGCGTGGGTCAGAGAAATAACTCAAGTTAACGGCATTCTAGTGGCAATTAAGAAGAAGAAATGGTCGTGGGTAGGACATTTAGTGCGAAGAGAGGATAACCAATGGTCGCTTAGGGTAACAAACTGGATTCCAAGGGAAGGAAAGCGTAGCAGGGGGTGGCAGAAAGTTAGGTGGCCGGATGAGGTTAAGAAGTTCGCAGGGGTCAAGTGGATGCAGCTAGCACAGAACCGGGTTAAGTGGAGAAATATGGGAGAGGCGTTCGCCCTGCAGTGGGTATAATCAGGCTGATGATGATGATGATGATGGTGATGATGATGATGATGATGAAAGCGACCGCCCAGAAAAGGTGGTATTCCTGGGTTTGATTCACAGATGAGGACGAATGTTCATTTGACTACAAATATTCTTAGAATGCTGTATAGCTTTCCTTTGCAACCGTATGGCTGCGCATGGGTGTATTTCAGTGCGTAATTATTCCCTTATTACGAATCTATTCCCCCTTCGAGGATTCTCTTAAATATTCGTTCAACACCGTTCCCACTTCAAGTAATTGATCTATACGCTCTCGTCCTACCATCTGCTCTGCTGACCGTCCTCGTTAGCTCTGTTGGTAGAGCGACTGTCCTGGAAAAGCGGTAGTCCCGAATTCAATCCTCGGATCAAGACGAATTTTTCGTTAGCTACGAAGATTCTGATAAAGCTGTATAGCTTTCCTCCAGAGCTGTATGGCTGCATGGGTGGATGACGATGAGTAATTACTCCCTTATTTCATATCCACTCCCCCTTGAGGGATTCCCCTCAATATTCGAACACCTTTGTATTGTTTTCATGCCATAATTACGTGGCGCTGACGGTGTTATTACATATTAGGAAAATTTTTAACTTCACTGAAGTTCAATAAAATTATATAGTCATTATGATCTTGGATCACTTTGCTTGAAAATTTAGAACATAGGGACTGGCATACCCCCCCCCCCCCCCCAGTTCAACAAAGTATTAAACTTCTGTAGTTGGTTTGGTATTTGAATGAAAGCCACAGCATGTGCCTTCTCGGCGGACGCCTATACTTAAATTAAAAGGCAACATAGAATTGGAGGTAAATATATCAGATTGAATCGCTATCGTAAACTAGCCTCCAGCTTGGCTGGGAAATAAAATTGCTCGTTAGGTCAAAAAAACGTCTTCATTCATACCCCAGAATCTCAATAAACGTGCTTGTAAAATTAACGTACTTAATGTCACATCAAATTTGTGTAGCAACCATTTCTTCTGCAGAGGTAATTGTTGTGTAATACAATTTAATTTGTAATTTAGCATCCATCTGATAAAGCTGCGGGCAAGTTTATGATAGGGCAAGTTTGTGAATATATGTGATGACATATGCTCCCCTCACTGTATTCCATTCAGTTTAAGTGTGGATGTCCATCGAGAAGTCAGACGGCGGACACTGCCTTTCCTTTTGCCAAAAGGCAAATCGTACAAAGACTTGTTTCGCTATGCGCTCATCCTAACTCTAAATGCGCCGATTCATAGAATAAAAAGGTGGTATTAGACGCTTTTGCATGTAAATAAAAGTATGTCAAAACATAAGCACCTGCATTGTTTTTGAAAATGGTATTGGAATCAAAACCAGAGTTTAAAAACATGCAGATAACAATAGACATTTGTGTACTGTACAGGCGACACATAGCAAAAGCACCTATGCTACTCATGGTGATAAGACCATCTGGCTTATATAGACATTCTATCCGAGGAAATGTGAAACAAAGTGAATGAGAGAAAATAGGGTGAAATAGGGCGCATTAAATATAACTGTGGTCTAGATTACTCTCGAAACTATCCGTTAATAGGATCTGCTTCTAATTTTAGTGCCTAGCATTACTTGGCGCAAAACTAATGTCGCTGACGCCTGTTTTCCCTTACGGAAATTGCTTTCTATGCTGCCAGATACAAATATATAGGGCAGCAAATAAACCATATCTGGCCAGACGCAATCAATAATCAGGCCTGGTATGGTCATTTATGAAGAAACTGTTGCCCTTTTGTGGTTCAAATTTGGCTATATTATGCAAAATATAATCCATATCTGAACTAGTAATAGGACCTTATATGGCCAGATCAGGAAAATATGTGGCATCCTTGCGACCTTATGTCGCTAGATCAAGAGCATATATGGGGTTGTCGTGACCTTATATGGCCAGATCAGGGAAATGCCTGGTGTCTTCACGACCTTATACAGCCATATATTGGTGTAATCTGTCCAAGTTACTATTTTTGAATACATTCAGCATGGCTTGATACTTAGTTTGACATTTATTGATTGATTGAATGTCCTTTATTGAATAGGAAGGCTCATGGGGATGGATGGGGGTAAAGAGGAGTAGACAGAATCTTCATTGTTTGCACAGGTGGTCACTCAAATCATATCGCCGCGAAACCTTCAAAACAGTATTTGTTGTTTTTTAACAGCCGCCGGCGCACAGGCTTATCACTCTGATTCTGGACCGCGTATCAGTTCCGTAATCTTTGTTAATGCTCGATGTCACGCGTTACACCATCAGTTTTGTTGTAGCGCAAGATGCACCGAGATCTGTCTCGAAGGTTCCGGCCACTCGGGTGTCTTTCCACAATGTACCAGCCCGTGCTGGTAGCTGTTTACGACGTTATCTAGATTGTTCTGTGCAGCCTTTAAATTGAGCGTTGACGAGTGTGACGAGCATTTTGTTCGACGATCGACCAACACGTTTGCTGCTATCGCCGCCGCCGAGTTGCTTAGTTCTTTTGCGGGCGCGTCAGCCCAATAAAGAGTTAATTTCCGTATCATCAAGCTTGAACCTTCATTCGTGTCGCAGACCCTGGTCACCACCATGTCACATCTGGTGGAGGTGCTGCCCTTGATCCTCCAAGCGAAGACATCAGCCTTGTTCCTGTCACCCTGGAAGACCAGCCTACAGGTCACAGAGCCAGCCGCCGACTCCAAGGCCTACAGCCCGAACACGGTCTGCTGCCTGACCCCGTTCGACTCCGGAAGGCATCAACTTTGCGAATGGCCCAGTCAACAGCACCAGTCGTCTTCGTGCAGCCCAGGGAGCCCCCCATGTTCCAAGGACTTCCCAGCGAAGATGCGGTAGACTGGATGGACCGTTTCGACCATGTGGCAGAATTCAACGGCTGGAACGACGCCGTGAAACTTAGGCAAGTCTACTTTGTTCTTCAAGGACATGCCAGAAAATCATGAGGCAACTATGAAGGATTGGGAGACTTTCAAGGAAGCGTTTCGGACTGCCTTTTCAAGCGTCGTCCGAAATAGCCCAGGCCCTCCTTCAGTCAAGACTTCAACTCCCTAACGAGCCTGTCCTGGCGTACGTTGAGGAGATGAAGCGTCTCTTTCGCCGCGCCGACCCTAATATGACAAAAGGTGACAGAGTCAAATTTTTATTGCGAGGCGTTAAAGAGTCGCTCTTTGCAGGTCTTGTGCGAAATCCTCCAAGAACTGTGGCGGAATTTGAAACAGAAGCATCTACTATCGAGAGGACGTTGAACAACCGGATCCGACATTAGAACGACCACTTCAACCGGACTACTTAAGCCACTACCCCAGCGCATCTGCATGCGGGGAGAACCTTCGGGACCTCATTCGGGAGATCGTGGGAGAGGAGCTCCTCCGATTGATGCCATCCTCGCAACAACCCCAGGTGGCGACGCTTGCGGACGTCGTCCGTACGAAGAAGTCCAGCAGGCGCTGAGCGTACCTGAAGCGACGGCTGTGACTGTTCCAGCACAAGAGGCAACAGCGATGAACTACGCTGGTGCATTACGTCGCTCTGCGCCCCGACGTGATGACTTTCCGAGCCCTCACCGTTACCGCCCGTTGGCCCCCGCCCGCCAAGCATACTAACGACCCCCAAGACCCAGAAAGTGTGATGCCTGGAGGACAGCAAACAACCGACCACTCTGCTTCCATTGTAGTGAGGCAGGTCACATCCTCCGCCACTGCCCGTACCGGCGGATCGGCCTCCGTGGATTCGCTGTCGACGCCCCACGTCCCCGTCCCGGCGAGCGTCCACAGGGAATCAACGACTTCCTGCGCAGCGCATAGCACGCGTCGCCAAGGCGTCTGTCACGCCCCCCATCGCCCTACAATGCCAGATTTGCGTCGCCGGGCTGCAGTTACGTGCAAGGACGGTCTCCTAACCCCGTTGGGGAAACTAAAGGCAGCAACCTTTGGAGGTGAGGTTGGTCAACAGCGAAAAGACGAAGATCCTCCGCCGACGACGACAACTAACGACGACGCAGCCATTTCATTGCCGCTCCACACGACGACATCGACGACCACCCGACCAGAGTGCAAGCCGACACCGCCGCCCAGCGAAATAATAACGGTATGCCCCGGCCATGACCTGAAGAAACGACGGAGCCGAGATCAGACACCAAGGCCCATGTGCAATGCGAGGACGCAAATAAGCGACCTTGAAATTTATGTCGACGGTCGCAGAGTCACTGCCATAGTAGACACCGGAGCTGACTATTCAGTCATCAGTGGACCGTTAGCCTCTCAGCTTAGGAAAGTTACCGCCGCTTGGGATGGCCAGTTGATTCGCACCGCAGGTGGCAACCTGAGTACTCCATCGGGACGATGCACTGCAAGAATAACCGTAAATGGGCGTACTTAACCCACCAACTTTGTGGTCTTGCAGCAGTGCTCCCGAGACGTGATTTTAGGCATGGACTTCCTAATTGAACATAGGGCTATCATCGACCTCCGATCCCAGCTCATCAAGCTCGCGGCAACACTGCCATACCTGCTACAACGACTTCGAGGCAACCCGTCGCTCTAAACGTCCTCAACGAAGAATTGACCGTGCCGCCCCGATCAAGAGTCGCAGTGAGCGTAGGTAGCGCAGACATCGAAACTGCTGAAGGCATCGTCGAAGGAGATATCCAATTGGTCTTGGAGCGAGGTGTCGGCATCGCAAGAGGCAACGCGAAATTCCAGAGAGGACAAGCTCAGGTGCTGGTAACAGACTTCAGTGAGGAATACCGGCATTCAACAAGGCCACGACGATCGCTTTTCTCGACGAATTAGAGGACCTCAAGGATGTATTCACCCTCCACGACCAAGCGCTGGAAGACGCACCGAACCTGCTCCTTCAGCCCACATTTCACATCAACCCGGCATTGACCCACAGCATGAACGACCAGATTCTCAGTCTGCTTCGAAGCTACGGGCAGTGTTTCTCGTCATCATCGAAAGTGCGACAGACACCACTGGCCAAGCACCGCATAATGACGGACTAAACACGCCCGACCTCTGCGCCAAAGCCCTTATCGTGTATCGCCGCGAGAACGCCAGGCCATTCGCGATCGGGTTGAGGAGATGCTGCGTGATGACGTAATCCAGCCTTTGAACAGCCCCTGGGCGGCACCAGTAGTTTTGGTGAAGAAGAAAGACAGCACACTTCGCTTCTGCGTTGATTACCGCCGCTTGAATAGCATAACGAAGAAGGATGTCTACCCACTTCCCCGCATCGACGGCACTCTCGACCGGCTCTGCAATGCAAGGTACTTCTGATCGATAAACCTGAAGAGCGGATATTGGCAAATTGCAGTCGACGAAAGAGATCGCGAGGAGACCGCATTCATCACACCGGATGGTCTTTTTGAGTTCAAGCTGATGCCATTTGGCCTCTGCTCCGCACCAGCCACATTTCAACAAGTAATGGACACAGTCCTGGCAGGCTTGAAGTGGCACATTTGTTTGTTATATTTGGACGACGTTGTTGTCTTCTCGTCAAACTTTGAAGACCACCTAAAACAACTACAGACAGGGCTGGAAGCCATCAAGTCATCGGGACTAACGCTAAAAGCAGAGAAGTGTCACTTCGCCTACGAAGAACTCCGGTTCCTAGGTCACATCGTTAGCAAGGACGGTATTCGCCCAGACCCGGAGAAAACACCTGCGATCCCACAGTTCCCACCGCCTCGCCGACAAGAAAGCTGCGCGCCGATTCCTTGGGCTGTGCGCTTATTATCGACGATTTGTCAGAAACGTTTCGCGGTTCGCCGAACCGTTCACGCAGGTTACAAAGGCTGACGTACCTTTTAAATGGGAAGCGCCGCCTGCAATGTCCTCCTGTACTTGGCCACTTTGATGAAAACGCCGAGACCGACATTCACACCGACGCGAGCAGTGTGGGCGTAGGAGCCACTCTCGTCCAGAAGAGGGCCGGACAGGAGAAAGTAATTACCACGCTAGCAGGTCCCTCACAAAAGCCGAAGTCAATTACTCGACGACTGAGAAGGAGTGCCTTGCGATCATCTGGGCTACTTCTAAGTTTCGTCCATACCTATACGGCCGACCATTCAAGGTGGTAAGCGACCATCACGCGCTCTGCTGGCTGGCTAATTTGAAAGATCCTTCCGGCCGCCTTGCCAGATGGAGCCTACGACTTCAAGAATTTGACATGACTGTAGTCTATAAGTCGGGCCGGAAGCATTCCGACGCAGACTGCTTATCCCGCGCTCCCGTCGATTCTACCCCGAAGGACGATTACGCCTTTTTTGGACCGGTTAGCGCCAGCAGTTTCGCAGAACAACAGCGATCAGACCCTGAGCTGAAAGCGCTAGCCGATTACTTGGAAGGAAAGACCGCTTCCCCTCCTG
Source organism: Amblyomma maculatum (assembly GCF_055883805.1). Taxonomy (NCBI): domain Eukaryota; kingdom Metazoa; phylum Arthropoda; class Arachnida; order Ixodida; family Ixodidae; genus Amblyomma; species Amblyomma maculatum. The sequence goes on from NC_139353.1 coordinate 134,296,000, forward strand.
GTGTGTTCAGGCGACATTTATCATCCTTCACGTTAAACAATGGCCTCCTCGTGAAGAACTTCGCACCGAACAAGACCGCGCAGCTTCTTGTAGTGCCTAAAATCCTCCGGCAGGATATTCTGCAGGCGTTGCACGATGAGACCACAGCAGTCCATCTCGGATTTGCGCGCTCGCTGCGTCGAATCCAGGAGAATTATTACTGGCCGCGACTGCCTGCCGATGTTGCCCACTACGTGAAGACGTGTCGTGAGTGCCAACGACGCAAGACGCCGCCGATCAGACCAGCAGGACTACTAAACCCGATTCCGCCCCCAATCCTGCCCTTTCAACAAATTGGGATGGATCTACTCGGCCCCTTTCCATCTTCGTCTATGGGTAACAAGTGAATCATCGTGGGCACTGACTACCTTACTCGTTACGCCGAAGCAAGAGCACTACCAAATGGTACCACGGCAGAAGTCGCCAAATGTTTTGTCGAACAAATTCTCTTGTGACATGGCGCCCCAGAAGTGCTCATCACGGACAGGGAACGGCATTTACGGCAGTGTTTACGCGAGCCATCCTGGAATACAGTCATACAAGCCATCGACGAACAACTGCGTACCATCCCCAGACCAATGGCCTTACGGAGCGCCTGAATAAAACTATCGCCGACATGATCGCCATGTACATCGACGCTGATCACAAAGCCTGGGACGCCATCTTGCCGTGCGTGACCTTCGCGCATAACACGGCAGTCCAGGAGACGACCAGAGCGACCCAGTTTAAGCTTGTGTACGGCATGCTGCCGCACGTAACCAGAGGAGAACCTTGACGTCGCCGCCTACCTGCAGCGTGCAGAGGAAGCCCAACGACTCGCACGGCTGCGTATTAAGACCAACAGCGCACCGACAGCCGACGATACAATTTACTATAACACCACGCAGAGTACAATTCAGGAGACCAAGTGTGGGTTTAGACACCAATTCGCCGTCGCGGATTAAGTGAAAAGTTGTTGCGTCGATACTTTGGGCCATACAAAATCCTTCGCCGCGTCCGACCACTGGACTATGAAGTCATTCCCGCCGGAACGTCAGCATCAGAACGGTGACGCGCACGCCCAGAAATTGTACGACTGAGAACATATTACGCGAGTTAAAGAATCTGTGGTGTTTAAACTTTGCAGTGGTTATGTTTTTCTTTGCTTTGGAACATCGAGGCGATGTTTTTTAAGGGGGGAGTAATGCCGCGAAACCTTCAAAACAGTATTTGTTGTTTTTTAACAGCCGCCGGCATACAGGCTTATCACTCTTACTCTGGACCGCCTATCAGTTCCGCAATCTTTGTTTGTTAGTGCTCGATGTCGCGAGTCACACCTTTATCAGTTTTGTTGTAGCGCAAGATGCACCGAGATCTGTCTCGAAGGTTCCGGCCACTCGGGTGTCTTTCCGCAATGTTCCAGCCCATGCTGGTAGCTGTTTGCGACGTTATTTAGATTGTTCTGTGCAGCCTTTAAATTGAGCGTTGACGAGCGCGACGGTCATTCTTTGTTCGACGATCGACCAACACGTTTGCTGCTATCGCCGCCGCCGACTTGCCTAGTTCTTTTGCGGGCGCAAGTTAGCCCAATAAAGAGTTCATTTCCGTACCATCAAGCCTGTGCCTTCATTTGTGTCGTCGACCCTGGTAACCAGCACGGGACAATATTGCTCTGACCAGGCCACTAAGGGAGTCGTACTTGGCAAATATCTGTGCGTTAGCATCAGATTCTAGAAGGGAATGGTAGTTCAGGCGGTAGGGTTTGATCTAAGAACGTCCAGGAGAAAAAGCAGGACAATCCCAGAGTAGATATGATGCCCCGCGTTAGAGTCGTACAATTAGGGGCACGTAATCATTTATTTTGTAGAATATAATTACGTCCAACTTAGAAAAGCTACGACTTCATAATTCAATTATTGTGCAGAGTTCGTATGCGCTTTATTAACGCGGTACCGTTAAGGAGCTCGTGTCGCAGAAAAGCCGGTGTCGTCGGCGTCCAGTGAGCGATAAATCCCGGCATGCACTTCATAAACATGCACTTCATGAATAGAAAGCAAAGTTCCAAGACGGGCTGGTTGGGAATCGAACCAGGGTCTCCGGAGTGTGAGACGGAGACGCTACCACTAAGCCACGAGTTTTTTTTCTTTATTTCCGAGGTATACATGAAGAACAAATTGTCACACTTAATAAAACACTTCAGCTGCCCTTGAGCTGACGCGTGTGAGGTTAAAATGTTTTCAATTTTACCAGGTCATCCAGAACTTCTGCCCACTGTGGTGGGTCGGGGAGCGCGCCGATACATTCCCGTAGATAAACAGCACTTTCAACAAAATTTCGATGCTTGAAAGCGGTACAAAAGCGCTTCTAGTGAATGCGGTGTTGCCTTAGAAACATGCCGTAGAACGTTATACTGCAGTGTATATCGGTAATTATGAGCATGTTACTTACAGAAGTCGCAGTTACACGAGTAGCGAAGTACGTTTCCGCTACATTTCTTCTGCGCTCTGCGCACTTGCAGAGCCATCTTGCGGCAAACACAGAACCCCTCCTCGCAATGCGCGGCGTTGCCCCGACACGTGGCGCGCCACTCGCCCCTGACGTTTCGCCGTGCACCCTCACAGGTTGTAGAATCAAGCGCCTTTCCTTTCTTTAGATCACTATCTTCAATCACCCGCTTCTCCCCTTCGGGCCGCGCGGGTACCGGTGCGAGGATGCCCCAATACCCTTGCGTTTAGTAAGTTTTCTCGACGAGGTGCAATAACGCTATCGCGTTCCACTCTTGAAGGCGAAGCTTAAGCGTCCTCCAAATTTTTATACCATGTGTTTGCTCGTACCCTAGAAGTGCCCTGGCCTACGGCTACATACTCCTTTTGCCCCCTTGTATCTCGCGTTTGCATTTAAAATCCAGTGGCAGTCCGGTGCACTAAGCATGGCCGGTAAAGTCGAGCGAATCAAAATCGGAAGAAAGGGATGGCCGTTCAGTATATGGCTTCCGCCGTGCTCGCTAGACGCCGATTCATTTTGTCCGGTGTTCCATCTTTCCTCTTGGAGACAGCGGTGGTCGCTTAGCTTGTCTGCGTCACGGGTTAGCATTTCATCTCTCGTCGTGGCCGCCGCGATCGGCTCCTGCGGCGCACCACGAGGCAACATGCACGCTCTACTTTAGAAGCGAAAAGCTTCACTACGAGGGTGAGAGCCGAGCTTCGCGTATGTCGTTTGCGGTATGCCGCGACCAAGTGACGTCACAGCCAAGGCCAGCTGCGGAGCCCCCTCGCCAAGCTCTGCCGGTATTGCAGATGCCAGTAGGAACTCGTTCATTCGTAGGTAATCGTAACTATCACTAACCATCACATACTATTTAAGTAGTGTTTAACTAACACTAATCCGACTTTAACTAGTACTCAGAAAGTGCAAGTAATGGGTAACAATCACTAACCAATGGTAATGCTTAGACGTTTTGAGATGTCCATAGCCGTCACAAGGTGACGTCAGCGGACGTTAAGTCATGACCGGAAGTGATAATTACATCACATCCCGTCATATCTTGTCTGGTGGTGACGTTCCCAGGTGATTCACGCATATACGAAGCTGCCTCCGCAGGGCCTTCCATCCCTGTGTCCGTGCGGTGCCTTTCATTTGGTGCTTCCTCGAGGGCTGCCACCACAGATCACATATAGATATGTACTAAAAATAGTTTAGTCACTTAATTAAGCTGTCGTCAATGATGTGACGTCACCCATCTGCCTTCAGATTGAGGACACAGCGGAAACGAATGCGCTTCAAAGCCGCCGGGCGCGCTTGCCTTCCGCGAGTGACAAATGCTGCGCCTTTCCTTTCCTGGAACGAATTATAGAACGCCGGTGAACTTACATGCACTCGACATGGAAGCCAAGGAGAGTTAAGCTGCTGGCGAACGGCGCAGAAGAATGGAAAAATTAACTCCTGATCCCGAGGTAGTCACTGCTTTTTGCTACGCGTATGCAGGCATAACAGAGCTAAGCTATCTATTTTTTTGCATGTGCTTCCTTCTCTCTCCCCATTCTCCCCTGTTACACGTCTGAACGCGTCTTGGCGCCTCGTTCCTTTTCGGGGCCGATATCGGGAGTGTTGATTGGCAGCTGGCGGGCATGCTGTGGGTTGTGTGTGCTGGTTTGTGTGTGCCTATGCCTGTTCGCTATTAGCTATTTGCATGTAACAAAAATGCGACGCGATAGCAAACCTACATGTTGAGTCTAATCGCCGGCGCAGAGGAAATTATTACGTCCCTGCGGTTGGCAGCTGCCTCCCCGGCCTTTGCAGCGAACCTGATGGTCGCCTGACATATTCGGAGCTTCTGCCCCGGGCGGCCACGGCGAAAGCTTCAACATGGTGTGGAAACTGTCAAACTCAACACACTCCTCACACACTCAAAATGGTCGTGAGTCTCCGTTATGGCGAAGGCTATGGCCTACCATACAATCCAGTGTCTTCAAAACCTATTCTTTTGTTTACATGTACTCGAGACCATCGCACAGACAACGGTCCGCAGTTCATTTCTGAAGACTTCAAGAGTTTCATCAAAGGCTTCGGTGGTCGTCATATTCCTAAAACGTACCACCCAAACACTAACGGCTTTGCGCAGATATTTGTACAATAAATGAAATCTGCGCTGCGGATGGGACGACCTGAAGACTACCTGCAAGAAACCTTACAGCTTTTCCTGCTGACATACCGCAACACGCCGCATGTGACCACAAGAGAAACCCCAGCACACCTTTTCTGAGATAGGGGACTTTGCTCAAGACGACGCAGTCAAGCCCTCAATCGGAGGAGTAGCTCACCAACAGCTCTCCGGGACGGTGCTACGCAGGATGCGGAAGTGGATTTTCAAAATCTATAATTAGGTCGTCGTGCATAACTACAGATGTTCTGACAAAAATGTTCCTGGCCCGATTGTGAAGCAGTCTAGTCCTGCTTCGTTCGGGATTCGTGTCGGTATGAATAGCGGCGTGTTCATCTGGCGCAGTCATGAGGACCAAATCCTTCACAGCATCGAGAGCCCAAGGCTGAGCACGATCACTTTGTGCCCGATTTCGATAGCTGACTTTGTGCATGATTTCAGGGATCCTGAAAGGAACACCAAGACACCTCAAGTTCCGGCCCCTGCGGCCCTGCGGAGCTGCGGCCAGCTCCGGATAGATATCAGCCAGTGTCATCGCATTGCACAATGGGGCAAATGGCGTCATGCTAGTTACGAGGAAGGAGCTGTGTGCGCGAAGTGAGGCGCACGTGACTGTGTCACGTGCAGCACGTGACTGTGTCACGTGCTGCATGAGCATGTACTGTGTCCGGCGATCGGTTGTCCCATTGTCTTCTCTATTTTCTCTTCTGTCTGCAAGAGGCAGTGGAGGTGGCTCAGCTATAAATGACGCTGGCGCAACCACTTCACGCCTGAGAATGTAACCAGTTGTTGCTGTTCCTATAGGAAGAAGGAAAAAATATGCACGGCCTGCTACTGGCTCTGTAGCTGAGCCACTTGTGCTACCTTGTGCGGACAGAAGAGAAACATCACGAGGGACATTAAAGCCTAAGGTCTGACCTTGTCAATCGTTCTTGCCATCTGCAATGCCACAGTTGAACGCGCACCAAGGAACGCCACGCGACAGGAGCGATGGAGTACCATCCAAATGCACAATTGTCGGAGAAAGTGTAACCGATACTGCGCCTTTCCTCCAGAAGTGTCATCTTGTCTAGCGTTACTGCCATCTGAAATCCCGCACTTGAACTCACGCCAACGAACGCCACGCGACAGCGCCGCAAAAGCGGGACACACTTTGTCCACAACAGCATTAACTTTTAAAGGCGCCTTAAAATAGAGAAGAAAAAGAGGCAGAGAAAGACGCGCGCCGCAACAGCCGTCGTCCAACCCTAAAGCGGTGGCGGGTGCAATGACGGCCTTCAACAGATAAAATTCAGTGGCTCAGCTGTAGTTAAGCCTAGGAGATTGCAAAAGCGAGAAGCGGTCTTCAATGAAAGAAGACACCATCTGTTAGGGTGCCTCGATGCGGGCGCCTTCGAAGGGTGGCGACAACTCCGCCCTATTTTGGCCCAGCCTTCTCAGAGCGCTTCAGGAGAGTTCCTGTTATCTGCATTACCAACCTTGAACGCGCGCCAAGGAACATCGCGCGACAACCGCCGCAAAAGCGGGACACACTTGCGTGGGCTAAAATGAAGGCATAGAGGCGGCACTGACCCTTCAAAGAATGCCCCCCCCCCTTAGGAGCGGCGGAGGGGGCTGCGCTCTTCGAGGCACCGTACCACCTGTTGAAACCCCTGTATCCTTCCACCTGATAGACCACAGCGCAACCAGTTTGGAGAACCGTGAAACGCCCGGCGTGGCTACGAGCCACGCTATGCAGCAGAGCCGACTTGGTAGCCCATCTTCGCCTCGCTTGTGACGTCACACCACCTGTTGGACTACAGCGCACCTAGTAGGAGAAGAGCGAAACTACGAGCCACGCTACGCTAAGAGCCGACTTGGAAGCCCAGCTCTCGCGCAGGTATGACGTCAGTAGTCACGTGGTGAAAACCGTAACTACCGGACCACGCTGCGCTGAAGGCTTGAAACCTGGCGTACTATTGCTTACGCAATAAAAATTCGGGGGCTTCGAGCCTCCAGCATAGCGAGGTCTAGTAGTTACGCTTTGCAGCACGGGACTACTGACGTCATACCAGCGCGACAGATGGGCTACCAAGTCGGCTCTTCAGCGTAGCGTGGCTCCTAGCCACACCGGGCTTTTCGCGCTTCTCCCCCTAGGTGCGCTGAAAATTTCGGTGACGGGAGGTGGTGAAGGGTGGCTTATCCTGGCCGTGATGTGGCTAGAACAGGCAGGTCACCGCCGCTTGCGGCGGGGGCTAGCCATGCTACCGAATTTTATGTATTGTAGGCCGTCATTGCACCCGCCACTGCTTCGACGGTGGACGACGGCTGTTGTTGCGGCGCGCGTCTTTCTCTCTGTTCTTTTTCTCTCTTTATTTTCTCCTCTGTCCGCACGAGGCAGTGGAGGGCCCCGCCGGGGTGGTGCAGTGGTAAGACGTCCGACTACTGTGCCAGACTACCCGGGTTCGAACCCTACCTCGGCGGCTGCGCTTCGATGGAGGCGAAACGAAGAGGAGACCGTGTGCTGTGCGATGTCAGCGAACGTTAAAGATTCCCAGGTGGTCGAAATTACTCCGTAGCCCTTCACCACGGCTCCTCTTTCTGCCTGACTACTGTGCCGGAGTACCCGGGTTCGAATTCGACCTCAGCGGTTGCGTTTCGATGGAGGCGAAACGGAGTCGCGTCCGTGTGCTGTGCGATGTTAGTGCACGTTAAAGAACCCCAGGTGGTCGAAATTTCCGGAGACCTCCACTCCGGCGTCTCTCATAGCCTTAGTCGCTTTGGGACGTTAAACCGACAAACCAAACCAAACCATCTTTCTCTTTTTCCAATTTCACTCCCACCTTCCTTCCATTACGGCATGGTTGAGGTGTCCACAGAATACAAGTGAGACAGTTACCACGCCTTCCCCTTCCAATAAATCAATCAGGCAGTGGAGGTGGCTCAGCTACAGAGCCAGTAGCAGGCCCGTGCATTTTCTTTTCCTTCTTCCTACAGCCACAACAACAACAATTCGGTGGAGCCAAAGCTAATGGGGCAGGGCTTCCCTAACTGTGTTACTATTACTATATTATTTAGTTAGAGTACCTGGCCTCGGCTGCGATTTCGGCACCGCGCACGACGTACGCTGTTAAAAAGACACGCGTTAGGAACGCGACCAGAAGTGGGCGGAGGAAATCGGCAGACGCATCCCTCCCAGCCCCGCGTACTCTGTTGTTGTGGCTGTAGGAAAAAGGAAACAAATGCCCGGGCCTGTTACTGGCTCTGTAGCTGAGCCACCTCCACTGCCGCGTGCACACAGAAGCGAAAATAAAGAAATGAAAGGAAGAGGGAGAGAAAGACGCGCGCCGCAACAACAGCCGTCGTCCACCACCGAAACGGTGTCGGGTGCAACGACGGCTTACAACAGATAAAAATTCTGCGGCAGGCTAGCCACCCCCTCCCCCCCCCCCCGTAAGCGGCGGTGAACCACCTGTTCCAGCCCCATCAAGAGAGTACAGCCCCAGCCCCGCAGGGCCTAGCACCCCCTAGCGCTTGCGAGATTGTCGACAAGCCGCGCAGCCATCGACACGAACGCTGTCTATTAAACTGTCGCTGTACTTGCTTGTACTGTAGTATAGGACTGATACAATAATAAGGTTAATAGTTCCGTAATAGTATAGCATTCCAGAGCATCACCTGCGAAGTTTCTGGTGGCATACTACTATTCTGCGGAGCGAGCTGGTGCGTTTCGGCTCTAGCTTCTACCACATTTACACAGAAAGCTGTCCCGAGTAAAGTCCAGCCCCATAAGGCTAGGACCAGTCACCCTCCCCTCCTAGTCCAGAATGTAACCAGTTGGCAGCCTGCCAAGTTGCTTGAATAAACGCTCCCTGTTGATTCATGAACGCCGCGCAGTTTTTCGATGCTCAGACATGACATGTGATTTTTACGCAACGACAGATTCTTAAACACGGGGCCGACCACTGCTACTATTACAAGTATTACACCCAAACGAAAGTGTTTCGACTGAACGGGCCGTATAAGCTTTTAAACTGTACTCTACACCTACTTCGCACTTGATATTACCTACGCAATTCGGCTTCAACGTTGATGAAGGAAAGAAGCGAGGCGTCTGTGGCCTTCTGTACAATGTCAATGCACTTGTAGACCAAAAATGGTCGAAACGTCAGCCCTACACTATGTCAGCTCATAGCCAGAGTCGCTGCACCAAACCTTATAAACTGAACATGTAAACCAATTTTTTCACTTCTACCTTCCGCCCTTCCATTAGTCGCCAGGTGGTGTGCCAAAACCTCTAGAGCACTGTAGCCCAGAAAAGGTAAGGCATTTACTACGCCTTCCCTTTCCTCGGAATCAAAATGTCCGGCAATTTTCGCTTGGATGAATGATATACATACATATCAATGTGACCCTCCGTTATGGCTCAGTAGTTAAAACTGCCAACTGATCCGAAGTACCTGGGTTCGAAACCCACCATCGCGCCCACGTTCCGATGGAGGGAGCATGCTAATGGGTCTGTCTACAGTCTGATGGCGTTGCAGACTAAATATCCCCAGGTGGTTGAAATTATGCTTAATCCCCCATCACAGAAACACTTTCTGATTTCTTTCGTTTTCACTTCCCACCTTTCTGTTACGGCGCGGCACCGGTGTCCAGCAAGAAGTGAGGCAATCAATGCGCCATCCCATTGCAGTTAGCTAACTAACATTTACCTCTTGGACCAGCAAGCTAAGTAAACATAGCAGGGTCGGCACGGAGAGTAAAGTATGATAATGTATGGTTTGGTTTGGTTTGTGGGGTTTAACGTCCTAAAGCGACTCAGGCTATGAGAGACGCCGTAGTGGAGGACTCCAGAAATCTCGGCCACCTGGGGTTCTTTAACGTGCACTGCCATCGCACAGCACATGGACGCCTTGCTTTTCTTCTGCACCGAAAAGCGGCCGCCGAGGCCCGGATTCGATCCCACGTCCTTGGGAACAGTAGTCGAGCGTCGTAACCACTGCGCCACCCCGGCGGGGTAATATAAGGTATGATGCGGAAAAGTAAAGTATGATGAAAGGAGGGTGGTAATATATCAAAGCCCTTTGAGGAACGCTGCAGAGGCGGTTGCAGGATTAATCGGCGTCATCTGAGGTTATTTGACCTATGTTCATATCGCTCCACGCACGGACGTTTTTCAACACTGCCATAAAAATGCGTTCACCGAACGCCATTGTCACAGTTGCCAAACGCCACAGTGAGAAAACTACGCACGAGGGCTCCGTACCCTTTGGCGGAGCGACAATTTATTTTATTTCGATAAATCGCTCGATCAGCATTCAAAATACACCTTACCCTAAAAATGTACACGACGCTATATACGCCTTCAAAAGCTATAAAGGCGCGTCCCTTACCTGACCAATATCATCCGACTGTGGTAAGCCACGAAACCAGAGAGCAGACGCCTCATCTGCGTGGCCGCCCTGGAACGCTCCCAGAGCCAGTGCTGCTGAGAATGTCCCGTCTTGATGATATTCAGGCGCTGGAAGAGTTTGTACTGAACCCGATGTGCGAGGCATTTTCCGGTACCAGTGGCTTTCTGCTCCGAGTCCCAGGGTGTCGCCGCACTGTTACAGCTTAGCAGCAGTCTCCTGGCATCTCCAGCCATGCTAACCGACTGTATTGGAACTGCAGATGTGAACGAGTGACGCTCTCTCTCATGTGCATGAACCTGAGTTTTAACTCAATGGATCTGAGGCCTAGCCAAGAGTTGCACAAAAATGCTCAATCCTGCGTTCCTCTGTAGTCGCTGCGCGTGATGCACTACGTGTCACGTTCCGAAGGCAGCGGGTGGCACGTGCACTTCTTTGTTAGCTCTTATGCTAGAGTTATGCCAAACATGAAGACCATCTGGCTCCGAACTGTTATCTTTCAAGCGGCGCAGCGACGGAAGATTAGATGAAAAAAAAACTATGGATAAAAAAAAAGAAACCGCCGTATAATTGAGGTTGTTGTGGCTGTAGGAAGAAGGAAAAGAAAATGCATGGGCCTGCTACTGTCTCTGTAGCCGAGCCACCTCGGCTGCCTCGTGCGGGCAGAATAAAAAATAGAGAGATGTTTGAGACACTGACTGGTCACTTAACCGCTGTGATCGATCCTCAGTCCGCGATGCTGCACTTCTGCTGCCATTGTGGCTTGGCATATGAGAAATCCTTGCTGGCCAGCAAGTGGTCCAACATGCTTCACACTCGGGGTTACTGGATCGGGTTCAAGTCTGCCTTAGGACACGTTCATGTAACATGCTTTCATGCCGGTTTACCGTTACAGCACTATGGGCATTCATCTACAGATTGCGGAGGGAAAATCTTGTGTAATTTATGTATGTGAGGATAGGCACCGCTTACTCAATAAGCGTCAGCCTGCTGCTTCATCTTCAGTTAGCCTTTTTGTGTGGAGCTTGGTAGCGTTTACGCTGATTCTTCGAGTAGAACTGAGTCACGGTCAAAGATGCCCGTGAAGCAAAGCGTTGAGCCTCTTTGGTGAATGTACTCTAGAGCTAACTAGTCTACTGTCTCGTTGCCCCTCGTTCGCTTACGTCCCAGAACCCATACTAGACTGTGTTTGCAGTTTATGCGTCTTCTCGTCGTTTGTAGAATAGGATTGGCCATTCTGTCGATTCTGCCCTTGTGTAGATGTGGCACGCTTGTTTGGAGTCCGTTACTATAATTAGCTTTATTATTTGTTGAGCGTGTCTGCGTGTCTTAAAATATGGGCTTCATAACCAGAATATTTGGGTTATATGCTATCTATGGCAAGAGATGAAAAGCTTTACTCGCCACTGGTCGTATGCTTGCGAATGGCGGGGCCCTCTTTGTAGCCAGTAACAATTATCGCCAAAAGTGGAGGTTATGTGCAGAAAAAAATGCCTTCTTTCTTTTCTCCAGTCGGTTGTTGCAGCTAAATAGTCAAAGAAGTCAACAGTCCGTTGCTGCTCAGTACAAGGTACGTAAGCGATGGTACTAGGCGCAAAGTCCCATTGCTATCGTAAAAATAAGCACCGTGAATCATCCTTAATCAAGATTTGAATGCGCTAAGACGCGCGTCGTCACTCTCACGTCTGCAGCACACATTTTAGCGAGCAAGATTTTGTCCATAGAGTTGGCGCAGAACAGTTCGGTGAGGTCAGAAACAATGGCGCGCGTTTCAATTTGCGCTTTTCACGTCTGAACCTCACGAATACCTATAGGCTCCCAAAGCATCGCTGGGCGGCGCTGCGGCTCCTGATAGGCAGCGCCATCTGTGGCAGAAAAATACACAGTGGGGCGCCGCCGGCTTGGCTCGCTGCCTTCGCGGCAAGCGCCGCGCGCTCTCTCTCGCACGAGCTCGCGCCCTGACGCACCCCCGCAGGCGCATCGCGACATGCCGCCTGCATTCCGTCTTGATTATTGGACAACCTGCCGCGTATTTCTATGGAGGAAGCGTAATTATAGGCGAGAAAATTTTTATTCACGTTTGTACTGCACAGCAGACGACAGACGGCGATGAGTAAATACTGATTGTGAATGCGTTCCCCACGTTAGCGAAAACGTAGGAAGTGTATTTCGAGGTAAGTCTCCTATGTAATTATATTATTGTATATAATATGTTTAAAAACTGCAAAAGTATTATTAGTACTCTAAAATAAAGCGGCTCGCTCGTTGATCATCGTTTTGGCCTGTAGCATATGAGATATGTATACGGTTTTGTTTTTATTATAACGACGTTACTAACGCAAATTTTGCAGTAGAAGAATAAGTTATAGTCCGAAGGAGGTGTTTCTTCAAAGGCACGAACGCTAGCAGTCTCAAAAGCATATGTGGGCTCCACGCGCTGCACGCGACATAACCGGCTCGCTGGCTCGGAAGGCAGAGGAAATCTAAGCTTGTACTACAATCGTGTTTTATTTCGGTTCTTATTAAATGGTGGTGCTTCATTTCTATTTGGATTGCATTAACGAAACCTGTGACGCGAATAGGGTGCTTCGCGCGAGTATTGTCAATCGAGCCATAACTAGGATCGCTTTTGTTTTGCACTTCCGACATATTTTCGTTATGAATAATAATAATGTTGGTTCATTTATTGGCTAATTTGCGGAAATCTGTAAAAGAGTCTCAGCTCAGCAAGGCATGTCCCCCCCCCCTTTATTTTAAGAAAAAAAAAGGTCTCGTTCCTAGATATTTTCTTGGTCTTAGGGTACATTCACACAACATTGTCGATTGTGGACGTCGCTCGCTGGATATCTGTTGATTTGGTTGCTTTCAGAGCACTCGCAAAGCAGGGAGAGAGCACAGAAAATCGGCAAAGCAAGACACGCGGTTAGCGAAGAGCTGGATATTCCTCCACCCCCTTCGCTTTGTATGCATGGTGTTAAACCACTGTACTCTTTCGATGCCTCTCCAAGCCGTCTTTGTCAACTGTCGACATTTCTGAGTTTATGGAGAAGGAGGAAATTAGCTCTTTTCGTTTCCACAAAGAACGCGACACTTCTTAGAACGCTGTCACGCGGTGGAAAACAGGTCTTGTGGAAACGCTTCCAAAGGAATCTGCAAAGTTTCACATATGAGCCTCGTCTTTTGGCGCTTCGCCTACTATTGTGGCTGCCCATGACACAATGCTACTTAGTACATCCGTTTCGCATCAGCGGAAGCGTTTTTGTATCGCCAAATAACCGCCAGGCGCAACGCGATCGCCGCGCGTGTACAGGGAGCTAGCGGAGCGTCTGCTCCGGCGACGTCCCATCGTTTCACATTTCGCCACCATGCCAGGAATACGGCGCTGCCATCGAGCGGCGAAACTTGAGCTTGGGTTACCTATTGCTGTCAGGATGGGAAGTATACTGGCTTCTTCATAGAGCATTATCTTCTTCCCAGAGAAAGGAAGGATCGTGTAGAGTTAGAAGTTCTCAAATAACAATTGAAACATAATATTTGGTGCAGAGCAGAGGAAAGGCTCAGTATGTGTCGTACTTGTTTTTGTGGACACCCGGAACAGCACCTCATAGGAAAGGAGGACGTTGGGAGTGAAGTGGAAAGAGAAAGAGGAGCTCCACTGGAGGAACGCAAACGAATTTTAACCACTTGGGGATCTTTAAAAAGACTGATTGATTTATAGGAAGGAAAAGGCGCGGTAATTGCCTCACTTGTTTTCTGTGGACACCTCAACCGCGCCATAAGGAAAGGAAGGAAGGTGGAAGTGAAAGTGGAAAGAGAGATACAGGAGTCGTAGTGGAGGAGTAATTTCGACCACCTGGGGATCTTTAACGTGCGCTGACATCGCACAGCACACGGACGCCTCTTCGTTTCGCCTCCATCGACACGTAGTCGCCGAGGTTGGGTTCGAACCTGGATGCTCCGGCACAGTAGTCGGGCTTCATACCACTGCACCACCCCGGCGGGGCTCCTCTTTAATATGCATTGACATGGGGCAAAGGAGTGACGGAGAAAGGCTGCTCCTGGCTCTGATGGGGCTGGACAGGTAGGTCAACGCCGTTTGCAGTTGGGGATAGTCTGCAACCGAATTTGTATTAAGGCGAAATCCTTTAATGACTCATGCGCTCGAGGACAGTGTCCCGCTTCTGCGGTGTTCTTATTGGCCGAGGCGGTATGCGTTCCTGCCATCTGCCATGCCACACTTAACGCGCGTCAAGGAACGCCACGCGACAAGAGCAATGGTGTACTGTCCAAAAACACACTTGCCGGAGAAAGTGATAAATATTGCGCCTTTCCTTTCCTTTAAACCAATTATATTTATATGTAGCACTGCAACGAATGCCAACAAAGGCTAACGATGGGAGGCAAATTATAGGATAGAAAGGGTAAGCTTTCAGAGATCCTTTAATTTTAAGGCGAAAGCCTTTAATGGCTCATACTGTCGTGGACAAACTGTGTCCCGCTTTCGCGGCTGCCACGTGGCGTTGTTTGGCATGTGTTCAAGTGTGGGACTGCAGATGGCAGGAACGTTAGACAATGAAAGGTTTTCCCCTGATGGGGCTGTTGCAGGTAGGCCACCGCCGCTTGCGGCGGGGGCTAGCCTGTTACCGAATTTTTATCTGTTTTAGGTCGTCATTGCACACGTCACCGCTTCGGTGGTGGACGACGGCTGTTGCTGCGGCGCGCGTCTTTCTTTCCCTCTTGCTTTTCTTTCTTCTCTATTTTCTCTTCTGTCTGCACGAGGCAGCGGAGATGGCTCAGCATAAGCCAGTAGCAGGCTCGTGCATATTCTTTTCCTTCTTCCTACAGCCACAACAACAACGTTAGACAAGATGACACTTCTGGAGCACAGGCGCAGTACCTGTCCAGTGCGACCTAGGACTATAATATTCTAGAGGGCGCTGACCTGTCTCACTTACTCGGAAAAGTGTGCGTTTGAATGCTGCGCCATCACTAGACGTGTTGCGTTCCTTGGCGCACGTTGAAGTGTGGGATTGCAGATAGCAGAAACGCTAGACAAAATTAGGCATCTCAGGCTTTCGCCTTTCAATACTTCAGTCGGTAAAGTCCCTTCTAATTTTTTGTTGTAGGCCGTCCTTCCACCCGCCACCGCTTCGGTGGTGGACGGCGGCTGTGGCGGCGCGCGTCTTTCCCACATCTTTTTCTTTCTTTCTTTTTCTCTTTTGTCCGCAGGAAGCAGTTGAGGTGGCTCAGATACAGAGCCAGTAGGGTGGGAGCGAGCTGGTGAAGGGTGGCTGTCCTGACCCTACGTATTTAGGACTGGTAGGTCAACGCCGCTTGCGGCGTGAGCGAGCCTGTCACCCTATTTTATCTATTGTAGATGGTGGTAAGAACATTTATTGGATATACAAGGGCCAGGTGGTATGTTTGGATCAGCCCATAAGGGACCGGTCCTTACAAGCACTAGGTGGAGGTCCCTAGTTTGGGAACCAAGTGGTGGTTGCCGCCATCTGGGCGCACCCGACTAAGTCTTGTTGGGCCTGTAAGTCATGGCAGCCAAGTAGGATCGTCTCCCAGGCCTCCCGGGTTGGATTGGATATGGGGGAACAGCCGGGTTGGAGGGGCAGGCCCGCACCATGTGATAGATGCCAGAAGACAGCGCAGCACAGTGCGGACAGCTGCCACTAAAGGAGGGTTCAAATGTTCTAGGGTTGCCGGGCAACCAAACCAACCAATGTATTGGTGAGTAGGCGGAGAAGGAGCCGCTCATCCGCCTTCTTTTGGCCTCTTCATGGGCTGGGGTAAAGGCCACGAAAATTTGGTAGCACCAGCCACTAGTTAGGTGGTGGATGACGGTTGTTTCGGCACGCGTCTTTCACCCCTTCTCTTGCCAATATGCACTATACTCGGACCAGTCCTCGTAGCCTCAGTCAGCATCGCATGCAGGTGACCACACCAGACCCATTTTTTACGAGAAATACCCACCTCACCCGAAGTCAAGAAGTGTTTTCGAATAAGCTCATCACCCATTCGGCTTACACGCCATGTATTTTGGCCCGCTGGCGTCAGTATACGGGGAAAATGATTACGTGCCACCACTGTATGACTAACGCGCGGCGGCATATATCATCCACTCTGGGATTGCCCTGCTTTTTCTACTGGACGCTCCGAGATTCAACCCTACCGCCTAAACTACCGTTTCCTTCTAGGAACTGATGCTAACACACAAATGATATTTGCAAAAAAGTGTAGCTCCCTTAGTGACCTGGTCAGAGCAATATGATTTGAGTGACGACATGTGCAAACAATGAAGATTCTGACTAATCTTCTTTACCCCCATCCATGGCCATGAGCCTTCCCATTCAATAAAGGAAATTCAATCAATCAATCTCTTCCTCTTCTTTTTTATTCTCTGCTTTCTTCTGTTGTTGTGGCTGTAGGAGGCAGGAAAAGAAAACGCACGGGCCTGCTACTGGCTCTGTAGCTCAGCCACCTCCGCTGCCTCGAAATGACTGATTTATAGGAGGGGAAAGGCGTGGTAACTGCCTCACTTGTTTTCTGTGGACGCCTCAACCACTCCGTAAGGGAAGGAAGGAAGGTGGGAGTGAAGGTGGGAAGAGAGAAAAAGGAGCCGTAGCAGAGGACTACGGGTAATTTCGACCACCTGGAGATCTTTAACCTGCGCTGACAGCGCTCAGTACACGGACGCCTCTTCGTTTCGCCTCCATCGAAACGCAGCCGCCGAGGTCAGGTTCGAACCCGTGTACTCCGGCACAGTAGTCGGGCGTCCTACCACTGCACCACCCCGGCGGGGCAACCTCCGCTTCCTCGTGGGGGCAGAAAAGAAAATAAAGAGGAAACAAAGCTCTGCTGATTGATTGATTTATAGGAAGGGAATCGCGCGGCAACTGTCTCACTTGTTTTCTGTGGACACCTCAACCGGTGCCGTAAGCGAAGGGATGAAGGCGAGAGTGAAGGTAGAAAGGGAGAAAGAGGAGCCGTAGTGGAGGGCTACGGAGTAATTTCGACCACCTGGGGATGTTTAACGTGCGCTGACATCGCACAACACACGGACGCCTCTTCGCTTCGCCTCCATCGAAACGCAGCAGCCGAGGTCGGTTTCGAGCCCGGGTACTCCGGCATAGTAGTCGGGCGTCTTACTACTGTACCACCCCGGCGGGGCCAACTCCCCTGATGGGGCTGGTACAGGTGGGTCACCGCCGCTTGCGGCGGGGGCTAGCCTGTCACCGAATTTTTATCTGTTCTAGGCCGTCATTCCACACGCCACCGCTGCTGGTGGACGACGGCTGTTGTTGCGGCGCGCGTCTTTCTTTCCCTCTTCCTTTTCTTTCTTATCTATATTCTCTTCTATCTGCACGAGGCAGCGGAGGTGGCTCAGCTACAGAGCCAGTAGCGGGCCCGTGCATTTTTTTTTCTTTTCCTTCTTCCTACAACCACAACAACAACAACCGCTGCCTCAGGCGGACATAAGGGAAAATAATGAGGAAAAAAAAAGCTGAAGGAGAGAAATTAAGATGCGCACCGCAACAGCCGTCGTTCACTACCGAAGCAGTAGTACGTGCAATGACGGCCTAAAACAGATAAATTTCGGTGGCTGGTAGCCCCCGCCGCTAGCGTCGTTGACAGACCTTCGAAGCCCCGTAGGGCCAGGAACTGCCACCCTTCACCTCCCTCTCACGAGGCAGCGCAGGTGGCTCAGCTACAGAGCCAGTAGCAGGTGCGTGCATTTTAACGCGGTAGTGTTAAGGAACTCGTGTCGCAGAAAAGCCGGTGTCGTCGGTGTTGGCGGCGTTGGCCGTGAGTGATAAATCCCGGCATGCACTTCATAAATAAAAAGCAACTTCCAAGATGGGCTGGGTGGGAATCGAACCAGGATCTCCGGAGTGTGAGACGGAGACGCTACCACTAAGGCACGAGTTTTTTTTTTTCTTTATTGCACGAATTGGTACAAATACAGAGTGGTTGCGACAGCCAATGGGCATCGCAACCACTCAGCCACGAGTTCGGTGCTTGAAAGCGGTACAAAAGCGCTTCTAGTTGAGGCGGTGTTGCCTTAGAAATGTGCCGTAGAACGTTATACTGCGGCGTATATCGGTAATTATGAGCATGTTACTTACAGAAGTCGGAGTTACACGAGTAGCGAAGTACGTTTCCGCTACAGATTATTCTCTCTGGTGCCGATGCTAGCGGTCGCATTCTACATGCGTTCCGCGTTCTTCGACCATTTTCGCCCGTTTTTCGCCACCGACTACCCCCGAATTTGCGCCAGACCCTTCGCTACCTATCCGGCGTCGACTGTGCAAATTTCAACGATTTTAGGCGAGATTTGTTGTCTCTACGATCAATTTCCTGCGGCCAAACCTGATCGAGGGAGGTAGGCCTAGTGGCTGCGCACGCTTAGGGCGTGCCCGCTCCCAGCTGTGGCGGCTGCGGCCGCCTCACTTCGACTCGCCTCCACACCCTCAAGCTCAGAGATGCCGTATTCCGTCACCGGCACGGACATTTCGCCTGCGGACCTAGCCGACGGCACATGGACCGCGCTTGAAATGCAGCGCCGATACCGCCGACCGACACCAGCGGATACGCCACCGGTCAACGCTCCAGCGTCTGATGCCACTACAGCTCACTCAAGCCAGCGTCTCCGCTGCCGCCCACCGCCACCTGCGAAAAAACGACCACTCCCTCGCCTGCCGACGGATGACAACAAAATCGTCCTTCGCCCTCAAGGTACAGTCGACCTGAACGCCGTTGGCCCCGCCAAACTGGCCATATCTATTTATGACGCTGCTCAGATCTACGGCCGCGTGGCCATCACCGCCGATCAAGTTAGAATCCCCCCGAGCAACAACACCGTCATGGTCAGTACTCCGGACAAGGATCGCGCTCTCCTCTACGCCAAGGTGCAAACAATCACTCTAGACAATGTCGCCATCCCGGTCGCCATGTACGCCCCAGCCCCCGACAACTCGGTGAAGGGGATAATCATAGAGCCCACAGCCACGAGACAGACGCAGAGATTCAGGCTGAGCTGAAAGCCAGGAACCCGGACCTCACAGTGGTACCCGCTCGCCGCATGGGCCGCACACGCCACTTCGTGATCACAATCGCCGGTGCCAAGTTACCCGCTACATGCGGTACCTTGGCTTTACTTTCGAAGTTTTTCCGTACAAAAGCCGCCCTGAGGCGTGCTTTAACTGCCGAAAGCTGGACCACAGAGCGGATGTATGCCCCCATCCAAGAAAGCCAACCTGCCGCCGCTGCGGCACTGCGCACGATCCTCCCCCGGACGGCCAACCATCGACATGCCAGGCGTCGTGTATTGTCTGTAAGGGAGGACACCCTACAGGCAGCAGAAGCTGTAAATACCGCTTCATACAATCCACTCCAGCCAAGTCCTCTTCACCAACCACCGACATTGACAGCGACGCGGACGAGACAAACCCTGGACGCCAGTCTCGGCCCCGCGACCGTACCCAGAGTCGCCACCAGCCTCCTCGGGATCAATCCTTCCCCCCACTCGGCAGTGACAGCCGTTCCAGCAGGAGCCATTCCGTCTCCGCCTCACGAAGCCCCCGGGCCAGACCCCAGACTAAACAGGCCAAGACAGCGAAGCAGGTCGCCTGGAAACCCCCCACACAACTCACCGCCACGTCTCTCGACTCTCAGGTAAGGGAGCTGGCAGACATGGTAAAGAAACTACAACTCCAACTAGCTCAAGCGAATGCGAAAATTCAAACATTAGAATCTGCGCAAATGAACGCTAGGTTACAACCGCAGCAGGTGGCTCGCGCTCCTACCTCTGACGCAGTCAGTGATCCAAACATGGATACCAACGAACCGAAGCGCCCAAAACGTAAAGCGTCTCCCCCCTCTTCATTAGCGGACATCGACGCCAATTTTGAGGCCTCCGCTGCACGTATGTTCAAATTTGAGGACACCTTACTGCAACTCACTGCCATGATCAACCGGCTCGCAGAGAGCTATGCTACAATGGCAGCAATTATTCAAAACCTTACTGCCCGCCTCGATGCCATCACCAGCCCACTACAGCCCACCACGCCTCCGAAATCTGCAACACCTCCAAATCCCGCTACCTATCCACCATCTGTTATTGTCGTCACGTCGGAAAGTGCAGCCTCGTGCACCCGTGCAGGAGGTATTTTAAAATGACCTATGGCGCTCTCGAAGCGCCCCGAACCATACGCCAAACGCGATGGCTAATTCCCCCATCATAGTCTGGCAATGGAACTGCAGCGGCTTCAAGGCAAAGCGGCGGGCCTTGGAGCACTCCCTGCAGGCCCAGCCGCGTACCCCTCACATAATAGCACTCAAGAAACATACACAGACACTAAACTTGTCAGTTACGCCGCATACAACCAGCAACAAACCCAAAGCCAAAGACCCAGCACCGCGATTCTGGTCCATAGAAATCTAACTGCTAATCAACTGGATTTAAACTACGCTGAAGTCCCGCACACATTCATACAGGTCCTCCCGAATACCCGATCACAAGGACCTATTCATATCCTAAATGTCTACAGCCCCCCCAGCGACAAGACCACACGAGTAGCCACCCTTATCCGCAAGGCCTGCATGGTCGCAAGCACAGGAATGCTCCTCATACTTGGTGACTAACGAGCCGCATGATCAGTGGGGCTATCCCCACAGAACATGCGGCCATAAAGGAGCTAAAGTATGGGAAACCGCCCAGACCCTGGGACTTACACTACTCACCGACCCCGACAGACCCACCCGCATAGGTAACAGCATCACACGGGACAGCTGTCCTGACCTCACTTTTGCTCAAATCATCACAGATGTGCAATGGGAAAATATGGGCATGAACATAGGCAGCGATCATTATGTTCTCAGCACGACATTCACAGCCACACACAGCAAAGCCCCTCGCCGCACATTCAAGCACACCAACTGGGACGCGTTCAGATACGTACGTACTAAACGTGCACCGATCCCCATCGAGGACCTGGACACCTGGAGAGCCTCACTACTCCAGGATGTCGAAAATGCCACCTCCACGACTACACAAGAGGAGGATGGCCCCAACCCTGATGCCAAACTCATCCACATGTGGGAAGCACAGCGTAGCCTTCACACTCGCTGGCTCCGACGCAAACATAACCGCCCTCTCAAACTTCGCCTCGCACGCCTTCAGCGAGAAATCGAAACTTACGCCGCTAAGCTTAGCCGGGAACAATGGCATCAAACATGCGACCGCCTAAACGGACAGCTAGGCTGTAAAAACTCATGGTATCTGTTTAAACATCTTGATCCGACCCACACTAAGGCCACATCCCACAAGTACCTCGCCCGAGTAATACACGCTTTTCAAGAACTGAGGAACTGCTCGACATTCTGACAGACAAGTACATTAACACCTCGACCGAAATCCCCATCCCCGCGGCATACAAGGAACTTCCAAACACCGACATGGACAGGGACATCACAACAGCCGAAGTTCATGCAGCCCTCAATCACATCAAGACCACCGCCGCCGCAGGTAACGATTATATAACTAACAAAATGCTCCGTAACCTCGATGACCAGTCCATCGAAGCACTCACGGAACTTTTCAAAACCCATTGGCATGATGGTCGCCTTCCGGATACCTGGAAGCATACCAGAGTGATCTTTATACCTAAACCGGGCAAAAAACTTGAGCTGGGCATACTCCGACCGATTTCCCTTACATCTTGTCTCGGTAAGGTTATGGAACACGTTATCCTTAACAGGCTTAAAAACCACGCAGACAAAGATCTCCTTCCCCCCACTATGATTGGGTTCAGAGCCGGACTCTCCACTCAAGACATCATGTGGCAAATACAACATGACATACTCGACCCAGGTCCCATCCGGGCCACACGGACGATTCTCGGCCTCGATATTAGCAAGGCGTTTGACAACGTATCACATGCCTCCATTTTGACAAATCTCGCTCAGATGAATGTAGGCACCCGTACTTACAATTACATCGCGAACTTCCTACACAACCGCACCACAGAACTCCACATTGGCGAACTCATCAGTGACAAGATTACCCTTGGCACCAGAGGAACCCCACAAGGTGCAGTCCTCTCCCCTTTCCTCTTTAATGTCACCATGAGGGGCGTTCCCCCAATTTTAAACGCTATACCTCACATAAAACACTCCCTATACGCCGACGATATCACCCTCTGGACAAACTCTGGTTCAGACGGGGACATCCAGAGTTCCCTCCAGGCAGCCATTGACACTGTCCACACCTATGTACAGGCGAACGGACTCACATGCTAACCAACAAAATCGGAGCTGCTTGTCATCCGCGACAGGAGAGTGCACAGACCGACTCCCGCAGCGCTTGAGCTCATCGCGCTCCACCTCGACACACACCCTATACCTTCCGTCCAGACCATTCGTGTCCTGGGCATGCTAATACAGAACAATCCACAGAACTCCGAAGCAATACAACGCCTCCGCACCACAGCTCACCAAATAATCGGCTTTATTCGCCGCATCTCCACACGTCGTAGAGGCATGATGGAGGATGACCTTTGCCGGCTAACACAGGCATTCCTCGTTAGCCGGATAGTATATTCCTATCCCTACTATCACCTTCGCCGAAAAGGTGAGGAGGCAGTTAACAGCATCATCCGCTCGGTGTACAAAGCTGCCCTAGGGTTGCCACAATACGCTAGCACACGACACCTCCTCCAACTGTGGATTTACAACACTCTTTCCGAACATATAGAGGCACACAAGACAGCCCAAAGTCATCGCCTCTCCAGGGCAAATCACGGCCGTCTCATCCTTAACCGGTTAAACTTCAACCCAATAGGCGATCCCCATCCCACAGCCCCCCTCCCGACATGTGTACACAGCCGGCTCGTTGTCAAACCACTACCAAAAAACATGCTCCCTGGCCGACACGACGCGCGCCGTCAACACAAAGCCAGGGTACTTGATGAAACCTACCATACCGATGAACACGCAACATACGTGGACGCGGCAAGGCAAGATGCAACAACATATGTGGCCTGTCCTACTACGCCGCAATCTACACTTATCTCCGCCGCCACGGTGCGTGCCTCCTCCCCCACCGCAGCGGAAGAAACAGCTATAGCGCTGGCCATCGCTGACTCGCGTACGCGTGCAGTCCTTAGTGACTCAAAAAGAGCAATTCTAAATTTCTCGGCAGGCTACATCTGCCTTCCTGCTGCACGCATCCTGCGCGGCTGCACTCCCGACCACAAAATTAACCTATTCTGGGTACCCGCCCACGCGGGCAACTCTGGAAACGATGGGGCCGACCAACTTGCCCGAGGATTAACAATCCGGGCGGTCGGTCTCACGCATCTAGACGCACTCGCTGAAGCCCCCCAGACTTTCGCCGAAATTACCAATTTACACAGAGACGCGACGCCTTTTCCTGCCTCCCCACCCCGACCTCGACCGAACGCATGCCACCCTTACTGCGCAGATTACAGACACACAGTCATTTCTTAGTCACTCCAGGATATCACTAATTACTAACGGGGAATACGACCCCGCATGTCCAAATTGTAACAACGGAGAACCCACCACTCAGGCGCACGTCCTCTGGGGATGCATAAATAACCCGCCCCCAAGGGCCCTCCTGCCAGCTCCCTCTGCGGAAAGCTGGCACCAACTCCTTACCAAGCCAGACAGGAACACACAACTTTCACTCATTTCGTGGGCCCAGGATGTCGCCCCCACATGGAGGCCACACAGGACCCATCTGCCCTAATTCACAACATCTGGGGCAAATTAAGTTGTCTCTCTTTCTCTCTCTCCCTCCGCTACATTTCGTCTGCGCTCTGCGCACATGCAGAGCCATCTTGCGGCAAACACAGAACCCCTCCTCGCAATGTGCGGCGCTGCCCCGACACGTGGCGCGCCACTCGCTGTGTGACTCAAGAGCATACGGAGCGAATGAGTGGGCGGTGCGAACGAGGTGCAATAACGCTATCGTGTTCCACTCTTGAAGGCGAAGCTTAAGCGTCCTCCAAATTTTTCTTATCCTTCTTCCTACAGCCACAGCAACAAAACGAGGAGGTGGTGAAGGGTGGCTGTTACTGGCTCTACAGGGCTGGAACGGTACGTCAACGCCGCTTGCGGTGGGGGCTAGCCAGCCACCGAAATTTTGCGGCACGCATCTTTCTCTCCATCTTGCTCTACTTTCTCTCTTCTGTCCGCATGATGCCGTGGAGGTGGCTCAGCTCTTTGCGATGTCAGCGCACGTTAAAGATCCCCAGGTGGTCAAAATTATTCCGTAGCCCTCCACTACGGCTCCTCTGTCTCCCTTTCCACTTTCTCTCCCACCTTCCTCCCTTCCCCTACGGCGCGGTTGTGGTGTCCACAGAAAACAAGTGAGACAGTTACCGCGCCTTTCCCTTCCTATAAATTAATCAGGTGGCTCAGCTACACAGCTGGTGGTAAAACATTTAATGCCAATGATATGAATAGTGGGGGCGAAGCCCCCTACATGGCACTTGGGTGCTCCCTCACTATGAGGAGGGCACCCTTACAAAGCGAAGGATAGTCCTTGGAGCGCTATCCTTCTCATAGCACTGGAGATGATCCGGCGTTGGTCTTGAGCAGAAGTGGTGGTCAGCAGAGGTTCTCAGTAAGACTCCGCCACGGTCGGTGATGGGGGATGAGGGAAGGTGGGGCATGTGAGGAGGGTGTGTAGAAAATCTCCTGGTTTGCCGCAAAGTTTCCATGAGGAGGGAAATTGGTCTGGGCATCTGGCATGTAGTACTATGGGGTATGGAGCAGTGCGAGTTTGTAGTCGTCGCCAGTGGGCGGCCTGCGCTATGGTAAGGGCCGGGGCTGGGGGTGCGTATTCTCTTCGTTTGTCCCGGTAATATCGCGGAAGGAGAGCAGACGCTCCTCGGCCTGTAGAAGGGGCGCATCTCCTCCTGCCCGGAATGTGAGACCTCGGGCAGATTTGGAGTCAGAGATAATTACGTTGGCAGATGTAGAGGTCAGAGCAAGCGCGATGGCTGCCTGTTCTGCCTCTATGGCCGAATTGGTGATGATTGAGCTGGAGGTTAGAAGTTTTGCTTGATTGTCGGCTACCGCCAGGGCCATGCGGTGGCCTGACGTATATTCCGCTGCGTCCACATAGACCACCGCATGGTCCTCGCTATACTGTTTGTGGAGGGCCCGAGCCCTTGCTATTCTGCGGTTCCCATCTCGCTCAGGGTGCATGTTCTTGGATAGGGGGTGTATTGAGGTTAGAGCGGAAGATAGAAGAAAGGGGACGCCCTTGGTAGTGTGTGTAATTGGGTTTAGGTTTACTTTGAATAATAGAGCGCGGCCAGCCTCTGAGTTCGATAGACGGTATATTTGTGCCGTAAAGATGGCTTCTGTAAGTTCCTCAAAGGTGTTGTGGACACCGAGTTTGAGAAGCCGATCGTTGGATGTGCTGGGGGGAAGGCGTAGGGCCATCTTCGTGCAACTCCGCAGGAGCGCGTTTATCCGGTCTCTCTCCTTCTGTCGGAGGGATAGGTATGGAAGGGCATATGCGGTGCGGCTTATGATGTAAGCCTGGGTGAGGCGAAGGGTGTTTCGCTCGCGTAGGCCAGCCCGGCGGTTCTCTATGCGGCGAATCAGTCGGGTGGCCTGTTGAGCGTGTGTTTGGAGAGCCTTTATGACTTCTCCGTGCGCGCCATGGGAGTGGAGCATTAGCCCTAGCACTCGGATTTTGGATACTAGTGGGATGGAATGGGTACCTAGCGTGAGGGAGATGGGAGAGTTGACATTGTCCTGTTGCTTGGGGTGGTGGAGAAAGAGCTCTGGTTTTGAAGGGGAGCAGGTCAGGCCACGCTCCCGTACGTATGTGTCGATGGTAGTTAGTGCCAATTGTAGGTGCTCTTCTATTTTGGCGTCACTGCCGTGGTTTGTCCAGGCAGTGATGTCGTCGGCGTAGAGGCTGAAATGGATGTCGAGGATTTTAGCTAGTTTTTGGGGTAGGTGAAGAAGTGCTATATTGAATAAAATATAGGAGAGGACGGCACCCTGGGGCGTACCTCATGCTCCCAGCGTGATGCTTGGGAGGCGGTGGTCACTGAAGGTAAGTGTGGCTGTGCGGTGGCTGAGGAAATCTCGGATGTAGTTGTACATCCTGGCGCCGACTCCCAGGGTTCTAAGGTTCAGTAGGATAGCTGAGTGCGTAACGTTATCGAATGCCTTAGTGAGGTCCACACCTAGAATAGCTTTGGTGTCGTAGGTTTGGGAGTCGAGAATGTGCTGTTTGAGCTGCAGAAAGACGTCCTTTGTGGAAGGCCCAGGACGAAATCCAAACATACAGGTGGGCATAAGACTGTTGCCTTCTAGGTACTGGCACAGCCTAGTCTGGAGTACATGCTCCATGAGCTTTCCAACAGAAGTGATGGAGATGGGTCTGAGGTTAGAGGTGAGCAGAGGTTTCCCATGTTTGGGTATGAAGACGATATTGGCCTCTTTCCATTGCGGTGGGAGGGTGCCCGTTCGCCAACACTCGTTAAAGTATTCAGTAAGGGCGGCAACAGATTGAGCGTCGAGATTCCGGAGTGCCTTGTTATGAACCCCGTCTGGACCGGGGGCTGAGGATGTGTTAAGTTTCTGGAGTTCAGCCTGAACCTCTGCTTCTGTAATGGGTTGGTCGAGGAGGTCGTTAGGGGGGCCTGCATAATCGGGGTGCGTTACAGGAGGGTATGTAGGGAAGTACTGATGTCTAAGTTTTTGGATAAGTTCCAGTGGAGCTTTATCGGAAGAATGCATCAGCTTGGTGAGGTTATGTCTTTGGGTAGTCTTTAACTACGTGGAGTCTATTAAGTGTAGAAAGAGGTTCCAAGTCCGAGGTAGACTCATGTTGCCATCTAGCTTGTTGCATAGTGATTCCCAGTTTTGTCGTGAAAGAGTCGCTGCATGCGCCTCTATCTCTTTGGTAAGACGGGCGAGGCGGCGTCTAAGTTTGCGTTTCCAACGCTGCTTTCGCCAGCGTCGTTCTAAGCCTGATTTAGCTTCCCATAAATGTAGGAGGTGGGAGTCAACTGTGTCGCTTGGGAAGTCCTCTTGTAGGGGAAGAGTTACGGATCGGACATCACTTTGTAGTTGTTTGGACCATTCAGTGATGTCTGTGATGGGGACGAAGGCGCGGGCTGCTCTACGTGATCGGAAAGAGTCCCACTTCGTGAAAGTGGAGCCTCTGGGAGGCCTGCGGGGTAGTTGAATGTGTAAGAGAATTTCGATGATGCAATGGTCGCTACCTAGATTCTCTTGTGTGTTGCACCATGTGGCATGAGGGAGGCTATGTGCGAACGTAAGGTCTGGTGTACTGTCTCTGCAGACACTGGTTCCCATGCGCGTAGGAAAGGTAGGGTCGGTGAGCAGAGAGAGACCGGTTTCTTGCGAGGCTAACCACACCCGCCGTCCTTTTGGTGTGTCGTGAGGGTAACCCCAGGAACTTTGTGGGGCGTCTAAGTCTCCTACAACGAGTAAGGGGCACTTGTGTGCTATGCTCTTCGCAAGTGTAAAGAGGCGTTCGAAGTTGCTTTTGGGGCACTTAGGGTGGCTATATACATTCAGAACGAAGAGGCTGTTCGCTCGAGCGTGTTGCGGAACAAGCTCAATTAAGAGGTGATCAATATCTTTAATTGCTAGGGGATGGGAGATAGTGGTAATTGAGCTACTAACTAGAAACGCTACGCGAGGGGGTGTGGCTGATGTGGGCAGAATAGGAGTATAGCCGGGGAGGGTGAGCGGGTTGGAGGGTTCCTGCAGGGCAAGGATGTCAGGTCCCGTAGCGCAGGACAGCAATTGTTGGACCGCATGATGCTTCTGGCCAAAGCCCCGGCAGTTCCACTGCCAGAGTGTAAGGTTACGGTTCGGAGATGCCATCATGAGAGTCGATATGGGGAGAAGCCATAACGGGTGGGTGGGAGTCACGAGCTACGGCAGGGATAGGATTGTTTTGTTCTTTCGTTTATTTGGGAGGCATGCTGCGTAAGAATTGAGCCGGGATTCAAGATCGTTATAGCGGTCAGAGAATCCTTGCGTTAGCACGTCGAATCGGTGATTAAGAGAAGCATTGTCTTGTGTTATGTGGATTACAGCGTCTTTGAGGGTTGCACATTCCTGGTTGCTGTGAGTGATAGCGTCCTGCAATTTTGCCTCAAAGCGTTTAGCAAGGGACTCAAGCAGGGTTGGTATGTCGTCTAGTGAGATGGGGGTGGAGGGAGGGGGCGTTGTGCACAGAGTTGAATTCGTAGGGGGTTCTGTGTCAGCCTTCATTTCTAGCAAATCAGGAGAAGTAGGGTGGTAGTGGCTCGGCAAGGTGTGGGCGGTGGGTGGGTTTGGGGGTGGTGGAGGTCGGGATGCGGTAGGAGCGGGGGCAGGGGGAATGGGAGAGCCAGTGGCAAGAGCACTTATCTGGGCTTCCAGTTTGGCGATGTGCTGACGAAGGGCGATAGCTTCTGCTCGGGCTGCTGAAGCTTCTGCTTTGGCTGCCGCTGCCTCCTCCTGGGATTTCTCCAAGGCATGTTGTAGATTGAGAGTCGCTGTTGCGGGTGTCGTGTGCTGGTGAGAAGAGTTGGGGGTGCCCCAGGCTTGTTTCAGCGGCACTGTCCAGGCTTGCTTATGTTGGCTGGGCTGGGTGCGTCCGGACGACAGCTGGGGAAAATTGTCCCTGGATGCGACCGATTCTTGCTGCTGCGTTTGTAGGTGGCTTGGCTGTTTCCGTGGCTGGTGAAGGTTTCGCCCCTTGCACGATCCCGTACCGGTAAGGTGAGGGCCCTCGCACAAAATGCACTTGAGCGTACAAGGAGGGTCTTGTTGCGAATGTCGTGTTCCACAGCGGGGGCAAACGTTTGTCTTGGGGCTTGAGCATACGTCATGACGGTGACCCGGCTGTCTGCAATTGTGACGAGACCCCAACGCAACTTTACGAAGACCTCGTCAGATGAAATCCGGAGTATACCATACTAGCAGCCCGACGCATGTACACAGTTACCTCGGCGGCTTTCGATGGAGGCGAAACGAAGAGGCGTCCGTGTCCTGTGCGATGTCAGCGCACGTTAAAGATCCCCAGATGGTTGAAATTTCTCCGTACCCATCCACTACGGCTCCTCCTTCTCTCCTTTCACTTTCACTCCCACCTTCCTCCCTTCCCTTACGGCGCGGTTGAGGTGTCCACAGAAAAACAAGTGAGACAGTTACCGTGGTTTTCCTTTCCTATAAATCAATCAGCTACAGAGCCAGTAGCGGGTCCATGCATTTTGTTTTCCTTCTTCCTACAGCCATAACACATGCACTATCGCCCAACACACGGATGCTTGTTCATTTCAATGTGCATGCTTTGGCGAGTTGCTGGTCCCAAGTTCTTGATTTGATAAAGCGCAAGTGACGCTGGCGAGAAGGGGATATAAACAAACCTCACACGCACGCTGTTCTGCCTGCATGAAAAAACAGCACCAGTGGTTGGGATCCAACCCGCGTACTTCTGCACAATAGTCGGGCATCTATCACAAATTCTAAAAGTAGGCGCCGACGTGGAAGTTTCACTGAAGTGAACGAGATGATTCTGCCGCCACGGGAAGTAGCATGCGTGATGGTTGTCTGAGCGTCTCCATTACTGTAGTAGTTTCAAATGACGAATACCTGAACAAAAGAGAGATGGAGCATTACATGCAAGTTGAGATGTGGTGAGGTATGTTCTAACAAAACCACTTCGCGCGGAGAAAACCAATTATCCGCCCGAACTAAGTTATCCAATTACAGATGACAGTGCGCAACAATTCGTTGTGTAGGACGCACTTCTTCCAACTTACTATGAAAGTAATCCACGACTTCGTCAATGTCCAACTTGTCTCTTCTACTTCGTGAATACAAGGATGTAGGCGAACGGCATTGCTTTCACCTATTTCTTTGAAGGCGCTCAGCATCTGTCAAGCAACTCAGAGCTGCGCTGCTCTTTTCGAGGAATCTTATTTCCTGGATTCGCTGACCGCGTTTACCTCTGGCTAGTTTTGTGGTAGCTTCCGTTTTTGTACCGAGAGCTACATTGGCCGCGCAGTCGCATTTTCACCAGGGCGGTGGCCGAGTGGTGGCAGCACAGCTCCTACATCACATCACGCTCACAAAGTGTGCGCTTGTGTCACCCATAAGGCTTCGTGACAAATCAACAATTCACAGGTAATGCTTCTCGCTCCCGGGCCGAGTCTGATCATCTTTATTGTGATGCATTATTAATTGCGAGAGATAATACACCTTTTAGTGAGAAAAAGGATACATAGCAGAAGACATGCATTTCATGAAAAGCTCTGATGCTTCGTCGTAACAGCGCTTTCGACAATTGCAGGATCCAGATTTCACCGTATATGGAAGCAACTAGAAGCAACCACGAGCAGTATCCGTGCTTTCGTATTACTCCAGTTCAGATTCTGCCGTGCTCTTTAATTTTTGTTATCCAGATTTCACCGTAATGGATAACAAAAATTAAAGAGCACGGCAGGATCTGAAATGGAGTAATGCGAAAGCACGGATACTGCTGTTGGTTGCTTCTAGTTGCTTAATTCACTCCTTGTTTGCCCATTTTAGTCTGGCACTTTCCAACTACGCGCCAATCCCTTCCTATGCTCTTTTTGAGACTCTACTTCCGGGTACATGACATCACATCATTGACGTCATATCCTCTGCAGCCCCCCTTTCAATCTTTCGGCTTTCACTCCCACTTTCCTCCTTTTCCTTACACGCGGAGGTGTACACAGAACGTGTGGCAGATACTGCGCCTTTTCTTTCCTGCGCCCAAGTTATTCTAATTACCTAAAGCCCCGCCGAGGTGGTACAGTGGTAAGACGCCCGACTACTGTCCGGAGTTCCCGGGTTCGAACCCGACCTCGGCGGCTGCGTTTCGATGGAGGCGTAACGAAGTGGCGTCCGTGTGCTGTGCGATGTCAGCGCACGTTAATCCCCAGGTGGTCGAAATTACTCCGTAGCCCTCCACTACGGCTCCCCTTTCTCTCTTTCCACTTTCACTCCCACCTTCATCCCTTCCCTTACGGCGCGGTTCAGGTGTCCACATAGCAAGTGTGACAGATAATGCGCCTTTCCCTTCCTATGAACCAATTATTATTATTATTATTCTAATTACCTAAATAACTTATTTCACTATTTAATTTTTCGGCAACAACATTACGTCATCCTCTATTGATTGACACAACTCATTACCCTACCACTTTTCAATTACAACTGCTGCGGACAAGATTTTGCGGACACGGCATGCGGACACTGTCTGCGGACAGAAATCTGTGAGCATAGCGAAGTAATGCTTTCGCAGTAATAATAATAATTGGTTCACAGGAAATCAAATGAGCAGCATCTGTCACACTGTTTTGTGGACACGTCAAAAGCGCAGTAAGGGAAAGATGAAGATGGGGGTGAAAGCTGAAAGGGAAAAAAAAGAGTGCTGTAATGGAGAACTTTGGAGTAAATAATTCGACCGCCTGGGGATCACACTGAGATGGTACATCATACGGACGC
The DNA here is from genome assembly GCF_055883805.1 of Amblyomma maculatum. Lineage (NCBI taxonomy): Eukaryota > Metazoa > Arthropoda > Arachnida > Ixodida > Ixodidae > Amblyomma > Amblyomma maculatum. Next base: position 134,327,629 of record NC_139353.1, read on the forward strand.
CTCTTCGTTTGATTGATTGATTTATAAGAATGGAAAGGCGCGGTGACTGTCTCACTTGTTCTTCGTGAACACCTCGACCGCGCCGTAAGGGAAGGAGGAAGGTGGAAGTGAAAGGGGAAAGAGAGAAAGAGGAGCCATAGTGGAGGGCTACGGAGTAATTTCGAGCACCCGGGGATCTTAAACGTGAGCTGACATCGCACAGCACGCGGACGCCTCTTCGTTTCACCTACATCGGAACGCAGCCGCCGAGGTCGGGTTCGAACCCAACCCGGGTTCTCCGGCACAGTCGTCGGGCGTCTTACCACTGCACCACCCACGCGGGGCCGCCTGTTCGTTTCGCTATAGTTTCGTGTTCATTCACACACATACCGCCTCTTCATTTCGCGTCCATTCACACACACGCGTTCACACACGTTGTTCACAAGGACACACACACACATATAATTTGGTTCACAGGAAACACACACATACGCATATATGAAATTGACTCTGCCGGGTGCTAAATCCAGGCTTCCGTGCGGCGCCATTAGTTTGGCACTCCCTTAAATGCCGCACCACACAGCATACACAACCAGACTCAGGGTATCAGGCTTTAGCGACGTTTCCAATTGATTTACAGGAAAGAAAATACGCCGTATCTGTCGCAATTCTCCGCGGTCACTGAATCGAGTCGCAATAAAAAGGTGGAAAGTGGGATTGAACATAGAGATGAGGTGGTGCCATAGTGGAGGGCTTCAGAACGCCGCGTAACAGACGCTTTCGCCCCATCGCCAAGTGTCGCCTGCAGCAAAAATAAAGCTCTCTCATTGCTAAACATGAATGACCACAACAATATCAGTCAGGTAAACGTACCACTCAAAAAGCATTGTCCTAGCTGTGCTAAGACACTGCCAATTTCTGAAGCGGGCGCTTCATTGGCCGCGATGACGCGATTTCGCCATGGCATCAATTTCCAACGTTGTTGCACCACTCTTTGCACTTTGACTCGCACTTTCGTTCGTTCTCTTGCAGCTCGGGTCAGGTGTCCACAGAACAAGTGTGACACACCTTTCTTTTTTTTATGAAGGCACCTTGGGAATCCTAAAGTGTGCGTGGCGAAAACCTTGTGGTCAACCCACTGCATATACCATGTACATGGCGCCCCAGTGGAATGGGCGCCGTGTTCGCCGATATCTCTGAATTACCCAAACGTGCTTGTGCGAACATGTAAAACATGTACAGTGACTGTACATGTTTTACTGGCGTTTGGTGTTGGTGGAATCCGGCGTCCGCTGCTGCAAGGAATTATTTCGGGCTCGGGCGAGCCCAGGGTGCCCTCCAGTCGGGGGCGACCTATTGAGCTCGTGTGATAGAATCACTGGGCGGCTTCGAAGCCATGCGTCTCACTCTCTTGACTGCAACGAAGACGTAGGAGTGGCGGTGCAGGTGGTGCAGTGGTAAGACGCCCGACTACTGTGCCGGAATTCCCGGGCTCGAACCCGACCACGGCGGCTGCGTTTCGATGGAGGCGAAACGAAGAGGCGTCGTGTGCTGTGCGATGTCAGCGCACGTTAAAGATCACCAGGTGGTCGAAATTACTCCGTAGCCCTCCACTACGGCTCCTCTTTCTCTCTTTCCACTTTCATTCCCACCTTCCTCCCTTCCCTTACGGCGCGGTTCGGGTGTCCACAGAGCAAGTGTGACAGTTACTGCGCCTTTCCCTTCCTGTGAACCAATTTAATTTAACTTCCACCGCCGACACGCGGGCGCTCGTTCTATGTTGTTGTTGTTGTTACGAACTTTATTTTTCCACCGATGTAGGAGGCCCCCTACTCCCCGCCCCCGGCACGCAGGCCTATGGGACGGAGGCCGGGGTCTCCGCGACTAAAGACAGGCGAAGTGACAGTATTTCTTCGCGGCTTCAGCCGCCAGGCGGACAGATTGCTGCTGGTTGGCGGGGGACTCGCTCCGCAGTAGCAGTTCCCAGGCTTCTCTACTGTTTATGTTTTCCTTGGCGCCAGGGGAATCAAGGCATGGCCAGATTATGTGATCAAGAGTACCCCTTTCTCCGCAGGTTCCGCATTTATCGTCCGCCTTTTCCTCCACTTGCGTGTGGAAAAGCCAGACGGGACTTGGGAAATTCCCAGCTTGCAGGCGCCGCCAAGCGACGGCCTCCTTGTTAGTTAGCGTTCGGTCCGGTGGTGGCAGGGACCTTCTGCTAAGTCTGTAGTGTTCTAAAATTTCCTTATAAGTTTGCAGCCTCTCGTCCATCCCATCGCAATCAGGCGGCTCTACGGCTGCCCGGAAGTAGAGAGCTCGGGCTAGCTCGTGCGCCGCCTCGTTGCCGGGGACGGACTCGTGCGCGGGGGTCCAAATAATTCGAATCTTTCTTTCAAGTTTTCCTTTCTCTAAAATTTTGGCTGCCTCCGTCGAGACCCTCCCTTTTCCAAAGTTCCAGACAGCTCTTTTGCTGTCACTAATAACTATGCTGGCTTCCGTTCCAATGCAAGCGAGCGCTATTGCAACTTTTCAGCCGTGTCTACATTTCGGCTTCTAACGGACGCGGCGGCGGCGGGCACGCCGCGGCCGTTGACGACCACAGCCACCGCCGCCCCCGACTTCCCGCTAGCCGCGTCCACGTAGGCGACCTCCCCCGGCTTCATTTTCCCCGCTTTCTTTGCGAGCGTCTCGGCCCTCTTTTGTCTCCTCTCCTTGTTGTACGTAGGGTGCATGTTTTTAGGTAGGGGGGGCACTATTATATATTCGCGACACTCTCGTGGGATGTCTACTTTGTGGCTTGTTCCTCTATCTGACTGCAGTCCCACCCAGCCGAGGATGGTTCTGCCCGTGGTGGTTCTGCTTAATCTTTCTAGTTGCGCCATGCGCACAGCCTCCGCTAGTTCCGTCCAATTGTTGTGCACCCCCATTTCGAGGAGGCGTTCAGTCGAGGTCGAGATGGGTAGTCCCAGAGCCCTCTTCGCGCATCGTCTGATGAGTGCGTCTATTCTCTGCTTTTCGTCTGATCTAATGTTTAGGAATGGTGTGGCGTAACATATGCGGCTAGTGATGTAAGCCTGCATTAGTTTCAGGAGGCTTCGTTCCTTAAGGCCCCGACCCTTTAGTGCGATTCTCCTGAACAGACCCGTGACTTGCGTGGCGTACGCGTTCAGTTTCTTTACCGTTGTATCGTTGTACCCATCTGCTTGTAGAAACAACCCCAAGATCCTAATTTGTTCGACTTTTGGCACTATTTGGCCGTCTACTGTTACGCTGATGTTTGTAGATAAACAGTTCCGATTTTTGTGGAGAGCACGAGAGGCCCCTTTCGGCCGCGTAGGACACGACGGTGTCCGCCGCCGCTTGCAAGCGCTCCTCGATGCTCGCGTCACTCCCCTGGGTAGCCCACAGGTTGACGTCGTCCGCGTACATACTGAATTTCAAGTTTTCCACTTTCCTCAGTTCTGCCGGGAGGTTTCGCATGGCAACATTAAAGAGGAACGGGGACAGCACCGAACCCTGTGGCGTACCCCTGCTTCCTAGTTTGACGGTGGAGGATTCAATGTCCTGAAACTTTATCGTTCTACCCGACAGGAAGTCTTTTACGTAGTCGTATGTTTTCTTTCCGACCCCCAATTCTTGGAGACCAGAAAGAATTGCCGCGTGTTTTACGTTATCGAACGCCTTTGTCAGGTCTAGACCTAGTAGTACCCTCGCGTCCCTGGTTTTGCTTTCTATGATATCGTGTCTCAAGCGGAGCATTACGTCCTGTGTGCACAGGCCTGGCCGGAACCCAACCATTTCGTGTGGCCACAGGTCGTTAAGCTCCATGAAACGCGTTAGTCGCGTTTGGACTACCCGCTCCATCAATTTCAGGATGTTAGAGAGATTGGTCGTAAGTTCTCTAGTTTAGGGGGTTTGCCTGGCTTCGGTATCAAAATTACGTTTGCCGTCTTCCACTGTTGTGGGAGGCGGCCTCTGTCCCATACGATTCTCATGTACTTGGTGAGCGCGCGGGTGGAATTATCGTCCAAATTTCGGAGAACCTTGTTTGTGATTCCGTCTGGGCCGGGAGCCGATTTTGTTTTTAGGCCTAATATTTCGGCGCGAACCTCCGCCTCCGTGATCGGCGCGTCTAGGGCCTCGTTTTAGGGTCCTTCGTAATCCGGCAGGGGTAAGGTTTGCGTGTCGCCTACGTACATGTTAATTAGTTTCGCCATGAGTTCCCCGTCCGTGCCCTCGAACGCGTGTCTGGCTTTCGTCAGTCTTATGCCCGATTGAGTTTTCGAATTGTCAGGATCAAGTAGGTGTCTGAGTAGGCTCCACGTATTAGCAAGGCTCATGTTCCCTTCCATCTCGTCACACCTACTACAGCAGTTTTGTTCGCAAAGTTTTACTGCGTAATCTTCAATCTCTTTGTTAGATCTTGCTATCCTTCGCCTAAGGTTCCTGTTCCATCTTTGCGACCGGAGACGCCTCTCCATGCCGCATTTTGCTTCCCACATATGAAGGAGTTTGCTGTCAACCGTCACCGGCGCATCGTCCTCCCGTAGGGTCGTGGTTGCTTTCTCTACTTGTTTCTTAAGCGTCTCTGCCCATTTCTCTATGTTTTGGATTTCATCTCCCGATTCGCAGTTTTCTCTGATTTGCCTAAACCTGTCCCAATCGGTGATTTTGGGTTTTTTGAGGCGACGCGTTTTGACGCGCTTGCTGAGGGTGAGAGCCAGAACAAAGTGGTCGCTGCCAAAATTTTGAGCTGTGTTTTTCCAGACTGCGTCTCCCGTGTTTTTTCCTAAGGTAAGGTCCGGGGTGGTGTCTGCACAGACGCTGTTTCCCATCCTGGACGGACAGCTCAGCAGGGTGAGGCCGAGCTCATGTATGTCCTCCCACAGTTGCCTACCCTTGGGGTCGTGTCTATTGTAGCCCCATTCTTGGTGGGCGGCATTGAAGTCTCCTAGAATTATAAGAGTATTGCTTCCTGCTGTTTTGATCGCTTTGCGGAAGAGGGCGCGGAAACGTACCTTTCTCTGCTGGGGGGGTGCTGTACACATTTAAGATGAAGAGACTAGCCTCTTCCTTGCGACCAGTGATAATTTCTATTAATACAGCTTCGATGTCTCGTGAGTTGACCTCATGCTCGACTACCGCTATGTGTCTTTTAACTAGCGTGGAGACGCGGGATTTTTCTCCCCGGTCACCGTGGAACGCCTGATATCCCGATAATTTTGGTAGACCTTTTCCTGTTTCCTGAAGGGCTATAGCTAAAGGTTTTTTTTCACCGCGATGCAGAACGCCTTCACCGCGAGAGGCTAACTACATTAGAAAAGACTGTGACCCCAATTCAACAAAATGGACAGGCGCAGTAAAAATGAGACTCTCTGGTGTGTCAGTGGAACTGCCGCGGCTTCCAACGAAAGCGAGCGCTTTTGCAACAGCACTTAGAGCAGAGCGCAGAAAAACCTTTGGCGCTCGTTCTACCCCTACAGTGTGACGTCATGGTTGCTATGCACAGCTGTGCCCCCCCCCCCCCCTCCCCGCCTCCCGGCGCGCTGGTTGCTAAAGAGATGAGGAGGTTGCGGCGCTGCGTGGAGGGCAGACCACGGCTGGCATGATTCCAGTGCAGCATGGCGGAAGTAGAAAGGTGGCGCAGGCTGGGCCCAAAAGCGGTTCAGCGGTACCGCAGCACAGACACAGGTCTGGGGGCCAACCACTCAGATTAAGAAATTAAACTACTACTACAAATTAAAAAGTATCAATCAACATAAAAAGAATAGACAGTTTGATAACTTCGCTTGTGAATGAGGTAATGTATTTTATTAAGACACTCTTAATTTTAAAAAACTTCTTGCAACGCTCTTATCGCCCCATCCCCTTGATGTTGCAACGGTCAGGAGGCGCTGCCAGAGGCAACCAATGCAACGGAGATAACGAAGATGATCAAGAACGAAACGGTTTCTTATCGTTGTCTGCTGCTCGTCTGCTGTGCTGCGGGTCTTGGTGCGCCCGGGAAAGCGTAATTTAGTTCGCAAGTCTGGCAATGTCCATTTTCCGAAGATTTCGACCTCCTTGCTGGTTGCTGCTCTGTCGCCGTTTCGTGAGAGAATATCCTCCTGCAGCAGTGGTTTTTTGGTTTCGTCTCCTTCGTCGTGCGGGCAGTGCGAAGTCTTCTTGCAGCAGTGTATTGCGCTTAGCGTTTTATCGCAAGATGAGCCCGCACAAAGTGAGGAAGCGATGCTCTGTGGCACGTTGCTACAGCGTGGACTCAACCGTCGGTGTCTTACCGCTTCCCGGCTGATTTTCACCGGTGAGCAGATCTTGACGTTGCACACAGACTCAATGCACGACCGCTTGTCATAGCTTTGTTTTCTGTACATGCTTGTTTCTTATCTGGTGATGTTTTGTGGCATGCACTTCAAGCCTTTTCCATGGCTCGGCTGTGATTATTGAGATGATTAGCCCGCTTAAACAGCGCTACTGTTTGTGCTGTTTGCGACATGCATTTTTATTGTGTTGCTGTATTTATTTGGTTTATGCAATAAACCATGAATATGAAAACCATAATTGTTCACTTGGTATACACTGTTGCGAACTGGGCATGACTGCCCTGTTGCACCAGTGTTTCTGGACCGCACCTTACTGTGCTGAGGGACAAAGCAAATGGCCAAAGTAGTTTCATGACTTGCAGCTGTATTTGTATTATGAATTTGCATGCGTGGTCTCTATTTGGAAGTGTACTGCCTTTCTATGCCTGCACCTTTGCCAACCACTTTCATTGCGCTGGAGCAACTGATTATAAACAATGGCGTAAACAACAGAAACTCGAGTTCTTTTAGATGGTAAAGGTTGGCGTGAGCAGAAAGGCAACAACCTTCAAAAGATGCAGGCTCGTCAATGAAATGCGGCGTTTTTTTTTAATTTGTTTACAATTCACGCCAAAGTGAACGTATGCGTCATGTCATTTGACGTCATGGCCCCCCAATTTTCATTCGTCGCTGGAGCCCATGAGCCGCCATGTTTTGTACGTATGGGCGCCTATAGAGCCTGCACTACCATAGTAGGTGACGCCAACGGCGGATGGAAGCCGCTCCTCCATTTCAAGCCGGGCGTAGGTGGCGCTGCTGGCCGTAGTGCGATGCAAGGTACGCGCCGCTCGTCTTGAGCATACGCATGCCTGCCGTCCATGGAACGCGTTGGCCTTTCAGTGATGCTGTTGCAGGTAGTCGTTTAGCTCATTAAACGGTAGTCGAACTTGATTAGGGCTGACAGAATGCAATTTTAAGCCGTGGTGGTGCAGTGGTAAGGGCGTTGGACTGTTGTGCCCAAGAATGAGGGATCGCATCCCGGCCACGGCGGCCGCTTTTCGAATTGAGGCGAAAAGCAAGGCGCCCGTGTGCTGTGGAATGTCAGTACACGTGAAAGAACTCCAGGTGATCGATATTCCGGAGTCCTCCACTACGGTGTCTCTCATAGCGCGAGTAATTTTGGCACGTGAAACGCGACAAACAAAACCATTAAAATTGATTGGTTAGTACTCTAATACCTCTCGTGCGTAAAATATTAGCATATCTACAGCTTTATTCGCGAATCCTTTCAGTTTCAGGAATTGAAGGTCTTGAGTGAGTCCCGTCTGGTCGAGATAGTGCATGTCGAAAGTAGGAGACAGACCAAAAGAATGAGGATGGAAAGATTTTTTGGCTCCGTGCGGTAGCATTATTTTTTTCAATAACATTGTTTATTGCCTCAGGGCATAAATGAATATGAAGGAAAATTAAAAGGGGTATTAAATGAAAGAAAAAAAAGGTGGTCGTTCTTTGGTCGATGTTTTCCACCTCGTTCAGTTTCAAGAATACGAAGCATAAGCATTACTCCTAAAAAATGTGATTGGGGTTCCAAACAAGCAAATCAAAGTATCAGTTCAGTTCAGTCGTTCAGTCGTGGCCTACTCTTCGTGACCCTATGGACCATGTCACGCCACGCTTTCCGGTCTCTCACTATCTTCCTAACATTACATAACTTCATCTGCAATGCCTCGAGGATGCCATCTAACCATCGCGTTCGCTACCTACCATTTCTCCGGCGCCCTCCACCTTTCCCAACATCAAATCTTTCTCCAGCGACTCCTCTCTTCTCATCACATGACCAAAGTAGCTGAGCTTTAGCTTTAGAATTTGACCCTCCAATGAGCATTCAGGTTTTATGGTCGACAATATCGACTGATTTGATCTTCTGGCAGTCCAAGGAACTCTAAAGAGTCTTCGCCAGCACCACAATTCAAACTCGTCAGTTCTTCGGCGGTCAGCCTTTTTCACAGTCGAACTCTCGCATCCATACATCACAACTGCAAATACAATAGCACGAGTTATACTAATCTTGGTTGGCAGATTAATGTCTCTGCTCTTTACTAGGCAGTCAAGGCTAACCATTGCTCCCTTTCCCAGAAGCAGGCGTCTCCTAATTTCATGGCTGCAGTCTCCTTCCGAGGTAATCTTGGAGCCCAAGAACAGAAAATCTGTCACAGCTTCCACTTCTTGTCCATTGATGCTCCAGGACTTGATAGGGCAAGACGCCATGATCTTTGTCTTTTTAATGTTCAGTTTAAGCCCAAACTTCTCACTCTCTTCTTGTACGCGCATCAGAAGTCTCTTGAATTCCACTTCACTTTCTGCCATTAAAGTGGTATCATCCGCATATCTAAGGTTGTTGATAAGTTTTCCAGCAATCATCACTTCAGCTGAAGACTCGTCCAGACCGGCCTTCCTCATGATGCACTCTGCATATATAGGTTAAACAGGCAGGGCGACAGTATGCAGCCTTGCCTCACTCCTTTCTCGATCGGAAACCAGTCAGTAATACCATGCCCAGTTCAGACTGTAGCCTCTTGCCCTTCATACAGGTTCCTGAGGATACAGATGAGGTGAATTGGAACTCCCATCTCTTGGAGAGCCTGCCACCATCTGCTGCGGACTACGCAGTCAAACGCTTTCGCATAATCAATAAGGCAGAAGTAGATGGGTTTCTGGAACTCTCTTGCTTTTTCCATGATCCAGGGAAGGTTGGCAATTTGGTCTATAGTTCCTCTGCCCTTGCGAAACCCAGCTTGCACGTCCGGAAGCTCCCGATCCACAACTGCTGCAGCCTACCTTGGAGGACCGTCAAAATCACCTTGCTGTCATGCGAAATAAATGCGATAGTGCGGTAGTTGGAACAATACCTGGCACTGCATTTCTTTGGAATGGGGATGTAAACTGACCTCCTCCAATCCTGTGGCCACTGCAGCGTTGTCCAAATCTTCTGACATAATGTATGCAGAATGTTAACAGCGTCATGGTTGAGGTTTTGAAGCAACTCAGCCGGAATGCCATCAATTCCGCTAGCGTTGTTCTTAGCAAGGCTGGCTAAGGCCCATTCAACTTCACTCTTCAGGATGCCCGGCTCGAGATCAGAAATCACAACCGTCTTATGTTGGGTTCGGAAATTCGGGTCCTTCTTGTACAGTTCTTCTGTGTATTCCTACCACCCCTTCTTTATCTCTGAGGCTTCAGTGAGGCCCTTGCCTCGCTTGTCCTTTATCACGCCCAGCTTAGCACAAAAGCTTCCTTTGATATCTTTGATTGTCTTATACAGAGCTCTTGTGTTCCTTAATTGGCTGTTGTCCTCAACTGCTTGGCACTGTATGTTCAAGAAGGCATTTTTATCTCTCCTTGCTATTTTCTGAAAATCCGCATTGAGAACCTTGTATCTTTCTCTTTCCCCCATAGCTTTTGCCATCCTCCTTTCCTCAGCTATTTGCAAAGCCTCTTCAGATAACCAGTTTGCTTTCTGGCATTTCGTTTGCTTTGCAACTACCTTAGTAGCAACTTCTTGTATTATATCACGAACATCAGTCCACATCTCTTCGGGCTGTCTGTCTTCTAGATCTAATTCTTGAAATTGACTCCTCACTTCCACAGCATATTCTAATGGAATTTGATCCAGATCATACCTGAACGCCCTTTTAGTTTTCTGCGTTTTCCTGAATCAAAGCTTAATTTTGGCAACAAGAAGCTGATTGATCGGTTCCCCAATCAGACCCAGGCTTTGTTTTTACTGCTTGTATAGCGCGTCTCCATCTCTGCCGGCAAATAATATAATCGATCTGATTCCTGTACAGACCGCCCTGTGAAGTCCATATGTACAGGCGCCTCTTGTGCTATTGAAAATGAGTATTTTCTATGGTCAGGTTGTTTTCTTGACAAAACTCTACTAGCCTCTGGCCAGCTTCATTTTGCGCGCTAAGACCGAACTTGCCTATAATTCCGGATATTTCTTCACACCCGACCTTAGCATTCCAGTCTCCTATGAGAAAAATGGCGTCTGATGATGGGGTGCGGTCTAAAAGGCATTGTAGGTCCGCATAAAATCTCTCAACGTCAGCTTCTTCAGCAGTAGTGGTCGGTGCATAGACTTAGATAACTGTTATGTTGAAAGGGCGACCTTGAATCTGAAGTGAAATCATTCGGTCGTTTTTGGGGTTGTACCCTAGCACTGCTTTGCCCATTCTTCTGTTTACTATGAGAGCGACCCCATTCCTTCTCTTGGATTCGTGCCCACAATAAAAGACATAATGGTCACCGGAGTTGAATTCTCCCATTCCGGTCCACTTGAGCTCGCTGATACCCAAGATATCAATGTTCAATCTGTCCATTTCTCGCTTGACGACATCCAGTTTACCTTGCGACATAGATCTTACATTCCATGTTGCTATGTGATATATCTCCTTGCAACATTGGACTTTCCGGTCACTTCCCGACACATCCACAACTGAGCGTCCTTTTGGCTTTAGCCCAACCCCTTCATTCGTCCTGGAGCTACTACGAACCGCCCTTTGTTCATCCCTAGTAACATGTGGGACGCCTTCCAACCTGGGGGTCTCATCTTCCGGCGCCATATCATTAATTATATTGCGACTGGCCATAGGGTTTTCTTGGCTGGAAATACTGGAGTGGGTTGCCATTACCTTCTGCAGTGAATCACATTTTGTCAGAACTCTCTGCCGTGACCTGTCTATCTTGGGTGGTCCTACACAGCAGAGCTCACGACTTCATCGAGTTTCGCAAGCCCCTCCGCCACGACAAGGCAGTGATCCATGACGGGGAATCAAAGCAATCATCCAGGGTAATCAAAGCATAGTAAAACTTTATTGCACATTGTAGTAATAGCAAAGTACTGCACATCATAACACCCAAGGTAATTCAAAATAAAAGATACATTTACACATGCTTCTGTGTAACCAGAAAGAAAAAAAACATTAAACATTGAACACCAGTGCTGCATCGCTTGGCACTAAGAAATGGAGAGGCAAGGGTATCACTTTCCACAAAATAAAAAAATTAATACATTCGACTTTGAATAAATATGTAACTTAGAGCACCCTCCTAAGTTTCAGCATTTTCATTCTTTCCTGCTTAGCGTTGCGCTTAAAGTTCTGGGCCTTGACATAGAAGTGGAGCCTAGTAAGAACATAAAACTTGATAATTTTGTTTGTGAAGGACATACTGTTATTAGGGCAGCCCACAAGGGTCAGCTTTTTAAACTGCAGAAAGGAAACCAAATCCATGATGCTGTCAGTGTTGATTTCTCTTACACTAAAGCAGTGAGTGAAAGTGTTCTCAAGAGAGGTCACGAGTGCATTTAGCTTGGCTGATGGGTATAGCAGGCCTCCTCGGTTAACAGCAGCAGTGAAGCATGCTGTAGCTGGAGCTGGTTCGTCCTCCCCTTGTAGGAGCTGCTGGCTGCACTCTGCACATTTGGCGCTTGAAATGCTCTTTCTTGTCACGTAGCCAGCCATGTAATGTAAAAGTCTGGAAGCGCTGGCTTGAACCACCATGGCATTATGCTGGATGCCATGGCCACAGTCACTTAGCACTTCATGTGGTTCGGCAAGGTTTCCTACATCTAGAAGCTCATCCAGTCGGCTTTGAGTGGTCTTTTCGTCTCTTTTTTAATCTCCCAGCAGGCTCCTTAGTAGTCCTGAAGGCACATTGCTTCCCATCGGTGACATAGCTCAAATTCTGGAAGCTTAAAGCATTAACCGAGACCAGAAATTGGCTGGGAGTTGTATGGTCATTGCATCCAGACATTTTCCGAATGACTCCAAACAGTCTCTCCAAAGGGTCCTGACACAGACGGGAAGTCATCATGTAGCGGAATTTAAACTTTGTTGTCACGTAGCAGAGCAGGTGCAAGGTACTTGACAAGGTAACACGAAATCCCTCCGCTGTACTGCGACTAAGGAAGCCTTCAGAACCAGCAGCTATTTCCCATGCGTCCAAGTAAGCCAAAAAACTTTCAATACACTTCTCATGTGTCCCCCAGGCCTGAGTGCACCTAAGCTGCACCTTCATGTCATAGCCTCAATCAGCCTTCTCATTTTTTCCACGAAGCTGACTGTTGCAGCCGTGCTCCCATGCTTTTCTTCTATATTTTCATTATATAAAAAAAGACATCTGAGAGTTTCGTCGCTAAAAAGCTTGAATGCGTAGTTAACCCGCATATTCTCAAAGCCATTCGGCCACACGACCGATTTGTTAATATGAGGCATGACTTTGAGGGTCGTGTCGTGCTGCTCATCAAGCTTTCGTGAACAGTCAATAGGGTCAACACTGGCATGGCCTTCTGGCAGTTTCGAACCTGTTCGAACAAAAGCATTCCTGACACACTTCACGAGGTGTGGAAAGTCAGATATGAAGAACAGGAAGCGTTCTGGGTCTGTAGGGTGCTGTCTTTTACAGATCGTGTTTCCTTTCCTGCTGTGTACGCCTAATGAGTGCCACATACACCTATTCCAAGCAGCTCCATCAGTAGTGATGAAAACTACGTTCAAGCCGGCATTTTCGCACATGACCACTGCTTCGATGATAATTTTTCCCAATGTGTCTGCCTTTACTTTGCTCTGGGATGCAAACACGGCAATAATCTGGTGCCACGTTCCAGTAAAAGGCATAAACAATACAAGGCCATGGTCGCATGTCCTGGAGCGCTCACTTTCAGGTGTAAACTTCCCAAGGTCGACAAAACCTTCGATAGTGCCATAGGATGTCAAGCTCAAGCTCTCGGATAGTTTAATCTCATCAATTAAGAGTCCGCCATGGCACTGGAATAAGTCCATTGATTTCGTTTTCTCTGCCACATCACCAAACACCTTCTCGCTTAGGCCGAATCCAGTCCGGTAACTCTTTAGATATCGGCGTAAGGATGTTCGAGAAGGCAAGGTCATTATTTTGTTTCTGCGTATGTGCTCATAGAGCCTGGGACTCTTCATGCACATTAATAAGCACTCCAGTGCCTACTCACGTTCATACTTCATTCCTTTGGTACATTTCCTTTTCGACGCTGCAAAGCACGCCTTGACCTGCTGCTGCTGCTTCATGGGTAAGGCCTTGACTGCTTCCTCAAAGACCGCAGAGTCAAGCTGCGTAATCTTTTGCTTCAACTGCTCAATGCGTAATTTGGCTCGAAGGACACTTAGCCTGCGCCTTTTCGCTTGTGCTGTTCGCAGCTTCAACCTATATGAAAGCGACTGCACTCCGGTTTTTACTTTCATCCTTCTGTAGGATGCCTGATTAAGCAGCAGTCTCCTGAGGTGATTGCACTGGGTACAGGCTCTTTCTGGCGTTTGAGCAATTCCACGACAAGATGAACTGAAAGTTCAGCTACCACAGGTCTTGTCTTTGCGCTTGGCGTTTGCTTCAAATTCGCCAGTTTTGCCAAATCCTCTGCATGGGATCATGGAGTCCCCGTTGCGAAGCAACTCTTCCGCCATATCCATGTCATTAATATTGTTACGGGGATGTACTTAATGTAACAGCACTGAGATGGGCTGAACTCGATGCTAAGACTTCAGTAGCCGTGCAGTGTCGACTCTGTCAGCGTCGTCCTCTTTCTCAACGCTTTGTCGTGCCCGTGTTCCTCGGTCGTCGTCTTTGTCAGTGAGCACATCACTTTGGTACCGCGTTTCCCGGTAACACTACCCCCCTCGGCAAAAGGCAACGTCCCGGTGCGTATTGCGCGTGCGATGTGGAGGGGGAGTAATATGGCTTTAGGCAGGCGACATGTACAATTTCGAAGTGGGTGTAGCAGTCGGTGACTTTGGGTGGAGCGGTGCAATCTTATAGGTCACGTCGGTCACTGGGCGTAGTACACGGTAAGGACCTGTATAGTGGGGAAGAAGTTTTTGACACAACCCCACACGACGGCACGGAAGCCAGAGCAACACCAGAGATCTGGGAGGATAGTGCACATCGCGGTGGAGAGCGTCGTAGCGGTGTTTTTGGTTTCTTGAGAGATGGTGAGATTGTGACGAGAAATCTGGCGACCAGCGTCCGCTCGGGCGATGGTATCGCGGGCAGAGGTTGTGACGGGGCCAGCGGCGGGAAGCAAAGTGTTGAAGGGCAGTAAGGGGTCTCTTCCAAAGAGAAGATAGAATGGAGAGTACACAGCAGTGTCATGACGAGAAGAGTTATATGCAAAGGTGACAAATGGCGGACTAATATCCCAGTCGCGATGACTGTCGGATACGTACATTGCGAACATGTCGGTGAGTGTGCGGTTAAGACGCTCCGTAAGGCCGTTCGTCTGAGGGTGATATGGAATGGTGAACTTGTGCCGAACGGAGCAAGTACGAAGTATTTCCTCAACAACTCGGGAAAGGAAACAGCGGCCACGGTCGGTAAGTAGTTGACGGGGAGCACCATGGTGAAGTATGACGCCGTACAAAAGGAAGTCAGCAACGTCTGTGGCGCAGCTGGTTGGAATGGCGTGAGTGATCACGTACCGCGTGGCATAATCGGTGGCCACAGCGATCCATTTGTTTCCTGACAAGGACTCGGGGAAGGGCCCTAGGAGGTCAAGGTCAACACGAGAAAATGGCTGAGTCAGGATAGCAATTGGCTGCAGGTGTCCAGGTGGTAGCACAGGGGGTTTCTTCCGGCGTTGACAGAGGTCGCAAGCGGCTACATAACGTTGGACAGAGCGGTACAGTCCAGGCCAGAAGAAACGTCGGCGCACGCGGTCGTATGTGCGTGAGAGGCCAAGATGACCAGCTGTAGGGGCGTCGTGTATTTGTTCGAGAACCGCAGAGCGTAGGTGCTGGGGAACGACCAGTAAGTGCTCAGCGCCATCAGGTCGCATGTTGCGGCGGTATAGCGTATTCCCATGAAGGAAGAACAGGGTGAGGGAAGAGTCACGGCTGTGTGTGCGGAGGCGGTCGATAAGAGAACTGAGGGTTGGGTCCAACCGCTGTTCGTCGGCTATGTGGGAAAAGTCAGATATAGAGAAGACACAGGGGCCTGACTCATGGTCAGTAGAGGAAGGGGGATCGACGGGATAACGGGACATACAGTCTGCATCCTGGTGAAGCCAACCGGATTTGTATACAACGGAAAAGGTATACTCCTGCAAGCGCAGTGCCCAGCGGCCGAGGCGGCCAGCAGGATCCTTGAGGGAAGAGAGCCAACATAAGGCGTGGTGATCGGTAATTACAGTGAATGGTCGGCCAAACAAGTAGGGTCTGAATTTTCCAATGGCCTAAACGAGAGCCAGGCACTCCCGTTCCGTAATAGAATAGTTCTGTTCCACTGATGACAGGAAACGACTGGCGTAGGCAATCACGCAATGTTGGCCGCGTTGTCGCTGTGCAAGAATGGCACCAATCCCGTGGCCACTGGCGTCGGTGATAAGTTCCGTCGGGGCAGACGGGTTGAAATGGGCCAACACAGGAGGATTGGTGAGAATAGCGATGAGGGCGGAGAATGCGTTAGCCTGCTCTGGTCCCCATGAGAAAGGAACGCCTTTCTTCAACAGATTAGTGAGATGACGAGCAACAGCGACAAAGTTTGGGACGAACCGGCGAAAATAAGAACACAGTCCTATAAAGCTGCGGACATCACGGGGTGAACGGGGACATAGAAAAGCACTGACAGCGCGAACTTTGTCAGGATCGGATTGCACGCCGGTGCCATTCACCAAGTGGCCAAGCACTTAAAGTTCACGGCGACCAAAACTGCACTTCTTTGAGTTCAGTTGAGGTCCGGCACGGCGGAAAAGTGCCAAGATGGAAGAAAGGCGACGAAGGTGGCTTTCGAACGAAGGCGAGAAGGCAATCACGTCATCCAATTAACATAGACAAGTCGCCCATTTGAAGCCGCGGTGTAAGGAGTCCATCATTCGTTCAAACGTAGCAGGGGCGTTGCAAAGTCCAAAAGGCATAAGTTTAAATTGGTAAAGTCCATTGGGTGTGACAAAAGCTGTCTTCTCGCGGTCTTGTTCGTCGACAGAGATCTGGCAGTAGCCGCTACGAAGGTCGACGGAGGAAAAGTAGCGGGCTATATGTGACAAGTCCAAGGCATCGTCTATTCGCGGCAGCGGGTAAACATCTTTCCTTGTAATCTTGTTCAGACGTCCATAGTCGACACAAAAGCGCCAACTGTTGTCTTTCTTTCTTACGAGCACGACAGGAGATGCACAGGGGCTGTTCGAAGGTTTGATGATATCGTTGCCCAACATCTTGCCAACCTCCTGCTGGATGACGTGGCGCTCAGAAAGGGACAGCACTGCGATGGGCTGAACTCGATGCTAAGACTTCAGTAGCCGTGCAGTGTCCACTCTGTTAGCATCGTCCTCTTTCTCAACGCTTTGTCGTGTTCGTGTTCCTCGGTCGTCGTCTTTGTCAGTTAGCACATCACTTTGGTCCCGCGTTTCCCGGTAACAATATTAATAGTTTTCACTTTTGTGGCTTGCATAAAAACCGTCACCTGGACTGTCTTCTCACTTGTTGTCATAAGCAGATACTTTTCAAAATTTATGCTCACCTTCTAGAGCGCACACGCTAAACACTGTGAGGTTGCCGGCTTCAGCAATCAGGTGTCTAACCCAGTAAGCGCTGGGAAGATCACACCTGCGATCGCTTTCTGCACTGCACGAATCTATTGGTTCTGCACAAACAGTCACACTTGCTTGCGCCGGATCTTTGAAGGCAAACCGTAGGTTGAAGTTATTGATGTCCTCTTATTTGGCGCTTTCTTGGAGAGGTATGCGGGAACATTGAAGAATACGGTTGGAACTGCGTCTAGCTTCAGCACCGGCCGTTTTCGCGGAATCTGCACAGTTGCACCGTTCACCACGTGTGTGAAACAGCGCTCAATAAACTGCTCGTCGAAATGACTCTCACATAGCGCTGAGTACGCGTCCAAAGATTTGTCGGCACGGGGGACGGCTCTTCGCCAAGCTTCGAAACGTGCAGGGTACTTGGGCACAGAAAAAAATTGGAGGACGCTTAAGCTTCGCCTTCAAGAGTGGAACGTGATAGCGTTATTGCACCTCGTTCGCACCGCCCAGCGCTACCGGCACTGGTAGACGCGCCGCTTCCATCACACGCGTCTCAAGAGCGAGCGCGCTAGGCCCTGCAATACAACACCCGTCGACCTGCCAAGGAGTGTAAGACAGTGCGCTACGGCGCAGAAATCACTAATGAGGCGCCCCGCGTTGGACTTTGCACTCACGAATCACACGGTGAGCGCCGAGCAACCCAGCGTTCGGCGCGGCAACGAAACGTGCGCCTGAGCAAGCGGAACGAACCAAAGAACTCGGTGTCGGAGGGAGAAAGCCGGGCAGCGACGCGCCATGAAGGCGGACGCGATCATGGGGCTGACGCCTTGATGGGATCGTCCTCTATCTCGCTTGGGAGCACCACGCAGAAGCATGATTCCTCGGAAGCAGCACGGCACACATCGCAGGGGACGCTTTCCCAGCAGAAGCGCTACAGCGCAGCGATCACGTCAGAGGCGTCCGACATCCGACGCTGCACCTAGCAATCGCGCTGTGAGCGGAAAGAGGAGCCGCGTCGCCTAAACACCACTGGTCGAGTGACGCACTCTGGATGTTGGAAGGGGAGAGAGCGAGAAAACTTATTAAACGCAAGGGTATTGGGGCATCCCCGCACCGGTACCCGCGCGGCCCGAAGGGGAGAAGCGGGTGAGCGAAGATAGTGAGTGATCTAAAGAAAGGAAAGACGCTTGATTTTACAAGCCTTGAGGGTGCACGGCGAAACGTCAGGGGCGAGTGGCGCGCCACGTGTCGGGGCAGCGCCGCACATGGAAGTTGTTTTTTATTTATGAAGTGCATGCCGGGATTTATCGCTCACGGCCGACGCCGCCGATGACACCGGCTTTTCTGCGACACGACCTCCTTAACGCTACCGCGTTAAAAAGAGACACACGCTGACCCTGTTGCCTCGACGACACATAGCCGGACGTGCAGCCAGGGGCGAAGCAGTGACGCTGCCTCGCTTTTTTTGCGTTAGAGTTCATCTGTTTGGCGAAGTTAGCCACTCACATTAACATGTCAGCAGCTTGTCATAAAGGAGCGATCACGCTGGCAGCCGCGAATAAACAAGAGCGCTGCTGCGCCGTGCAGATACCACGAGAAACTGCAGACGCGCGTGATCGCGTGACTGCATCGCCAAGCTGACCGCAGCGCCACCGCGGCGTTCCCGGCAGCGCATGAACTAGAGGATCGCGCTTTCTCGCCGGATACGCCGGCGCTGGCGTCACCTGCCACTTCTAGCCAACATAATCATAGTACATATACCTCTTCAAGGACGGACATGACCCCGAATATGGCCATTGCAGGCTTTCGGGTTAAAAAAGGAGAGGCTGTCCTGGGTTGTGTGGTGTCGCTTTGAACAAACGTGAAGGTTAAAGACATACTGCGCCTTTCCTTTCTCATAAACCAATGTGCAATATACAATAAAAAATATGAATCTTGAACTTGTTAGGTGTATGTGTCCACCATTCCCTGGAGTCCACTCCAAAGGATAACGCCCCTCACTTTCCTAAAACCTAATTTAAATAGAAATTATGAAAAAACCGCGGATTGAAAAACGGGTGTTAAACCAACTAGGTGGAGTTGGTTAAACAGGCTATCGGTACAATATTCAGCTTTCGCTCAATCACAAGGTTCAAGCCATGCTTAAACCGCAATATTTTTTAGAGCGCACTTCTTTGGTGCCCGTTCCTGTGTTTCGCGGCGTCAGCGTTGTCCCTCGTAACCAGCTCTATTTTCCCTCCCACCTTCCTTCCTTATCTTACGGCGCGATTCAGGTGTCCACATAAACAAGTGTGACAAATACTGCGCCTTTCCATTTCTGTCAACCCGTTATGAATGAATGAATGAAAACTATTTCCACCGAAAAGGAGCCCTTCATCTCTCGCCCCGGCACGCAGGCCGGGTAGCGGGTCAGGAGGGCCCCGCAGGCTGAGGTCAGGTGAGGTTACAGGCACACTCTACGGCCTCAGCCGCCAGGCGGGTCGCGTGCCGCTGAACGGTGGGATCTCCGCTCCGCAGCCAAACCTCCCAGGCTTCTCTACTATCAATGTTAATGCCGGCGCCTGGGGAATCGGCGCATTGCCATATTATATGATCTAGCGTGCCTTTTTGTCCGCGATTTTTACATTTAAAATCTTCTTCCTTCCCGGTCTGTGTTAAAAAAACCCAGACAGGGCAGATGTAGTTATCGGCTTGTAATCGCCTCCAGATGCATGCTTCATTGTTAGTGAGAGACCGATATGGGGGAGGGTATACTTTTCGATCTAATTTGTAAAATTCTGTGATCTCATTGTATGTGATAGCGCAATCTTTAATTCCCTTGCATTCGGGCTGTTCTACCGCTGCCCGGTGGTAGAGATCTCGGGCCAGCAGGTGCGCAGCTTCGTTGCCAGGGACAGATTCGTGTGCCTGGTATCCATATGATGGATATGGTTCTAGTAATGGGATTTGTGAGAAGAATCTTTTTGGCGTCCTCTGAGATCCGTCCTTTTGCAAAATTCCAGACAGCCGTTTTGCTGTCGCTGATTATAGTTTTGGCCTGTGTACCAGTGCATGCGAGCGCTATTGCGATCTCTTCAGCTGTACTAATGTCACGGGTGCGTGTTGAGGCCGCAATTTTAGGTGCACCTTCTCCATTTACTACTGCCGAGACAGCTGCTCCATGTCGCCCGCATGATGCGCCTACATAAGCAACTTCATTGACTGCTTTGCGTTTCATCCTTTTAGCGATGGATTTGGCTATATGTTCTCTGCGTTCTTTGTTGTAGTCTGGGTGCATGTTTCGAGGTAAGGGTGGTACCAGTATGTGTTCCCTTATGTTGGGTGGGATAGATGTTTTCGTCTGTGGGCCTCTGTCTGACTGGAGTCCGACCCAGTCTAGGATGGCTCTGCCTGTCTCCGTCTGACGTAGTCTTTCCAGTTGAGAGATTCTGACAGCTTCAGTGAGCTCTTGCCATGTATTATGAATCCCCATTTTCTCCAGCTTCTCTGTTGATGTGGAGATAGGGAGGCCTAGTGCGCGTTTGACGCATTTTCGAATTATGACGTCGATTTTTTCACGTTCTGTCTTTTTGAGATTGAGAAAAGGTGTGGCATAACATATTCGACTGATGATGTAGGCCTGTGGCATTTTGAGTAGACTGCGTTCCTTGAGACCGTGTCCTCTAAGCGCTACTCTTCTGAATATGCCCGTAACTTGGGCTGCGTAGTTCTCCAATTTTTTGATGGTTATGAAAGGCTCGCTGCACGGCGCAACTCATCACACATGGTACGCACTGCAATGATGATTCAGGTATCCACAGAAACAAGTGTGACAGGTTGTGCGTCTTTCCATTTCTGTAAACCAACTATGAATGGCGCGTCGGGTTCGACCGCGGCGGCTCCATCGAAACGTAGCCGCCGCGGTCGAACCCGAACTCGGCGGCTGCGTTTCGATGGAGACGAAACGAAGAGGCGTCCGTGTGCTGTGCGATGTCAGCGCACGTTAAAGATCTCCAGGTGGTCGAAATTTCTCCGTAGCCCTCCACTACGGCTCCTCTTTCTCTCTTTCCACTTTAATTCCCACCCTCCTCCCTTCCCTTACGGCGCGGTTCGGGTGTCCACAGAGCAAGTGTGACAGTTACTGCGCTTTTCCCTTCCTGTGAACCGATTATTATTATTATTATTAAAGGCGCGCTATAGAGCTCAAGTGGAAGACGTGACCAAACATAGTATACGCTGCAAGGATAATTCATGAATAATGCGAGGGCCCCCATCAAACTGAAAACAAGTGAGACAGTTACCGCGCCTTTCCCTTCCTATAAATCAATCAATCAGTAACATGTGCAGTAACCGAGAATTCACACACACACAAAGAAAAGCATCATTTTTGATGTAGTTGCGTAAATACACCTAGTTCACCGTGGTAATAATAATAACAATAATAATTGGTTCACAGGGAGGGAAAGACGCAGTGTCTGTCACACTTGCTCTGTGGACACCTGAACCGCGCCGTAAGGGAAGGGAGGAAGGTGGGAGTGAAAGTGGAAAGAGAGAAAGAGGAGCCGTAGTGGAGGGCTACGGAGTAATTTCGACCATCCGGGGATCTTTAACGTGTGCTGACATCGCACACCACACGGACGCCTCTTTGTTTCGCCTCCATTGAAACGCAGCCGCCACTTTTCAAAAAATGTCTCGAATGGCATCGTTTCAGCACAAACTTTGCTCAGCATGTCTTTGACTTTGCGGTTATCTATTCTGAATGCATTTTAAAACCAATTCAAGGACGATTAAAAAATAAAAGTAGCAATAACCTATTAAAAAAGAAATAAGTAAGCTGCATTTATGTGAGATGAACACTAATACCTATCTCTATCACCTCTCTGTCATTGTCATAAAGCTTAGTATATTCACTTCAGGCATTCCAAAAAGATGAGAAGCTAGTAGCAACGAAAGGACATAATATGGCGCCATCGTTTGCTAAAATGTGACAATCCTAGTAAATTTATTATATAAATTCTGGGTTATCCACGCATTTTTCCCTCGATATTGCCAACGATTGGTCAGATCTACCTGAATACCGCAATATTTTTATTCTAGTCACCAGCATTAGACTGTCTCTTTAAGCTCCGTCTTTAAGAGTCTGACGCGGTAGCGTTTCAGTGACAAGAAAGAGGTTTTCTCAATTATTAATGCGAAATAATTACACGGCTATGTCAGCAGGGTCCTCTGCACAGAAAATGTCCACAGCCGTTGTATCGTTCGCAGAAGAGTTGGGTCCAAGCATATAGTGTTGATCGATAGATAATAACATTAAGATGCTGCAGAAAAAAAGCATTGTGTCAATAGGATGAATAATTGTTTAATTATATACAAAAGTGTAAACGCAAGGTCGATGAGACGCCAAAATAGCCATACGACTAATGTCGCCTTCCAAGCGATATGACGTAAAGCCAACCGGAAGTTCATGTGTTCCTGACCTAATGAGTAAAATAAATTCGTGATGGCTGTTTCCACGTAAGATCATACAAATCATGATCGGCCAACCTTTATATCTTTTTCAAAATTTTATATATTGCTCTCTGATGACTGAAAAGAGGAGATCTGCAAATGGTTTCGCGGCCAACATTTTTTTCAAGGCACAGGGAATTAATAATGACGAAGAGGTGGAATGCCGCCCTTATCTTTTCTCCAACTTTGGTTGTGATTACAGAGACCGTAAAAATTAGGTATATGTAGACGTTTAGGCTTAGGTGGGCTGTGCTTGTAAAAAAGAAAGGAGAAGAGGGCTATAAAGTAGTATTATTTGTAAAGAGGAAGATATACGTTCGAAGATGAAGAAGAAGCTTCCATGCGCTGTTGCCAGTGACATCGCTATCGGCGTCTGCTCTGGACCCACTCGTATGTGGACTGTTCCTGACGGGCTCCTAGATCGAGTCTCAGTACGTCTGATAAAGCCCCATCTTAGATTTGATGGATTCGCAGGTTAGAAACGTCGGTCATGAAGCTCCGTAGCCGCACTCTTCCTACACCTGGCATGCCAGACGACGTCCAACATCAAGGCATGCAGGCGTGTCCAACTGCCATCTGCGCCGTCTCCCTTCGCGAGCAGGACGCGGCTATTTTCAGCGGGACTGATGAGCACGATGTTGAAGATTGGCTCACTTCTTACGTGTGGTTTAGCGTGTAAAATAATTGGGACGACGAGACTATTTTATCTCATCGGCGCGGCAAACTTGTGGTACCGTAACAATGAAAGCGACATCTGTACGTGGATTTAAAACGATGCTCACTGAAATCTTTGGCCGGCTGTCATGAAATTGTGCGCCGAGCAGCGTTTACTTGAAAGGTCGCAGCAGGTTGGCGAAAGCTTTACATGCTATATTGAAGAAGTCGTCGACCAGTGCAAACGTGTGGATGCCAACATGCCAGAGGCCGCGAATCTCAAACGCACATAGAAATGTACTGACCACCACGCCTTTCAGTTGTCAGCGCGCGACTAGCGTATCGTCTCAGAAGTCTTCACGCTCTGCCAGAGCTTCGAGGAGCTGCGCAAGCAGAGGGTGTTGACGCGTAATACTAGTCCGCTGTCGCACCACTGCGACAGCGGCCCTACCATGTCTCTGCAACACAGCGCCAGGTTATTGGAGAGCAAGTAGAACAGATTCTCCATAACGGCGTCATTCGGCCCTCAAACAGCCTTTGTACTTCGCCTGTTGTGCTCTTTAAAAAAAAGGTTGGTTCCATCCGTTTCTGTGTAGATTCCCGCCGACCTAATAGATTACGAATAAAGACGTCTATCCTCTTCCGCGCATAGACGACGCACTCGACTGCTTGCAAGGGTCTGAGTTCTTGTGTTACATAAATTTACGTTCCGGATACTTGCAGATGCCGATAGAAGCGGCCGACCGCTTTTAAACAGCTTTTGTTACTCCAGACGGCCTGTACGAATTTACTGTTATTCCTTCCGGCCTTTCCATTGCTCCTGCGACATTTGAGAGAATGATGGACACTATTTTGCGCGTACTGAATTGGAAGACCTGCCTCTGCTATCTCAACGACATCGCCGTGTTTTCGCCTGACCTCGACACTCAGCTGTACCGGCTGAAGTACGTTTTGACCTGCCTTTCTGATGCCGGCTTGCAGCTAAACTTAAAGAAGTGTCGTTTTTCCGCCCGTCAAGTGACCATTTTAGGGCACGTTGTCTGTGAGGAAGGGGTTTCTCCATACCCGGCCAAACATCGTGCTGTCGCTGGCTTTCCCAAGCCGAGATAAATCAGACCTTCGCAGCTTGCTAGGTTCGTGCTCTTACTTTCGTCGGTGTCATTCGAAACTTTGCCTCTATTGCTGCCCCTTTGACGTAGCTTCTGTCGGGTGGTTCCGAATTTTCGCTCTGGTTTCCGCGACGCGATGATGCCTTCAATATGTTGCGCCGCATCCTCACGACATCGCCCGTCCTGCGTCACTTCAACCCCACTGCCCTTACCAAAGTACACACCGACGCCAGTGGTGTCGTTCTCGGCGCTGTACTCGCTCAGCGCAAACCTGCATTTGCTGAATACGTCGTCGCCTATGCAAGGCGAGCTCTCACGATGGCGGAGTCAAATTATATGTTCGCTAAAAAAGAGTGTTTGGCAATAGTTTGGGCTTTGACCAAATTCCGCCCTTACCTTTAGGCTGCCTCTTTGAAGTTGTGATCGACCACCATGCTCTGTGATGGCTTTCCTCCTTGAAAGGCCCATCCGGCCGTCTTGCCAGGTGGTCTCTTTGTCTACAGCAATTTGATGTAAACCTAGTGTACAGCTCTGGCCACAAGCATCGAGACGCCGATGCCCTTTCTCGCTGCTCCCTGCCAGCTGACGTCGCCAGCCTTTCCTCCTTGGACGCCTTGGCAACGTCACTTCATATCAGTGACATGCCTTCTGAGCAGTGGAGATACCCCTAGGTCGACGCTTATCCAGCTCCTCTCAGATCCATCGGCTACTTCTCCATCACCGGCTGCTTCTCCATTACACTTCGCCATTCGCGACAATCTTCTTTATCGCCGCAATTACAGTGCTGATGGCCGCAAATGCTTGCTAGTCATTCCCCGCCACCTACGCTCGCATGTCTACGACTGCTTTCACGCTGACCCATAATGCGGCCTACAGGAGTGTTGAAGACCTACCCATCATCTGCGCTTACGATATTACTGGAGAGGGGCATGTACAACTTAGTCCTTTAATACGTTCGCTCAAGCTAGCCTCGTTTGTCAACGTCGCAGGTTCCCTACTCATCTTTCTCCTGGCGAGTTGCAGCCGCTACCTTGCCCATCACGTCTCTTTGCTTCGGTATTGCTTTATACGGTATTTATTGATTTATACGTTCCCGTACACTGCCGCTGGAAATTGTTCGCCCACCTGACGGGATAAGCAGAAACTGTCATTCATTCTGCAGCGATTCGTTCTACTCCACGGCGTATCTGGTGAACCACTCAGCGACAGACGACGCGTCTTTCTATCGGACGTTGCTAAAGCTGTGCTGATCAAGTGCCCCATACTTCATTAAAACTCTATCGCCTATCATCCGCAGACTAACGGACTCATCGAACGCTTTAATCGTACCCTTTAAGACATGCTTTCTAAGTACGTTTCCTCCGACCACTCTGACTGTGATCTCCTCCTCCCATATGTGACGTACGCATACAAGGCTGCTACACAGTCAACTAGCGGTTTCTCTTCATTCTATCTTCTTTACGGCCGTCACCATTCTGCTCCACTAGATAGCATTCTTCCGTACCAACCAGACTCACCTGAGTATACCACTGTTTCTGAAGCTGCCCGACGCCCATGGGATAGCCGCCAAATCACTCAATCTCTCAACTGAAACCCAGTCTCACCAGAAATCCCGCTGCGAAAATCATTACTTGACACCGCAATTCTCTTCTGGCAGTCTTGTGTGGCTCTGGATTCCATTAGGTACTCCCGGGCTGTCTTCCAAATTTATTTCCAAGTATCATGACCAATATCGTGCCACGAAACTGTCCACGTCCAGCGCCTTAAACAGTATTACGACTTTGCCCTTTTGACTACGCCGTAAGTCGCCAGGGTGACTCCCTTTCTCCCCGGGGGGCCTTTGTAAAAAGGAAGACGTAAGTTGGAAGATGATGAAGGTTCCTTGCGCTGTGGCCAGTGGCATCGCTATCGGTGTGTGCTCTGGACCTACTCGTACGTGGACTGTTCCTGACGGGCTCCTAGATCGCGTCCCAGTACCTCTACTAAACCCCCATTCTACATATTATCATTAAATACACGCATATTTTTATTCATTAGCAGTTTTTTTTACGGGTAGTGGAAATGTTTATTTTTTTTTTATGTCTGAAAAACAGCTCAGGAAACAAAATTTTAGCTAATTTCTAGGCCGTTGTCTTAAAATTGGTTTATGGCAGAACCGCACTATTTTCACACAATTTTCTCCTTGTCTAGCGTTCCTGCCATCTGCAATCAACACGATGCTTGAACACATGCCAAGGAACGCCACGAGAAGCGCAATGGTGTACAGTCCAAACTCGCACTTTGCTTAGAAAGTGCGAGAGATACGGCGCCTTTTCTTCCCTGTAAGCCAATCATATTGTATCGAGAGCTATACTACGCTCGTCAGCAGCGAATTTATTAGTGCGTAAGATAGGCATGCGCAGAAACCTGAAAGGAGCAACAGGTGCAGTGCGCATGACATCAGAGCTCGCGGCCGCTGTGGCCGCTTCCGACGCAGAAGACACGCCCGAACAAAGAGAACTCATGCCGAGCTGAGACGCCAAGGTGCAGAGCGCAAGGTGCAGAAGCGAAAACACACAAGGACAAGAGTGGGGGCACATACAACCGCTAACTATCAACTGACTTTATTGGTGGAAGGCAATGCCTTATATAGACCGAATGGCGGGAGAAACGAAAACCAAAGCGAATAACAATCAAAGAAGATAACAAAAGAAATTAATGGATAAAAAAGCTAACAAAACAAGGAGCATGCGCGGCTGGGCATGTGCAATACATAAAAAGACACTTTTGCTATAGAATCAACATGTAGTTGCGTTGAAATAGTCAATCTCAGCCGCGAACAGAGATAAAGAGGATTCGCTGGTGCACTCGCTGCCAAGTTGCCTAATATTTATTTATTTATTTTGAAAGGGAGTGTTTACTGTCTATTAACGGGGATAATAGCCCTCTCTAAGTTTCACAGAGAACCACACAAGAACACAGCCAGTCTAGGCCTCCACAAACGAGCTCGAGCAGCGCAGAGGCACTTCGTCGTTCTTCTCCTCGTCTTCGTGATATCATCGCCTAGTTCATCCCCGTCTTCGTAATATCCTCGCATAGTTCACTAGTTTATTTATTTATTGTACCCTCAGGGCCAGAGGCAATACAGAGGACAGTGCGTTGCGTAGAGTACAAAGGTAAACACAATACAGTTAATGTTATAAGAATGCAAAGTCAGCTTTTTCAAAAAAAAGTAAGCAAAATTAGCTAGTGCATCGCGAAGGAGGAGGAGGAAGATGAGGGGGAAACACAGGGAGGTTAACCGGTAAAGGAACTGGTTTGCTACCCTGCACTCGGGGAGAGGGGTAGGTGGGTATAAATGTTGTGGGTGAGAGAGGGATGGCTGATGACAGTACAGTGACATCATAGGCATGTCACATCACATCACGTCACAGTCATATCACGTAACATAAGAAATCATAGCCTTTCGATCAGTCCTGTGCTTTTCATAAAGCGTAGCAGTGCCTGGGAGTCCTTCACCGCAGACCTTCGCCATGGCCAGGGACCTAGGATCTTAATTTCAGTTAGTGGACGTCCATTTAGACGCTCCAGCGCACGGCATAGACACTGTCTTTCCTTGCTGTATATTGGGCACTCACAAAGAATGTGGCCTATAGTCTCGTCGCACCCGCAGTTTGTACTTGCAGGGCTATTTACTATACCTATCACAAAAGAATAATAGTTTGTAAATGCTACACCAACCCACAGGCGGCACAGCAATGTTTCTTCACATCGGGGTAGGCCAGGTGGAAGCCGGAGCTTCTGGTCAGGGTCCAGGGATTGTAAGCGGCAGTTCGCAAACTGGTCAGAATTCCACAAGGAGAGCGTGTGTTCCCGCGCAAGTGCGCGAAGCCTGCCCACTGCGTCTGTTCTGGAAAATGGAATCAACACAAAATCGCCGTCTTGGTGGGCTGTTCATGCGACCTCGTCCGCCCGGAGATTGCCCGCTAGGCCGCTGTGTCCTGGAAGCCATTGGTAGATGATGGCATGTCCTCCATTTATGGCATAGTGATGAAGTTGTATTTCCGCGGCGAGTTGCTCATGGGCTCCGCTGCGAAGAGCCGCTTTTAAGGCTTGCAGGGCTGCTTTTGAATCTGTGAATATAGACCATCGTTTAGGGCTTTGCTGACTGATATGCTTAATAGCGACACGTAGAGAGGTTAGTTCTGCGGCTCGTTGAAGAAGTACGGTGAATTGTCCTAACTTTTATTTCTGTAGTAATTGCGGGTATGATCATTGAGCCTGAAGAACTCAC
Organism: Amblyomma maculatum; assembly: GCF_055883805.1. Taxonomy (NCBI): domain Eukaryota; kingdom Metazoa; phylum Arthropoda; class Arachnida; order Ixodida; family Ixodidae; genus Amblyomma; species Amblyomma maculatum. Next base: position 134,355,991 of record NC_139353.1, read on the forward strand.
GGCATTCACTGAACCGTCGGTGTAGACGCGCTTACGATTTGCATGGTACTCATGGAACTATTCAAGAGTGATTTGTTTTAGTTCTGTTGTCGATAGCTCGACCATCTTCCTGTTGCCGGGTATTCAAAGAAGCACGTGTGGTTGTTGCAGGCTCCACAGTGGAGGGGACGGTGTAGATGCGGGTGTAAACTGGGACGGCAGAATAGCGCGATGCACATCAACGGTCTCTGTAAACGATATACGCAGCCTGGTAATATGAAGACTGGCCAAATGATGACAGGGAATCCGGGTGATGTGTCGCAAATGTGTTCTCAGGGCGTCAACGTTTCGGTAGGTAGATATGGGATGCTCCTGAGCAATCAAAATGGTAGCAGCCGTAGAGGCACATTTCGGCAATCCCAGGCTGGTTCGCAGAGCTTGAACTTGAACGCTCTGTAGAATTCCTAAGTTGGTTTGCCTGACATTTCCAAGTGTAGGTAAGGTGTACCGAAGAAATCCCATAAATAATGCATGGTACAGCTGGAGTATCGACCGCACGGATGCTCCCCATGACTTTCCCCCAATAAAGTCAAGTATGTGAGCAATTGCTTTCAGCCTCTTTTTCATGAATGAAATATGGGGAGTCCACGAAAGATTTCTGTCGATGATCACTCCCAGAAAGCGATGGCTGTTTTCGTAGGGTACTGCTTTACCATCAATGCGTACGGTGTGAGGTGACATGTTCTTGCGTGTAAATGCAATTAGCGAACACTTTTCAGTTTATATCTGCGGACCTTGCAGATGGAGGTAGGACGCAAATATACTTGCGCCTTTTGAAGCCTCGCTCTGACCTGTGGGCGCGTAAGGCCTGATGCCCAGATACAGATGTCGTCAGCATACATTGAAAGTTGCGCCGACTGTGGTATTAAGTCAACAAGCCCGACGAGAGTAAGATTGAAGAGTGTTGCACTTAGTACTCCACCCTGTGGGACTCCACAAGAAGTGAAATGAGAAGATATTGGGCCATTCTCAGTCTGCATAAAGTGAGATATGTTGGATATATAACTGCGTGTTCTGCAAAAAATACGATTGCCGAGCTCGGCAGCTTCCAGAGCGTCCAAAATGGCCTGGTGAGTGACGTTGTCATATGCGCTCTTTATATCCAGGAACAACGCCGCCGTTAAGCGCTTCAAAATTTTTTGCCGTTGTACAGATGATACCAGGTCCACCACGTTGTCGGGTGAAGAGCGTCCACGTCGAAACCCAGACATTGTATCCAGACATATGCGGTAGTGCTCCGGGTACCACTGAATACGTCTATGCAACATTCTTTCCAGTTCTTTACCAACGCAACTAGCCAGTGCAATATGACGGTATGATGTTGAGGCTAGAGGCGATTTGCCATGTTTCAGGAGCCGAACTAAACGACTGCACTTCCACTCGTCTGTAACTGTACCCTCACTCCATGATTTGTTATAATATTCCAAAAGAGCGTGCCTAGCTTCTTGTCCAAAATTTCCAAGCGCAGTGTGTGTTACACCGTCGGGACCCGACGATGATGACTGTTTGCAAGAAGCCAGCGCAGCGTCAGGTTCCTCCATGTTGAAGGGAAGGTCCATTCGTGAATTCCGTGAAGCTGGAACATCGTTGAAATGTAGCGTTGCCGTTGGAGTCGATTGGCCTGCTACTCTAGCGCAGAAATCTGCTACCTCGACCTCACTACGTCTTTGATATAGTGCGAGAGATTTGAATGAGCAGAGCTGTTTAGGGGATTTTCGGAGACCACGAACGACATTCCAGATGCGTGATAAAGACTTGCGGGGATCAAGCGTTTAACAGAATGACCGCCAACGTTTTTCCTGGAGGGCTTCAATTCGGAGCTAAATTTTCTTCTGCAGGCGCCTCGCATCTCTGAGGTCGAGGCGCGACTTCGTGCGTCGGTATCTACGCTCTGCCCTCCGTCGCAATGCATCGCGAAAACTGTTGTTATATTGAATAGCTGCAATGTTGGAAGAAATTCAGTTCCACTCGAAGGATATCCGGGGAAGATATGACTGAAAAAAAGCTTTGGTACGGCATTTAGCCGTTCTGACCTTGCGACGATGGTCGATTCGACGGGGAATGTATTCTGGTGGTGAGATGAAGTCGTATTGTAGTGTGTCGTTATAATATATCTTGTGATATATAGTTAAGCGATTGAGTTTTCTGCGATATTGTAAGGATTGAAGGGAAAGAGTAGCTTCCATGGCTATGATGCTCGCAGTACGTTTATAATTTGAGAGAATGAAGCGAACGGAATTAGTTTCGGCAACTTCAAGACAATATGCTAAGTTAATTATCATGCGCAGGGTCCCATATTGATGTCGCATAATCATGTTTTGGACGTATTAGTGTTTTATAAAGTAGAAGTTTTAGGGACAATGGAGTGGCGGAGAAGTTGCGACGTAAATATAACATGCGATTAGCGTTAATAATCACATATTCAATATGGGTACGCCATGATATGTTTTGTGAGATATGGACACCTAGATATGAGTTAATTCAATCAAGAGGAATGCCATTCAGGTAATATCAAGGAGGAGGATTTGAGGTGTGAGAAGCGCGCATGAGCTTGCTTTTATCAACGTTTAATTACATTTTCCATGTTTTGGTACAAGTTGGAGACAAGGTTGAGATCGGACTGGAGTAAGTCAGTGTCGGTCTGGTTACTTAGTTTCCGGAAAATTACAGTCTACGGAAAGATGGATTTTAGAAGATACGGCGGAAGGTATGTCATTAATATAAATTAAAAACTGAAGTGGCCCATGGATACAACCTTGCGGTACACCAGACAGTACGTTAGTAAGCGCTGAGGTAGTGCCATTAGAGAACACAAATTGACATCGGGTAAAAAGAAAAGGTTCAATCCATCGGAAAGCATCTGGATTGAGATTAAGATTATTTAACTTGTGAAGAAGCAATTGATGACACACTTTATCAAAGGCTTTAGAGTAGTCTAAAATTATGCAGTCAAGTATGCGATATAAGTGATCAGTGAATTATAGTAACTGTGTTTCACATGAATATGTTTGGCGAAATCCATGTTCCACACAGACATGGCAGTAATTGAATTACAGTAATGAAATTACTGTAATTTAATTACTTTTTTGCGGTAATTTGTAATGTAATAAATTACTTTTTCGGTTCGGTAATGTAGTAATGTAATGAATTACTTTTTGGTAGTAATTTCGCAGCAAAAGTAATTAATTCCTTTCGAAATTACTTTTACTAAAGTGCGCCACTACTCCTTCAATAGACAACAAAGTAGTGCCGCGAAAGCAGGAAGGCAGGAACGACGTACGGCAAGCCGAAGCCAGCGTAACGGATTGGCAAAAGGAGACCGAATTGTGCAGAACTGTGCGTCTGAGACCTCGTGTGTAGCAGGGTCACTTAGTGCGGCTATCCCAAGACAACCATTCTCCAAGCAGCAGGATACAAGGCGTTAATGGAATTCCGAAGGGACAGATGGTGCAAGAAGACTGGAGTTGAAAACTAGCTGGGAGCGCGGCGCAGTAGCACTCCGTGTTGCGTCGACTAGGGCACAGCGGTGCCTGGTTACACTCGTCACCACGGGGCGAGGGAGGATTGGGGTGTGGGGAGATAGGTGGAAGGCTCCATGGCGTGAGCCGCCGTGGCTTGAGCATTACTGAGCAGTGAGTACAAGGTGCCGACGTCGATTCTTGGGACTACGGAGGAAATAAATAAGCTAGCTTCTTCGGGCCCTTGAAATGGCGGAGACAGGCCAGCAAGACGCTGCGTTTGCCGGTCATATAACGACCGTTCGACCCTGCTTCTGCTTTTTTTTATTTTTGTTTGCAGTTGTCTTGTTCTGGTAATGGAAAGTGCTGTAGGAAAGAGGAAAGGAATAGGTCTCTGGGACGGAATTTGGCGGGAAGACGAAAGAATGTGTGTGCTTCGCGTCTGGAGAACAAGATGTTTTGTTCACTAGCTTTACTTAGTTTTTGCATGGATGGAAACTAGAAAGTAATTTAAAAGTAATTGAATTACTCAGTATAAGTAATTGTAATGTAATATCATTTTTTTTTTGGGAGCAGTAATGAGTAACCTAATTACTTTTCTGCAATTTTCAGCAAATTAATTAGTAATGTAATTTAATTCCTTTTGAAAAGTAATTTTGCCATGTATGCTTCCACAGATGTAATAAAGGAATCGTCATCAAGAAAGGCAACGGTTTTCTTAATTATTATGTGCTGTAATAATTTGCAGCATGTGCTAGTAATTGAAACGGGACGAAACGTTTGAGGCGAGTGCTCACCACTGGACTTTTGAAGTGGAACCACCTTCCCGATTTTCCAGTCGTTAGGGAGTTTTGTTAGTAACTGAAAAACTGAAAACGTTTTGTTAGCATAATTAAACTATAGGCACAAGTACTCTTCTGAACTTAGAACTAATTGTATCACCTCCAGGAGAAGAATCATATTGTCACGTGGTGGTGACCAGGGTCGATTACACAAATGAAGACACAGGCTTGATGGTACGGAAACTAACTCTTTATTGGGCTGACTTGCGCCCGCAAAAGAACTAAGCAACTCGGCGGCGGCGATAGCAGCAAACGTGTTGGTCGATCGTCGAACAAAGAATGCTCGTCACACTCGTCAACGCTCAATTTAAAGCTGCACAGAACAATCCGGATAACGTCGCAAACAGCTACCAGCACGGGCTGGAACATTGTGGAAAGACACACGAGGGGCCGGAATCTTCGAGATAGATCTCGGTGCATCTTGCGCTACAACGAAACTGATAAAGGTGTGACTCGCGACATCGAGCATTAACAAACAAAGATTACGGAACTGATACGCGATCCAGAATCAGAGTGATAAGCCTGTATGCCGGCGGCTGTTGAAAAACAACAAATACAGTTTTGAAGGTTTCGCGGCAATGTTTCAAAGACTCGATTAGCTTAGTAACGCCAGGGACATCAACAGTTATAGGAGACGTATTGGAGAATTCATGGTGTGGTATATTGGGAAGTTGATTAGCCGAACTCGAAGAAAAGCTCTCAATGATTGCTATATTTTTTACAGTAGCTATAAGGTCATTGGGTATTTGGTTGCAGGAGTTATCTTGTAACGTAATTGAAGAGTCATTTACAGGGTGCATAACGCGCCAGAACTTTTTAACATTTGTTTTCAAAATAGATGGCAACGTGGATGATAAAAAGGTTTTTTTTTTTTTGCAAGTTTAAGCGCTTTCACATATTCATCAGGAGCAGATTTATACGTAGTCAATCGCTCATTAGAAATTGAAAGCTTAAAAAGACGGTACAAGCGTTTCTTTGTATTTGATAATCGCCTGATGTGTGAATTGTACCAAGGTGCTTGGGGATTAGAAGAGGCTATGCGCTTAGGGATGTACAGGGGGGGGGGTCAAAAAACCCCAGGCCGCTCCGAACTGCCGCGGAGCAACTGCTCTCCGCTATCGCGGCGCTGTTATCGCACGCATGCCTCGCCGCGCTCGGGTTGCCAGGGTATGCTGTGAAAGGGGGTGAGGCCTCCCTCTTTTTCGCTCTCCTCGATAACGAAGATGGTAAAAAGATAGTGCGGCGTGCGCCTTTATGTTTCGCTCTTCGCTCTTCCAGTACGGCTGTGATGCAGCGCTTCGCGGAGCAGGCGGCTGTTTGCCCAAAAGAAAGCTCAATGCTAGCGGCTATAAAATTTAGCGTCTGCTTCATCCTACTTTTCTGCTTACGATATCTTGCGTTTACTTTCACATAAGCTCTTTTGCGGCTCTCTGAGCCAATAGTTTGGCTTTTCATGGACTATAGGACTGGTATTGTTGTTTTATGTTCTTATTTTCTCGTTATTTACTACATTCAAATTGTACGGAGGTCGCATAGTTGGATTGCATGTCCAACTGGTTTTAGTGCTCCGTTACTTCGAGGTTGCTGTCGCAAGTCTTGTATTATAGAATGAGTTTAGTGCTTCAGCGCAGGTAAAGCAAATGAATTCGCTTGTGTCTGCGCAGTTAGGACGTGTCGCGGATGGTTCTGTGGGTATTTCTTGCTTTGCTATCCTGTTTATATGTCTGGCCCTAGCACTCATCCGCCCGTACTGAAATGCCGAGAAGAAGAGTATTTTACTATTATGCCAGAAATAGAGCGCTAACGTCTAGATTTAAAACAAGCCGTCATATAACCAGTAAAATTTGTTCAGATTAACCGAGTTTCTCGTACGCCGTTCCCTCGAAATCAGGTGTCGCGCTTTTCTTAGAGCCACTGATATAAAGCGTTAACTCCGGAGAGGTATAAAGATAGAATGTGGGATTACCTACTTAAGCCAGGATGTGTTTTCGGTTGGCGTTGCCCCAGGGTTGTCCCCATCTCGGCGTTCAAGCTTGTTGCATTCGGCTCAGCAATGGGAGTGACTCGTATCGCACTTTGACAGCATACGTGTCTCTACAGTACACGCGCTGCTGCCCAGTCAGAGAACTTTAGTAGCGAGAGCTACATTGGCCACCAAGAGCAAGCTATACCAGAGGCCGCATCAGGATCGAATTCAAGCCCTAGAGGATCTATTTACCTGGGCAAAAAATAACGTCCTGTTAAAGTGCGGTGTGTCCCTCCAATTGCTAGAATGTAGGCACAAGCCCACATTCTATCTTTATACCAATCCGAAGTTAACGATGTATAACGGTGCTTCTAAGAGAAACGCGGCACCTGATTTCGAGGGAAGGGCATACGAGCATTTCGTTTAAACTCAACAAATTTTACTGGTCATATGACGGCTTGTCCTAAAACCTAGACGTTAGCGCTTGTTTTCTGGCATAATAGTAGAATACTCATATTCTCGGTATCTTCAGTATGGGCGGATGAGTGCCAGGGCCCGAGATGTAAACATGAAAGCTGCAGAATATTAATAGCAAAGCGTGAAGTACCCACAGAACCATCCGCGACACGTCCTAACTGCGAAGACACAAGCGAATTCATTTGCTTTACCTGCGCTGAAGCACTTAACTCATTCAATAATACAAGACTTGCGACAACAACCTCGAAGTAAGGAGCACTAAAAAACCAGTTGGACATGCAATCTAACTATGCGTCCTCCGGTGCGATTTTAATGTAGTAAATTCCGAGAACATAAAGCAATAGTACCAGTCCTATATCCCATAGAAAGACAAAGTACTGGCTCAGGGAGCCGCAAAAGAGCTTATGTGAAAGTAAACGCAAGATATCGTAAGCAGAAAAGTAGGACGAAGCAGACGCTAAATTTTATAGCCGCTAGCATTGCGCTTTCTTTTGGGCAAACAGCCGCCTGCTCCGCGAAGCGCTGCATCACAGCCGTGCTCGAAGAGCGAAACGTAAAGGCGCACGCCGCACTATCTATTTGTCATCTCCGTTATCGAGGAGAGCGAAAAAGAGGGAGGCCTCACCCCCTCTCACAGTATACCCTGGCCACCCGAGCGCGGCGAGGCATGCGTGCGATAACAGCGCCGCGATAACGGCACTATCTATTTGTCATCTCCGTTATCGAGGAGAGCGAAAAAGAGGGAGGCCTCACCCCCTCTCACAGTATACCCTGGCAACCCGAGCGCGGCGAGGCATGCGTGCGATAACAGCGCCGCGATAACGGCGAGCAGCTGCTCCGCGACAGTTCGGAGCGGCCTGGGATTTTTTGACCCCCCCTGTACTTACCAGATAGTTGGTGTACCTTTGTTTTTAACAATATTCTATTCTTTTCCACAGAGCGAGTATCGAAATTATCAAGAAAGGGATCAATAAGCGCACATAGTTCTTTATTGATAGCAGGAAAGTTGGCACGTTTGTCATCTAGGATCGTTTTCTTTTTGACTTTCAGATGCAGTGTATGAATGCAAAAATTAAGCAGACGATGATCGCTGATACTTGGTAGATATGTTAGGTCTGTAACTAACTCCGGCTTAGTGTACAGAATTAAATCAAGGGTGTTCGCTGTATTTGTTGTACTCCTTGTGGCTTGCGTTACGGAGTTAGCGAAAACAATGTACAGACATCTAAGAATTCATTAGCGTGTGACGAATGCAATTATAAGTAAGGCGGCTGCGCTGTCCACAAAATATTAGGAAAGTCAGTCTCCGAGAAGAAAAAGCGGAGACAAGGGAAATGGTGTGCGAACAAGGTTGATGACATCGTGAAGCTCGTTATGAAATGTGCAAGGATAGAAAGGAGAACAGTAGCAGACGTCTATAATTATTTTGAGGTGATCTGTTACTACTGACGCAATATTCGTTCTAACTCGCTGGAGATCTGAATGCAGGAAGATGGAATGTCTTTTGAAATCGTTCTGTCGCAACGATTCACGGAGTAACGATGAGCGTCGAGGAAGATTTCATGATCAGCCACATATGCGATGGAAGACAGGATTCTGTTAATGCAACAATCTCAAACCGGCCACATACGAATCGCATCTACTTATGTGAGCAAGTGGGCGCTTATAATTGTCATCTTTATTCTTCTTTTTTTATTTCCGGGCGCGTTCTTTCAGGCGGTCATTGACACAACGCCCAGTTTTGCGGATGTGATGCCCTATTTAAGAGATGGGAATGAAATAAGCGACTCCAGTTGAACACAAATTTAGGAACGGCTTATCATGCTTTTCCAGGTACTAACGTTTTTTCGCATTACAAATGAATTGGCAGAAGTTTTCCAACTTTGTGGGTACCGAGAACAACGTACACCTTGCCGGCCAGCGACGGTCTTGATGTTGTGCGACATTTTAGAATCTAGGATATAACCTCAGGTCTATACAGGGGCCTTTTGTTGAGCGCCAGCCGTAATTTCTTTCTTCCACGTTTCAATTTCTTAAGCATGGCATCGGCGATGATGTCAGAATCGACCAGGGGAACCCTGAAGCTAGAAGCTGGCTCATCTGATAATCAAAACCTTGAGACAATCGATGTGGGCACTACTTTCACTGAAGAAGTTAGCTTTTCTCAGGCGGTAAGCTGGACAAGTCACATAGTACAGGCGAAAATGGATCCTGAACCAAATGCAATTGCATTTAGGATCGAATAAAACGACACAATAGAAAAGAAATGCTATAGTTCCGGAGAACGTTTCTATGCCTGAGAATATACTGATTCTGTTGCAGGAGGGTCCCAAATACGGTATGGAACCAGGTGGTCCAGCACAAGAACTTATTCCAGTGAACCGAAACGTTGCCCTGAAGGCGAAATATGAAGACCTGGAACGCTCCCTTCTTGAAGGCGTGGACTGCTTGCGGCAGTTCACAACAAAACAGCCGGAATTTCAAAGTTCAAAGCTCAAGATTTATTCAGAAATAAATATCATTATTTAGATTATGCAGAAGGTCACAGAAAGAGGTTCCAAAGTTTGACACTGTACTAGGACCTCTATGTACAAACGGAAGACGTACAAATAACCACATGAAGCAGCATTGCATTATTTAAAACTTGTTAGCAAAATTTAAACAATACAGCATTATAAAGAGCAAGCAAAAATACACAAAAAACGCGAAGTTTCGATAAGATACAATCGGAAGGAGCAAACCGGATAGATATGAGGTTCAACAAATGGCATCAAGAATAAACAATAAATGAGCGGAGCTCACGTTTAAATGAAGATACACATGAGACGGTTTTCGTGCTATGAGGTAAAGAATTCCATAGCTTTATTAGCAAAAAGCCGACAGTATGAATTCCATAGTTCGAACTTTCGGAAGTGCGAAATTGTTGTAGGATGCAAATCTAGAAGTATTACGATTGATCAATTCTTTCATATCAGTGTACTGTAGAAGGTTACGATTATTTAACACAAGATAAGCAAATACTCTAAGATTAAATTTTATTAGCTCTGAAATCCGAAGGAAATTGAGGTGAGAATATAAAGAAGCAATGGAGGAATCCCTATTTGACCAAGTGATTATACGGACTGCTGGGTTTTGTACAATATGAAGTGCGGAAAGATGACAATGATATGTCTGACCCCAAGAGATGATGCGATAGTTAAGATGACAGTGGATGAAAGCAAAGTTGAAGTAAAGTATGTAAACTAAAGTGATGACGTGCCTTTAAAAGAATTCTTATCCCATATGGATATTTCATTTCGAAGTGGTTGAATATGGGTGGTAAATTTCAAGTGGTGGTCCAGTTCACACCAATAAATGTACAAATATTTGAGGGATATAGATGATAAGAGGTAATTGAAAGAAAAGTTGGGACAGTAGTAAGCTTTGAGCTGTACTCTGTGAAGTTGGGTTTAGTAGGGTTAATCAGAAGACAATTTTCGATGCACCAAGCAGCAAGGTTAATGACATCTGAATGGAGTTTGGATGTCAAGATATCCAGAAATTTATGTGAAGAGATAAGGATAGTATCATCTACATAATTACAGGATGCAATCGGCGGTAGGACAGAGGCAGTCAGGAAGGTCATTTATATAAATTAGGAATAGAAGTGGACCAAACATGAAACCTTGCTGGACACCAATGTTCAGAACTTTTTTTTATTAGAAAAGAAATCTGATATACACACTGTTTGTTCCCAGCTTAATAAGAAGCTACAAAGTAATTTCAAAGGGATCCCATTATCGTCATAAGACGTTAGTTTAGCAATAAAGCAAGTCAAAGCAAGGTTAGTGGAAAAACCATGCCGAAATCCAAATTGTTTCGCTCGCAGCATGTTAAATTTTTCTAAATAATTAGAGAAAGTGAATCAGCTTCTCAATGATTTTACTGAAAAATGGAAGGATAGAGATGGGCCTATAGTTATTAATCAGGTTTCTGTCCTGATTTCAGAAAATAGGCACGTCTTTACTTTTTTTTAGCTCTTGAGAAAAAACACTAGATTGAAAAATTAAGTTAATAATATGGACGAGGATACCAGTAATGCCATCTTCAATTGCTTTCATATTACTTCCGTAAATATTGTCTAAGCCAGCGGACGAGGTTTTCATATTTAAAATTGTGCTTTTAACCTCAGGAGGTGGTGTAAGGGCCAGAAAGAATGAATGCTCAGAGAAAGGGGGGCAGTCCGTAGGTCGAAGTAAGAGCTGAAGGTGTACAGAAAAAGAAATCACTGAAAGCGTTGTCTATGTCTACAGGGCTATGAACAGGTATTCCGTCATGCATGATCGACTGTTGGTACAGAAGAATTGGGTGTATTTCCAGATGCCATGAAGAAAGCTTAATTAATAGCGGTGTATAAAGGTGGTGATAAAAACCTCTTCTCAAATTACAGACCAATATTTGCTCTTCCTATATTTTCTATGCGACTTGAAAAACTAATTTATAATCGAGTAATGCTTTTCTTAGATAAGTGCTAAACGTATGCCTAACATGGATTTCAGAAAAACAGATAAACAGAGACAGCCTTATTGACTCTTAAAGCGAAGCTGAAGAGTTTTTCGAATTCATTAAGATGCTCACGTGTGGATGTGGGGTCCTTATAAATCATGCGGGTGAATTTTTTTTGCAGATTCATTGGTTAGGAGCGACGTAATCGCCGTTTAAATTTGCGCGGTAGCTCCGCCCCCCGCCGTCCGCCGAGCGCTGCTGATGACCCTGACGATGTGAGCCGAAACCGGAAACCGCGGAGTGATGACATCAAAACTGGTGATCGTCGCTTCGCAGCCTCCGCGACCGTACTTCTTTCTGCATGTGTGCCTGCATAAGCTGCTTAGAGCTGCACTGTGTTTCTGTATGTGTGCGTTTTTGTTGTAAGGTACCGAAACGTGTACAGTATCGAGTGACGCGGTGGACCCATCTTGCCGGCGTTCTGCGCAGCCTTCGACTGCACGAACACCTGCGCCCGCGACGATGTGATCTTTCACTATTTCCCGCAAAATAAGAAGCTTTCCGCGAAGCGGGTCACTGCAGTTAAGCGAAAGGATTTCAAGCCGTCAAAGACAACAGTGCTATGCTACATTTGCTCGCCTCAAAATTCACTCATTACCAAAGGACGTTTCCAATACGTGGAGGTGCTGACACTTCTCTTTCGTCCCAGTCAAAATCACCGCTTGAGCCAGCAGCATTTCTTTCTTCGAGAGGTTTGCTCTGCATAAACCGATCCCACCGACCGATTTGCGCATGCGCCGGGTTTCCGCTTGTTGTAGTCGGCTGGTCAGCGCGAGCACATGCGACTACACTCTCCGCAATCTCCGCTTCACATGAACTCAACGCATACTTCCCATACCTAACTGCCGAGAAAAATTCGCTGTCATTATTACAGTGACTGTTGATGTTACAGTGACTGTTGATGCAAAGCAAGCGCTCTACGGGCCTTAATTTTTGTTCAACCAGTAGCCCCCGATTCAGTTGTGAGGAGCTTGTCGGAAATAAATGAGGGCTGCATACAAAAAATCGTATCACGGTAATTTATGGTTCTGGTAATTGATGGTTGATTGGTGTATGATAGGCGATGGCGAAATATAGAAATTATTGTAATTAATTGATGAATTAAAGAAAAAAATGAATAAATAGGATAAAGAGGGGTTCAACGGTGTCAAAATGCTCAGGATTAAAAGCCGATGCATGATGATGCTAACAGAAATTTTAAATTATGTAATTAATCAATTATTTAGTGACCTAATTGAAAAAATGAGAAATTAGGAAAAGGGGTTTCAATGTTGACAAAATGGTCGCAATCAAAAGCCAGTGTTTGATGATCTAATAAAGAAAATTGAAAGTGTGTATTTGCTCAAATATCTGAAGTAAGAAAAACAAAAAAAAAACAATAAATGGGGTTCAAATGTGCTAAATTTCATAAAACGAAAAGTCAATGATTGATAGACTAATCAAGAAAATTTAGAGGGGGAACTGACCAATCATTTATTCTAAATAGAGGAACAACTGAGATTGTGAAGATGGGTCAAATACACAAAATAAAAGTAAATGCTTGATGACGATAATGAAAAAATTAAAGCATAAAAGTGACCAAATAAATATCTCAATGATTGTATGAAATGAAAAAGTGCACTTAACTATGTCAAACTAATTTTGACACCTTTGAACTACCTTTTTTATTAAGACGGGATTTTCAATCACTTCAGTTATTTTTGATCAATTACGCACTCTAAATTTTGTCATTTAGCGCTGTCTAGCATTGACTTTTTATCCTGGGCATTTTGACACCTTTGAACCCCCCTAATTTTTTGAATTTTGACTTCTTTCAAGTATTTCAGTTAATTAACCAATTACGCACTTTAAATTTTCTTTTTTAGTATCATCACGCATTGGCTTTTTATTTTGAGTATTTGACACATGTCAACCCGCTTTTTCTAATTCTTCATTTTTGAAATATTTCAATTACTTAATAGATCAATTACACACTAAATTTTCCTAATGGCATGATAGAGCATTGGCATTAAAGTACAAATATTTTTGACACCATTGAGGCCCTATTTTTATTTTTAATTTTTTTCCATTTAATTACACATTCTAAATTTTCATAAACAGAACCATCTAGCACAGGCCTTTCATTCGGATAATAGAACACACAAGTTTTCATTTTTCAATTATTTCAACTAATTAAGTGGCAAACTACACTAAATTTTCTAAGCATCATCAAATTGTCTTTTCATCTGAGCGTTTTGAGACTATAGAACCATCCATTTCCCAATTTCATTTTTTCTTATTTATTCAATTAATCACATTGATTCCATTAGCTCATCGTCACCTATCAAATACCAATCAATTATCAATCAGTAGAAGGACAAATTACCAGCGTAAGGATTTTACGCAGTGCTCCTTATTTCCGACATGAGGTGCCAACAACTATTACTTCTACTACTACAACAGCGCCGACGGTTATTCGGCCGAACGAGCTGTATAAGCTATTGCATAAATACATAACACTAGAGTAATATATGTGCTATGTGCTGTTACAGTGCCCAGGAACGAGACAGATGAATTTTTTCAATGCACTAAGGCATACACACGAACTAAAAATTGTTCGGAAACACGGTGCGCAGGCTGTTCGGGCGACTGGAGCATCCGGTTGACTACATGTACCAGCATGCACCGCGACAGCATCATGAAACTGGCCGGTGGGATCAGTCTATTGGTTCGAACATATAGGCCATGACACCAAGATCCTTCGGGTAATCGTCCATGTGTTCCATCGCCATATAAGAGCAAACCAGCAGCATGAAACCACCGTGCGCCGCGCTTAATATGCAGCGGCGCGACCGCGCCGGGGCCCACCGAGCAAACACTTTTGTTGACGTCACAAGAGGCCCAACCAATCACAGGAGGCAGCGCGGCGCGCGAGGTGGCCCGCCGCTGATGCTGGACTTTTCGGCAAAATAAAATAGGTTTGCGCTTTCCTTTGCCTGATTTCGATGAGAAATACGAATTCCGAGGGTGGAAAATAGTAAAGTGCACCTCTTCACTCAATTTTTCTGGGAAACCTTTCAGCATCCCTTTAAACGAAATATATTGCAAAATAGAGGGAATAATGATTATACCTTAGGTTTATTCATTGACTTCACGAAAGCGTTTTATTGTCTTGATCACGAAATACCACTGCATAAACTTTCACTTCATGGAATTCACGGCCTCCCACAAGAACTGTTTCGTTTGTATAGGCGTGGTAGAGTTCAGAGAGTATGCGTCGACAGAGAAGAGACATTTTTTAACCATTACACATGGTGTACTGCAAGGGAGTATTTTGGGTCCTTTATATTTTAAATTATGCATAATTGACATGGTTACACTACACCAAACAGCAAAGTTCATAACTTGTGCAGATGAGAACACTGTATTATTTTCCGGTCCAAATGCACCCGAATCGGTAATAAAGCTTAATGGCATGCTTGAAAGGCTCTTGCTCTGGTCATAAAGCAAAAAAAAAAATTATAAACGAAGCAAAAACAAAAGCAGTTTGTTTCCGAAGAAAAAAAAATTACCGACGATTGCGTTACTTCCTAATGCGAAATTTGAGCGCAGCAAATAAGCTGTTTCACCTTTTCGATAGATTGAGGCAAATCCGCCGCCACCGATCTGGCTCTCTGATTGCCACCGCACAGGGGTTGCATTGAAGGAGGAGCGAAGAAAGGAATTAAGTTCGAGCCGGCGCTTTGACAACCGGAGACTCGCAGGAAGAGGGGGGAGGGGGGCGGCGTGTACACCCAGCGGCAAACGATGGGGGCAGAAGCGCGCGCAGCAAGCGGACAACGCGATAAAGGGAGGAGGGAAGAGATAGCAGCGACTGACTGATGCTGCTGACGCCGATAGTGAGTCAACCCCAGCTGCGGAGTTGGTTTCAGGGACAACGCCGCCGATGCCGACGCAAACAATATGATACCCTCGCTTCCGCAGCGCCAAGAACCAGGTCTAGCCGTGGGAAGGTGGTCACGTATTCGTCGACGTGCCGGGGCCTACGTGAAATAACCGGCGCGTCGGCAACTGAAGAGCACCCTATCCGCCACACCGGAACAGGGGGGGGGGTACCCTCCCCTCCTCTTTCTGCATGGCGGCGACGGTGTTCTGTGCAGTCACGTTATCTTGACTCTCTAGCGGCGTCAGCGGCATCCAGCGGTATCAGTCGGTCGCTGCTAGCGCTGGGGGGATGAAAGGGGGGCGGAGCTGGTTACGAGGCCGACGCGAAACCCAGGAACGGACGCCAAAGAGCTGCGCTGTAAAAAATAAACAATTTGAAAAGCAAAGCGCTATTATGTACGCTGGTATTGAAATTGAAGTTGTGCATGAGCACAAAATTTTGGGAGTTGTTTTCGCGGCTAATCTGAGCTGGGATGCGCAAGTAAGTAACATCCTTAAAAAACTCGCTGCGACAACGGAAGCATTGTCACGAATCCGAACACTATTACCCACAAAGGTTAAGTGTCAAGTTTATTCTGCACTATTTAACTCTCACATAATTTATTGTAGCTTAACGTGGGCAACCACTACCAAAACAAATATCGCGAAGATTCTCCATCTCCAGAAGAAAGCCGTAGGCCACATCGCAAATGTACATTACTTATCCCCAACAAAGATTCTGTTTCAAATGTATCAAATTCGCAGATATGACCGCATATATGACATCCGCATGCTACGTTTATTGTTTTCTCTAACTGCCTATACAAGGCTTTTATAGAGAAACGGCATCGGAAACAACTAAATATACTTCTGCTAATACTCGCAGCTCCGATACTTGGTTTTTCCCTCATTTGAGAACTAATTGCAAACTCTAAACACTAAAACACAACCTGCCTCACATACTCAACAAATATAGATACACTGCAGATTTTCAATTCAAATAATTGCGGAAGTATTTTGTTGAGCGGTGAGGCTTTTGTGTTTTTGTTGCTTGTGATCTGGTAGGTGCACACTGATGTACAGACCATCTTGTATGCATTTCTCTATAAAGTTTTGATTGTGTCGTCCTTATGAGGCATCCATTTTCCTCGCTATGAATGAACATCTGTTTAAACTGTACACTAGTGAACAGTCAGCATATGTGGGTGAATTTTCTACATGTCTTTACACATACTTCTAATTTTTGTGATTGGTGACCCTAAAACCGGCATAGTTTACATTAAATAATTGCATTTATCGAGTGTATTACTTTATGTATCCTGTAGTGGTGTATTTGCTTCTTTTTTACATGCATCATTCTCCTGTGGTAATTCTCCTACATGTCGATGTCACTGCTTTATGTAACACTTTTTAAGGGTTCTCCAAGCCCAGTCAAGCTCCAGCTTTTTGCCAGGAGATCCCTGCAGTTGTGCTCGTAAAATAAATAAATAAAAAGTTAATCAGCCGCCACTGTTTACTGGAATCAGAGCCACAACTAAGAAATTCATTTTCGTAATTACATTTCATGGAATTCTTCATAAGTATTGTGAAGTTGCGACAGTACTCTTTATAACGTTGATTTAGGTAAGTGTTAAATGGTTGTCTTTTAGTTTTTCTGCATAAATTATCTTTCTTCAGAAGACTCGTAAGAAGGCCTTCGGCAAGCCAAGGGTTGTTAGGAGATGAATAATGCTTGCGACAAATAACGGTTGATGTACAGTAAAACAAACAATCAGTAATCATACATGAGAAAGTACCATATGCCATTTGGGCGTCAGTCATCAAAGTTATATTCGACCACTCTATAGAAGAGATTAAATGAAGAAAGTGTGGGTGATAAAATACAATCTTGGAGAAAGTGTATGATGTGGCGCGAGGACTACTTTGAAAACTGATGGCTAGAGGGTAGTGATCAGTGATATTTATCCCTTATTATAAAAGACGCAGTGACAGTCTCTTTAATGGTGTGGTGTTTTTCTTCAAGGGCAACAACTTCGCGCCTATAGAAGCTGATAAGGAGGACGGGTCTGTTGTTTTGCCCACGAAGTTTACAAACAGAAAGCGAAGGTAGCTGTGCACAAGAATTTTATCCCTGTCAAGAAAAGTGAACTGAGGACTAAGACGATGTTCGTTGATTTTAGCAAGAAGTTAAACCTAAATGCACTCGCTACAGACATCGCTAACGGCGGGAGTAACAACCAAACCCCTTTTTACAGCTGAGACACAGGAACGGGAGGTTCCGGTTAGGACCATTGTCAGTGAGCAGTGATCTTGGCAGAAAAATGTTAGCAATTCTTGTTAAATAAGCTCGAAAGCTTTTTCTCAGTCGATCCCTTTCTCACTAAAACGTCAATGCATGTCGCGGAGTTTATTGAGTCTAATGGGGACAATGGTTTTAGTGTCTGAGTAGATTTTAAGACCTTTTTTATTCTGTGCCCTAAGGTCAAATTTCACGGTCTGTCAAGAAATGCACTGCAGAAACCAGCAACGTGTCATTCCAGAACTCAGCTGGTCTGTCTGTCTGGATAAAGTTTTAGCTCTATTGCGATACGAGCCACACACGATCCTATGAAGATTCTACTTCGTTGCAGAAAAGGTTGGTCGTTGAATACATTAAAATTTACATTCAAGTAAAAGTGCTTGAATGGCGCTTTTATTGTTTTAACGACCGGCCTATTTTTCCAGCAAAATGGAATCTGCATGCGATCATATGTGGCTCCCATTCTTTGTGATGTCTTTTTAGGTGAGGTACATAAGCGCCTGGAGCTGAATAATAAAGCGAGAATGGGGGAGGGGGGGTGAACTTTTAAGTAAATTTAACACACACGGTCTTGGTTTGACTTTTACTCATTAACTGCGCGAAGTTTTGGATTTACAGTTTTTAGAGCTTGCCTTAACTTTCGGTGAGGGATACCTCTGCTGCGGTTATTACTTAAGAATTAAACAGCTGTTACTTTATGACTCGACGCACTTAAATACCATAAAAAGAGGGGTACTTTATTTTGCTTCGATTTTGCTCTCCGAAAGTCATGCCTACATGAGATGTCTCAAGGTTTCGATTATTAGATAAGCCATCTTCTAGATGCAGGGTTATCCTTGTCAATTCTGACAGCCGTGTCCGAGGCCATGCTTGTAAAGGTCAAACGTGGAACGAAACAAATAACGGTTGGCGCTCAAAAAAGCCCCCTAGGCCTGAGGTTATGCCCGGCAATAAAAATCTCTCACAACCTCAATAAAGTCGCTGGCCGGCAAGGTGTACGTTTCTTGTTCTCGGAACCAATAAACTTAGGAAAGCTCTGCCCACGCATTTGTAATGCGAAAAAGAAACTTGAGTATCTGAAAAGGCATAATAAGCCGTTCATAAACTGTTCTACTGGAGTAGTTTATTTCATTCCCATGTCTTGTGAGAAGTATCACAACGACCGAACTAGTCATTGTGTCAATGACCACCTGTTGAACACGCCCGAAAATTAAGAAATAAAGATGACAATTACAATAATCTAGTTGACCGCATAAGTAAATAGGCTGCATGTGTTCCCCAGTTTAAGGAGACGAAGGTTCTCGACAAAAGTAATGACAGGGCGGCACGGATTTTCCTGGAATCCTATCATAATAAAAAACTTAGCAGCGAGTGCATGGGCGAACCCTCTTTATCGCTGTTCGTGGCTGAGATTGACTTCTTCAACGCGACTACCAATTGATTCTATCGCAAAAGGGTCTTTTCACCCGCGCATGCGCCTTGCTTTGATGGGATTTTTTCATCCATTGTTTCTTTTGTTTTCTTCGTTCATTAGTATTACTTTTGCTTCGCCTATCCTTCTGCCTATATAAGGTATTGCCTTCCGCCAATAATGTGATTTGATAACGCATGCGTGTGTGTGTCGCCTTTCTTGTCCTTGTCTTGACTGCGCTTAAAAATCCCACATTAAAATAATAAATGATGTGCATATTCTATGTCTCTCATTCGGAAGACATAAATGGTCACAACAAGCTCAGACAGAAAAACTCACCTCTCACTACGTACAACATTGCATAGAGCTAAGCCGTCACCATTTTATATGTAGCGCTTCAGCGAACGCTGATAAGAGGCAAATGATGAGATGTGGGGTAGGCTTTCGCCATTATATTCTTAGGCTGCATTTGAAAACCTCTTTTTTTTTTCCACTTCCTCCTTCCTTTGTATTGTCACTTCGCCCCTCTTGTGCAGAAAATTATCACGGACGGCTGTCCACTTCTCAGACCACGCACGCATACATGTGAGATTTCCCTTTGATCATCCTGCAGCCTTCTGCTGGAGAAAATAATCGGGCTACATATGTGTCGACCTCGCCGCGGTGATGCAGTGCGTAAGATATCAGACTATTGTGCCGGAGTACCTGGCATTGATCCCGACTGCCGGTGGCTGAGTTTTGATGGAGGCGAACCGAAGTGATGTCCGTGTGCTGTGCGATGTCAGTGCCAGTTAAAGGGACAGAACAGTGGCTAAAATACGTCAAGAAATTATGCTGGTAATGAAAAGACCTTGCCTAACATACAGATCGAGCACTATAATATCCCATAAAAGATGCTTTGCAAGTTTAGGTTGGCATTGAAAATCGATTAAAATAACTGAGACGCTATCTAGCGGAGAAACACTATTACTTTCAGTGTAGTGCCCCCATTATATATGTGTCAACAAAATATCCCTGAATTTCATAAGCACACTGCTTTTTTTTTCTTCTAGGAGTGCTTGCCATGATTGATTATATATTCCACTCCCTCCAATGTGTCCTTGTAAAAACCACCCCTCATTTCGTACCACGAGAGGCATGCTTTCAGGTTCCGCCACTACATGGCGCCACAGTGTTTGGAATTTGGGTTCCTGAATATGCACGGCGCGAGAAAGCAGCAAAGTAGGAGGAACTATTAAGGAACCTAGATACAGAAAATGTGCCGTTCGCGGTTACAGAGAGGCACCTATGTGACCTGGAGACACTACCATTCCACCCCCACTGGCACTGGATAGGGCGCAACCGCAGCGGAGACTGCCGCAAATGTGGCGTATTCGGCTTCCTATATTGGCAAGACACATCATGGGAAGAAATGCCTCGTGCATGTAGTGAACATCTCTGCATCAGTCCTCATGGGTGTGCCACTCGTTGGGGCCGTTGTCCATCTGACAGTGACAGGCGGCTATCACGAAGGCAATGCCAGTGTCATGCAATGCTTCGCAACCGAGGTCAGCCGCAAGGCAAGCTCCAAGCAAGTGTTGGTGATAGGGGATTCTAATGGGCACATTTAGCCACTAGACGGCTACCAAGATTTTAACGGCGAGCTCCTGTTGCAAACAGTCAATGCTATCTCCCTTGAGGTGTCAAACGTCAGCCCGGACTGTGAAGGAGAGTTCACCTGGTGTGCAAGGAGCAGCCGCACTTGCAGTGATTTTGCGCTCGGATCCAGCGACCTATCCCGACGCGTGCACCGAATCCACATTGACAAGTAGGGGATCTTCAGTGCGGGCAGCGACCACAACCGCCTGAAGATCACACTTACATACTCCGTCTGGAGAGGTGCATGAAGAGAGAAATGGGAACCGACCCGGCGGTACTTGCCTGTGAGAGCGTACGAGCTGGTCGCGGCGGAATTCGAGCACAGCTTGCAGCGTAGTCAGACCAATAATTACGAAGATTTCGTTGGAGAGCTGCGCCGTCTGATGGAGAAGCATGAAGTTCGGCAGAATTTTCGGATAGGCGTGTGACGCAAAGGCTGGTGGGACTGCGAGATGCAGGTGGGGCTGAAGACGCGTCGCGAGGCTAACCGACTACACCGTCATGGTGTGTAAGGCGGCTCAGACGAAGAGTGCCAGCGAACATGGAGTGTGTACTTGCAGTGCAAGCATGCCATGTAGGCGATGGTACAGCGCACGATAGCCCCGATATGACTACGACCAGATCAGAGCCATCATAAGCGTAGGTCGCAGTGGTACCAGATAGTTCTGGTCTTAGGTGGTATCGCTCGACAAGAGAGACACCGCCCCGACAATGAGGGACGAAAGTATTGGCCAACATGTCAACGACACGTCTCAACACCTCACGCGACACATGTCACAGACATACGAATCTCCCTGCCTATAGACCCTGTGGTACGCCACGAATGATCAACCCCGCTGGCTCTCAACTAGTCCAAAGGAGGATCCGAGGCCGAATAAAAGGTCCCCCGAGCGGCCCTAGACTGCGCTATCGCTATCTCGCGCATTCGAGGGCACACCGCGCAGGATCTCGACGGCATCACGGCAGGTGTGGTTAAGAGGCTCGGCAATGGTGCGCGAGATATTCTGGCATCTATCTTCACCCGAAGAATTAACGGTAGCCCAGTCCCGGCGGGTTGGCAATGGGGCAGGGTCAGCCTCGTACAAACGAAAGGAGGCGATGCGGGGATCTTGCGGCCGCTCCCTGTAACGAGCGTACTTTACCGGCTCTTCCCCTTATTTTGAAAGGGCGCATGAGTGGATGGGCAGAGAACGCAGGCGTGCTCACCGAACTTCAAAATGGTTTCCGCACAGAATAACGCCGAGAGGACAACCTCTTTGTGCTCAGTCAGACAATAAAGGTTGCTCGAAAACTGGACGTCGCCAAAGCGTACGATAGTGTCCCCATGAGCCATATTTCCATCGCCTGGGGGAGCTGGGAATGCCGCCTGTGTGGAAAAACCTACTGCGCCGGCTGTACTCCGATAACACAGTTGTATGCTTTGGTGGCGCCCGCTCAGAGCCCGTTCCCGTTGTGAGGGGCCTCCAAACAGAGCAGCCAAATCTCACTTCTCCTATATGCACTCTACACTGCAAGCCTTGAGCAAACCTTCTAGAGTCAAGGCATGCGCTTCCCGCGTCTACAATATGCATGAGGCAATACCGGAAGTGGGCTATGGGACTGCCCAGAACTCAAACGAACACGAATCCAGCACCTGAGCATAGCTGGCCTTTCAGCAATCAATCGTGCCTCATACGTCACTTTGACGCAGTGACCTCATCATCGCTCACTTCTGGACTTCATAAAATCAGCTACACTTTCTCCATTCATTTAATGATTCATTCATCCTTCATCTCATATCCTACTGATGCCCTGAGGCAATAAATATCGACTAAAAAATACCGGAAGTGTGGGTTCTACCAGGCCTTGCATATGCCGAAGACCTGGTGCTGCTGGCAGAGAACGTGGGCACCCTCCAGCAGCTGGTCACCCTGGTAGCCACCTATGTGCACCGACCACGTCTGCAATTCAACACCAGGAAGTCGGCAGTGCTGCAATTTTGGAGCCCGCCCAGTGTGGCTGAGGTGACCCTACCCAATGGCGACACCATACCCTGGGCTTCCGAGTACCGGTACCTAGGTGTACTAATCGAATTCACGCCTGTGCCTTTGGAAGCCCAGGAGGAGTACGTTAGGCAGGCCAGCCGCAGGGCTGGCAGTATGTTGCACCGACACAGCCTGTGGTCCGCGAACTATGGAAAGCGGTTCGCGTGCCCCCATTAACTTTTTCAAAAGCTGTGCTCCGCATATCGGCCAAAACCCGATCTTGGTTGAAACGCGGCCAGCTTGAATTTGGAAGAGTGGCACTGGGCTGCCATGGTCGGGTTCCAGTGAAGGCCATTCAAGGCGAACTCGGCTGGTCTTCATTTAAAGCACGCGACGCGCGCAGTAAGCTTGCCCACGAGGGCCGCCTGAAGACTATGCTCGACCGCAAGTGGGTACGCTGAGGTTTTCGCTACCTGTATTTAAAAAGTACCCGCACAACTTGGACACCGCGCCTACACACGCTGAACCACACGTTTGACCTCCTGAGGCAGCCAGTGCGGGAAATAAGCGAGCTGAAGTGCTCCAGCGAGGTAAATGAGCGCGTACGGAACGAAGAGATGGAGCAGTGGCGCGCTGCAAAGCCAATACTCCTCTACCGCCCACATAATACCGCCCGGCCTCGGCGAAGCTGTACAACAGCAGTGGGACTGCTCTTCTAACAAAAGCGCGTGTTTGCGCGCTACGCACTCTGTTGTACCGGCAGAGGTTCAAGTCTCCGGTGGTTCAGGTGGGACTCTGCAAAACGTGCGGTGGGGAGCAGGACAGTATAGAGCATCTGGTCTTCCCTTGCCCGCAACTGGCGCCGCGATACCCAGAGGGCACCACCCTACTGCTGGCGCTGGGCTTTGTCACTTCCGACGGCGACACTCCACACGTGGCGGAGGCAGCAACAAAAAGCCGGCATCGCCAGTGGTGGGAGCCCACTCGACAGCGCTAGCGAAAGGCGAACTTGGTGACATCAATGAAGGTGCCCTCCGCCTGTGTTTACGTGGTCTGTGTGTTTGTTCGT
Source organism: Amblyomma maculatum (assembly GCF_055883805.1). Classification (NCBI taxonomy): domain Eukaryota; kingdom Metazoa; phylum Arthropoda; class Arachnida; order Ixodida; family Ixodidae; genus Amblyomma; species Amblyomma maculatum. Next base: position 134,379,602 of record NC_139353.1, read on the forward strand.
GTGCGTGTGTGTGCGCGCTTTGACTTACAGACATGTAAAGGGCCAGGGAGCACATGGCGACCCCCCTCCCACCCCTGATACAATGGGAATACATTCCGTGAATAAAGCGGTAATAGTACTCACTGAAAATTTCTTCGGCTAGGCGTGCGTTATTATGTAAACGTGTGTAAACGTGAGTGTAAACGTGAACAGGACCTTCAGTTCAGTTCAGTCGTTCAGTCATGTCTGACTCTTCGTGACCCCATGGGCCATATCAAGCCACACTTTCCGTCTCTCACTAACTTCCTAACATCACATAACTTCATCTGCAGCGCCTCGAGGATGCTATCTAACCATCGCGTTCGCTGCCTACCCCTTCTCCGGGGACCCTCAACATTTCCAAACATCAAATCTTTCTCCAGCGACTCCTCTCTTCTCACCAGATGACCAAAGTAGCTGAGCTTTAACTTTAGAATTTGACCCTCTAATGAGCAGTAAGGGTTTATGGTCGACAATATTGACTGATCTGATCGTCTGGCCGTCCAAGGAACTCTCCAAAGTCTCCGCCAGCACCACAATTCAAACGTGTCAATTCGTCGTCGGTCAGCCTTCTTCACAGTCCAACTCTCGCATCCATACATCACAACTGGAAAGACCATAGCACGAATTATACGGATCTTGGTTGGCAGTGTAATGTCTCTGCTCTTTACTAGGCTGTCTGGGCTAGTCATGGCTCTCTTTCCCAGAAGCAGGCGTCTCGTAATTTCCTGGCTGCAGCCTCCTTCCGGGGTAATCTTGGAGCCCAAGAAGAGAAAATCTGTGACAGCTTCCACTTCTTGTCCCTTGATGCTCCAGGACTTGATAGGGCAAGACGCCATGATCGTTGTCTTTTTAATGTTCATTTTAAGCCCAAACCTGTCACTCTCTTCTTGTACGCGCATCAGAAGCCTCTTGAGTTCCATTTCACTTTCTGCCATTAAAGTGGTATCATCCGCATATCTAAGGTTGTTGATACGTTTCCCAGCAATCTTCACTCCAGCTGAAGACTCGTCCAGACCGGCCTTCCTCATGATGCACTCTGCATATAGGTTAAATAGGCAGGGCGACAGTATGCAGCCTTGCCTCACTCATTTCTCAATCGGAAACCAATCAGTAAGACCATGCCCAGTTCTGACTGTGGCCTCTTGCCCTTCATACAGGTTCCTGAGGAGAGAGATGAGGTGAATTGGAACTCCCATCTCTTAAAGAGCTTGCCACAATCTGCTGTGATCTATGCAGTCAAACGCTTTCGCATAATCAATAAAGCAGAAGTAGATGGGTTTCTGGAACTCTCTTGCTTTTCCATGATCTAGCGAAGGTTGGCCATCTGGTCTCTAGTTCCTCTGCCCTTGCGAAACCCGGCTTGCACGTCCGGAAGCTCCCGATCCACATACTGATTCAGCCTACCTTGGAGGATTTTCAACATCACCTTGCTAGCATGCGAAATAAGCGCGATCATACGGTAGCTGGAAAAATCTTTGGCACTGCCTTTCTTTGGAATGGGGATGTAAACTGACCTCCTCCAATCCTGTGGCCACTGCAGGGTTGTTTAAATTTGCTGACATAATGTATACAGAACGTTAACAGCGTCATGGTTGACAGGAGCTTACTCTAAGCCGAAAATGTCTAATTACTTTCTGGCAAGTGAAATTTATATTTCTGTTCGGTACGTCCTTTTTTTCGACCATGAGCCATCATCGCGGTCCCTGCTCATGCTTTCCAGCATCGCAGTATTAAAAACGGGTGCCTGCACTGATTCAAACATTCTCGGTAAAAATTTTCTACAGACGTTTTTACCAAAACCGCTATGGAATCGAACATTCAAGACATGAATCATTCCACTGCTCCGAAAAAGCTTTGAGACCTAATTCTAGTTTTCTGTATATTTAAGACTCCCAGGTGGTCGAAATGACTCCGGAGCCCTGCACTACTGCTCCTCTTTCTCTCTTTCCATTTTCACTACCACCGTCCTCCCTTCCCTTACGGAGCGGTTCAGGTGTTCACAGAAACAAGTGAGACAGATACTGTGCCTTTCCCTTCCTGTAAACTAATTATGAATATTATTAATTTTGTATTAATATTATTACTGCATAAGAGAATTTATTGGGTACATACATACATACAAATGCGCACATTGCTCGCAGACCAAAGCATACAAAAGTACATATACATAATGAACTGTAAAACATGATTCTGCACAGAGCAGAAAACAATAGAATGGGGTGGGCGTGGGGTTCTGATAAAGGACGACAGGCATCTCGAGTCTGCTCCCCCGTACAACATAGAGGCGCGTTTGCCAGCGTCGCAGACACCGCGTCTCGCCTTCCGTTTCTCACTGTTCAGACAGATACTTCCAGACGACGAGCCGCAGCCTGTGCAGGGCTGGGTACATCGCGCAGGCGCGAGTTTGGCGCGCCTCAGTGAGGCACCTGCGAAGCCACAACACAAACGTAGCCACAGTGAACTCACGGTTTTCGAAAGGTTGCGCCGGCTCCTGATGCCGGGGTTCATGCGGACGTTAAATATCCTATATGCGAGCCATCGCATTGTTCTCAGAACTGCGAATTCGAGGGGATGCCCCAGCACCTGGGCCAGTCAAGCTGTCGTACTTCGTTTGGCAGCCTGCAGGCTTCCCACGCTCGCCATTTGGGGACAGCGGTCCCTCATTGCTCATCTGCTGAAAGCTCTATGCTACTTGCATACTATGTCGCTTGGGCCACGGACAGGTGTTGCGCCGGCTCCTGATGCCGGGGTTCATGCGGACGTTAAATATCCTATATGCGAGCCATCGCATTGTTCTCAGAACTGCGAATTCGAGGGGATGCCCCAGCGCCTGGGCCAGTAAAGCTGTCGTACTTCGTTTGGCAGCCTACAGGCTTCCCGCGCTCGCCATTTGGGGACAGCAGTCCCTCATTGCTCATCTGCTGAAAGCTCTATGCTACTTGCATACTATGTCGCTTGGGCCACGGACAGTTGAAAGGCTCCGCCGACTGTAATGTGACCCCAGGATTTATCCTAATAAGCACCCTAAAAAGCGAGTATTCCCTTTGCACATCTTAGCCAGACTACTTAAGCAAGAGATCGCCAACCTCCTGGTTTTCATGTAAAAGCGCTGAGTTCGGTATTTTTCATCAAATTGTTAACTTTAGGGCTACCTAATTAGTTAAAGAGGACGTGAGAGCTAACGAAGGGACGTGGATTTTTGAGAGAAAGAACGCTTAGCACAAGCCATAGAGGTTCTTACTCTTGTCTAGAGGGAAAGCTGAGCTGCCATCTATGGGCGTTTACATGGAGCTTCCTGACGACCGGTTAAGCCACCATGGGCGCTCAAAGCATCACGTGACGAAGAAGCCTAATTCCGTCTCCTCAACGGTAGGGTCCCGCAACTTCTTTCTCGTCACTGGCTTCCTCTCAGCGGGTTAGACAGCGATGGTTACCGAGAGGTGTGTCTGAACGCAACCTAAAGGTAACATACACTAACTAAAGGCAGGGAAAGGTTACGGTGAAAATAATGAAAGTGTTAGCGTTGTCACGCTGTTGTCTCGTGGCTGTGTTCCCGGCGGGCTTTGTGGCTATTAGGAAATAAAAACATCAAATTATGCAACTTAAAGGGGAACACCCCCTAGGATAGATATTGGCTTATTTGAATGTTGAAATTTAAAAAACAAATTCATAAAAATGTTAAAAACACAGCATTCGAACATATATTTTATTCACTACGTGCTCAGGTAAGTAATGTCAATCCATTGCGCCACTGAATTTTTTTTTATTTATTGCCGGTCATCACCAACACAAAACAAAACCAACAAAAACGTGCTACAAACAGAATTCTCACAGCAGAGCGGTTACCACAAGCATGACACTGTTAATACAGAAGGCGGCAGGCTCATACGAGTTGCCTTTGTCAAGTTAAAATTCCTTCAGCTCGCATAGTGGTTCGACTCTTGAAATCCAGTCTGGCACAGTGGTCATCAATTTGTGCATTTCAACCAATGCGTGTATACTCTCGCGAAAGTAGAGCTTTGCAGGGCGGGCATCAGGGTCAAAGTGAAAACTCGCCATTCTGGACCGCCATAGACTGTGCAGGCCTATTAGCACAACCGTATCAAGTGGAATCCCATCATTATTTTCAGTTGGCCGGAATCTAATCCCGTATGATTCTAATGGTAACTCTTTTTTAACAGTTCGTTGCAGCACATCCCAAAAATAGACACCCTCCCAACAGTGCAGAAATACATGGTCTATTGTCTCTGGCTGTTTACATATTCAGCAAAGTGAACCCCATGGCAGATAAAAGCCCTTGCTTTCAAAAAACGTTTGTACCGATAATGTTCCTGTATGTAACTTAAAGAAAAACGTCTTTACCCCGGGTGAAACTGGCATTCTTTTGACACGCTTCAGTACGTCTTGACGTAGACGGCCGCTATACAAGGCTCTGTACACAGGAACAGAGAAGAAGTCGTCACAAACAGCTTTATACAGGTCCTTCTTTTTCACTGAACTTAAGTATTCTGTCGAGAAGCGAGCTGACAGAATTCGAACACTGCTGACAACCTCTTTGAAAAAACTAGCAAGACGCATTGCGCCACTGAAGCAACATGTACAGCAGGCTTTAAATGCGCTCTTATTCATTTTTACAATATTTCCGCTATATGTCGCCAGGTGACGCTGCTCAGAGGACCCTGCCGTTGAGAGAACGGAATCGCGCGATGAAGAACTACCGAGTGCAGAACTACTAGTTTGGGCCAAAACTAATGCAAAGTTAAACCTTGTTCTACCGTAAACAATGTTCTAACGTTGAGTGTTTTTACTATAAATTGCAAAAAGAGAGAGAACCGATATAATCGTTAGCTCTTTCTCTTATTGGCTTAGTTTTGAGCAGTATACATACCAATATTTCGAACTTAATAGGCACACTCTGAAAAAAAAAAAAAAAAACGTTTTGGAAATATTTATGGTTGAGCATCACTCGAGGAAGTTTTTAGTGGCATTTCGGGAAACAGAACCCTTTTATTGGCGACGTCTGCTTTTGCGCCTTCGCTACTATGGCTTTCGCAGTCTATGTACGCGCCTCGAGATGATGATGGTGATGAGAAAGAGACATCATAGTAACGCCACTCCGCTCACCCGAGAAAAACCGACTGTCCCGCGTCAGTTAGGGCACCGGCCCATGATTCTTAGCACGTCCTTGGTGGCTGAAGTGCCGCGCCCTCAGCTTTCCCTCTAGTTAAGGTGTAAGAAACTCTATGTTACCGGCATGATGGGTGAAAATTAAGCCGACAGGCCCTTTCGGTCTGCAATACGTTCTAGTCAATCACTCGCCGAAGGTATGTGTCATTACGACTTAGGATATCATGATCATTATCATAATTACGCATGAGCTTTAAGGTACCTGTTTTTATCATACACCCGGCGTCGGTTTCGTAGTTCTCGTTGTCGGAGCTGTGAGTGAAAAAATCTCGAACATTCCACTAGCGGAACGTGGTTGGCCGATGATATGGTGAGCCACTGATTAGTCGACATGTGTTACGGCAAGGAACCAAAAGGCATGACCGAGTTATCGGAACATTGCAATAGACGGGCATGGAACCCGAGATCTTAGAATCCCGACATAGAGACGCAACCTGTAGGCAACGCAGGCAAGTTCGTGCATCTTGAACCTCTTAATATGTTTTGGAGCACTTCTTGAAACAATGCGGTAGGTTAAGAGCGCATGCTAGTATGACTGCGTTGTAGCTAATGTAGGCACAAAATAGGAGATGAAATGAAGTGAGAATTAAAGTACATTTACTCCAACGAAGGCTTCTATGCATGTGCGTTCCTTTAGACGCAGAGCTTAAGTGGCCTCGATATTTTTTTCACACTTTTCTATCCCACCGCCCTTTCCACTCCAGATGCTGGTACATTTCACCAGACTTTCCTCCAAGCAGTGCAAGGCCTACAAGCTCTGCCAATGGTAATCATTTCGCTAAGACGAAAACAGGTTTTCTTCTCGAAACATTGGGTACGGCGTAGAGTGCTTCCCCGTCACTTTGGTTTTGTGTTCTACGATAATCTCCTTTCTTTGTCTGTTTCCTAGCGCAGATAACATGAGAGTACGAAGAGCAAATGCTCTGCAAAACAATCTGCACTAGTATACGAAAGGTTGCTAGTGGAACACTGTAACATAAGATTCATCTTGTGTGTGGAACACAAATTAATTGTGCAGAGCACTCTCATTTCAGAACTTAGGGGAATCCCCATGTTGAAGTAAATTTGTAACAGGGACATTAGCATGCATGCAAGAGGAGCGATGCGGTTAAATTGGAAGGCTATAAAGCGTTCTCGGAAATTTGCAATTGATAAAATATTTATCCTTGTCAGGGGGCAGCCTTCTTGTACAACTTTCCACATTTAATAGAGGAGTATTGTTGTATTTATAATTTTTAGTTATGTGTCCTAAATAATATTTTCCAAATATGCGATCAACCTAACTTTTTTAGAAATTCTTAAAGAAATGCTGGAGGCTAATGCATAGTTTTTTATTGAGCAAAAATAATAACGTCGCTTTTTGGGCTACCTAGTGCTTTCCCGCCGCGAACTTAATGTCAAAGCATTATCACACTCAATTTTTTTGACGTCTCCCCTAAAACTCAATCATTGCTGAACGATTACGAGTGAATAAATGTTGCAGCCTAGGCTCTTAGATGTTTGGCCAAAAACCTTTGCCAACACAAAGTAGTCTACTTGCTAGATGGGTACACCAATGACCTCTATTTCGATTTCCCGCAAAAGTGTTAATACTACTATTTCGAAAGAAATTATAGGATTGCGCTTACGTCCGCTTATTAGCGGAAAAAAGAAAGCCTTTCTCGTAGCTCTCAACACCATGACGTGATGCCACTATTGTTATAACTATCACTATGACTATCCCGACCGTCATCATCACTACTATCACAATCATCAGGAGTGCTACCACTGCTTCCATTAGCAATCAGCGTCATCACCACCACTAACTACATCTTCATGGTAGACTGACCGAGCAAGGTATCTGCATGTATCGGGCGATTTACGTGTTCCTGAGGGCCTGAAAGCCATGTGTCATTGCGGTTGCGTCGTTCTATGCTCGTGCCGAGAAACCGGGTGTATTTAGAACAGAAATATATAGAAATGGAAGAGTGAACTCGGTCCTGTCAGTGTGCGTGCTTCTAGATTAAACAGAGACAACGCGAGAAAGGTCTTGTGTCTGCCCCCCCCCCCCCCCTCCCTTTCCTCCGTTTGCCGAAATTGTACATAACCGACCGGCCGAGAGTACGAATCCCACGAAGGCGTCCCGTTAGAAACGGCATCCCTGGCTCGCGCGGCCTAAGCCGGAAATACACACGAGACCGCTTGTGTGTAAACGTTGCGCTTCTTGAGCGACTGTCCCTTTTCGTGTTTTGTTTTGTCAGCTCACGGATACATGGGTGCAATCTGATAAATACCATGCTGTTTACGAAAGATCTAAATCTTTGCTCGTTATTGGATTGAGCTGACTAAATGGCGACGCGGAGATGATTTTGCTCTCGTTAAAGCATATTAGTTTTGGTCAGGCGACACGGTTCGTGGAAAACAGAGAGACGAGGGCCATTGTGTTGTTGAGTGTGTACTTCGGCTTCGGTTGGTCCGAACTGCGACGAGGTTCAGAGGGCAGATGCTGTAGTTCCCGGGTACGTCAGAATTCGTTTGTGCTTTCAGTAGCTGTGTTGTGTTGGATCGCATGAAGTCTGAGGGTATGCAATTTAGTTTCGCTTATTTGCCCTGTGTTTTTGCAGTTCACGTGCGCTAGCGCATAGACGAATTTTATCGTTACCTTTTCTTTGATTGTATTTTTTCTGGTGACGTGATACAAACGTTTAATGGTGAATAGTGTTTTCATTGGTTTGCATATTACCGCGTCACGTGGGATTCTCTGGAAGAGCGCTGGGTCCACCTATCTAAACGGCTACAGGCTACTGCTGCTCATCATAAAGCCTGCTCAGACGGGGACGAACAGAGGGATTGAGAAGACATGTTGCCGAGAATCTCAGGGTTGTCGTTCTTAGTCTCTGACAGAGAGCTCACGCGGCTCCATGCAATCGCTACTCTCACATTTTCTCTGTCTGCATTCTATCATGGTATTGTAACAAAGCGTTCTTCCGGGACGGCACAGTGGCTCCGCCGCATCCAAGAAGAGTACCATTCGTTGTAAACTGGCAGAATTAGTTAATTTAATTTATTAAAGATCAGGCCGAACTTTAGTTAAATCGAATGAACTGAAACAAATTAAGTAACAAATCAGACTCTCATACGCAACACCTTCCGAGCAGCTCCGACAAACAGCTGGGATGGTCGCCGTTTCTCTTCCACTTGGGGCAAAAATCCCTCTGCAATCCATTTTTCCAGGATACTGCAGCCACGTACGGCGACCGATCCGAAATGCGCTTATCTACACCAATGAGAAGAATTTCTTTAAAGCCGAGGAACCAATAGCCCGCCGGTGCCTATGAGATTACAAATTACTCGCGAGCAGCACGTAAATTCCATGAAGACGCGACACATTACCGCTTGGTACACAAATACAGAAACACGTCACCGGAAACACAAAGAAAGCCAGGGCACAACGTTCCCACTGCACTCTCAGCCGTCGCCACCCTTTGCTGGGGCATCGGGTTCGTAGGTGTTGCGCTGTCCACAGCGATATATCAGCCCGCTCTAAAAACCCCCCTCGATCCATATGTTAAATGACTCCGTTTGACAGCTGGGATGGGATGCGAGTGTGCATAGGAGGCGAGTTTTCAAGAACCCCTCCTCCGCAGCCCAGTAACCGTTTTTCGTCGATCGCAAAGCATCCCCTCAAAGAAAAGTCAACGGGACGGCGACCGCGTTAAGGGACTGAGAAATGGCTACAAAGGTCACTGATAAACGCTTTGAATGTGTACAACAAATTCTTCCAAGAGTTCTTCCAAAGTACAAATCATTAGAACAGAGGCAGCGATTTACTGTTATATTTAAAAACTGCATTTTTTTTTAATTCGCGGCTGCTCGGTTACCGCGTCGCTGAAATTTGGATCTATACTACCTTGAGTACCTACGTCACAGCAACCGAAAGCGACAGGCCAGGGCAGGCTGCCACTGGATGCGGCCGCGACGGCCACTACAGCACGGACAGACGTCTGGTGTTGCGAAACCCTTTAGCCCCGACGCTTCGTTTTCCGTTGTTAACCGAGTACGTAGTGGCGTCTGACTGAAAGTGCGCGTTGCCGCCGGAGTGCTAAAAGTTCACGAGCTGATCCAATTCAACACCGTACCGAGTTTACACTTCTACATATTATATTTAGGGAGCAGCAAATAAACTAGGCAGCGCCGCGTGATTCCGTTCCCTCAACGGTGGATGGATGGATGGAATATAGGAGCGTCCCCTTTGAAATGGGGTGGTAGCAGTAGCTATCATGCTCATTTTTCTCCCTCTATCTTAATTATTGATTTAGAATAGTTAACTAAACCACCATTCTATTTATTAAATTTTGTTCCTACATTACTAACATTATGTCACTTCTCTGCTTTTAAGCCACCAATCTTCCAGTCGTTTTTTGCTAGTTTTCACCGCCGGTTTATTCACCCGGCCACTGTTATCTCTAAAGCACAGAGCTTCAGGAACAGTGATTGCGCCTGCACCAACTTCCGGATGGATACCATTACATTCGAGTATAATATGGTCAATTGTTTCACTGGAGTTTCCACATACAGTACATGCGTCATCTCCATTGTTAAATTTCTTTTTGTAGCTGCGTGTTCTAAGGCACCCTGATCTAGCTTCAAAAAGTAGGGCACTGCCTCTTGAGTTATCAAAGAAATCTTCCTTCCTGATCTGCATTTTCCACTTTCGGTATAATTCCACACCCTGTTTCTTTTCCATCGAATTTATCCAATTTTTACCTTTTGTGTTTTTCACCTGTTGCTTAATGCTCTTTATTTCTCCATCCTTGTTACTAGCATACTTACTAGTTAATTTCCTAGTTCTTTTCCTCCATTGTGAGTCAACGCTTTTTAGGTACAGGTATTTAAATACTTTAGCTGCCCATCTGTTACTGTCCAATTTCCTCAGGCGTTCCTCATATAATATTTTACTCTGAGCTTCCCGTACTTGGAAAGATGCCCAGCCCATATCTCCCTGTACCTCCTCATTTGTAGTTTTGCCGTGGGCACCTAGTGCTAATCGTCCAACGGATCTCTGATTTGTTTCTAATGTCGACTGTACCTCTGATTTTAGGCACAAAACCGCATTTCCGAAAGTAAGTCCGGGCACCATAATTCCTTTCCAAATACCCCTCAAAACCTCATACCTATTGTATCCCCACAATGCCTTATGCTTCATTATCCCGGCATTCCTTCGCCCTTTGGCCTTAAGTGATTGCTCATGCTTTCCAATGTATGCCAATCCTTCGTTTACCCATACCTCCAGATATTTATATTCTGCTACTCTAGGTATTTCAAGGCCTTGTATGTTAAGACCCTGATCAGTTGAGCCGTTGAAAATCATCAGACCCGACTTAACGGCGCTGAAACTGAAGCCTAGTGCGTCCCCTTCGTCTCCGCAATACTTAACTAGAGTTTGCAATTCTTCCAGACTCTCAGCTAGCAGCACAATATCGTCTGCATACATCAAACCGGGGAGGCGCTGCTCTACCGCCTTTCCACCTAATCTACATGACAGGTTAAAACCTAGGTTACTGTCTTGTATCCTCCGTTCCAGGTTTATCATATAAAGCAGGAACAGCACCGGTGATAGAGGACAGCCTTGTCTTAATCCTTTGCCTACTTTGACATCCTCCGTACTTCTTATCCCTTCCCACGTAATTTCTACTTTTTTATCCCGGCATATTTCCTGTAGGAACTCTATTATCTCATAACCGATACCTTCTTCTTTTAATATGTTCCACAGGAGTTCCCTGCTTACGTTGTCGTACGCCCCGTTTATGTCCAGGAAGGCCAAATACAAAGGTCTATTTTCCACTCTAGATATTTCGATGCATTGGGTAAGCACGAACAGGCTATCATCTAAGCGCCTGCCATTTCTAAAGCCGTTCTGAAGTTCTCCGAGTATCTTGTTACTTTCAACCCATGCTTGCACCTTTAATTTCACCGCCTGCATGGCTAACCTGTACATAACAGATGTTATAGTAATCGGCCTGTAGGATTTTATGTGCATCCTGTCTCCTTTCCCTTTATAAATCAAATTCATTTTACTCTGTCGCCAGCTGTCCGGAATTTGCTTATTCGTTATGACTGTTTCCAGAGCTTTTAACAACGTTTCCTTACTTTTTGGACCGAGTTCATTAATCAGCTTGATCGGAATTTCATCTATTCCTGTAGATGTGGTTTTAGGAATATTTTTTTTCGGCCATTTTCCAGTTTAGATTGGTCAGTTCTAAGCTGCTTTGTATTCTGCTACCTTGTGTTGCTTTCTGATTTGCGGAGATTACCCTATCGTCGTTCTTAAATGACTCGGCTATAACTGATGTAATGTAGTTCACTGCGTTATCTCCCTTTAAACAATTTCCCTCGTTATCTTGAATCCGATCCTGCTTTCTTTGATTCTTCTTCCCTAGCCAGCTTATATGTTCCAGAATTTTCTTGCTCCGCCTCTAGAGGCATCGTGTATATCAGCCATCCAGCGATCGGTGGACTGTCTTATTTTACTTTGGACGAGGGCCTGCACTTGAAGTTGGTTTTGTCGATATGATTCCCATTTTTGGTCGATTTCCTCCTGAGATACCTGTGCCTTCTTTGCCATTCGGTGTTCCCTTGAAGCAGCCCGTCGCTGTTCAATAGCTTTCCTGATTTCCTTATTCCACCAGCTCCGTGACTTCCTCTTTCCATTCCAGCGGTTTGCTACTTTAACCTCCTGAATTTTCCTCCTTATGAGTAGTTCTACCTGTTCATAATTCCAGTCTTCCATGGGGCTTTTCTCTATTGCTTCCTCTATGTCTGCTGCTATCTGCGCTATTTGATCGTCGTCTAATTTTGCGTTTACGTTTTGTCTAAGTTCCATTTCTCTTTTCATCAAGAGCCCCATCTGCAGACTAATACGTTTATGATCACTTCCCAGACTACACTCCCCTTCGTCGTCTATTTCCATTTTTGTGACCTTGCTATAAATTTTCTGCGACATTAGACAATAGTCAATGATCGTCTGCCTGTTGCGGAATTCCCACGTGATTTGGCCTTCACATTTTGTTTCTCTATTTACTATAACTAGATCGTGTCGCTCACAGAAATCTAGCATTAGCTTGCCGTTACAATCCGTGTATCCATCCAGATCGTCGATGTGGCCGTTTATGTCCCCCAGTAGAATAATATTGGCCCCGTTTCCAAACTGGCTTATATCTTAACTGAGACATTCAACAAGATCCTTGTTTTCTTGCCTGCATTGATGTCCTGTTCCTAAATAAACTACCCCTAGCCATGTCCTTATGCCGGCAATTGTTCCTGAAACCCAGATATGTTCTTTACAAGATGATTTAATTCTTTGCCAATTTGCTCCCTGGTGTATCAACATACCTACCCCTCCACCCTTTCTTTCCGTTTTCGTTCTGTTGCACCCTTCCCAGACGTAGCCTTCTATAAACGGCGGATCTTCTAGATCCCTGAGATGAGTCTCGCAAAGAGCGTACACACCTTTTTTGTCATCCTTCAACTGCTGTTGTATCTCTAGCCATTTCGGTCTTTTTCTACCTCCTTGCATGTTTATGTAGCTGATCCTAGTGTTAAATTTCTTTTTTGTACTTTTCTTCCTCGACCTACTCTTTGCCAATTTTGGGGGCTTAGGCTCCATTATTACACTTTCTTCTGCTTCACTTCTAACTACCTCTGTGCACGGAGACCTCGCGGACCCCCTAAAAGGCTACAGCCCTGCCTGCCAGGCGCCAGCCGATCTCTGCTCCCACCCTTCTGTTAAAATGAATGCCATCTCGCTGAAAAGTCCTACCAAAACCTGCTTTATGTACCTCCCTGTTTACCTCAACCACTTCGAAACGCTTCTCCAGGCTTAACTTTCTTATGTCCTGATTAACTGTCACCACGTCCTTTTCCATCTTTCCGTTCAATCCTAGCACCTCTGGTGCTGTGCATACAACTATCTGCGTCTGCTGTGCTATCTCCCTGATCTCGTCAACTCCCTTAGCTAAACTTTCACTGCTGCAACGTCACCATTTAGGACATCATTTAGCCCCGCGGCTACTATTACCATACTGCGCTCTGCGGAATTCTTCAACAGCCTATTTTTACTCTCTTTTAGCGCTTCCCTCATTGTTCTCCCTGGGAAGGCTCCAACCAACACTCTCTTATCACCCCTTACACGTTCCAAGATATCTCGCTTGCACCTGTCCATGTTAGAATCTCCGGCGATAAGCACCTGGGCCTTCTCTCTCCCTCTCCCAACTGTTGGCTCCTGCTTTCGGTTATCTGTGTCCTTATCCCTGGAATTTTCATTCTGCCTTACTTCTTCCTTTTTTCCGGCGTCTTAGCTGCTTCTAAATAACTCTGACCTGTGAGCAGGTCTAAATAACTCTGGTAGGGTCCTGTGAGCAGCATCACCTGGCGACAGATAGCGGAAATATTGTAAAAAGAACTAACAGTAAGTGGCGGGACCCAACCGTTGAGGAGACGGAATTACGCGTTGCTGTTGCACACAATTCCAAGAAGTAAAAAAACTGAAGAAACTGGCCGCCGAGACAAAGTTTCAAGCTATGCAAACGCTGACGAGAATGAAAAGGCACAGACCGATGAATGGTGGGTGACGCTGGGGAAAACAGACGTGACAACCAAATATCTTCGAACCGAGCGTCAGCCGATGATGCTTCATGGACAGGGCGGAGTTTCTGAGCTGTTTTATTCCTTTTTTTTCTGGTTTCTCGAAGTGTTTAATTGAGGGGGAAGCGTCATTTTTATCGCGATATCGCCGGAGTTAATACAGCAAGGTGAAAATTTTTTGCCATGAATTGACTTTTGAAGGAGTACCTATCTCTCGACCGATTTGTTTTACCTCATTTTAAGCATTTCATAGTCTCTTTGGGGCACCCGTATCGCGGCGCGCACACCTAGGCTAACAGAGCGAGAAAGCACAGCCCCGCCACGCGGGCAAGGAAACATACAACTCCTCGGCTGTGGGTTACGAAAGATGGCACGCAAAATCGGCGTGGCTAGCTATGTGACACTATTGGGATTTATAATGTTTTTTTCTTTTATTTGTCAACTCGTCATCTCGCATCGCGCAAAGTACCAATCAATAAGCAGAAACAAGGAAAGAGCCTTTTGAATCTCCATCATCGTCACTTTCATCATTATCGTCACTATCAGGAACTACGTCGTCAGCCCCACTATTACTGCGTAGGCTATCGCGTCATACCATAAGCACATATAAAGCTTTTTATCGAAGCCGCATGAACATGACTGTGAGGCTTAAGTGTAACGTTAATACACGGGTCCTGGTAGGCTGATTCTGATATAATCCTCTCATGAGAAAAGAGATGCCTGAGTTGACAGCTGCAACTATACATGCTGGCAACCCTACGTCCAGGCTGTGCGCGGCTATGTCAGCCGCTAGCTATAACTGCCTGCCAGTGCGTTGTTCGCTCGCAGCGCGAACGCCGGCGTTGGCCGGTGCCGGAGGCTCGGGAAACGGGGTCTTTAACGAGAACAAGTGCTCGTTAAAGCCCGAAGATTTAAGGCATTTGATCATAGCATAACTGCTGACGTCAGGGTCGTTTAATATTTGATATTCTTTCTCGTATTTTACTGAAAAAATTTCAGGCGAACTATTATTTGCTGACATTCGTATATAGATAAGGTGAGTGAAAGTTGAGGTAAGCTGGCTTTTGCGTTATTGCGTTTTTTTCTCGCAGTATGCTTCGCTGGCAAGCTCACACTTTTCGCAGCTCGGGGAATGATGCGTGGCCTCGATTCGAAGCCAGGGTCTGCAATCAAGCGCGTTATTCAATTCGACCTGCTTGTGCTTTTCACCTTTGCGAAAACCACCCGAAGGGAGTTATACATACGAAATGGCGCCTTCACGTGTCACGGCGCCATGCGGTCAGATTATTTCTATATTGTTCATAGAATCACCGCTCAGCCATAGGCATACACCTGATCGTGCGAACGGGAGCGTAGCCAACAAATTCATTCATAATTTTATTATGACAATAGCGTTAACTCCACGATGAGGAATCAATTTTTTATGGTCCTAGTTCTGCGAAAGGCTTAGCAAGGTCGGCGCCTGGAAAAATATCAGGGGGCAGAACTTTGTCCGCGCTAGTTCCTCGGACGATGCTCGGAAAATTAAGAAATATTTGAATCGGAAAAGAAGAAAAGTTTCTTTCTGTTGGCACTGCTTCAGTGAACACGTGCTAGTCCGTGATGAGAGGCGTTCAAAGAATCGCTTCTACGGTGGCTGGGGTAAACAGGAAAGCGCGGAAAACTTTCCCAGGCGATATTTAGCTGCCTGTTATCCCGCAAAACGATTATAAAAATGGCCCTATTACGCGAGCCGTTTATCTAAGCTTTACCGCTTTCGCGCAATTTCCTGGCGTCCTTTCTTCCGACCGACTGCATGTTAGTAATGCGGAATTGGTTCCAAGGATATTGGCTATTGTATACGCTACTGTCATAAACATGTTGGTGGGAATGGGATACAAGTGTGATGTACACCAAACAATAATTTTTAAATTTATTGACGCGGTCGCATCAAGTCGTTAATACTCGTAAAGTGCACCAATAAAGAAAAAGCTACGATTTTTAATGTTACTTGGGGGCAGTATGGAATATTGTAGGCTACCTTTAGGATAACAATGACATAAAGAGTTCGCTCTCTTGATCTATAGCAATCGTTTGCTCTCAAAGGTTGTCCTGCTCCCACGACGAACGCTTAGAACTGTCTGAAGTCGTCAAGTGGTATTTTTTTACGATATATAGCGAAAACCAGCATCCTCACTGGGGCACGTCTGCAGATATAATGATTGGTATGGTGAAGCTTTAACATTAGCGAAAAAAGTAACTTTCGTAACATTTTTCCTTCATTTCTCAAATATTTTGGTATGTGCATCACACATGAAGCCTTTTCCCGTCTGTCTTTAAAGAAAGCGAAACGAAGTCAGCGGGTAACAACAGACGGTGACTGTTTTTGCCTCTCTGTCGCATTTTGTAACTGTCTACCGCACAACTTCATGAATAAAACAAAGCCGCGAACACAACAAAAAACATTTAGGAAATTTTTGGAAAAAGAAGAATACGGTTTAGTGCAAACATTCTAAATTTTCGAATGAAGAATTGAGTATCCACGCTGTGATAAACCGACAAAGCAAATAGTGCATGTTGAATATTATTTAAATGAATGAAATATTTCCTTAAGGCTTCGAAACTATTGAAAGCTGTCAGGAAGTCAAAACACACAGACATTTTATTTTTGCATGACTTCCAAAAACAAAGCCCCCTCCGATACCGCACCACCCGCTGCCGCGATCATTCTCTGTTGATGGGGCGCTCAGCACCACTGAGCCTTCTTTAAAACCTGCCTTGATGGCCAATGTGGGATTCCGTAACATATGTGAAGCTTTTATCTAACCCATTTATAGTGACGCGGCAATGATATGAGCGCTGTGTTCTACAAAGTGGCGTAAGAACTACAATGGTCTAAGGACTACATTGAAGGCTGCTCGCTTTATAAACTGCGGGTTAAAGAAAGGAATGTTTCCCTGAAGTTGCGAGCGAATTTTTTCGATGACTTGTCCAATTCAGAGATTTCCTTTAAACGTTCCGGTTAGTTACTTGCAATATCCGAATTATGTACCCTTTATTCATTGTATTGGCAGACGATTTTGGCCTCCTTCAGGCCAATGAAAGAAAAAATATACTTGTATTGACTTCCATCGAGCACAGCAAGTCTTAACACCCTCTATGTGTACGGCTTCCAAACCGTTCCAATGGTGTTCAATGCTCAGAATAATCGAATGAATAAGAATGTTCATTAAATTCCATTAATGTTCAGTGACCATTTGCAATAGTTGGTGTGAGCTGGGAATCCTTTTACAGGCCAGAGGTTGAAGCGATGAGGAAGAGTTCAGCACCGTCATCATTATGTTTGCGCAGAATCTCTTGGCACTCTCCAGTTTGTACAAAAATATAAAATTAAAACGGGTCCCCTGAACTACACTGCGCCCACAACTGGATGCCAACGGATGACTCCATTAGTTGCCCAGGAAAGCTTAACCGCTCCAAGCAGAATTCTGCAACTATGTTAATGTTTTTGTGGGAGCTTTTGTGATAGGTGAGACAATTGATAGCTATCAGAGATAAAAAGTATTCTCCAAACAACCTAAGGTTTCTAGCCGTAGTATTAGAGATAGCAACGATGCCAATAATATAGAAACGGATTAGGACATTATGAAGGCAGCTACCCTGAAAACTATTCCAAAGATTAACTAGATAATTTATTCAACTATATCCTGTTTGAACCTGGCGCAATGGACCCGGGCCAATCCGCCACCTGGTTTTTGGGCCGCTCCAAATGAGGGTAACGAAAACAACGTAGCACCTACCCTGGAATGCTCTCAATACACTGGTAACGAATAATTTCTCCATGAGAGTCAGAGAAAAAAACACTCACCTTTTCCATCGCTCTATAGAGTTTTTCTTACGACAGGCAAAGGAGGCAAGGCGAATAATTTTCACTGTATACCAGTAGCAGCGGAATGCGTTCTTGTGTTTAACCTGGCTGTTCCATTTCATAACATAGCTTCGTTCGTTTGTATATGCACAGGGGAGTGACGACAAACCGGTTATCTGCCCTAGGAGTGCGAGGGATTCAAATAAGTAAGCATGCTTGCAATTTTCTGTGAAGTCGCTATCAGTAATGCAGGCGCATACTCCAGAAGAAGAATGCATACTCGCACCAAGTTATCCCCCAAATCGACGAGGCGTAAGGCATGCCACACAGCTTCAATGCTACGTCGCAGAAACGGCCTGTACGTGGCAACAAATGTTTGCGATGTTCACTCTGAGGTTAATTTTGGACTTGTTCCTACTTCCTCGAGAAATATATTGGTGGCTACTGACTCGGAAAATTGCGTTGCTGTAGCAAACACCAGCCTCGCTTGGGTTTGGTTTCCAGAGTGGTAAAGTATGTTTATCGTCCTTCCGGTTAACTATTTTCCGCAGGCAAGCTCTTGAATCCAAGGGTTGGCGACGCCTTAGTTGGGAAGCCCTCCAGCTGCGGCGGTTGCTAGACTGCCTCCCGCCACGCGAAACTGCTCCTTTATGGCCAATGCAGCTTTCGCTGCAAAACCACTATTAAGGGAAGCGAGGAAGACGGCAGTGAAAGCGGAAAGAAAAAGGCGCTTTAGTAGAGGCCCCCTTGTTAAATTAGACCACCAGCGCCTGCATTCTGAGTTTACGCCCTTTTCAGCGGTGTAACCTTCGTGATCTCAAGTAATCTGTTTGGTGGAAACGTTGGAACCGATAGTGGTTGCAATCGAACTGACAACCGGTTCCAATGTTTGCATTTAGCATATGACTCGAAGTCCGGGAGATAATTCTGTAAGCGACACGTGCAGAATACGGACCCTGGTGATCTTTAACGTACGCTGACATTCCAGAGCACACGATCGTCTCTCTGTTTTTCCTATCATTTGGCCGTCCAGGATGACCTCAATTGGCGAGGTGGCACTGTATGGGGGATGTCGCCGGCGGTCAATAATAAGAATTTCCGATTTCTCAGGAGTACAGGCAAGGCCACGAGAAGCGGCCTATGCACTTACCAGGTCTGTCGCCGCTTGGAGGTTGTCTTGAATTTCGCCTTCATTACCATGGGCAGTCCAAATGGTCGCATCGTCCGCCTAGATGGCGTGTCGAACTCCCGGAAGGCTGTTGAGCTTATTGGGAAGGTCCTTCATAATGAGTTTGAAAAGCAGTGGTGAAAGTATCGTGCCTTGAGGTGTGCCCCAAGGGCCCAGATTGATGGGGGTGGAAGTAGCTCCGTCCACATTAAGGATGGCTTTCCTATTGGTTAGAAAAGCTCATACATAGTTGTAGGTACGATAACCACAGTTGGTGGAGTGCAGGCTGGAAAGAATGGTGCTATGGGTAACGTTATCGAAGGCACCGTGCAGACCTAAAGCCAGCATGGCTCGCACTGGATGTTGATTTAGGTGCGTGAGAACTTCCGATTGTAGTTGGATTAGGATATCTTGTGTAGAGAGGTGGGCGCGGAAGCCAAACATGGAGTGCGGAAGGATGCCTTTATCTTCAACATATCTGCTGAGACGGGTATTAATACCTCACTCAAACAGCTTCTTCAAGCAAGAAGTAAGGGAAATAGGGCGGAGGGTTTCAACTGAAAAGGGTTTCTTGGGCTTTGGAATAATGCGGATTTCAGCAGTCTTCCACCGGTCAGGAATAATTCCTTGTGCCCAACAGAGTCTATTGAAACATTCAGTCAAAGCCTCAAGGGCTGAATCGTCAAGATTAAGAGAAGTTTGCCAATGATACGATCTGGCCCCGGCGCTGCACCTTTCCGCATAGCGGCCAGAGCTGCGCGTATTTCCGCAACGGTGATAGCATCCAGGGCGGGTGTCGCGAAATCGGCGCCCATTTTTATTAAGCCGGCACTGCGCGAGGCCCGCGCGGCGTCGCTTGGAAAGCTCGGGAAAAGCCTCCTTCCCCGCGCGTCGCCGCCGCCCTCTTTCCCATCACCCGGCGATCACGCGGACTCATCAAGCTGGAATATGCCAGAAAAATCGGGAACCTTCTATGAACCTAGCCAATGACGACGCGCGGCTCGACGGGAGCAGAAGGGAGCGCTCTAGCAAGCGAAACTGTGTGCGCACTAGCTTTGGCACGGGTGAACAGACAGACACGGCGCGCCCTATTTAAAGAGACCGCGCCGCTTGTGTAGTCAGTAAGTCAGTCAGTCAGTGGTTACGGCGTGTTCGCCATTGCTTGGACTGGACTCCCGGGGATCACCCGCTGCTGGCAAGCCCACAGACCTGCAAGGGAGCGGCGCTCGTCTCGTATGGCGGCCACATCGTGACTCTTAAGGCGTCGGACTGCAACAGTGCCCGGTGAACAATTTGGTGTTTGTATTTGTGACTCTCTCGTGTTTGATCTGTTGTAAAGCCTGTGTGTTATTGAATCATCCTGTAATTGCACGCTTAGCTTTAGTTATTCTGTGAACCTCCCGTCTGTGCATTTCAAGTGATCTTGTGTATCCCTTTGTATCGTCTCTTGCTGTGCATAAATTGTGTTTTGTTTGTTACTTCTGACTCCGATCCTTACTCTGGTTTGAACCGGCGACAGCTGGGCACCAAACGGCCACCCCCTTCTGTCACTACAAGGTAGTTGAATTCCAGCTTAGCTTGCCACGCAGGTCGAGGGCATCTCCTTTGCGACCGGAACAACTATCCCCGTTCACTCTAACGGTGTCTGGGAGTGTGCGCACTGTTAAGGGCGCATCGTTAATAATACCCCTCTAATTATTAACGGGTGACCTCGGGATTCTGCGTATCTGTGTAGTCTGAGTCCTCTTTCACTCCCACCTTCCTCCCTTCCCTTACGGCGCGGTTCAGGTGTCCACAGCAACAAGTGTGACAGATACTGCGCCTTTCCCTTCCTCTGAACCAATTAAAAAAAGAAGCTTGAACGGGAGTGGGTACTGGAAGGCGGTTGGGTAGCTGATGTTAACGATAGTGGCGGGCAGTCTTCCGTTTGACCTATGATTTTAGCACTTGGGGAGCCTGTTATCTTGGTTTCCTCCTTGTGTTTGGCTGGACGAATTTCTTCTTGCAGTCCTTGGAGTTTAATCGATGGGGTTGACCACACAGGGCACACTGGGGTTGATGCTTATGGTCGTCTGCAGGGTCAGGAGTGCCGCAGTCAGGGCACACGACATTGGCCTTGATGCGGCAGACGTCAGACCTATGTCTGGCCTCTCCACAGTAATCACAAGAAGGGCGAGTCTTGCCGTTTGATTGAAGGGATCAAACATTGACGTTTGATCCAGCCACAGTTAACTGCGAAAGGGACTTTTTTGCCTTCAAAAATATTAGCCGCAGTGTTCGTTTTGCCAAGGCGGGGCACTCCGAGGATGACGTGCGTGAGTGAGTCAGTGGCGTTCGGGTCAATGTTTTGCACCACAACTTTACAGGAGAAGTCCGGGGTGGTGACATAGGCATTGCCAACATATATTGTTTGCCTTCCAAGGTTAAGGCGGTGATGCGAGCTAGGTTCGTAGCGTCGTCCACATGTGAAGTGCCGATAACCAGGATGTTTTGGCTGCAGAAAATTTGGATATGGGTCACTGTCAAGAGCGTCATACCTTTCAATCATTTAGTCAACACTACTGATCAAATTACACGAATGCTTCAACGAGTTAAACATCGAAACTACGGCATTAGGGAGCGAGACGCACTGCAGCTGGTCAACGCATTCATTATCGCCCGCATTACCTACGGCACGCCATACCTTCCGCTTCGTAAGAAGGAGCTCAATCGGTTGAACACTCTTGTCAGAAAAGCGGTCAAGACAGCCCTGGGGATGCCCCACTTTACGTCTATTGACCGCTAACTCCAACATGGCATTCATAACACCATTGAAGAGTTGCATGAAGCACATCGCCTGGCGCAACTTGTCCGCTTAGCGGCCTCGTCCACTGGAAGACATGTCCTTCAAACTCTCAATATTGACCCTCCCTATATCACATAAAACCGCGAAGATCTGCCACAGAATATTCGCCGAGCCATTACCGTCCAACCTCTTCCTAAGCACATGCATGCAGAATATCACCAAGACCTCCGACAGGCATGAGCCACTCCCCGCTCTCGAATATGGGACAGCCAACCGTATACTCTGTACGTAGGCGCTGCTGGCCTTGTTAACGGACACATGGTCATTACCGTGACATCTCCAGCGGGCACTCTCCTCAACTATGCCTCTCTTCGCAACGCCGAACCGAGTATTGCCGAAGAAGCAGCCATCGCTCTGGCCGCCGCCACTAATGCACAAGCTACCAGCATGTCAGATTCCCTCACCGCCTGCCGTAACTATCTTCGTGGACGCAGCGGTGCCGCCAGCCGCCGAATCCTCGTCGCTAATCCTCCGAATGGATCAGTGTGATCTGGATTTCGGGACACCACTCGATGCTCGGCGATGAAGCTGCCCATCGACACACTCGCGCGCTCATTCCCCGAGCCTCCCCTCTCCCGGATCACACGTATGCCTTCCTGATCCTTACATACCCAGGACTGCTTGAACACTACAGGCTGTCTCGCCGTACATTACCTCCCCCTTCTTCCATCCTGTCTACTCAAGAAGTAGCAACTTACCGTCGCCTGCAAACTAATACCTTTATTACACCATTTCTCGTAAACCTCTGGTACCTCTCCTTTTATTCCCCTGACTGCCCACATTGCGGTGAGTGGACAACGCTCTAACACATGGTTTGGGCGTGCCAAGTTACCCCTTCTTTAAACCCTCTCCCCAGCTCCTGCATGGAAGAATGGGAGGCCGCCCTGCAGGACCCCTGCCCGGAGCGCCAGCAATGGCTGGCTCGCCGCGCTGTTACTGCAGCCACGGCCAACGGGACCCTGGACTGAGCCCCCCCCCCCCCCCCCTTGCTGACTAAATAAATAAAAACGTTTTGTCGTTCTCCTCCGTTTTTCCTGAAATAAACGCAGCCCTCTGTATTAAGATACGAATTCCGGTACTCCGGTTCAACAATCGATATATTTAACGACTGAGCCTACGCGGCGGGGCGCACTTCAGCATATCGCTCAGGGCTGCAGCATAGCAATGCAAAATAGAGAGAGCGAATGTGCTATATCAACTATCGTCAACTTGGTGAAACGAGGATGGCTTCTCCTATCCCTACGGGGCCGAAAATGGTCGGCCCCGCCGTTCGCGGCGAGGGCTCGCCTGCCACTAGGCGTTGTATCGGTTGGAGGCCGTCGTTGCACCCACGACCACTTTGCTGGATTGGATTGGATTCCAAAACAATTATTTCGTCACTCAAGAAGGTCTCAGGGGAGACGTATTAGATGGCCGCTAGTCCATGCTTGCGGCGACCTCATTATCTCGCTCGGTGGCCTGCAGTTGAATATTCGGTTCCTAGCTGACCAGAAAGGCTTCCCACTACTCCGAGAAGGGAGCTGTATATATTCAGCCTGCGGCAGGTCATTTGCGCTGTTCCATAGAATGTGGTCGTATATTGGTCTTTTGCTGCATTTATTGCAGTGTGGGTTGTACTGGACTGGGTAACTCAGGGCAAGCACTGCCGGATATAGGAGAGAGTGCGTTTGTACTCGGCGTCAGGTAACTTCCTGCGCCTTTATTAAGGATTCGCGTGGAGGCGGATATATGTGCCTTTCAGCCTGAAGTGGTGGGTAATATCGTAATAAAAAATTAGCCCGTCCCTCGTGAAATTCGGGTTGAAGGGCGAGATCACTGCCAGATACCGAGGACCTAGGCAGTGCCAGAGATCGGCTGATCACCTACAACGACATTACACTACACTACCGGTCTGAAAGACTTCACTACCCTCCCCCACACCCCTCCTTAACTAAACCACAACAAATAACATGGAGACACCTTCAAGCCCGCACCTTTCCCTCCCCAGCACTGCTGGCACTCTTCTCCCCCTCTACTCATCAGTCCGTATGTTCCCTCTGCGAGGCCCCGAGAGCTACATTCGAACATATTATGTTCAGATGCCCGGAGTTTCAACCACCGGCCGAATGGCGCCTTACGGACAGCGAGGCTTGGGAGATCGCGGTCTCCAGCTCAGAACCGGCTCCACAAAGGAGACTGGTCGCCTGGGCTGAAGCGGTCGCCGTCAGGCACTGCCTGCTGGCCACCACCCGTGATCAGGAGCCGGCCCAGCCCTTGTAACGAGTATTTCGCGGCTCCACTAAATAAAGTTTTTCACCACCACCACCACCCTCATTCTCGGATTAGACCAGTTGGCCGTGACCCAGATAAGTTCAATTTCTCTAATCGGAGCAGGGGTGCTTTTGAGGATGTGGAGGGAGGTAGGCGTAATGCTTCCCATCACGAAATTGTGAATGGCTGTTTTAAGAATCACTGAATATAATATCAGCGGAATTGTTTGCCATAGCTAAGGCTATGGCCACTTCCTCCGCCGTCTCGGAGAAGGTGGTTGCGATTTGTGTGACCGCTAACGGGGAATTGTTCCTATTCACAGCGGTCAGTACAAACGCTCGTCTCATGGCATGCCGATATTCTGCCGCGTCCACGTACGCTGCCTTGACGTGTCGGCCGTAATTGGCATGTAGGGCGCGAGCCTTAGACATGTATCGACCTTCGTGGTGCGCCGAGTGCATATTGTTGGATAACGGTTTAATGAATTGAGCTCTCTTAATGTGTGTAGGTAACTGTGTTTTCGCGTCCTTCTCTAGAAGTTGCTCGCGCATGTGTAGTATGTACAGGATAGCCCTTCCCGCGTTCGTGGGAGTGAGGCGTCCGAGTTGAGATTAAAGGTGTGCCTCGATCAGCTCCGGTAGCGTGTTGCGAACCTCAAGGGCCAGCAATCTTTTCGTACGCGTGCTGTGCGGGAGCCCAAGGACAGCCTTGTAGGCCTGTCGGATTAGGCCGTCGACCTTCATTCTCTCCGCGAATTGCAGTTGCAGGTACGTGAGGGAGTAGACAATCCTGTTCAGTGCGAAAGCCTAGACTAATAGCCAGAGATCGTTTTCCTTCAGGACGAGGCTTTTGCGTCGCGTGCCTTTCTATTTCTCTTACTCTTCTTTTTTATTTGTTTCGTATTTGCTCCTCTGTCCACACAACACACAAGGCATCATAGGTGTCTCAGCTACATAGCCCGTATTTTTTTTAGTATGAGAAGGTTGAGAGCGTCAGCTGTATAAGAATGTGACTACAGGCAGCGTACAGAAGTTTGGACGAGAGCTAATTCAAGAATGACATTTCAAGGGGAGGGGCGGGGTGTCCGCTCTCCTGATGGGGCTGGGACAGGTAGTTCACCGCCGCTTGCGGTGGCGGCTAGCCTGCCACATACGTTTCATCTGTTGTATGTCGTCATTGTACCGGCCACCGTTTCGGTGATGGACGACGGCTGTTTGGTTTGGTCTGTGGGGTTTAACGTCCCAAAGCAACTCAGGCTATGAGAGACGCCGTAGTGGAGGACTCCGGAAATTTCGACCACCTGGGATTCTTTAACGTGCACTGACATCACACAGCACACGGGCGCCTTGCTTTTCGCCTCCATCGAAAAGCGGCCGCCGAGGCCGGGATTCGATCCCGCGTCGTTGGGAACAGTAGTCGAGCGCCGTAACCACTGCGCCACCCCGGCTGTTGTAGCGGTACAGTGGTTCTAGCCACTGCAGTTGCGGCGCGCGCCTTTCTCTCCCTCTTCCTTTTCTTTCTTGCATCACTGCACCACTACCACTGCACCAGCCCCGCCGGGGTGGTGCAGTGGTAAGACGCCTGACTACTGAGCCGGAGTTCCCGGGTTCGAACCCAACCTCGGCGGCTGCGCTTCGATGGAGGCGAAACGAATTGGCGTCCATGTGCTGTGCCACAGCCGCTCGATGGAAGCGCACTAGGTGCGCTTCCATCGAGCGGCCGTGGCTGTGCGTTGTCAGCGTTGTTGTTGTTGTCAAGCTGTAGGAAGAAGGAAAATGCACGGGCCTGCTACTGGCTCTGGCTGAACCACCTCCGCTGCCTCGTGCAGACAGAAGAGAAAATAGAGACGAAAGAAAAGGAAGAGGGAGAGAAAGACGCGCGCTGCAACAACAGCCGTCGTCCATCACCGAAGCGGTGGTGGGTGCAATGACGGCCTACAACAGGTAATGTCAGCGCACTTTAAAGATCTCCAGGTGGTCTAAATTACACCGCAGCCCTCCACTACGGCTCCTATTTCTCCCTTTCCACTTTCACTCCCACCTTCCTCCCTTCCCTTATGGCGTGGTTGAGGTGTCCACAAAAAAACAAGTCAGACAGTTACCGCGCCTCTCCCTTCCTATAAATCAATCAATCAGGCAGCGGAGGTGGCTCAGCTACAGAGCCAGTAGCAGGCCCGTGAATTTTCTTCTTCCTACAGCCTCAACAACATAGCCGGTAGCAGGCGCTTGCATTTATGGGCTGGTGGCCCTGATAGGGCTGAGATGGGTGCGCCAACGCCGATTGCGGCGGGAGCGAGCCTACCCCCAAATTTTTATCTGTTGTAGGCCGTCATTGCACCCTCCACTGCTTAGGTGGTCGATGACGGCGGTTGCGGCACGCGCCTTTCTCTCCCTCTTATTTTTCTTCCTTCTCTACTTTCTCTCTGCTGTCCGCACGAAGCAGTGGGGTGGCTTAGGCACAGTGCCAGTATGAGGCCCGTGCCTTATGTTTGAGCGGGGCTACCCAAAATCGATAGGAAAGGTAGAATGCTTTGGGAAGCAATTCAGGAGACAGGACTGTCACTATTCATGGACCCGAACTAGCCAACCAGAGCGGGAGACAGCATCGGCTGTGACACGTCACCGTACCTAATACTAGGACAAAGTCATTATTAATTTAAACAGCGCGAACAAGAAGACATAAGACAAGGTAAAAGGAAGCCAAGAGCACAAGCGCTGACTCACAACTATGCCTAAGCCTTTACTCCAAGGCTTCTTCTTCTTCTTCGCGCTGATCAAAATGATAATGGATGTGTACCAAGTCGCCCAACAAAGTAACTTGGACACAGGACGGACAAAACATCGCGGAAGAACACGGGCGAAAACCTTGGCACCGATCACTTTATAATTGAAATCCAAATTTACAGGAAACTAGGGATGCCCATACATAGTTCAGAACAGGGCAGCGCAACTGACTGGAACACATTCAGGGATATCAGTTCAACAACACGTCAAACAGGCCACCGAAACGATAGAGGGAGATGTTCTCCCATTCCGATTAGACAACAAACTTAGAAATATGTGGAACCGAAAAACAATTCTCGAGAATAAGCTAAAGCGCCAGAAATAGAACAGGAACCTCAGAAAGAAAATAGCCGAGCACAATAGAGAGATAGAGGTCTACGTATTCAACCTAGATGAGAAAAGATGGATCAAAAATGCGATGTGGTAGAAAAGAATATGAGCCATCCCAACACATGGCGGATGCTGCGCCACCTCATAGACCCCACAAACACCAAAACCGACGCCAACATTGAGCAAATCAAGGCTGGATACAAATTTGACGGAACCGATGAACAGCGTATCGACCGGCATAAAGGCATATATATATATATATATATATATATATATATATATATATATATATATATATATATATATATATATATATATATATATATATATATATTTATATATATAGGCCCCGCATTCCCGGCAGTGGATAAAAATATCTGGGGGCGGAGAATCCGCACCTGGACGAACCCATTCTAGTAAGCAGAGGTCAGAGCCGCGCTCTTTGACCTCAAAAGAAACACAGCGCCTGGGTCAGACAAGATAGCCTACGGCATGCAAAGGACCTTAGACAACAACTCTATAGCTCACCTTACAGCATATTTTAACAAAGTTTGGGAATCCGGGGACGTCCCTAAACACTGGAAACATGTCAACATAATTTTCATCCATAAGAAGGGCAAAATCCCGGGCATAGAAAATCTCAGGCCAATTTCACTGACCACGTGTCTAAGCAAATTAATGGAGAAGGTAATTCAGACGCGACTAACGCTATTCGAGGAAGAAAACAGCATCTGGCTCCACAAATGGTAGGTTTCAGACCGCACCTTAGCGCTCAAGATACCATGCTAAGGCTCAAACACAATATAACAGACAAACAAAAGACCAAAGATGCAAGAGCAATATTGGGCATAGACTTAACAAAAGCGTTTGTTAATGTCAGCCACTCGGCCATCCTTGACGGCCTGTCAAATGGCGCATTGAAGAGGACTTTTGATTATGGCAAATCATTTCTCAAAGACAGACAAGCAACTGTACACATGCAGACCCTCAGCTCGGAAGGGATTAAAATAGGAAACAGGGGCACCCCACAAGAGGCCATCTTATCACCCTCCCTATTTAATATAGTTATGAAAGAGCTCCCGCGCAAATTAGGAAGCATCGAAGGGCTCAAAACGAGCGTCTACGCAGATGACGTCAACGATTGGCTCAATGAGGGCAGCGATGCGTCTATCGAGTAAAGGCTCCAACGAGCAGCTGACGGGGGGCAGTTGCTCCTCGACGAAGTCGGAACTACTAATCATCCGGCCTCGGGCGAGGACAGCCAATGCATCTCCTCCCAAAATCTTGATAGAATTGAACGGAAAGAAATCGCTCAAGTAGATGAGATCCGAATTCCGGGCATGCTCATAAGCAAAACAGGAAACAACCCCACGACTATAGCTAAGTCGTGGGGTTGTTTAGAAGAATTCATTAGAAGAATCTTGGCCAGAGGTAGAGGGCTAAAGGAGAAGAAAAAGTTAAGGTTGGTCCAGGCCTTTATCTTGAGTCGAATCTGCTACTCAACCTCATTCCTTATATCAAAAAAGCGATAAAAACAAGTTAGACGCCATAATAAGGAAATGCACGCAACGAGCATTGGAACTCCCAATCTAGACCTCAACCGAGGCACTAGAGGGAAGGGGGAGGCATAGCACATGGGAGGAGTATGTATGTATAACTTTATTTAGGCGCCGGCAAACGACGGGTTAAAGCGTCGTGACGTTGGCCAAGCGTCGACCCGGGGTTATGCCCTACTCTGCACTACCTCATTTGGCCCGTTTGTGGTGGGTTGTGAGGTTTGTGCTTTTAGAGCGCTCCCCGGGCCTGCTGGACGGCCCATAGTTGAATGCCCTTGCCTGTATTTTGCACAGCACTTTGAAGTTCCGGCGGGTATGTCCTGGATGCAGCTTCGGTCGGGAACCTGGCACAGTCCCACACGATGTACCATTGGTCCGCCGGACCCACTTGACATATACTGCACATCACTCGTGTAGATGTCGGGGTGAAGGACGTGTAGCACTGCCGGGGCTAGGAGTGACCCGGTTTGCATTTGCCTAAGGATGACCGCCTCCTCCCGACTAAGTGCCGGGTGAGGCGGTGGCATTGTCCGTCGAGCTAGGCGGTAAAATTTAGTCACTTCCTCGTAACTGTTCATTCGGTGTTTTCTTTCGAACCACCACTCTGAACGGTCCCTCTCGGAGGCGTGGAAGGTAATCGCTTGCGCCGCCAAATGGGCCGTCTTTTTGTGATTCGCGGCGCACGCGGGAGATTGTGCATCCTTACCGAATCACATGGGAGGAGTTAGCGGAAGCAATGAGAACAGCGCAACTCGAACGCCTTAGTCTGAGACAGGGCAGCAGATTCAAAGCTGCTTAGGACTACAAGGAAACAGAGCCACACAATACCAGACGTTCCACATTGTCTCCAAAATTAGGAAAGCCCTCACGATCTCACCGATACCCAAAAACATGCACCCACAACACGATCAGGAAGGACGCCAGCACGGAGCCAAACACTTGGTAACAAAACTAAGCAGAATACCACCCGAGACGGTTGTCTACATAGACGCCGCTTTTGACGACAACGGGAACTCCGTCTCGGTGGTAGTCGACTGGTCCGGAATAGAGAAAGTAAGATATATACAAGCAGAGTAGGCGCCATGGAATCTGAGGAAGCGGCGATCGCCCTAGCTTACGTTAGTACGGACGCGAAGGTGATCATCAGTGACCGCAAATCGGCGATAAGGAATTTCTGCAAAGGCAAAATATCACTCTACGCGTTGAACATATTATCGAAAGCAACATAGACAGAGGGATCACACTAACCTGAGCCGCCGCTCACACCAACATACTAGAAAACGAAGCGGCCAACCCCCTTGCCCGAGCGCTCATTATCCGGGGGGGACGCCGGCCTCACCCCAACTTTAAGGTCGAGACGCTTGCGACCTACAACGAAGTCATCGAGCACTACAAGTTAGGACGGCGGAAATATCCTCCCCCTGATAAGTCCCTCACGTCCACAGAGGCGCCGCCTGCAAACCAAGAACCGCATGTCTCCTAGATGCAGATACCTCACTCAAACTGGAAATCCGGAGGACCAATTCTGCAAATTCTGCAAATTCTGCCACGATATAGGAACTCTAAAACATATCCTCTGGGAGTGCAGCCACTCCCTGGGCTACAATTTATGTAAGGACGCAGAAGCATTGAAGACCGCGATTCATAGCGATAACCCGGCGACGCAGGCCAACATTGCCCGGCTGGCAACCGAAGCGGCGAACCGCTTCGTCTACTAACCCCTGCCCCTTAGGTTGACATCGGGCTCCCTGGACGCCTGCGAGCGGTACCGGAACTCCGGTGTCACCTCTTCTGGACAATAAAAGTTTTCGCCAGGCCCGTGCATTTTCTTTTCCTTCTTCCTACAGCCACGACAACAACAACCATGCATTTGTTTTCCTTCACCCTACAGTCTCAACAACACGCAGGAGGGTAAAGGCGATTTCTTGAAAACAATTTCTTGGACGTGATCTTTTTCCATTTTATTCTGAGCATGTTCTCTGCATATTTTATTAAAAATTCTGTGCAGCATTTTGTAGGCACCTTTAGAACTGAACGCGCGTTATTTGTTTGCTGGTTGCACTAAATTTACCGGTTGAATATGCTACCTGAGTCGTCATATTCTTGTCCGCTGAATCCAAGGTCATGCGGTAGTAAAGCGACGTATTCTCGGGTTCGTAAAGCGATGAGCATAAAGCCCAGCAATCTGCCGTTTTACCGCGAGGTTGTTGAGACAAAGTCTGCTCAGGAGTTTTGAGTAGCGCCTTTCTAATGGCATCTTGTGCGAATGTTCGTCATTGAAAGGCTGAGAAAATGTGTGACAGTGTTAAACGTTAGTAACATAACTTGCTTACAGGAAAGGAAAGGCGGGACAACAACGCTCGTGTTACGCGATAGGGAAGGCGACGCAAGGACGGATACGTTACCTAAAAGAGTGAGTTGGCCAGCTGGCCCTGTGATTTGATTATTGTGCGTCCACGCCGCCATTCTTGCCTCACGTCGCTGAGAGGACACTTGCGCGTCCGGCGGCGCGTTCTCGCAGTGCCAGGAGCCAAGCGGCTGAAGCCTTTTACGTTTTTCGGCCGTGTGCCGCAAGGCACCACAACGCTAGAACTGACGAAGATCCTAGTGAAACGTTTTTCGAAAACGGAACTTGGTGGCGTTCAAGATTTCACAGGCGGGAAGTTCGAGATTTTCCTGAAAACTAGGGCTGCTGTTGAGAGATTCCTGACGGATCCCGTCGTAGATGTTAAGGGAACTGCGGTGACTTTTGAGTATCGGGGCACGCGCGCGAAGCTGGTGCGCGTCTTTCGCTACTCATCGGAGCACCATGACGTAGAGTTGGCAAATGCACTTCAGCCCTATGGAAAAATTGTCAGCGTTGCTCGCGAGACCGTCCCCGGTTTCCCGTTCGTCACCACGGGGATCCGACGGATCAAGATAGAGATAAAGTCTGAGATTCCGAACTTCCTGGATGTGATTGATACAACCATCCAGTGCGAGTATGAAGGAGTCAAGAGGGTATGCCGCAAGTGTGGATATGAAGGCCACATGGGCGCGAGTTGCAACACGCCACAGTGCGAGCGTTGCGGCGCGTATGGGCATGAAGTGTGTGATGCCGTGTGCCCTAAGTGTGGTGAGGACCACGCTGTAAAGGCATGTAAGAAGAATACATTTGCATCTGTGTTAGGGAATGAAGACGTGAATGAACAGCCAGCCGATTATTGGGAGCAGCCCGCACCAGCACTCGTGCTGGCAACTCCTGAGAACCCGAAAGATACCGAGACGCAGGGTGATGCGTCTACAAACGCCGTCACAGAGGAAGATAGCAAGGAGGCGACGGCTGCGGCCGCGCCATCTGAAGATTTAGAGGAAAAACAAGCAGAATTTGTCTATGAAGACCCCGAGGTGCCCCCAACGTCCGCTGCCGGGAAGGCGGTTACGGACATTGCAGCACCCTCTACAGCGCCCGAACAGAACCCTTAAAAGAAAACTGAAACTGGACACTGCCAGGTGCCCTCAGTGGCCGCCACGGTAGAGGAACAAGAGTGTGCAGCCGGCGTCACTGCCGCAAAAAAAGACCGATCGGTTGAAACTGAAGAAGATGAAGAGAGGGACATGGATACGACCAGAGTGCGCCTCAAACGCAAGCGCAGTCCCAGAAAGAAGAAAACCAAAAAATGAGCGCCATCAACATCATCGGAATCTTCCGCCGACGCGCCGTTGACGAAGCGTGCGTTTCTGAAAAACCCTCCACCAATAAACGATAGCAGCTCTGACACTGAAACAGAAATGCCGAGCCAACCTCCCTGTCACATTTGCAACACAACGAATTGTGATTGCTACTCGGACATCTCGGACATCTACGACGCCGATTCCACAGCGGAGTCACCTTCCGCTTCTCCCACTGCTCATGACACCGCTACCTCCTCATGAGGTGGTCGCGCTTCCCCCCCCCCCCCCTTCCTTCCTTTAGCTACATCCTGGTCTTTTTCTTTGTTCTCGCGACGCTAAACATTCGCGGCTTTACTAAAGCAGTGAAACAAGCTGAAACAATAGACATAGCCCGCGCCAAAAAGATCGACATCCTCGCCCTTCAAGAAACTTATATTCACCGGCAAGAACAAATTGAAAATTTTGACCTCCGTTTCAGCACAAAATCCTATTGGAGTTTCGGAGGGAAGGGTTCAGGGGGAGTTGCGCTCATCTTCCTAAGAGACGCCGGCCTGTCAGTCCTACGCCATGATAGGGACAACGCAGGGCGCTTTGTCTCGATTGACCTTAACAATAGCATGCGCATCATTAATGTATATGCCCCATGCCGTTTTGGACAGCGAGAATTTTTTGAGGGGCTAGAAGAGAGATTTATTGGCCCAGCCAAAATAGTGTTATTGGGCGATTTTAACTGTGTGCTCTTCAAAGAAGATAGCCGCTCTCTTCGGGGTACACCGCGGCGGCTTAGACGAGACCACAATTGTGCACAGGCCTTGCGTGATCTGGTGGAGGAGTTAGACTTAGCCGATGCTTGGCGCGCACTCCAACCTAGTCGCGCTGGCATGACCTGGTCTGGCCGTGGTCTCAAAAGCCGTATTGACCGCGTCTATGTCTCTGCTAGCGTAGCTGACTCCCTGCACTCTGTGTGGGTATTCCCCAATGCCCTAAGTGATCACAAGCTGCTTATCACGCGCTTGTGTGCGGCTGATATTTCTCCACGTGAAAAGGGTTGCTGGAAATTAAACACGCGACTTCTGGATGACGAGCGTGTCCAGCAGGAAGTCGTCAAAGTTATAAAGCGTTACGTCTCCCCTAACATGGATGCAGAAAGCTGGGATAATATGAAAACCTCCATCAAGATTTGCCTCCAAGAGTGGGGGAAGAAGATGGCGCGGGAAGAGAAAGATGAAATCGGAATAGTCTCGGATGACATCATCGCGCTATCAGCCCCATTTTCTCAGGGACCAAGCATCCCCGCGGCGTTGGCCACCCTGCGCAAAGAGTTCCATCGTCTTCTAAATCGGCGCTGGGACAGACTTCGCGCAACAGCACGCGCTGAACGATGGGAAACCGAGGCATGGTGTTCGCGTCATCTGCTACGCCGTCGCCTTGCCAGAAAGAACAAAACCCTCTCTGCAGTCGAAGATCCACTCACCGGCCATATTGTTACGAACCCTGAGCAGGTATTGAGTTTAGCACGCGATTTCTACATCGAACTTTATGCTGCTGAGCCCTGCACCCCCGCATCGTTCCAGCTGGAGGCAGCAACTGACGCACCTAACCTAGACGACACATGGCTGTCGTCTGAAGAACTACACACAGCCCTAAAACAGATGAAGGCAAACAGAAGCCCGGGTATGGATGGACTCCCGCCAGTTTTTTACATAAAGTTTTGGCCGTCGCTAAAGACCGCTTTCACCAACTTAGCAAACGTCGCCCTAGAGCGAGGGGAATTAACTCCAAGTATGAACGAAGGCCTCATCACACTCCTGTGCAAGGACACTTCCAGGAGTAGCGACCTTAAAGCTTGGAGGCCAATAACCCTTCTAAATACGGACTACAAGGCAATTGCCAAATGTCTCTCCTTACGCCTGACGCCTGCTCTATCGTCAATAGTAGGCCCTCAAAAGGCTTGCTGTGTCCCAGGCCGTTCGGTAGAACTCCATGGCATGGCTCTGAGAGACCTTTTGACATGGATGGAATCGCGCAGCCTCAATGGCTTTCTTTGCTCCCTGGACCAAGAGAAGGCATTCGACCGCCTGAGGCACGAGTACCTGTTTAGGACACTTGAGCTCGCGCGCATTCCCGTACAATACATAAATATGTGCAAGGCGCTTTATGCCGCACCACAAGCAGCGGTCATTTTACAGGGGCGCATCTCAATGCCATTCCCCGTGGAAAGGGGTGTCCGTCAAGGTTGCCCCCTCTCCCCGTTGCTCTATGTCATAGCGATTGAACCCCTCCTGCAAAAGATTGTTAGAGATGGCGGCATCCGCAAAACACCATTGCCAGCGGGCCCTCCCTGCACTCCAGTGCTCGCCTACGCGGATGACGTTTCTGTGGTGGTGCCAGACACAACATCACTGAAGCGACTACTTGAGTTAACTACGGAGTACTGCCAAGCGATTGGGGCTCGCCTCAATCACAAGAAATTCACTGTTATGGCCTTGAACGCGACCCCCTCCCCTACCACTATGCAATCGATCTCTGTTACTCGCGAGACACGAATCCTCGGATATTTCTTCGATTCGGCTGGGCCAGCACCTAGAAATTGGAATGGGGCTGAAGAGCAACTAAGCATCAAAACCCACAACCTTGGTGCTTTAAAATGTCCCCTGACTGCGCAGGCCACCATCATCAAGACAATGCTGGTTTCTACACTCAGCTTTGTGGCCAGCATTCTTGACATCCCCGCAGACAAGAAAAAACAGCTCCAGAAACATATATACCGCTTTTTGCAGCAGGGAGCCCCCGATAAGGTAAAGCGAGCCATTGTCTGCCTGCCCAAATTCAAAGGCGGCCTGGGGCTGCCCGATCTGGATATTCTCGCAAGGGCTCTGCACATCAAATGGACATTCAGAGCCGTCGAATGCGACATGCCGCTAACTAAAACGATGGCTTCGTACTATCTGTCGACACGGCTGCGAACATTCACTGAGAAGGCCCTACACCACAACACCCCGCATGCACGGTCACCCCTATCATTTTACCGAACCGCAGCCACTGACTTAGAGTACCTGAAAGAAAACTCGTCTGACGTTGACCCACGAACCATGCACCTGAAAGATATTATCAATATGATCACCCCTCCGCTCCCTGCCCGCCTATCAAGCTACATGCTATGTGCAGAAAGACCCAGTTGGCAGTACATAACCGCCCACTTCCTCGATGCACGCCGAGCCTCCCTGATGTGGAGGTTCGCAAGAGGCATCTTGCCAATCAGAAGGCGTGCATTCGTTCCTGCTACGTCAGGAATGATTGACCTGTGTCCCTTCTGCTTGGCCCGAGAGACAGCAGAGCACATCTTTCTTGACTGCCTAATTCCCGCAGCACTACTAGAGCGTCTGAAAGATATGTTCGGCCTCCCCGGGATCCCATACCCCACCGTGCGCTACTTCAACCCGCTTCCAAAGGAAGGGCGCAAACAGTTTGTCTTGAAACTGGCAGAGGTCAACTATCAGGTGTGATTGGCCCGCTGCAAAGCGGCCTACTCGAACAAGACTTCGAGCCTCCACGAAGTGAAGGCCAAAATCAGAAAAGAACTATGGTTCCATCTAGAGAGAGAGAGACGCCACTTAGGGAGAAAGAAGTTTTTTGAAGAATGGGGACACCCCATGGTGATCTTCAAAGAAGAAAACGGAAAACTCGAAGTGAGATATTAGAAGACTTGCTCGCGTCAGGCTTCGACCCACCGGAGTGGTGCGGACGTGGTGTATATGCACTGCGACCCCGCCCCGTTGGGAACAGGCCGGATTGCATGAGCCCCTTGGCTGGGAAAAGTCCGCTCCCCGAAACAAGAAAACCCCCAAACCTTATTGTGCGGGAGGCCTTGCCTGGGGTAGCCGTAGGATGATGATGGGCGCAGGTTGAGGTCTGTACCCTCACAGGAGGATCGCACCTAGTGCATCCTTCCTTCCATCTGACAAGGCAAGTCTGCTCTAGATACAGACCTGTCGGATGTTAACATAGGAGACCAACTAGCCATATGCATCGGCGAACTAGTTGCCTTTGGCAGGCTTTCAGCTGATAAGCAACGAGAGACCGCTGTCCAAAAATGGCTAGCGTGGCCAGCTTGTCCGCTGCCAAATTGAGCGCGAGATTTTGACTGGTTTAGGCGCTGGGGCGTCCTCCCCACGTGACAGCGCCTTGCCAGATGGGATATTGTGCCCAATGTGCAGTGTGCCAACTGCGGGGCTCCCGAGAGCCTCTCGCGTGTCTTTCTCAAATGTGTAGTTGCGAAAACTATGTGGTGGCTCGAATATAGGATGTTTAACGTCCGCATGAACCCCGGCGTCAGGCCCCGGCGCATTCGTTTCGAACATCTTGTGTTCAGTGTGGTTTGTTTTGTGTCGCGGCATTGCAGATGCCTCGCTTAGGCGCGCCGCACTCCCGCCCGTGCAATGTACCCAGCCTTGCAGAGCCTGCGTCTCGTCATCTGGGAGTATCTGTCTGGAGATTTAGAAATGGATGCTGAGGCGTGGTTTCTGTGGCGCTGGCACCCGAGCGTCTATGTTGTACAGGGGAGCAGACTTGAGATGCCACTCGTGATTTATTAGAACCCCCTTCTATTGTTTTCCCTATCACAGGAATCATATTTTTTTTACTTATATTGTATAAGTCCCTATAGTGTTTTGTTAAGTGCTATTGGTCTGTGGGTAGTGTGTGTATTTTGTAGGTATGTAGGTATATACACACTGAATTATTTTTCTGCGTGAAAGCTATTATTCTTTGAAGCTAAAGTGCTACAGGCGTTATTTCTGCACATTACCTTGCGTCGTTGTACATCAACTCTGCATTGTGGCTCCGTGCTGAGGTGTGGAGCGGAGAGTACTTTTAGCTTGTGTAGTGATCGGGCCGCCGGCTTGCGTCGGTGGCCGGTGGTGCCTAGTGAACAGTGCGGAACAGTGTTGTAAGGAATCCTTAGTCTGGCGGCTGACTCTAAATGGCAAGCCACGCCTCGTCCGTCAAGGGACTTGTCCAGAGGTCGTGATAGACGCGACGACCGATGTTATTGGAAATAAAGAAATCTAGTGTGTACAGCATTTTGGAGGTAGCAACGTCCAGGTGACCGTCGGGACTGAAGACACCATGGCTGACATCGGGGAAGCATCCATCCTGACCACCGGAACGCGTATCCATCGTTCTCTGAGCCCACAAGTGACCCAGGTGAGTGCTCACCCACCTGTGTACCAGGCGAATGCCTTGCCAAAGCTCTTGCTCCTTACGGCAAGGTTTGGCGCATCAGCCGAGACCTCATGAAATCGCATCCCGCAGACATCACTGCGATGCGACATGTGAAGATCGAGATAAAGACGTAGTCAATTGAAGTCACTTGGTACCGAGGTATTTCTTGAATCCTAGGGCGTATGTCCCACCCTATTTTGTGTGTAGGGTCTGCACTGCTGATGTTCTGTCACTTCCTCAGGTATCGACGTACATCACTGACCACCGTACGCTGCTGTCCCTCGCTTATCCCGTTTCGCTAGTGTTTTCTAGCAGGCAGTGGTATTTAAAAGTTTGTGTTTTAAAGTGAGATCATATAATTGCTCTTACTGCCAAAATTCTGTCTCTTATAGCTGTCAGTCATTCTTACAGCCACACCGAGTATATGAAAAATGTATCTTAGTTCTACCAGCGTAGTTGCCATGGAGACCGCTGCTGCTATTTAGAGGCAGAAGTTATGGATAAAGATAGTGGTAGTTAGTGATAGTGACACTGATCATGATAATGACATAGATGATTGGTTTGTTTCGCCATCACCTGATGACATAAGTCATGGCGTCAGCATGACGTCACATTGCCTAATGCCTAATGACGTGAACTGATGTCACGATGACATCTAATCCGATTATGACGTCTCCACCTTTCATGACGTCACCAGGCGAGCGAGCGCTGCTCACTTAGCGCTTCCTCGAACGCCGCACCACACAGTTTACACAGTATAGGAGACGCAGTACTGAAGGCATCAGTGGTTTTAATAATAATATTTATTATTTCTTATTGACCCCGCCTGGGTGTCAAAGTGGTAAGATACCAGACTATGAGTGAGTGAGAAGACTTTATTTACACCGACATGGACCTCGGGGCAGGGGCGCAGCCAGGGGGAGTGTCTCCTTGCCAAATCTCCTACGCCGTGGTCGCAGAGAAGGTGTTCAAGTAAGCCTCCTCCGCCAGACGTATAGCGATCTTTTGTTCATCCGCATTTGGGCTGCGGATGTAGGACTCCCAGGTAATTTGATCAAGGGGATCCGTTTCTTTAGCTCCCGGAGAAACGGGGCATTGCCAGATAGATCATTTTGACTCAGAGGTATGTTGCAGAGTACTGTGCCGAAGTGCCAGGGTTCGAATTTAACCGCGTCGGCTGCGTTTCGCTGGTGGCGAAACGAAGAGGCATCCGCGTGCTGTGCGATGTCAGCGCTGTTGTTGTTGTGGCTGTAGGAAGAAGGAAAAGAAATTGTACGAGCCTGCTACTGGCTCTGTAGCTGAGCCACCTCCGCTGCCTGATTGCTTTATAAGAAGGGGAAGGCGCTGTAACTGTCCCACTTGCTTTCTGTGGCCACCTCAACCGCGCCGTAAGGGAAGGGAGGAAGGTGGGAGTGAAAGTGGAAAGAGAGAAAGAGGAGCCGTGGTTACCCGCATAGCGGTTAACCTACCGCTTCAAGAGGTGCTGGAACAAGACAGCCTTCGTGTTAACACAGTTAACACTTTCACGATAAGCACACCGCATAAGCTCAGGGCTTCGGTTTACAGTAACCTGCGACGGCTCAAGTTGGGCGAGAAAGAGTACGAAGTGACATCGTACGTGTCAGCGCCGGACGACTCTACGAGAGGCGTCATTTATTATGCGTATGACGGCGGAACTCCCGATGAGGTGCGACAAGGATTCCTGAAGCGCAACCAAGGGATTCCGGTGGTGGATGCTCGTCGCCTTGGCCAGTCAATGTCCATACTGGTGACGTTTGCCGGAAAGAAAGCTCCAGACACCATCTACTATTGGGAGAGTGCTTTCCGCGTACACCCGTGCAGAGAGCAGGTGGAAACCTGTTTCAACTGCAGAAGAGTCGGCCATCGGGCGGATGTCTGCTACAAGCCCAGGACTCAAATTTGCCGCAGGTGCGGTGAAGAACATCTTCCGCCAGCCGAAGGGGAAGCTCACACCGGCACGCCGAAGTGCATTGTGTGCAAAGGGGCCCACTACACCGGGAGCAAGAACTGCAAACATCGCTTTGTAGAACGCCGCCCCAAACACAAGCAACAACACAAGAACCTGAGCGATGAAGTCGACCAGCAGTCCGATCACACGCCGCACTCAAGAGACAAAGCCGGTAGCCATTCGTCAAGCCACCATCGAGGAAGCAAGACGCGCCACAGGTCGTCCTCCTTCCCACCACTGTCATCTAGCCAGGACGCCAGTTCAAGGCAGGGAAGCACGGACCGACGGCAGCGTTCGAGCAGGAGCAGGAGCAGAAGCAGCTCAAAGCAGGTGAGCTGGCCGGATACGGCTTCCCAGAATTACACTGCTCGGGAGAAGGAGCTCTTAGCTAAAATACAGTCCAGAGACGCAACCATTGCGCAAATGCAACGGGAAATAACAGAAATGAAAAGTCTATTTCAATCTTTGCAACCACCCGTAAAACCTACGCCAGTACCCCGTGCGCCTTCATCCACCACGCTAAGCGCCATACCCTCCACAGAAGCGGTGGCCTTGTGGTAGAGCATCCGCCTCGCAATCGGGAGGTACCGGGTTCGATCCCTGGTGCCGCCGGGTACCCACCGGTTTTTAAATGGGTACAAGCTTTCCCAAATGGGTACAAGCTGTCCGGCGGCGGGTTTCGAACGAACCACCTCCCGCAGCCGAGACGGACGCCCTAACCACTAGGCCACGACTGCGGACAATAAGTCCATTATGTGACCCTTTTTCCAAGCATTTCACCCCAGAAGAGCCGAGCACCAGGCCGGAGGAAAGCTTGTACCCATTGAAAAACCGGTGGGTAACCGGCGGCACCAAGGATCGAACCCGGTACCTCCCGAATGCGAGGCGGATGCTCTACCACAAGGGCGTCCGTCTCGGCTGCGGGAGGTGGTTCGTTCGAAACCCGCCGCCGCACACCCACCGGTAAAAATGGGTACAAGCGTCCCCCGGCCTGGCGCCCGGCTCTCACAGGGGTGTGCGCTTGGAAGAGGCTCCGCAAACCCCGCTGCGCTCCCTCTGGGGCAAAATAGTTTCGAACATTCAGCCTGCAAAGGTGGTTCGAGTTACCGTGTTTCACGGGGTTCAAAACTGAAAACGAGTCGTGTCCTGCACACGCGAAAACTCAGAAAATGCCTTGTTTCAAGTGCGAAACGCTTTAAGCCAGCGTGTCGAAAGACGTAAAGGTTCACTGTCACTGATGAAGTTCACTTCTCAGAGATCACTGCAGTCCCACGGCAAGTCCGGATTTCCGGCCTGTCTGACTTTGCGAGACGGACAGCCGCATTAACCTGAAAAGACCGGCTCCTTCCAACGAGGGTTCCGGATCGAAACGCGCTGCAGAAGCGTCTAAAGATGACAACCCGCAACCCACTACCAAATCTAAGTCAGCAGACAAGCTAAGAGCAGAATTGAGCGCACTCGAGAATAAATTTAGCGGTCTCGAGGAAAAAGTTAACGTTCTCACGCGCGAAGTAACTGAGCTGGGTTCAAACATCGCTGGTTTTTTTCAGCAAGTAGCGCAGCGTCTCGCGGCCCTGGAGGCAAGCCGTAATGTAATGCCGGCATCCGCGACCGTGCCCGTAATTATTCCTCCCATGTCTCAAAATGGCCCCTCGCCAGCAAATTGAGGTATGGCAGTGGAACTGCAGGGGATTCCGCAACAAACGGAGTAACCTGTTGTTTCACATCCAAAGCTTACCTAAACAACCGGACGTAATAGCCCTTCAAGAAGCTAGCGGTCCGGCGAAATTACCGGGCTATAAAGCGTTTACTCCCCCCTCGAACGCAGGGACGACGGCGACCATCCCATTCACAGCGACATTTGTTCAACGCAACATTACTGCTATACAACACACGATAGACAGTTCTAGCGAACAGTACACGCTACTTGAAATTGTGCCCAGAAAAAAGGGTGAGGCAAATCTTTTTATGCTCAACCTATACAGTCCACCGAAAAACAGAGGGTCAGGAATTCCCGACCTACTGTGTAAAGTAACTCGACTCGCCGCAGGAACGCAGCTCCTTGTGGTGGGCGATTTTAATGCCCACCATTCGGCTTGGGGTTATCGGAAGAACAACCCCAAGGGTACAAAGCTGTGGCAGTCTATCCAGAACCTGGGCCTCACAATTCTTAACGATCCCCAAGAAATCACGCGGGTCGGCAACAGCATTAGCGCAGATACCTCGCCCGATCTCACACTAACCAAAAACATTAGCGACGCCTGCTGGTCCAACACCAGAAACACACTAGGGAGCGATCATTACATAATAGCTACAACATTTGACACAACATTTCACAAACTGCACCACATGCGCACACGCATCACCGATTGGGATAGGTTCAGACGCTTACGAGAGCAAACTGCCCCCAGTCAGATAAACAACCTAACGGAGTGGATTGCTGCACTTAAAGAGGACGTCAAGACCACCACGGTCGAGACGCCGACTGAGGAGCCGCACCAGACGACTGACTCCAAACTCCTCCACATGTGGGAAGCGCATGCCAGCCTACTAAAACGTTCGAAGAGACAGAGACACAATAGAAATCTACGCAAGCGTATAGCGCAACTCGAGCGCCATATCGAAACGTACACTATAGAGCTGCAGGAAAAACAATGGGGCCAAATCTGTGATAATATGAACGGGCAGCTTGGAAACAAAAAGACATGGTTCTTCCTCCGACACTTGTTCGACCCCACACAGACAAAATGCACACAGCGAGACCGACTCACGAAATTAATTCACCAATACCAGGGTACGGACGCTGAGCTACTTGCCGAACTACGAACACGCTACCTGAGCACATCCCACACAGACCCTCTACCCGCGTATGAGGGTCTCCCCAACGACACCCTGGACGCCGACATAGCAGATGCCGAGGTCTGGTTTGCTCTCAGCCAGCTCCGTACCACCACCGCGGCGGGACCTGACGGGGTGTCAAACAAAACGCTCCGAAACCTAGACCACACTTCTGTCGCGGCCCTGACGGAACTAATGAACACCTACTGGAGGGAAGGCGAGATCCCTCAGGAATGGAGGCACGCGCGGGTCACCTTCATCCCAAAACCAGGCAAGAAACTCTCGATCGAAAATTTGCGCCCCATCTCCCTCACGTCTTGCATCGGAAAGCTAATGGAACATGTCATCCTTAACCGACTGCAAAATTACGCGGAAGACCACGAGTTACTCCCTCTAACAATGATTGGCTTTAGGGCAACCTTGTCCACGCAGGACGTGATGCTACAGCTTAAGAAGGATGTGCTGGACCCTCCATGTGGAACTGGGACGAAGGCGGTACTCGGGCTAGACCTGAGCAGAGCCTTCGACAACGTCTCGCATGAGACAATCCTCACGAATCTCTCTCAATTGGACCCTGGTGAACGGATATTTAATTATGTGCGATCATTCCTGTCAGAGCGGACAGCAGAGCTCACTCTAGGTAGCCTTAAATCAGATCCCATTCCTCTGGGAAGCCGGGGCACGCCACAAGACTCAGTGCTCTCGTCTTTCCTATTTAATCTTGCACTCATTACACTTCCCCCCAAGCTCGCTGCCCTGCCGGGGCTGCAGCACACCTTCTACGCGGACGACATCACCCTGTGGGTAACCACGGGGAATGACGGCCAAATAGAGGATACGCTGCAGCAGGCAGTCGACATAATCGAAACCTACGCGTCGGGAGCGGGCCTTGAATGCTCGCACGCAAAATCAGAACTGCTAGTTTTCAGGGCCAAGCCGCGAGGAAGAAATGCAAACCAGGCCCCCCCGATCGCCCTGAACGTATGTTTGAGAGGGCAACCGGTCAGGGAGGTTCAAACCATGCGCATACTGGGCATGTACATACAATGCAATCGCAAAAACACCGAAACAATCAACAGACTCACTGCCACGGTGAATCAGACTGTACGACTTATTAGACGAATCGCCAACAAAAGAAAAGGAATGAAAGAAAAAGATCTGTGTCGATTAACCAGGCTTTCGTACTGAGCAAAATTGTCTACTCTCTCCCGTACCTGAAACTGCAATTCGCGGAAAGAATGAAGGTCGAGAGCCTAATCCGACACGCCTACAAGGCTGCCCTTGGGCTCCCGCACAGCACGTCTACGGAAAGGTTAGTGGCCCTTGGGGTTCACAACACACTTTCGGAGCTGTGCGAGGCACACCTTGTCTCCCAGCTCGGACGACTCACTCGTACGAACGCGGGAATGTCCATCCTGTACAGACTACACATGTGCGAACAACTTCCAGAGAAGGACGCGAAAACACACTTACCTACACACATTAGGACAGCTCTATTCATTAAACCCTTGCCCAAGAATATGCACCCCGCCCACCACGAAGGCCGACGCATGGCGAAGGCTCGCGCCCTACATGCCAAGTACGGCCGACACGTCAATGCAGCATACGTGGACGCGGCGGAATATCGGCACACCCAGATACAAGCGTTCGCACTGGCCGCTGTGAATGGGAACGGTTCTCCGTTGGCGGCCGCATCAATCGCATCCACCTCCTCCGAGACGGCGGAGGAAGCGGCCATAGCCTTAGCTATTGCAAACACGTCCGCCGATATTATATTCAGTGATTCTAAAACAGCCAGTCGCAATTTCGCGAGGGGTCGCATCACGTCTACCTCCCTCCGCATCCTCCAAAGCACCCCTACTCCGGTTAGGGAAATTGAACTAATCTGGGTCCCGGCCCACTCGTCTAATCCGGGGAACGAGGCGGCTCACGCGCAAGCCCG
Organism: Amblyomma maculatum; assembly: GCF_055883805.1. Taxonomy (NCBI): domain Eukaryota; kingdom Metazoa; phylum Arthropoda; class Arachnida; order Ixodida; family Ixodidae; genus Amblyomma; species Amblyomma maculatum. The sequence continues at coordinate 134,423,837 of NC_139353.1, forward strand.
AGGTTTCGTCGACCGGGCAGTGAGTGCGCCCTCCGACCCGAATTTCACGAAGGACGGGTTAATTTCTTTTCATGACATTACCCATCACTTCAGGCTGGAAAGGCGCACATATCCGCCCCCCCCCCCACAAATCTTTAACAAAGGCACAGGAAGTTACCTGGCGCCGACTACAAACACGCTCTCTCCTAAATCCGGTGGTGCTTGCCCTGATGTACCCAGGCCAGTACAATCCAACCTGCAGTAAATGCGGCGAAAGAGCGACATACGATCATATTCTCTGGAACTGCGCAAATGATCCACATGCGGTGGAATTAATACAGCTCCCTTCTCCCGAGCAGTGGGAAGCCGTGCTGGTCAGCTCGGACCCGCAGATTTAACTACGGGCCATCGAGCGGGCTAATAAGGTCGCCGCCATCCATGGACTAGCGGCCATCTAGTACGTCTCTCCATCGACCTGCTTGAGCGACGAAATAAATGTTTTCCAATCCAATCCAATCGACCACCTGGGGGTCTTTAACGTGCGCTGACAGGCCTACTCCCCTTATGGGGCTGGGGCAGGTAGGTCACCGCCGCTTGCGGCGTGGGCTAGCCTGCCACTGAATTTTTATCTGTTGTAGGCTGTCATTGCACCCTCCACCGCTTCCGTGGTGGACGACGGCTGTTGTTGCGGCGCGCGTCTTTCTTTCCCTCTTCCTTTTCTTTCTTTTCTATTTCCTCTTATGCCTGCACGAGGCAGCTGGGCTCAGCTGCAGAGCCAGTAGCAGGCCCATGCATTCTTCCTACAGCCACAACAACAACAACGCTGACATCGCACAACACACGGACGCCTTTTCGGCTAAACCACATCCACTGCCTCGTGCGGACAGAAGAGAGAAATTAGACAAGAAAGAAAACGAGGCATAGAAAGACGCGCGCCGCAACAGCCGTTGTCCACCACCTAAGTGGTGACGGGTGCAATGACGGCCTACAACGGTAAAAAAATCGGTGCCTGGCTAGCCCCCGCCTCAAACGCAGCCCCGTACGGCCAGGAACAGCCACTCTTCACCCCCTCCAATGTCAGCGCACGTTACAGAGCGCACGTTAAATATCCCCAGGTGGTCGAAATTACTCCGAAGCCCTCCACTATGGCTCCTCTTTCTTACTTTCTACTTTACCTCCCTCCTCCCTCTCTTTCCTTACGGTGCGGTTCAGGTGTCCACAGAAGCAAGTGTGACAGATACTAGGCTTTTTTCCTTTCCTGTGAACCAATTTTTATTATTATTACTATTATTATTAGAGGAAAGACAAGGCGCAATGTTCAATTCTCCGCAGACATATTTAACTGAGCTGCAAAAAAAAACGAGGAACGGGGAAGTGAAAAAAAAAAAGAAAGAGGTACCACAATCGAGGGCTTCGCCCCACCGCGCAATAGAGACTTTCGACTTATCGTAGTTTAGGGGTCCAAAATGCCCCCTACAGCTTTAATGCGTCAGCTTTGTACGCCTGTGCATGCAGGTTTCGCTTGGTCGGATATGCAAAACAAGAACAATTATGCCGGATTGATTGACTGAAAAACTTCATTTTCCACCAGAAGAAGGCAATCACCTCGGCGCCCAAACGTAAGCCTGAAATACTGGGGCCACCGCGTTAATTCTGGCTGGCAGGCCTTGGCTCATGGAAGCCTTCTGCGCCAGATGGACGGTGTTCCGCTGTAACTCAGGGGCCGAGCTTCGCAGCAGGGTCTCCCAATTTTTCCTATCCCAGAAGACTGCGGGCATTCCCATATTATGTGGCCGAGGGTTCCTTTCACCCCACAATCAACTACATCTGTCAAGGCAGGATCTCGTCGGAGGCGACAAAGATCCTCAACCAACACCCCCTGAACAGGAAATTCAAATAACTTGGACACCTGCGCACTCTGCCACCCCTGGAAACGAGGCGGCCCACGAGCTATCTCGAGCACTCTGCTTCCGGGCAGCCATGGGACCCCCCGACAACTGGGGTACGAGGAGCGAGGAGGACACCCCCCTCCCCTTAAAACCCCAAATTGAATAGCAAAGCAACTGCTGCATGTAGGAGCTTGCAAAGTTATACATTCATGAATCCGGTCTTGGCGTACCATGTGTACCCGGAGACGAGAGACCATGGTATGTATTATACCGGAAAAAGAATAGAACCTTCGAATAGAGCGCCAAGTAAAGGTATGCAAATGACAGAGTAGTTGCAGAGGGTTAATGAGGTATATAATAAGAGACAATCAGGTCTGTAATTGGGAGCAGAGATGGTCGCTAGCTAACTTCTCGTTTCGGTGATCAGCTTCTGGTCAATCCCTTCACGTGTCTCAGAGGACGTGAAGACTGGAAAGTTATTTCGAGGTAGTGTAACGTCACAGAGTGTGACGTAATAGCGAAAACAGTCGAGGCACTGAAAACACTTTGGAGAACACTGCAATAAGGAAACGTTAAAAGTTCTGACAACATTACAAAAGCAGCTGTGCAGAAATGCGTAGCCCTGAGCCTCGCTGTTTTGGCAACACTCAAAAAGTGTCAAAGTGGCATGTGATAACAAACTTTGGTACGTCGTTGTAAAATCTGCAGCAAAACAGCAATGTTCTGGTTTGCATATTTCTACGAGATTCTTCGGTGACTTTGGAATGATTTTGTTTGTAGCGAGAGCAACATTGGCCAGCCTCTCCATTTTGCAGTGCCAGTACAGTGAACTAGAATATTTTTCAGTGAAGCGAGCGGAGGGGGCAGCGCCTTGCTACGCGCGTCATCGAGTGTGTGTCCTGAAGCGGCGGCGCAGTTGTCGACCACTCTTGAAGGCGGCCGGCGGCGACGGGTTAGAGCACGCCCAACGGCGCTGCAGTTGTGCGCTGGCTTTTCGTTCAGTGTGGTTACATTGCACGAGTGTTTTGATGTGAGTGCATTAACAATGAGTGCGAAGCAACTGCTCAACCACTGCTATGCCCCAGGGTGCAGCACAGGATATGCAAGAACAAAAAACGCGCGAAAGTTGTCGCTATTCAAGGTGCCTGCTGATCCTGAGCTCAGATCCACGAGGCAGAGGAACCTACATCGAGGCGGCAAGCCGCTAACCGCAGAGCAATATTTTGAGCCATGCTTCATCGTTAGGGATTATGTGCACCGCATAAATGGCGAGGAAGTGCGAATTCCACGCGGGACACCTATGCTTACCGCAGATGCAGTCCCCACAATTTTACCCAATCTGCCAGCTTACTTGAGCAAGCTCCCCACTCCCAAGAGGAATGAGAGAAAAAAGAGTGGTGAGGACGATGTCACACCGCGAAAAAAGGCACGAAGGCAGGTTACAGAGGTGATCGAAGATAAACCTGTCGAACCTGTGGCCAGCAACGAAGTATGCGCGGCCGCAACTGTCCCCGCGGTGAGGAGAATGGAAATCCCAGGGAAGCGATGGACGCAGCATGAACTTCAAGACGCAGATGGAGTATGTTTTACATTATGTGCTCTCGACTCGCTGTCAGGTGAGGTGACCGTGGAAAAGGCCGTGTTCTTTATTGCAGACAGTGCTGGTGCCTTGCATACAAAGACATTACTGGTGGGCAAGCAGGTAGCGGGAGCACCAGTGGCAACAATGCAAGATGCTGTACCACATTGCAAGAAGCGCATGATTTTCATATCTGCAAAGGTGCAGCGTCAAGGGATGAAAACTCCCTGATGACCAGCCTAACAGCAAGCTTGCAAAATCAAATTGAGTACAAATCAAGAACAGCATAACTTAGTACTCGCTGCCAAGGCAAGGCATCCGAAGATGGTGCTTCATGCGTCAGTTGCAAGTACTTAAGGGAAGCGGTTTTTAAGCGGCAGTCACGCCTGAAAAGACGTCAAGGAACGAACAGCCAAAATACTGGTTCGAGATCTCGCTTGTCCCGTTTCCAAGAAGCTCCAAGCGTGTTCCCGAAAAAAACAAAGGGCTTTTATCAAAGCTAGACAAGCTCGCAGTGGATCTTCAGGAAATGAAAACTAAGTGCGCTGCAACAGCTGAGGAAATACGTTCTCGGAAAATAAGCTCCTTATCACCAAAGCAGCAGCTGGCTATAAGGCAGTGCTTCGAAGCATCCAAGAGAAAAAGCCCACGGGGCACGAAGTACGATAAGGAGTGGATGCTTGAATGCATATTGCTTGAAATGAGAAGCCCTAAACTGTACCGGTATAGGAGGCGGCAGAACATCTTGACACTCCGAAGTGAAACAACTCTGCGTAAATACACTGCCCAGTACAGGAGCGGCTACAGATTTAATGAAAAAATGCTGACTGTGTTGAAAAAGAAGGTTGCCCACCTCGATGTGTTCCACCGACAAGGTGGGATAATAATAAATGAAATGAAGCTAGCACAACACTTAACAGTGACAACAGGTGCGAAGATAGAAGGCTTTGTTGACCTTGGCCCATATACGCCCGAAAAAGAAAAACCATTGCCATGCAATCATGGTCTTGTTGTGATGTTTGTGCCACTCGTTGGCAGCTGGACTCAAGTTCTTGGCGTTTTCGGGAGTAATGAGAACGTGAAAGGTGACCTGCTGGCCAAATTTGTAATCGAGTCCACAACTCTTGCAGAAAAGGCTGGCCTCTTAGTGGACTACGTCACATGTGATGCAGCGGCCTGGAACCGGAAAATGCGGCGCATGTTTAATATTCGAGCTTCCTTGAAAGAAGTGGTCTGCAAGAAACCGCATCCTGTTGACAGCAGCCGTTTCTTATATTTGTTTTTCAGATTTCCCACACCTTGTCAAAAATATTCGAAACAGGCTTCTTGTCACAACTTTTGACACCCCCGATGGAACGGTATCAATGCAATTTGTTCGAAAAGCTTTCGAACTAGACAGAAATGCTGTAACAATGAAAACAATGCCTGGCATAACTAGTGTGCACATCAGCCCCAACAACTTCGAAAAAATGCGGGCGAGTTATGCATTCCAGTTGTTCGGGCATTGTCCTTTGCGAGCTTTTTTTCTTTACCTTACTCAGCTAGAGCAGAGCTGCGGTAAACTTGTAGCTACAGAAAAGTTTTTCATAACAATGAAGTCCTTGATTGCTGTGATGACTGGCAGAAGCCCTAAGGCCTGCTTCTGATTGTGCGAAGTTAATAAAGGAAACCCTATGTTTCCTAGACACCTGGGAGCGCCACGCTGATAAAAAAAAAATTATGAGCGAATCTACCGCGGAAGGCCTAAGAGTTACGCTAACAAGTACTTTTGAGCTCCTTCAGTACTTGCACGATCAAGTTGGCTACAGCTACCTGTTGACATCACGACTGAGCCAGGACAAAGTGGAGAACTTCTTTGAAATAGTCAGGCTTTCCTCTGGCTCCAACTCCCACCCAACACCGCAACAGTTTGTTATCATTGTTCGCTGCCTTTCTTATTACAACTTGGCACAGAGCGTTGCAGGTGGAAATGCAGAGAGCGATATATTAAGTTCTCTTCTTGACGCGGCGGACAAAGAGGAAACTGCAAAGCAGCAACTGACTGAGAAAGTGAAGGTTTGCACCAAAAAAGAGGTACCGTCGGCTTCATGTGGCAGTGCAGCTATGCAACATGACTATAACATCCAAAGAAGGGACTCAAGGTTGATCTATTACATCTCTGGGTACGTGGCGAAAAAGTGCGTGCTACCGACCAAATGCCCTGCATGTATCGATTGCCTCTTATTGCCAGCAGAGCAAGGGCACCGCATGCATGCTGCAGAATGTGTTAAGCATATTGACGAAGGAGGCGTACTCTACCCCTCGGTTGAACTGTTCCGTTTCATCACCAGGCTGGAGGACATTTTTAATAATTGCTTTAGTGCGCGCAAAGTTCATTCTGAAAGTGTCATGGACATTCTATACGTGATTCATTGTGCTGCTCCTTTAAATGTGGGATGCAATGCACATGCTCAGAGTATTACTCCTCGCATAGTCAGTTTTTATGTTACTACGCGGCTTCAAGTTTTTATCAAAGGACTCAACAAGTCAAACATGCTGTCGCAGCGAAAGGCAGCGCAGCCCCTCAAGCTAAGCTGATTGAATTAGCTGTATTTGTACACTGTTATTTCTTTTATTACGCAAGCTTGCCATAAGGCAGATTATAAAAACCCGTGTAAATTATTTTCCGTGAGGAACCTGAGGAGGCTCCTGCCCTTATTGTTGTCGGTGAACCATTTGGAGAAGTCCTCTTCTCTTTTTGCGGTTAGTCCCACTTCCTGTAGAATCTTTATCCTTGATGCCATTGTCCCTGCACAAGTCCATAGCAGGCGGCGAACATCCACTTGTACACTGTTCGCTTCGTGCATTGGAGCTTTCAAGTTGACTTGAGTGAAAATTACAAATACCTGCATTAAAATCGCATGAAGCAGTTTTTCGACAGTGATTTGCGTCAATCGCTTCTATGGTGTACACCATATCTGTTGACTGAAGTGCATTCTCGTATCAGCATGGAATCATTAGTTTTACACACCTAATATTCTGTGAATTTGTGTCTTGGTTGATAATGAAAACGATACACACACACACACACACACACACACACACACACACACATATCTATATATATACATATATATATATATATATATATATATATATATATATATATATATATATATATATATATATATATATATATATATATATATATATATATAATATATCTTAACCCAAAAACCCAAATGAACTGAAATCTGTGTTCCTGTAATGTAGCGTCTTGTCATTTTTTGCCACCTTTGTATGTTATGCATATTCTTTACTCATACGCAAGCTGTACCTAATTCACTTTTAATGAATACATACTTTTGTGAATGCCTTCCTAAAAATGAACTGTCAACCAAAACCAAAGTTCATGTCGCTGTATATGGGCTTCTTTTTATTACAACGTGGTTCTTTGCAGTGCATTTGCCGCGTTCAATGCTTCCTTTTTTGTTATTAGTACCCAATCTTCCCCTGACTTCGACACTTGTGTTTACTTTTTTTTTTTAAGGAAATGCTTTCAGTGTACACATCTCTGTTATCAATTTACAAGTGTATAATTTGTTGTGTACAAGCCGTATATTTGTTTTGGAAAGCGAGGGAAATGCTTTCAGTGTAGATACCTTTTATCTAAGTAATATGTGCCGGGTTGTCGGCGTGTACTGTTGCTGCTTTGTAGGGGACGAGGACTTGTCAAGCTGCTATCGCAGCTTTTTGCCTCGCCTCCCCCATCTTTGATGGAAATAAATGGAAATATATATATATATATATATATATATATATATATATATATATATATATATATATATATATATATATATATATATATATATATATATATACACCAAAATGAAATCTTGGTCATGGTCAATAGTAGTGAAAAATGATTCTGAATTTGATTCTAAATCTACGGAGTGCCGTTCTTCGGTCTCGGATCTACTTGTTAACAAAGAACGTAGTCCCCCTAGTTTTGCAAACGTAATAAATATTTCGAATCATGATCTAAGCCCTGAAGAAAATAAAGTGCTGTCCTGTGGCCTTACCTTTTGCCCTGCTACGGGCGGCTACGGCGAGTTCCAGCTGCTGAAAGATTTGGACATTTTCGCCCGCAGCCTGCGCCTTCGAGAATTTTTTCATGATAAGCCCAGTTCGAACACCACGCGCAACACGCTGCCGTCTTACAAACACTGGGTTCCTCCAACACAAAGGAACAACTGTCTAGAGCTGTACATTAATGCTGTACAAAAAGATGTCTTAGAATTGTACAAAAAACAGGTTCCTTTCCACCAAAACCTCTCAGTCCGCGAGGCAAAAGCAATGGAAGAGTTAGCCTGCAGAAAAGAAATAATCATTAAGCCAGCAGACAAAGGTGGTGCTCTGGTCGTAATGAATAAAAGTGATTACTTTGTTGAGGCATACAGGCAGCTGGCAGACGATACCTTTCGCGGCTTGTAGACTGCGACCCCACTGATCAGTTCAGAGATATTCTGAAGAATGCATTACAGGAGCTTCACAAAGATAAGATTACAGAAAGCGTCTTTAGCTGAATTGTTCCACTTAGCCCGGGTATCGACACGGTTACGGAGATTCTGTCTCGTTACGTCGACGCGCTCATTAATAGCATTCCGCCCACATTTTCGTCTTACATAAAAGACACTACTAACTTCTTGTCTGCCATCATTGATCTTACCATTCCTCATGATTCTCTGCTTGTCACGCTCGTCGTCACTTCACTTTACACAAACATCCCGCATGCAGATGGTATACGCGCCGTTGTGACTGCCTACAATGAAGCTTGCATTGAAACGATAATCGACAGTAACACATTGGCCACCCTACTCAAACTTATATTAGAGCTTAATAATTTTGAGTTTGAAGGAAAGCATTATGTCCATGAAATTAGGAGACGCCTGTTTCTGGGAAAGAGAGCAATGGTTAGCCTTGACCGCCTAGTAAAGAGCAGAGACATTAGTCTGCCAACCAAGATCCGTATAACTCGTGCTATGGTCTTTCCAGTTGTGATGTATGGATGCGAGAGTTGGACTGTGAAAAAGGCTGACCGCCGAAGAATTGACGCCTTTGAATTGTGGTGCTGGCGAAGACTTTTGAGAGTTCCTTGGACTGCCAGAAGGTCAAATCAGTCGATATTGTCGATCATAAACTCTGACTGCTCATTGGAGGGTCAAATTTTAAAGTTAAAGCTCAGCTACTTTGGTCATCTGATGAGAAGAGAGGAGTCGCTGGAGAAAGATTTGATGTTGGGAAAGGTTGAGGGTCGCCGGAGAAGGGGTACGCAGCGAACGCGTTGGTTAGATGGCATCCTCTAGGCACTGCAGATGAAGTTATGTGATGTTAGGAAGATAGTGAGAGACCAGAAAGCGTGGCGTGACATGGTCCATAGGGTCACGAAGAGTCGGACACGACTGAACGACTAAACTGAAACTGATTATGTCCAGATCAGTGGTACCTCAATGGGTACAAGAATAGGACCTAATTACGCAATTATATTTATGGCCATGCTGGAAAACAAATTTTTCCAAAGCTGATTCTTAGTACCTTTTTACTACAAACGTTATATTGATGATATATTTCTTATCTGGCCCCATGGCGAAGTCGAGCTCCTGTCACTCATAGCCGATTTCAACAGCTTGCACCCTTCTAAATCATTTTCCCACACGTACTCTAGATATACAATCAATTTTCTTGACGTCACAATTTCGCTTCAGGAAGGCAGCTTAACTACAACAGTGTACCGAAAACCGACTGACCGTCAACAATATCTGCACTTCGATAGTAGCCATGTCAAGCACGTGAAAACCAGTATCCCCTACAGTCAAGCAGTTCGTTTCAAACGAAATTGCTCAAAGCAATCTGATTTCGAACATAACTGTGCCATGCTTCACACCTCGCTCATCAAGCAAAAATACCCCCTGCAGCTCATAGATGACGCCATTAAGCGCGCTGATACACAAGACCGTAGAATTCTGCTTGCCAAAGACAAACCGAAAACTCCCCTCTTGCATACTAACCTTGTCCTGACTCATTCTGCTTCTGCTCCGTACGTTTCGGCAATCCTTAAAAAGCATCACAACATTGTCATGCAAAATGATCGTCTTAGGAACATATTCGTAGAGCCGCCCAGGGCGGTTTACAGAAGATCGAGAAACCTACGAGATATACTAACATCATCGAAAACAGATTCTCCGGAACCCATAGGCTGCCATCCTTGTAATAAGAACAGGTGTAAAGTGTGTCCCCACATAACCACATCACAGATCGTCCATAGCACTGGGTCAAAGTTTCATTTTAACATTCATGGCGACTTCACCTGCGATACTTCAAACATTATTTACCTACTGCAATGCACCGTATGTAACCAACTATATGTAGGACAAACTGAAACCCCGTTTAGATTGCGCTTTAATAATCACAGAGCCCATGTTCAATCACTTCCACACCTGCCTCTATCAAAGCATGTTCAACTACCCGGTCATTCATTTGACCAGATTTCAGCCACTATTCTCGAATCCGGTTTTAAAAGCAATCATGAGCGCGAAATTAGAGAGTCGTTTCTTATCTACAAATTCAAAGCAGTGTCGTCAGGTTTAAATGAAAGCACAGGAAATTAAGTTCGGTCCCTGCACCTTGAACGCCGAAATATGTTCCCATGTCAATGTTGTGTTAGTGCCGCATCTCGTTCATTGTCTTCGCATATCTACAGCGCTTGCTTGTCTTTCTTTTTCTTTCTGTGCTTGGGTGGAGCATATCGTTCTCTTTTAGGATGTAATGATGATATTGCGTGCTAATCTTTATGCTGTTCATTGAGCCGCGTTTTCTTCTCGCTTCTTTAATTTTGCTGTCTAGCAATTGTACATGGTTATCTTTGAACTGATGCTATGCCTACTGAATATCTCGCACATGTATGTTTCTATGTATGTATGTTTATCTGCTGCAGCCGCATTTAAAATAGACAATACTCCAAAACTCTATCACCTCCTACAGTGACCCACATATCGCCCTGTTGTCACGTGCCCGATGCGTCTATACTTTTCCGTGCGGTTTGTACAAATCTTTTGTAATATCTTTGTACAAATACTGTAACTTCCATTACAGTGCCGACATTCTGACGAAGGCTGTTCCACAGCCGAATAGCCAATAAATTGTTTCACACGTTGGTCTTCATTTTTCACTATATATATATATATATATATATATATATATATATATATTTAGTCGGGTATATCCCGTGAGAAATGGTCCCACGTATCACTCTTACTTTGCGATATTTAGTGTCTCGAAATATGTCGGAGCTGCGACAGTTTGTAATACTTAAATAAAAAAAAAACGTTTACAGTGCGCTCATTAGCCTTCGTCTGTTATTGCTTGCTATGGCGGGTATCGACATTGTACACTCAATTCAGTAAACATCCGCGCATGTCAAATATCTTTAAATATTAAAGATAAATAGCAAGCGCGAAACAGAACTACGGGAAGAGCGCGGCTACATAACGAAGCGCGCTTTCCAGTCTCGTATGCTGGCGTCGCACGCTGCGAAGGCGAGCCGAGCGTTCAGGAGTGGTCGATCGCAGCGCCGCCGCTACAGGGGACACGGCATGCGTCAGGCTGAGAGGCGCGGTCGCGCCACTGGAAAATATTCTAGTTCACTGTAGTGCCAGTTCGAAGAGCGAAGAGGGAGGACATATATGGGAAAAAAAGGAAAAGGAGAGGATAAAAAGGAGATGGCCAAGAGGAAGAAAAGAAAGAGAAGGAAAATAAAAAGCAGAGGAAGTAGAGAAAGAAGTCAGGTAGCTCTCTCGTTGATGGAGGCGAACGACAGCAGCGAGTTGTTAGGAAGGTTCGTTCGAACATAGTGATGGCGGGGTTGGTTGGTTGGTTGCACAACGTTTATTTCCATCAGAAATGGACGTCCTCTTCCCCGCCCCCGGCAGACGGGGGGTTGTGCGCCCGTGGATTAGAGGCTGGCAGGTAGCCCTTAGCTTGTTGCGGCCTCGTCCGCCAGATGTACAGTGCGGTGCTTGATCGCAGGGTCCGCGCTTCGCAGCAGGGTATCCCAGGCTTCTCTACTTGGTTATTGTGTCCTATCCTTGGAGATTGTGGACACTCCCCTATTATGTTGTCGAGGGTCCCTCTCGCCTCACAGTGTTTGCACATATCTGGTAGCGCGTGAAACGCCCTGAGCGGGTTCATGAACGCATTAGTTTGTAGCCGCCTCCAACCGACAGTTTCCCTATTATTTATTCTAACATCCGGCGGCGGTACCAGTCTACGTCTCAATTTATAATGGTCGATGATTTCCCCTAAGTTTGCAGACGCTCGTCGTATGCCCAGTGTTCGGGGGGCTCGACGGCTGCCCGGAAGTAGAGAGCTCGAATCGCCTCGTTACCAGTGAGGGCAGCGTGAGCAGGTGTCCAAATTAACTGAATTTTTCTATTCAGCGTTCTTTGGGTGAGAATTCTGGCTGTCTCCGTTGATATCCTCCCCTTTCCAAAATTTTGGATGGCAGTTTTGCTGTCGAGGCATTGCAGATGAAGCTATGTGATGTTAAGAAGATAGTGAGAGACCGGAAAGCGTGGCGTGACATGGTCCATAGGGTCACGAAGAGTCGGACACGACTGAACGCCTGAACTGAACTGAATTATGAACTTGGATTACGTTCCTACGCAAGCTGGCGCTTCGCAACTTTCTCCGAAGTCTCTATGTTTCTCCGGCGGTGTGCTCCGGAGTTCGACGTAGAGATGATGTCATACCATAGAAATTTTTTATATCCGAATGAGAATAGTCAGCGACGAGAGGCAAGCGGTGCTCATATGTGAAGTGATTCCCCTATGGCATAAATAAATCTGAAACCATCGAGTAAACTACTATGCGTAAAAGCCATATCTTTAGTTTCAACGCGAACCTAATCGTAGCCATAACTATTTTGCATGATGCCAAGAGAGATAGGTTTGAGCGGACTTTGCTAATGTCGATGCTTATTGCGTTGCCTGAGTATTGAGGCAGGCTGCAAGAAGAGTGGCATTATCATTGTGCAGACTCTGTTTGTTGTCTACGTAACTAGGTATCGGACGAGGTGCGCTTTGTAACATTGCGCCGTGCAACGCATCTTGTCTCAATCGGCACTGATGTGAGCCTGGACGGAAGATTTCTGTGAACGACCCCAGAGCCTCTAGCGTGCGTCCTCGGTAACTGCGGCAGTGAAGCTTTGTCGTCGCAGTCCAACAGCTCGCCCCGAGGTGCTAACATTTGCACGTCACGCTTTGCTTCACCCTTTTGTAATTCCTGCAATTCAAAACTCCCCCAAGCATCCAGCATATCCGGATCAGAGAATCTTCTCTGTTTTCTGTAGGCAATTTAGAGCTATTTTACCTCCATCTTAAAGGACCTCTCTGAAATATTACTTGCGGTAATATTCTACTGCAATAAATTCATATAAGTAGTCTTTCTGAGTATTATAGTCAAACTTGACAGCTCTTGCGTGGGGAGTGTAATTTACAAATAATAATAAAATGCTCGAGATCTCTACTGCCGAGCCGCTACAGGGCCACTTGATGACCGAGGAAGCGGAGAGCGCTTGCTAAAATATGGGGAGATCACGCAGCACTACAGATTGGATCGTAGACTGGTACCCCCACCAGATCCGAAATTAAACAGCAGACAAGCAGTGGCGTGGAGGCGACTGCAAACTTATATATATCCGCACGCGGTTATGGCGAACCACATGTTCCCTGAGGCTAGGAGTGACAAGTGCAATCTTTGTGGGGCGAGAGGGACCCTCGACCACATAATATGGGAATGCCCGTATTCTCCCAGGAGGACGAACAATATAGGCTGTAGAGACACCTGGGAGACCCTGCTGCGCAGCTCGGACCCTGAGCTCCAGCTCCTACTCATCCAACTGGCTGAAGAGGCTGCTGGGACCCAAGACCTCCCGGCCTGCCTTTGAGGTGGCGGCACCCGCCCCTTGACCTGCGTGTCGGGGGGTGGGTAGATCACCTTATCTGTTGGACATTAAAGTTTAGTCCATCCATCCATCCTGGCGACCACACGCGACCGACGGGGGCGACACACACCTGCGGGCTTCGAGCGCAAACCTCCATTGAGACCTCACATGGGCTTTGCTGGCTGCGCCCGCTCATTGGACGTTCCTAAGTCACGCAGGCGGGACGGGCGTTATAGGGCGCAATGGCGACTTTAGTTCTTTTACTCTTGCGCGCCGGTGTGGGCTGAGTGGAAGGGGGAGAGGAGAAATATCATTTTCCACCGCCGATATCTGATGTGCCAATAAAAGTACCCTAAATATTTTAAGTTGAAGTGAAGGTTGATTTAATACCTATACTAGCGAGAGCGTTTCATGGTTTTTGTAAAAAAAACTTTTCATGAGCCCTTTACCCCACTGAGCCCTGAAAACTCGTTTCAGCACTTTTCTTTTTATGCCAGCAATTTTCTACACTGTTATTTGAAAGTCTCTATATAGCTACTTATGCTTCGTGGTGCCGGCATAGCCGAATGGGCCTCGAATAAAAAATCTTTATTTTACAGGCAAATTACAAGTGACGGCGGGGAGCTTTTCGGTTTCGTGACATCAGAGAACCCCACGCTGTCGGAATTCATCCGCTGCGCGACTATTGTTTTCTTCATTCAGTTTTTCCTCCACAATTTTAATCGAGGCGCGACTGAAATGTTTACCTTAAGCTATGTCACATTCCTTGCTATTCAATTCTTTAGTTATTTATACTTCATCGAATCATTATTATTCAACTTTTATATGCCGTTTCGCTTTTTTGTTATGGCAGAGGTATCACGGCAATACGAAAATACGTACGAAAACCACCAAGTGAAGCCAATGTTCTCTCAAGCGCCGTGCTTTTGTAGTGAGGCCCAAAAATAATCATATATTAGAACGAAGCTTCTACGAACCAAAAAAAAAATAAAGGCATTCACACACCACCAATTCGATACAAAGGCAGAGTATGCGTTAGCCTTAGCCTTCCGTCCAAAAGGTGCAGTCAACGCTGAAGGATACAGTTCATAAGAGGTCCGGAAGGGTTCATGTCTGAAGGCTTCATGTCTTGTTGCCGGCCACCACTCACCAAGTCATATGTACCTCTTCTCCACCTCCTCCTCCCCCTAACCTTCGTCTCTGATTAATGTCCAGGCTTTCTCTACTACCTAATCCCACCTTCAATCCCCTGCTGTGTTTTTACCCCTCTTGTTTGATAGAAGGAATTGACTTCTCTCTATATAATATGCCTACACCTCACGCGGTTTCTACCAACGGAAGCGGCACCAGGCACTTCATTGGGACAATAGATGTTGTAGAGCTAATGCTTAAAAAGAGCACAGCCAAACAGAAGCAAAAGCCTTATTATCATGATCCTCCATGTTCAAGTGCCATCCTCTGACTGCTGATTGCCGTAAGGTTATCAGCTGCGAACGCGTGTTCGCAAATGACAAATGCATCTCTGTTCTTTGCCTACCTCCTTACGTTTTGGCGCATTTGTTTGGCTGTGATTAATATGCGAAGAGTACTATTTAGTTCAATTTTAATTTTCCATGGCTCTGAAATATTCGGCCTTCTGTGTCTAGTCGGGTTCGTTCATCCGTCCACATATACACACACTGCAGGATCATATGTTCGAAATTCTAACCTCTGCTCTACTCTTGTTCGGACGCATATTGCCGTGAAACATGCAGCGCCAAATTTTAAAGTTGACGCTGTTGTACGAAAAATTTGGGAAGAGTCCAGATCAACATTTCACTTCCAGAAGGTTCCGGATAACAGGGAATCAAATTAAATGTTGGCGCCTAATATTTCGCTTCTAATCTGTAACTGACGCAAATGTCTGGCTAACAAGCGAGCTTTTAGTCTCTCGAGCCATTCTTGTTACTGCAGCGAGATCAAAAATGTCTCCATTATTGCAGCCTCAGGCAGACTAACTAATTCCCTTTAGCTTTTAGTCATGACGATTAGAGTTCGCAGGATTAGCCAATATCCTCGGATTCAAAGTGAATAGAAAGTTGCGGCACAAAAAGGCTTTGCAAAACTTCGCTGTGCCCGTTAATTACCCATCGCTGACTATTTTTGACGCAGCTAATTATAAGCTTCAACTAATTCATTCCGAGGAGGTGTATGCAAAAATTATAGCTGCCAATTAGCGCATTGACGGTCGAACCTAGGCATAGATGCAGTACACAGCAGAACAGTTCAAGGAGCTCAGAGGAAATATTGCGGCAACTGGCAGTGCAGAACATGCAGCAAAGTCACAAAGTAAACCAGAAAAGTGAGAGCTAAAAGTTAATCGTTATTCGAAAGTTTGAAGCAAGAAAACCTTGTGCATCCCGTCAGCAATTAATTATTTCCAGTTGCCGTACCGGTCCATGCCGAGTTTGTGCAGGATCCACTCGCATGGCGGTATCAGCCTTGTTGGTTTCCTGCAAGACTTTTCTGAAGCGGTGCCGCAGCTCATGCAGTGTATCTGAGGAAGGGCAAAGCCAATGTATCCCCTGGTGGTTGTACACACACCCTTGGACTTTTTACAGGCGCACAGACAGCCCTCCAGGCACGAATTCTTTGCGTTAACATTCTTAGAGCTGAAGAGCAGCGTGTGGTCGCCACAAAAATACCAGTGATTTTTTTTGTTCGTCATCCATGGTGCTTACATATGCCTAGTAATGAGGTGGATGAAAACGTTTTTGATGAGCCTTAATTGAGTTACGTCGTAGGGTTGGTCTGGCTCTTGATCTCGGGTGGTAGCCAACAGTCCATGACCTGCGGCGACCTGCCTAGCCCAGTCTACCAGCCGCCTTTGTAAGGCCGGTACGGAGCTGGAGACCGCGATCTCCCAACCCTCTTTGTTCGAGAGATTCCAGGGAGATGGTGGTTGCAATTCTCGGTATAGATATAAAATGTGGTCAAAGTTGGCTCTCGGAGCCCCACAAAGAGAGCATTCGGATTTGTAACGGCCTGGGTGGATACAAAGTCGGTGAAGGGAATTTGCGAGCCTGGAGCTGTCTCCAGGTAGTTTGCTGTTCTTCCGAGAGGGAGATGTGTGGTGGGGGATAGACAAGTCTTTGTTTCCTGTAATGTGACGAGCCGGTCCCTAGCGCTACACAGGTCTACGGTGTGCTCTGTTCGGTTGACGTACGCGCGAGCAAGAGAGTGGGCCACTGCGTTTCCGGGATTACCTGCGTGAGCTGGAACCCAAACTATTTTAAGTGATCTGGGTTCTGTGGATCAAGAATTGAGAATTTTTCGTGTGGTGGAATGAATCTGTCCCCGTGAAAAATTCGTTATTGCTGTTTTAGAGTCCCTCAGAATGAGTGTGACAGCGGAGGAGGAAATGGCGATTGCTATGGCTGCTTCTTCAGCTTAAAGGGAAGATGTTGTTTTCATTGAGCACGACGCTATGTGTTTGAGGTCATGCGACGCTACACTGATGGCGTAGGACGAATTGTGGATGTACTCTGCCGCATCCACGTAGACCGCGTGTTTGTCGTTTGCATGAGCTTTATGTAATAATGCCTTGGCGCGAGCTTCGCGTCTGGCCTAGTTGTGAACTGGGTGTAGGTTTTTGGGCACAAGATGAACGATGAGTTTGTCCCTGATGTTTGTTGGGATTGGGTGGGCATTGTTGTGGGGGTGGACCTGTTGGCTGAATCTTTAGAGAGGCGAGAATTTGTCTACCTCTATCTGTAGATGATAGTCTGTCTATCTGAGCCATGCGCAGAGCTTCAGTGTAGTGTATTGTGTACTCCCATGCATAGGAGATGCGTGGTGGAAGCTTGTTGTAGGAGATTTAAGACTGACATGTATTCCTGTCTTATTAGTGCATCTACCTTCTCCTCTTTCATCTTTGTGAGGTAGGAGTAGGGAAGTGAGTAAACCATCCGACTAATTACGAAAGCCTGCATCAGCCGACTTAGGTCATGTTTACGCATGCCTCGGAGCTTGTTGGCTATTTTTCTAATCAGTCGGATGGTTTGATATGTCGTGATTGTTAGTTTGGAGATGTTCTCCACGTTTTTTCCCTTGTTCTGTAAGAACATGCCTAGGGTGTGTATCGTTTGAACTTCTGGCACTGGTAGACCATTGACCTCGACGTGTAAAGAGGGGTCTTCTTTCCTGTTGCTGTTCGGGGTCGAGTGGAGTAGCAGGAGTTCACACTTAGCAGAGGAGCACGCGAGGCCTATAGAAGCTGCGCACTCCACTACCGCGTCCGCACTGCTTGAAAGGGTCCTTCCATGATCCCGGCATACCCACGGTGGTCCGTAAGGCAATATCGTCTGCATATAACCAGTGGGAGAGGTTTGGGATTCGCTCTAGCTTGCGAGCCAAGGGGATGAGTAATGTTGAAGAGTAGGGGAGATAAGACTAACCCTTGGGGTGTCCCTCTGCTGCCCAGAGGAAAGGAGGGGGACTCCATAGGACATAGTTGATTTCCGCTGTGCGGTCTCGTAGAAAGGCGGTCATGTGCGTATGTGTTCGAGCCCCGACTCCTAGATTGGATAAGGCATCCAGGGCCGGCTTGCACGATAAAGTCCGAGATAAGTCCAGACTTAAATGGTGTCTTTAGAAAGACCAAGCTTATTTAAGATGGCTCGTGTTCCGAACGTCGAACGCTCCGGGTTCATGTTCACCAGAGTGGCTTCCCAGAACGGCCTCAGCAACCACTTGGGGCATTTTTCCTCGTAACACAATCTTAAGCCGCAAAAAGCAATGGCACGGATTTTACACAACGCAAAATTGGCGGAATGTGTACATCTTACAGCAGGGACAGTGCGAGCGCATCCCTGTATTTCCCTAATTTCTCTACTTAGACACCTGGCGTCCTTGTGTCTTAACCAAGACAGCACTATAGTCGTAATCATACAAGCGACTTATTCAAGTCAGGACTAAAGCCCAGTCTTGACTCCGGTCTTAAGCGGCCATGCTAGTGGCCTTAGGCCGCTAGCATGGCCGCTTTCGCCTGGGTTTCGCGTCGGCGTCGGCCTCGTAACCAGCGCCTCCCCACTTTCATCCCCCCAGTTCGAGCCGGCGCTTGGCAACAAAAGACTCGAAGGAAGCGCGGAGCAGCCGGAGAACACATGGAAAGGAAGGGGGTTTGGGGGGGGGGGGGTCGCCGGAGGAAGCGCTAGCAGCGACTGTCTGATGCCACTGCCGCCGCTAGCGAGTCAAGACAACGTGACCGCGTAGATAATAATAATAATTGGTTCACAGGAAGGGAAAGGCGCAGTATCTGTAACACGAGTTTGTGGACACCTGAACCGCGCCGTAAGGGAAGGAAGGAAGGTGGGAGTTAAAGTGTAAAGAGAGAAAGAGGAGCCGTAGTGGAGGGCTACGGAGTAATTTCGACCACTTGGGGATCTTTAACGTGCGCTGACATCGCACAGCACACGGACGCCTCTTCGTTTCGCCTGCATCGAAACGTAGCCGCCGAGGTCGGATTCGAACCCGGGTATTCCGGACAGTGGCCCGGCGTCTTACCACTGTACCACCCCGGCGGGGCATGACCGCGTAGAAAAACTGATTTACTTTTTATAGGAAGGGAAAGGCGCGGTAACTCTCTCCCTTGTTTTCTGTGGACACCGCAACCAAGCCGTAAGGGAAGGGAGGAAGGCGAGAGTGAAAGTGGAAAGAGAGAAAGAGGAGTCGTAGTGGAAGGCTACGGAGTAATTTCGACCACCTGGGGATCTTTAACGTGCGCTGACATCGCACAGCACACGGACGCCTCTTCGTATCTCGTTCCTCTCGCTCGTAACGCGTCCCACGGCTGTGACAACCTCGCGAGGCACTTGTATAGATCTCGTCTTTGAGAATCAATCATTGGTGTACCAAGTCGAACATATATCAGTCTATTTCTCCGACCACAAAGCTTCCTTCATGACTGTCATGAACTGTTAGTGGAGTCTTTGTTAAAGGAATACGTGTGAAAGATAAAAAAAATTCTGTGATAGCGCATACATGTGTTGCTCGATTTATTTGCCTCAATCTATCGAAAAGGTGAAACAGCTTATTTGCTGCGCTCAAATTTCGCATTAGGAAGTAAAGTAATCGTCGGTAATTTTTTCTTTTAATCGCCATTTTCGCTTCTGTTGTCATTGTTGTTGTGGCTGCAGGAAGAAGGAAAAGAAAATGCACAGGCATGCTAAATGGCTCTGTAGCTGAGACACCTCCGCTGCCTCTGATTGATTTGATTGATTTATAGGAAGTGAAAGGCGCGGTAACTCCCTCACTTGTTTTCTGTCGACAACTCAACCGCGCCGTAAGGGAAGGGAGGAAGGTGGGAGTGAAGGTAGAAAGAAAGAGAGGCCATGGTGGAGGGCTGCGGAGTAATTTCGACCACGTCGGGATCTTTAACGTGCGCTGACATCGCACAGCACACGGACGCCTCTTCGTTTTTAATAATAATAATATAATATTATTATTAAATATATTATATTTTTCCAAATTTTCTTCCTACAGCCATAATAATATTATAATATTATTATTAAAAACGAAGAGGCGTCCGTGTGCTGTGCCTCCGCCAAAACGCAGCCGCCGAGGTCGGGTTCGAACCCGGGTACTCCGGTACAGTAGTAGGGCGTCTTACCACTCGCTGCCTAATGATTTAATGATTTATTTATAGGAAGGGAAAGGCGCGGTAACTGTCCCACTTGTTTTCTGTGGACACCGCAACCGCGCCGTAAGGGAAGGGAGGAAGGTGGGTGTGAAAGTGGAAAGAGAAATAGGAGCCGTAGTGGAGGGCTACGGATTAATTTCGACCACCTGGGTATCTTTAAAGTGCACTGACATCGCACAGCACACGGACGGCTCTTCGTTTCTCTTTCATCGACCTCCGCTGCCTCGTGCAGACAGAAGAGAAAATAGAGAAAAAAGAAAAGGAAGAGCGAAGGACGCGTGCCGCAACAACAGCTGTCCTCCACCACCGAAGCGGCACTCCCCTGATGGGATTGGGCAGGTAGGTCACCGCCGCTTGCGGCGGCGGCTAGCCTGCCACAGACTTTTTATCTGTTGTAGACCGTCATTGCACCCTCTTCTGTCCGCACGTGGCAGGGGGGGTGGCTCAGCTGCAGAGCCAGTAGCAGACCTGTGCATTTTCTTTTGCTTCTTCCTACAGCCACAAAAACAACACGGATGCCTCATCGTTTCGCCTCCATGAAAATACCGTCGCCGCTGTCGGGATCGCTTCGATGGAGGCAAAACAAAGAGGCGTCCTAGTTCTGTGCGATGTCAGCGCACGTTAGAGATCCCCAGGTGGCCGAAATTTTTCCGTAGCCTTGGCCAGTAAAAAAAAGCTAATAGCGTGAAGTACAAATTGCGGGCTACTCAGGCTTCGCGTCTTTCTGAATACGATGCGACAATGTTAAAGGTTCCCGCCAAATGGATCCTTCCTGTGGGTCCTCGTTCAAATACTCACCATTCCCCTACATGCTCTTTGTATTGCCCTGATTACTACTAGCTTAATTAGTTTAAGGAGACGCATTTATAATCTGAGTAGTGTCTTTATAACCCCACACTCATTAGCGTACACTCGTAACCTACACGTTTTATATAAGACCACACCAAATTATATATATATATATTGTCACGTCTCGGTAGAAGACCAAGGAGAACCTAGCGATAGATGGTTTGAATGGTCGACCAGAACAAGTCTTGTGTTCAAGCTTCTTTCACTTCCAGCCTCGCGCTTGTCGTCATCTTTTGCGTCGTCTTCTATGCGGCATTTGCCCCCCTCCTTAGGAAGCATCGTCCCGATGAGAACAAAAGGAAGTAGGAGGTTAAGGTCAGACTGAGTGGTATGGCTTCATACGCACGACGTGGACGACGTCAGCTTGGTGCTGGCGTCGCTTTGATGTCGACACCCCGTCTGGCATCACCTCATAAGTGACGTCGGTTAAACGTCGCTGAACAACATAGGGTCCAAAGTATCGTCGCAATAGTTTTTCGGAGAGTCCACGGCGGCGAATAGGTGTCCAGACCCACACTTTGTCGCCAGGTTCGTACATTACATGCCGGTGTCTCTGATTGTAGCGTTGTGCATTGTGCTCCTGCTGATTTTGAATCCGCACACGGGCTAGTTGGCGAGCTTCCTCTGCACGCTGAGCGAATTCCTCGGCGTCCTGGTCGAGATCATCGGTGTCGGCATTCGGGAGCAACATTGCATCCAGCATAGTTGTTACTGGTCGCCCGTGAAGGAGGCTGAATGGTGTCATGCGAGTGGTGTCTTGGCGGGCCGTATTGTAGGCGAACGTAACGTAGGGAAGTATTTCGTCCCAATTCTTGTGGTTTACGTCGACGTACATGCAAAGCATGTCTGCGAGGGTCTTATTGAGGCGTTCCGTCAACCCATTGGTTTGAGGGTGATAGGCAGTAGTTTTACGGTGACTGGTACCACTGAGGCGAAGAACGATTTCCAAAAGTTCGGCCGTAAATGTAGTTCCTCGGTCAGTTATAATAAGTGCCGGAGCGCCATGCCTCAGGACAATGTTCTCAACGAAGAACCTAGCTGCTTCGGCGGCGGTACCCCTTGGCAGAGCCTTGGTCTCCGCGTAGCGGGTCAGATAATCAGTGGCGACAATTATCCATTTATTCCCGGCTGTAGACGTCGGAAATGGTCCCAGGAGGTCCATGCCAATTTGCTTAAAAGGTGTCGCTGGCACTTGAAGAGGGTGGAGTAGGCCAGCTGGTTTTACAGGGGGTGATTTACGGCGCTGGCAGTCAATGCACGTACGTACATAGCGTTTCACTGTCGCCGGCAGTTTTGGCCAGTAGTATCCGTGCTGTACTCTAGCCAACGTGCGGGTGTAGCCTAGGTGACCGGCGGTTGGCTCGTCGTGGCACGCTTGCAAAACTTCAGTGCGGAGAACCGATGGGACGACGAGCAGAAAACTGTTTCCCCCAGGACGGAAGTTCTTCTTGTAAAGGACGTTGTTGCGAATAAAAAATGAAGAGATTACTCGGGCGAAAATCTTCGGCACAACCGTAGTTCGCTTCTCCAAGAAATCAATAAGAGGGAGCAATTCCTGATCCTCTCGCTGCTGTTGGGAAAGCGTTGCGTCATCTATGACACCTAAAAACGCAGTGTCTTCATCGGTCATAGTGGAAGGTTCGACCGGCGCTCGCGAAAGGCAATCTGCATCTGTGTGCTTCTTTCCAGATTTGTAAATAACTGCCATGTCAAATTCTTGCAATCGAAGGCTCCAACGCGCGAGTCTCCCTGAAGGGTCCTTTAAGTTCGTCAGCCAACAGAGAGAGTGATGGTCGCTGACGACTTGAAAGGGGCGAGCGTACAAATAAGGGCGGAATTTCATAACCGCCCATACCACTGCAAGACATTCTTTTTCGGTTGCCGAGTAGTTCGCTTCTGCTTTAGATAGGGTCCTGCTGGCGTAAGCAATTACCTTTTCCACACCATCCTGGCGCTGTACTAACACAGCACCTAAGCCCACGTTGCTGGCATCCGTATGAAGCAGTGTAGGGGCGTCGTCATCAAAGTGCGCCAGGACAGGTGGTGTCTGTAGACGCCTCCTCAGCTCATTGAAAGCTTGTTGCTGTTCTTCACCCCAGCGAAAGACTGCGTTGTCACGAGTCAGTGAAGTTAATGGCCAGGCTATTCGTGAAAAGCCAGCAATAAACCGACGGTAATAGGCGCAAAGACCCAAGAAGCGCCGCAATGTCTTTTTGTCCGTAGGTGTTGGGAACTTGGCGACTGCGGAGAGCTTTTCAGGATCCGGCCGAACACCTTCTTGGCTGACGACGTGGCCTAAGAACTGCAGCTCCTCGTAACCGAAGTGGCACTTCTCGGGTTTTAATGTGAGGCCCGCAGATTGTATGGCCTGAAACACAGCTAGCAAACGGAGTAGATGCTCTTCAAATGTAGCCGAAAACACTATCACGTCGTCAAGATACACCAAGCATGTTTGCCACTTAAGTCCCGAAAGCACAGTGTCCATCAGTCTCTGAAATGTTGCTGGCGCCGAGCATAAACCGAACGGAAGGACTTTAAACTCATACAATCCGTCGGGAGTGATGAATGCTGTCCTCTCCCGATCCCTCTCATCCACTTCGATTTGCCAATATCCACTTTTCAAGTCCATCGACGAGAAGTAACGTGCATTTCGTAGGCGATCTAAGGAGTCGTCGATGCGAGGGAGAGGGTACACGTCTTTTTTGGTCACTTGGTTGAGCTTGCGATAGTCTATGCAAAATCGTAAGCTGCCGTCTTTCTTTTTAACAAGTACCACGGGGGAAGCCCATGGACTCTGTGACGGCTGGATAACGTCGTCTCTAAGCATTTCGGCCACCTGGCGCTGAATGGCTTCACGTTCTTTCGGAGCCACACGGTAAGGATTTTGTCGAATCGGGCGAATCGAGTCATCCGTGATAATTCGATGTTTTGTCAAAGGCGTTTGGCCGATCCGCGATTCTGAAGCAAAACAGTCTCGAAATTGATCTATGAGATCCAAAAGGCGGTCCCGCTCTGAAGAAGACAGATTTGGGCTCACATCAACGATGGTTACGGGTGTCTTGCACACTGATCCTCTCTGTTGCAGTACGCAACAGTGCTGCGCATTTGGGAGGCTGTCGAAAAAGGCCACAGTTGTGCCTTTCGGAATTTGCTGACGCTCGTCGCTGAAGTTTGTCAGCAGCAGTTCGGTATGCCCATTGGTCAAGTTGACCAGCCCTCGAGCTATAGAAACACCTCGGCTGAGTGCCAGGGTAACTGCCCGTTCGGCGACGCCATCGCCTGTATGCGCCACGTCGCATTTCACTTCAACAAGAGAACATGATCTCGGAGGTAATGTCACCGTCTCATTGGCGACGCGTAAGGGCAATAGTGGTACTTGCGCATAACCAAGGTCTTCATGGTTATTGGTGAAGGCAACGATGCTGTCACGGATGCTGATTACAGCCCCATGAAGACGCAGAAAGTCCATGCCCAAGATGAGGTCTTTGCAGCAGTCAGGGAGAATAACGAAGCTGCCAACAAACACCGCGTTTCCTATTCCTATCCGGGCAGTGCATTTCCCTGTCGGTGCCAGTAGCTGACCCCCAGCACTTCTTATTACTGGCCCAGTCCATTCAGTTTTTACTTTGCGCAGGGTGTCGGCCAGTTTCTGGCTAATAATTGAAAAATCTGCCCCGGTATCCACCAGAGCATGTACCGCCAGCCCATCAATGGAAACGGCGAGGTCAGCGCTAACAAAATTATCTGGGTTGATCGTCCCTTTCGGCATTTGCGGCGGAAGCGCGGCAAGGTCGGCGCTGTCAGCTTCGTCGTCATGGCTGATCATCTGGTACGGCATTTTCGGCGGTAGTGCGGAAATGTCAATGTTAGCGGCGGCGTCAGAAGCCCGGGTTGTCGGCAATTGCGGCGGTGGTGAGGGTTTCGACACTTTTAGACTGGTTGCAACCTCCCCTCGCGAGGTTGCAGCTCTTAGTTTCCCCGGTGAGGGCTAGGAGACCGCCGTCCGCTAACGCCAGTAGTGTTGCGACGTGTCGGCGAATAACGCTGTGGCGATGGGGAGGAGCGGCGGCGGAAACCCGGGGTTTCGGTTTCCCTGCTGACCGGAGGGTCGTCGTCGATTTGGGCAGAATTAGTGTCGAAGCGGCGGCGAGCAGAAGCAAGCGGAAAGGACTGCCCCTCTTCACGGTGGCGGCAGTACCGATACACATGGCCAGGTTGTCCGCAGTAGAAACAAAGTGGTCGGCTGTCATAACTGCGCCACCTGTCAGTTCGGCGCAGTTGAGAGCGCCTGGGAGGCGCCCACTGAGGCCCCTGGAGGAACCGAATCTCCTGACGGTTCGGTGAGCTCGGTGGGGCGTGGTCTGGAGGTGGGCGACGAAGGACCGCAGCATAGCTCTCTGGCTGCGGCTCGAGGTAAGCTGCAGGAATGTTGGCGGTGCAGCTGATCGGTTTTGGAGCGTGGTATGGTTCGGAAAGGGGTGCCGCGTTGTAGACTGGATGAGACTCGTTGCATGGTGTAGACGGTGATAGGGCGTATCGAATTTCATTCCTCACTGTTTCCATGAGGGCCCCTGACGACTGAGCCTTCGTAGTCGTAATTCGCTGCAGCTCCTCAAGGACAATGCCTCTAATGATGTCTCGAAGAGTGGTCGTATCTGTTGCAGTCAGCGCCGCCGCAGTCGTCGGGGCACAGTTGACCGGTCGGTTGTACTGGCGGCACCGGTCTTGGAGGGCTCGTTCGATAGCCGTAGCGTCCTTAACGAACTCACTCACGGTTTTAGGGGGGTTGCGGACCAAGCCGGCAAACACCTGTTCTTTGACGCCATGCATGAGATGCCGTAGCTTCTTTGGTTCACTCATATCAGGGTCGGCACGGCGAAAAAGGCGAGCCATGTCTTCCGCAAACATAGCCACGCTCTCATTTGGCTTCTGGATGCGCACTTCAAGCAGGCGCAGCGCATTGTCCCGTCGGTCAGTTCTCGCGAAAGTGTCGACCAGCTGGCAGCGGAAGTCATCCCATGTGGATAAGCTGGCCTCATGGTTTTCAAACCACGTTCTAGCATTATCCTGAAGGGCAAAATAAACATTACAAAGCTTCTGGTCCGCGCTCCACTGGTTGATCTTTGACACTCGCTCAAACTGGTCGAGCCAGTCTTCCACATCTTCAAACGCTTCCCCGCGAAAGCACTCTGGCACCTTGGTGTTCTGTAGAGTCACCGGTGTAGGATTGGTATGTGCCATGGCTTGAGAGGTCTTAGGAACTTGGGCGTTTGAGGAGTCGTTCGGCAGATGACTGTACTCCGGCGCTAGGCCTAGAAGGCGGCGGCTAGCACGATGGACAGGCGTGTCGATGTTTGGGATCCGCTGTGGACTGCCGGAAGGAGTCCTATGCATACCCCAGCGCGCTCCACCAGTGTCACGTCTCGGTAGAAGACCAAGGAGAACCTAGCGATAGATGGTTTGAATGGTCGACCAGAACAAGTCTTGTGTTCAAGCTTCTTTCACTTCCAGCCTCGCGCTTGTCGTCATCTTTTGCGTCGTCTTCTATGCGGCAATATATAGCGGGAAATGAGGGTGCTCGTTATAATACATGAAGGAAAGAATCCGAGTCGGCGAGGATGGTACTTTATGTCTTTTTTCTTAATGTTTACTTAGATAATCACAGAGATTAGTAATTTAATCTGTTTTGGGGAGAGATAATTAAACACAAAGTAGAAGAAAAAAACAGTACCGATGGTGGGAACCGATCCCACGACCTCCGAATAACGCGTCCGGTGCTCTTCTAACAGCTACATCGGCCGCTGTCCTCCCTGCTACTTGCTTAGTTATTTATGTCTGTATACGAACCTTGAGAGTATTCACCAGCGCCACCCTCAACCATAGCGACGGACATGGAACGTCCTTTGTTACCGCCAGCGTCACGTAGAACGTACGTGAACAAGAGCGAGGGCGAAAGCTGTGCTAGAACCCTCTTACGCTACCTATGGCTTCAAGACTGCCAGAGCCGAGACCCCCGTAAGCTACAAGCAGATCAATTAAGGGGAAATGAGGGTGCTCGTTATAATACATCAAGAAAAGAAGCCAACAGTCGGCGAGGCTAAGGAAAGCGTTGGGAATGGTACTTTAGGTCCTTTTTTTTCTTTAATGTTTCTTAGATAATCACAGAAATTAGTAATGTAATCTGTTTAGGGGAAAGATAATTAAACACAAAGTAGAAGAAAAAACGTGCCGATAGTGGGAACCGAACCCACGACCTCCGAATAACGCGTCCGGTGCTCTTCCAACTGAGCTACATCGGCCGCTGTCCCCCCTGCTACTTTCTTGGGTATTTATGTTGTCTGTATACGTTCGTTTGGTTCCCACCATCGGCACGTTGTTTTTTCTTCTACTTTGTGTTTAATTATCTTTCCCCTAAACAGATTACATTACTAATCTCTGTGATTATCCAAGTAAACATTAAGAAAAAAGACGAAGTACCATCCCCAATGCTTTCCTTGACCTCACCGACTGTTGGCATCTTTCCTTCATGTATTATAACGAGCACCCTCATGTCCCCTTAATTGATCTGCTTTTTCTTGAAGCCATAGGTAGCGTAAGAGGGTTCTAGCACAGCTTTCACCCTCGCTGTTGATCACGTTCTACGTGACGCTGGCGGTAAAAAAGGACGTTCCACGTCCGCCGCCTTGGCTGAGGGTGGCGCTGGTGAACACTCTCAAGCTTCGTATACAGACAACATAAATACCCAAGAAAGTAGCAGGGGGGACAGCGGCCGATGTAGCTCAGTTGGTAGAGCACCGGACGCGTTATTCGGAGGTCGTGGGTTCGGTTCCCACCATCGGCACTTTGTTTTTTCTTCTACTTTGTGTTTAATTATCTTTCCCCTAAACAAATTACATTACTATTCTCTGTGATTATCCAAGTAAACATTAGGGAAATAGACATAAAGTACCATCACCAACGGTTTTTTGGCCTCGCTGACTGTTGGCTTCTTTCCTTGATATATATAAGGCCCGACAATATATATATATATATATATATATATATATATATATATATATATATATATATATATATATATATATTGTCGGGCCTTCGGTCCTCGGCCGCGGCAATACAGTCATGCACTTAAAACTCGCGCCAAATGCAGGCGCGGCAGCACATGCGCGTGAGAGCGAATTCGCGCGTTGGAAGCCAGGAGAGTGGTTTCCTGATAAGAAGGCCGCGCGACAGGGGGGAAGGGGCTTTTTTTGCTTCGTCCGGCGTGGACAACGTTTTGCGGGGCGTACTTGGACGGAGTGTTCTTTCGTCGTGTCGTGTTTGGACGGTGATTCCGGACGTTCGGCGTGAGTGCCTGATTGTGCTATTGTTCCTTTCAATTTTTCTGTTCCGTGAAGATTGTTATCTTCACACTGTCGCGGTTTTCCTTGTTTCTGTTTATCGCAAAAGTAGCGACTTCGTTATTCTCCTTGTGTTTGCCCAAAGTAAAAGCGGTTCGCCAAATTCGGTCTGTGGTTGTCCGTTGTACGGATTATTGCGCCTCGCGGACCGTCCCCCTTTCCGGGGCGAAGGCAGTGGCCTTCATCTGGCGCCCAACGTGGGGCACGAACCCACGACCCTGAGATTAAGAGTCTCATGCTCTACCGACTGAGCTAGCCGGGCCTCCTCCAGTGACTGGCCGCCTGCAGGGGGTGGCAGGCCGAGCCGGGCCTCCTCCAGTGACTGACCGAGAGAAAGGGGTGGCAGGCCGGACCGGGCCTCCTCCAATGACTGGCCGAGAGCGAGGGGTGGCAGGCCGGACCGGGCCTCCTCCGGTGACTGGCCGAGAGCGAGGGGTGGCAGGCGGGACCGGGCTTCCTCCGATGACTGGCCGAGAGCGAGGGGTGGCAGGCCGGACCAGGCCTCCTCCGGTGACTGGCCGAGAGAAAGGGGTGGCAGGCTGGACCGGGCCTCCTCCGATGACTGGCCGAGAGCGAGGGGTGGCAGGCCGGACCGGGCCTCCTCCGGTGACTGGCCGAGAGCGAGGGGTGGCAGGCCGGACCGGGCCTCCTCCGATGACTGGCTGTGAGCGAGGGGTGGCAGGCCGGACCGGGCGTCCTCCGATGACTGGCCGAGAGCGAGGGGTGGCAGGCCAGACCGGGCCTCCTCCGATGACTGGCCGAGAGCAAGGGGTGGCAGGCCGGACCGGGCCTCCTCCGGTGACTGGCCGAGAGCGCGGGGTGGCAGGCCGGACCGGGCCTCCTCCGGTGACTGGCCGAGAGCGCGGGGTGGCAGGCCGGACCGGGCCTCCTCCGGTGACTGACCGAGAGAAAGGGGTGGCAGGCCGGACCGGGCCTCCTCCGATGACTGACCGAGAGAAAGGGGTGGCAGGCCGGACCGGGCCTCCTCCGATGACTGACCGAGAGAAAGGGGTGGCAGGCCGGACCGGGCCTCCTCCGGTGACTAACCGAGAGAAAGGGGTGGCAGGCTGGACCGGGCCTCCTCCGGTTGCCGCCTGCTGCAATGCGGGCGTAGGAACGTGGCCAGCACGGAGCCTGGTGTTTTGGTCATCTCATCACCCGGCAGCCAGGGTACGGGGCGGCTGCAGACGTCAGCCTAAAGGACGTAAGAGACGTGGAAAGCTGTTTCCTCTGGCCCAGACAGCCCCGGCACCAGAAGTGATTGGCAGCCCCCTGGAGCGTGAAACACGGCCCCAGGACGTCAAGGCCCAAACGGTAAGCGATTTGCCGTCCACGTTCCGCCCCCAGGATGCCCGCCCTGATAATGCACCGTTGGTGACTGTTAAAATAGCGGGGATAGAAGTTCCCGCTCTACTGGACACCGGTTCCACTGTTTCTGTTTTTGGCGATTAGGGTAAGCGAGCATGCGATTCAAGACATTTGCAGTTACGAGAAGTGACTACAAAGCTTCGAATGGCGTCGCCACAGATAGCGTCAGCAACCTCTGCAGCACGCCTAACAGTTACCGTGAATGGCCGCAAAATAAGGAAGCGCTTCCTGCATCTTCGCGGACTTTCTTGTCCGGTAATTTTGGGCCGTAACTTCATCTCGAAGGCAGGAATCATTGTCGACCTACATTCAGGCAGCTACCGATATGGCATTAATGCAGAACCACTCAAGTTCATTACAAAGATTACAGAGCGTCACTCAAATGTTCTCGTCGCGGATCCCCCCTCAGTCGGAATGGCAGAAAGTTGTGTTCTCACTGTCCTGCAGTCTTTCACAGGGTCACAAACAGAAAGATCCAGGATCCAGGCTACACTTGAGCCCTTCGCTACTATGTTCACGGAGGCTCCTGGAAAAGCTAACGTGCTGACGCACAGGATTGACACCGGCAGCTCCCGTCCGATCCGTTTCAACCCCAGGCCATTGAGCGTCCACAAGCGAGGACTCCTGGATGGCGCTCTGGATGAAATGGTGGCTACCGGGGCAGTAAGACCCTCAAAGAGCCCTTGGGCTTTTCCAGTTGTTCTTGCGCCTAAGAAAGACGGCACAGCAAGCTTATGTGTCGACTATCGGCGGCTGAACGCTGTGACAGTCAGAGACTCTTACCCTTTTCCGTCAGTCGACTCTGTTATGTATACGCTTGGATCAGCGAAATTCTTCACTACTCTAGACTGTAGCAGGGATTTTTTGCAGATACCGATTCACCAGAGTGACATCGAAAAAACTGCACTCACTTGCCATTGGAGATTGTTCGAGTTTGTTTGATTGCCTTTCGGCTTATGCAATTCACCTGCTACCTTTCAGCGCGTTATGGATATAGTGCTGGGAGATGCAAAATTCAACTACGCAATGGCATACATGGATGATGTCGTGGTGTTTTCACAAAGCCTAGATGAACATCTGATCCATTTAACCACTGTTTTGCAATGGATGCAGACCGCAGGCATCACCATTAACCCACGCAAAGTGCAGTTGGTTTCACGCAGAATCAACCTGCTTGGTTTCATTGTTGAACAGGGCACAGTCCGACTGACGAGGAGAAACTGCAGGCCATATTGCAGCTGCCATCACCAACAAATGTCAAGAGCCTGCAGCGATTCTTGGGCATGGTCGGTTTCTACCGCCACTTTATTCCAAACTGTGCGGACCTAGCAAGACCCCTTCATCAGCTCCTCCGAAAGGGCGCCCGTTGGTCCTGGACAGACACAGAGCAGGAATCTTTTCGGGCGCTGTCAACAGCTATCGCAGATACTGCTCTTCTGCGGCTCCCGGACCTAAACTGGCCCGTTACAGTGCAGACTGATGCGAGTGAGTATGGAATAGGTACTGTTTTACTTCAGGATCACGAAGGGAAGCTTTGCCCCTTGGCATTTGCAAGCCGCACTCTCTCATCACCGGAACGAAACTACACGGTAACAGAGAAAGAGTGCTTGGCAATTGTATTTGCGCTAAAAAAGTTTGACATGTATTTGGATGGGGCTGAGTTCACAATTCAGACCGATCATCAGGCACTGTCTTGGTTGTCAAAGCTGCAAAACCCGGCCGGCCGTCTAGCCCGCTGGGCGCTCGTTCTGCAGAAATATAATTACAGGGTGGAGTACAAGAAAGGCACCTTCAACAAGGCAGCCGACGCCCTGTCCCGAGCTCCGTTACCTGCAGATGGCGAGCAAGCACCGCAAGTCCTGGTGATCGCAGAAGCTGCTGATGCCTGGGGAACGCTGGTTTCCCGTCAACAGCTGCTCGAAGCTCAGCTAAGCGATCCTCAGTGCATCCAAATACGAAAGGGCCTGGACAGCGCCAACCCTGCAGGAAGCACAGCGCCTACCGGCAGCTATGACTGCTACCTGGAAGCAGAGGATGGACTTCTCCTGAGATATATTCCCGCTGCCGACACAGATGGTGGTGAGTCTCCATTTCGTGTTGTCGTACCAAAGAGCCTGCGCAAGCTCTTTTTAGAGTATTTTCACGACACATGCCTTGCAGGCCACAGCGATGGCAAGAAAACGTATGAAAATTTGGGTCGCGTCGCAACTTGGCCTCGCATGAGAAAGGATGTCGTGACATACGTCCGTACTTGTCTCGCATGTCAGACAGCGAAGCCAAGGGAAGGGAAACCACCGGGCTTCTTGCAACCCGTGGAGAGCCGTTACCCGTGGGAAATTGTTGCCTGTGACGTATCCTAGATCAGTTAAAGGAAATCGCTACTTGCTAGTGGTCACTGACCATTTCTCTAAATGGGTAGAATTATACCGGCTGCGTAAACTGGACTCGAAAGTAATCTGGGATAAGCTCCTAGTCGCATTCACCAGGTTCGGCTTCCCGGCGCAGCTTATCACTGACAATGCCACGTATTTCACTGGCAGGGTATTTGCTGACACCTGCAAAGCTCTCGGGGTACAGCATAAAAAGAATACTCCCTATCACCCTCAGGCTAACATAACAGAACGGGTTAATCGAAACCTGAAAACCATGCTCGTTGCTTTCAGAGACCGTCACAAAGACTGGGATTCCCGTGTGCAGGAAATGGCCTTTGCTACAAGAACCACAGTAAACAGGTCGACTGGTTTTAAGCCGGCGGTTATACTTCTTGGTCGGGAGCTTCGATTTCCTATTGAACATGCCCTTACTCACGACTCTGAACCAGACTCCCAGTTATTCCAGATTCACTGAGGACCTATCCAGCCGCCTTGCCAGAACTCTGAGGGAGGCCAGAGAGAACTTGGACCTCGCCCACCTGGAACACTGCAGCCAATACAACAAGGGCAGACGAACATTGGAGTTCACGGTCGGCGAGGAAGTACTTCATCGACGCACCCCCTCAGCGACGCAGCAAAAGGGTTTGCAGCCTCCCTCGCGCCACGATGGGATGGTCCTTGTGTAGTTCAGTTCAGTTCAGGCATTCACTCGTGTCCGACTCTTCGTGACCCTATGGACCATGTCACGCCACGCTTTCCGGTCTCTCACTATCTTCTTAACATCACATAGCTTCATCTGCAATGCCTCGAGAATGCCATCTAACCATCGCGTTCGCTGCCTACCCCTTCTCCGGCGACCCTCAACCTTTCCCAACATCAAATCTTCCTCCAGCGGCTCCTCTCTTCTCATCAGATGACCAAAGTAGCTGATCTTTAACTTTAGAATTTGACCCTCCAATGAGCAGTCAGGGTTTATGGTCGACAATATCGACTGATTTGATCTTCTGGCAGTCCAAGGAACTCTTAAGAGTCTTCGCCAGCACCACAATTCAAACGCGTCAATTCTTCGGCGGTCAGCCTTCTTCACAGTCCAACTCTCGCATCCATACATCAAAACTGGAAAGACCATAGCACGGGTTATACGGATCTTGGTTGGCAGACTAATGTCTCTGCTCTTTACTAGGCGGTCAAGGCTAACCATTGCTCTCTTTCCCAGAAGCAGGCGTCTCCTAATTTCATGGCTGCAGTCTCCTTCCGAGGTAATCTTGGCGCCCAAGAACAGAAAATCTGTCACAGCTTCCACTTCTTGTCCATTGATGCTCCAGGACTTGATAGGGCAAGACGCCATGATCTTCGTCTTTTTAATGTTCAGTTTAAGCCCAAACTTCTCACTCTCTTCTTGTACGCGCATCAGAAGTCTCTTGAGTTCCACTTCACTTTCTGCCATTAAAATGGTATCATCCGCATATCTAAGGTTGTTGATACGTTTTCCAGCAATCTTCACTCCAGCTGAAGACTCGTCCAGACCGGCCTTCCTCATGATGCACTCTGCATATAGGTTAAATAGGCAGGGCGACAGCATGCAGCCTTGCCTCACCACTTTCTCAATCGGAAACCAATCAGTAAGTCCATGCCCAGTTCTGACTGTGGCCTCTTGCCCTTCATAAAGGTTCCTGAGGAGACAGATGAGGTGAATTGGAACTCCCATCTCTTGGAGAGCTTGCCACAATCTGCTGTGATCTACGCAGTCAAACGCTTTCGCATAATCAATAAAGCAGAAGTAAATGGGTTTCTGGAACTCTCTTGCTTTTTCCATGATCCAGCGAAGGTTGGCAATTTGGTCTCTAGTTCCTCTGCCCTTGCGAAACCCAGCTTGCACGTCCGGAAGCTCCCGATCCACATACTGCTGCAGCCTACCTTGCAGGATTTTTAACATCACCTTGCTAGCATGCGAAATAAGCGCGATCGTGCGGTAGTTGGAACAATATTTGGCACTGCCTTTCTTTGGAATGGGGATGTAAACTGACCTCCTCCAATCTCTTGGCCACTGCAGGGTTGTCCAAATCTTTTGACATAATGTGTGCAGTGTGTTAACAGCGTCGTGGTTGAGGTTTTGAAGCAACTCGGCTGGAATACCATCAATTCCGCTAGCTTTGTTCTTAGCAAGGCTGGCTACGGCCCATTCCACTTCACTCTTCAGGATGCCCGGCTCGAGATCAGTAATCACAACCGTCCTATGTTGGGTTTGCACATCCGGGTCCTTCTTGTACAGTTCTTCTGTGTATTCCTGCCACCTCTTCTTTATCTCTGAGGCTTCAGTGAGGTCCTTGCCTCGTTTGTCCTTTATCACGCCCAGCTTAGCACAGAAGCTTCCTTTGATATCTTTGATTGTCTTATACAGAGCTCTTGTGTTCCTTTTATTGGCTGTTGTCCTCAACTGCTTGACACTGTATGTTCAGGAAGGCATTCTTATCTCTCCTTGCTATTTTCTGAAAATCCGCATTGAGAACCTTGTATCTTTCTCTTTCCCCCATACCTTTTGCCATCCTTCTTTCCTCAGCTATTTGCAAAGCCTCTTCAGATAACCAGTTTGCTTTTTTGCATTTCTTTTGCTTTGGAACTACCTTAGTAGCAACTTCTTGCATTATATCACGAACATCAGTCCACATCTCTTCGGGCTCTTTGTCTTCTAGATCTAATTCTTGAAATCGATTCCTCACTTCCACAGCATATTCTAATGGAATCTGATCCAGATCATACCTGAAAGGCCTTCTAGTTTTCTGCGTTTTCCTCAATCGAAGCTTAATTTTGGCAACAAGAAGCTGATGATCGGTGCCACAATCGGCCCCAGGCCTTGTTTTTACTGCTTGTATAGCGCTTCTCCATCTCTGCCGGCAAATAATATAATCGATCTGATTCCTGTACAGACCGTCCGGTGAAATCCATGTGTACAGGTGCCTCTTGTGCTGTTGAAAATGAGTATTCGCTATGGTCAGGTTGTTTTCTTGACAGAACTCTACTAGCATCTGCCCAGCTTCATTTGGCTCACCAAGACCGAACTTGCCTGTAATTCCGGATATTTCTTCACTCCCGACCTTAGCATTCCAATCTCCTATGAGAAAAACGACGTCTGATGATGGGGTGCGGTCTAAAAGGCATTGTAGGTCCGCATAAAATCTCTCAACGTCAGCTTCTTCAGCAGTAGTGGTCGGTGCATAGACTTGGATAACTGTTATGTTGAAAGGGTGACCTTGGATCCGAAGAGAAATAATTCGGTCGTTTTTGGGGTTGTACCCTAGCACTGCTTTGCCCATTCTTCTGTTTACTATGAGAGCGACCCCATTCCTTCTCTTGGATTCGTATCCACAATAAAAGACATAATGGTCGCCGGAGTTAAATTCTCCCATTCCGGTCCACTTGAGCTCGCTGATACCCAAGATATCAATGTTCAATGTGTCCATTTCTCGCTTGACGATATCCAGTTTACCTTGCGTCATAGATCTTACATTCCATGTTGCTATGTGATATATCTCCTTGCGACATCGGACTTTCCGGTCGCTTCCCGACACATCCACAAGTGAGCGTCCTTTTGGCTTAGCCCAGCCGCTTCATTCGTTCTGGAGCTACTAGGAATCACCCTTTGTTCATCCCCAGTAACATGTGGGACGCCTTCCAACCTGGGGGGCTCATCTTCCGGCGCCATATCGATAATGGTATTGTGACTGGCCATAGGGTTTTCTTGGCAGGAAATACTGGAGTGGGTTGCCATTACCTTCTCCAGTGAATCACATTTTGTCAGAACTCTCTGCCGTGACCTGTCTATCTTGGGTGGCCCTACACAGCAGAGCTCACGACTTCATCGAGTTTCGCAAGCCCCTCCGCCACGACAAGGCAGTGATCCATGAAGGGGCCTTATGTAGTAGCAAAGCGCATTTCTCGTTTGGCTTATCTTCTGCGTAAGAAACATGGTGGTCGTGTAATCGGGCCCATAAACGTTTCTGACCTCAGGGCATACAACGAGCGCACATCAACCACGTAGCCTGCTCTTGGCATTACAAGGGTTGGAAACATATTTTGTGCTGGCGTATATCATAAACGTTATCTCCTTATTGTGGCAATCGGCACTTGTACTGCGTTCTCACCTTGCGCAGAATGGAGCGGTTCAACCCAAGATTGAGCAGCAACTTCGGGTGGGACCACCGCAACCGCCATCGGCGTCGCGAAACCACCCGGTCTCCTTACGACCCGCGCCCTCCTCTGATTCCCCGAGCGCATCGTCGAAGACAAGCGGCGACGCTGGAGGAGACAGGTCAAAGGCGGGACGTGGCAACCTGGTGCCACATCGGAGGTGGGACGGAGGCCAGTTTTTTCTCGGCAGACCCCTGGCACCTTCAGGAGCGCCCCGAGAGGGGCTGTCTACCGGCGCCGGCACCATTCACCGGCCGCAGTGCCGATGACCTGCGCCGCGACGATCCTCTCCGCCCCCTCGCAGAGGAGGCTAACGTCGGCTGGTGCCGGCTTTGCGACACTTGTGTAGTGTCGCAGGCTGCACACGTCCGTCGCCAGCACCGGCCACCAGGAGCAGCAGCGGCTCCACGATATCCTGCAACGTGCACTGGAGCCTGGGGCACCCAACGACGCCCAGCGTCGCATGCTGGCGGACTTTGCTGTCGCCGCTCTCCGTCGTCAAGAGCGCTGTGTACCGGCGGACGCCGACCAGGAAGATTTGCTGGACTTGGACTCTTAATGCCCCCGAGTGCTCATTTTTTTTGTTGTTTGTGGCTGTGTTGTATTTCTCGCACCCCTTTTTTTGTTGTTTTTGTATGCGTCACCGGTGTGTCGCGTCTTGTAAGGCGGGGAGTGTCGGGCCTTCGGTCCTCGGCCGCGGCAATACAGTCATGCACTTAAAACTCGCGCCAAATGCAGGCGCGGTAGCACATGCGCGTGAGAGCGAATCCGCGCGTTGGAAGCCGGGATAGTGGCTTCCCGATAAGAAGGCCGCGCGACAGGGGGAAGGGGCTTGTTTTGCTTCGTCCGGCGTGGACAACGTTTGGCGGGGCGTACCTGGACGGAGTGTTCTTTCGTCGTGTCGTGTTTGGACGGTGATTCTGGACGTTCGCCGTGAGTGCCTGATTGTGCTATTGTTCCTTTCAATTTTTCTGTTCCGTGAAGATTGTTACCTTCACACTGTCGCGGTTTTCCTTGTTTCTGTTTATCGCAAAAGTAGCGACTTCGTTATTCTCCTTGTGTTTGCCCAAAGTAAAAGCGGTTCGCCAAATTCGGTCTGTGGTTGTCCGTTGTACGGATTATTGCGCCTCGCGGACCCTCCCCCTTTCCGGGGCGAAGGCAGTGGCCTTCAATATATATATATATATATATATATATATATATATATATATATATATATATATATATTGTAAGAACCGGCTTACTAGGCCCAGGTTTATTGAAGACCTGAAACCATGCTCGACAAATTCGGTTCCGAACAAACCTTGGCACATAAAATGAACTGGTTATGCCAGCTGAAGAGGTCATACACGTGTCGCCTTATAGCCACGTAGTGCGCACTGTAGTGGCTACCGACGTGGAGGAGGCATACGACAACGTGTTACATGCCAAGGTTCTTAGCAACATGGAATGTATGGACATTCCCTTGCAGGTCATAAAAGCAGTACATAATCTGCTTAAGGACAGGACATTTTCTATCTGGATAAACGGAAAACAAATTGGCAATTACACCTCGAACAGAGGCGTGCCACAAGGTTCAGTGTTAGCACCTTTATTATTCAGTATTGCACTGATCCAAATGGAGTGGGAATTAGCTAAAATAACAGAAGTGCAGTTCATGATATACGCAGATGATGTCACGATTTGGTCTGTTATTAAATAACTTGAGAGACCGAATCGGCATCTGCAAGAGGCTTTAAATACCATAGATGAGTACGTCCAAGATGCAGGTCAGGAATTATCACATCAAAAGTCCATTTATATTCATGTTGCCAACAAGAATGGAAGAAAACAATTGGCAACGCAAAGAGTCACCCTAAAGATTGGAAATCAGGCATTGGAACAGGTGGACGAGATGAGAGTTCTTGGCCTATAAATTCACAAATCCGGCAAAGGAACACAACGGCTTCATAAGGTGACAAAAGTATCTGCGGCTTCCATAAACGTGATAAAACGCATTTCGTCTAGGGGAGGATGAGCTCGAGCGGACATGGCAAGACGTCTTGTTCAATCGGTGTTACTGTTGAGGATACTATACCAGGCCCAATTCTAAAGACTCACGAAGTGCAGTGGGCGAAATTGGAAAAAATAAATACAAACGCAATGCGGACTATCACTGCCTTACCAAAACTTACCCCTATCCCTATTCTCCAAGAGTTTGCACAGATAAATACGTTGACAGAATTAATGGAACAACGAGAGGCAACAAGGGATATGAAGCGAAAGTACGTTACGCACATAGCATCCTTTTACAACGAAGTGGCAATTCAGACACCACCAATGGCTGACCCCCCTCCGTGGGAAACACGACTATTACGACAAACAAGACCACTAGGCTTCATCGCAGAGAAAAGCTCGCATCTCAACCTCTGTTGATGCACTTCCAGGTACCTGCATTGCATATACGGACGCATCAATCATAGAAAATGGCGCTAGACCAGCAGCTACTAGTCCAACACACAGCGAATTAAAGGTACATAAAGAATATGTTTAAGAATACGCGGACCCGCTTGTGATGGCACTCTATGCAATCCGCGATGCTATGGAGGCCATAAATAAAATAGAGTCCATGACAGAAGCCCATATCTATACAGACTCCTTAGCCGCCATAAAACAACTGAAGAAAGTGACGAAGACGGTATTTGTTACCCAGGAAATTCACGCAGTCAATAAAAAAACAAAGATAAGCATCCAGATACATTGGACACAAGACGATGCTGAGAACGGTAAGCAGAGAAAAAGTTGACCACCTCACACACGAAGTTCCAAACACTAATGCGCATCCCACCATTCTCCCTTTCGATGCCCGCTCCGCTGTTACCATCTTAGCATCCTCTTTAAGGAAAAGTACACGTGCCCTTATTGCCGCGTGTACATTTCCACTCCCTTGTAACTTAACGAGATTGAAGGAGGTTTCTCTTAGAAGGATAAGAGCTGGGGCGGCCCTTACCCCGTCGGTAAAATGCCGATGGGAATCGCAAGCGGACACCGGACCAACCACATGCCCGAAATGTTCCACACCAGCAGCAGAAGCGGATGTTCGCCACCTGCTATGGACTTGTGCAGGGACAAGGGCATCAAGGACACAGATTCTGCGCGAAGTGGGACTAACCACAACAAGGGAAGAGGACTTTTCTAAATGGTTAACCGACAATGCTAAGAGCGGGAGCCTGCTCCAGTTCCTCACGGAAAACCATTTACATGAGATTCTATAATATCCCTTATGGCAAGCTTGCGTACAAAAAAGAAAAGAAACCCGGCTGGCACACCGAAGCACATCACACGCCTAGAGAGGATGATGATGAAGCAGCACATGCACTCGTGTAAAAGATGACGTGCCATATACAGCGCTCAGTATATATATATATATATATATATATATATATATATATATATATATATATAAGTGAAAAATTGCTTCATACTGTTTCCAAGTTTATTTGTAGTCGACGTTTCGGCAGGAGCCCTGCCTTTCTCAAGACTGATGGTACATGATTCTTGTTTGTCTTCTTATAGGGTTGGCCAGAGGTGATACAAACAATATGGGCACACACAGGTGAGTCAGCTGGACACGCACAACACACACATACACACACAGCTGCGGAGAGCAGGCTAGGCCCAATGGGCCATCAACCCAAGGCACCGGCCGCCGCGAGTCATCTGTATACAGTACAAGACACAATACAGGCAACCGCGGAAGAACCTTGGAAGGGAAAAAAAAAAAAAAAAAAGAACACGAAAACAGGTGGGGGAAGGTGTCTGCTGCAGGTGGTGAGAAAATTATTCTTCTTGTTCTCACTAAAAGATGGGAGCGCCCAGCGTGATGAGAAAACCAGGTGGACACTGCTGGTTAGAAGAACCTGACAGCGGCGAGTAAAGTTCGAGCAACTTGCGACGGGAGATGAACCGCAAAGAAAGAAAAAAAAAAAAAAAGCAAGTAAATATGTGGGACAGTAGAATGGTGAAATACTTTGAGGTTTTCGCTAACAGATGTGAGGGCTAAGCAAAGGAAGAAAACAGGTGGGGGAACGTGTTTGCTGCAGGTGGTGAGAAAATTATTTTTCTTGTTCTCACTGGGAGCGCCCAGCGTGATGAAAAAACCAGGTGGACACTGCTGGATAGAATAACCTGACAGCGGCGAGTAAAGTTCGAGCAACTTGCGACGGGAGATGAACCTCAAAGAAAGAATAAAAAAAAAAAAAAAGAAGTGAGTAGAATGGCGAAATACTTTGAGGTTTTCGCTGAAAGATGTGAGCGCCAAGCATGAAGAAGGTTTTTACGAGAAGTGGGATGTGGAGGGTATCAAAGAAGCGAGAAAAAAAAAAAAAAAAAAGGAAAAAAAAGAAACCGAGGAAAAACTGTAAAGGGATAATGGTTGATATATATGTATAGCATTAAGCTTGCAGGGCTCGTAAGGACGACATTGCCCCAATGTTTTCATTTATCCCAGTATTAATTGTCCTAAACTTATAAATAAAGTATGACTCACGCTGCTCCCGCTCCCGTGTATTATTGAATCCCCCCTGAAGAACTGTTAGTTTGACTGAGTCGAATGAGTGCTGTTTCTGGTTGATATGTTTTGAAAAAGGAAGGTTGGGCAGAGAGCGGACATGAGCTCGGTGATTATTAAACCGCATTCGAAGAGGGGTAGCTGTCTGGCCAATATACTGCATGCAGCATACACCGCATTCTAGGAGATATATAACGTTTGAGGCATCGCAATCAAAGTTACCATCTATTCTCCACTTAAAACTTGACGCTGTGCTTGTTGCGCAGCTTGATGTCTGCATGTGGCTGCACACCTGGCATCTACTCTTTCCGCAAGGCCGGCACCCCAACCGCGGGTTATTACCTATTTTTGAGTGGACTAGGATGTTGCGGATGTTTTTCGGTCGTCGGTAGACAACTTGGGGAGGAGTCGTGAAAATACTGGAGAGACGTTCGCTCTGTTCTAGAATGTTGAAATGTTTCTTTAGGATTTTGTTCACGTTGGGGGGGTTACTCGTGTAGGTGAGTACCAGGCTTGTTCGGCGGTCTATGTTTTCCTTTCGTGGACGTCCCTCCAGTATCTCCTCTCGGTTGAGTTCATATGCCTTCTTTATGGCGTCGTCAATAATATTTGACGGGTACCGTTGTTTAGTCAGGACTTCCCGCATACGCTTTGCGTTTCGTGCGAAGTCCTGATCTTGGGAACAAATTCTTTTGAATCGATGAGCCTGAGAATATGGAATGCTTGTTTTTGAGTGATGAGGATGACAGCTTTGAAAATGTAAGTATTGTTGTCGGTCCGTGGGTTTTCTGTATACGCTTGTGGTGAGTGAACCTTCATGAACCGCAATTTCAACGTCAAGAAAGTTAATTTTGTTTCGGGAATATGTGTGCGTGAATGATATGCTAGGATGGAGGAGATTGAAGTTTTCAATGAAATGTAGGAGTGATTGTTCTGTGTCAGTCCAAATTAAGAAAATATCATCCAAGTAGCGCTTGTATAGGGTGGGCTTAATAGGGGAAGTAAGTAAAAATTCAAATTCAATGCTATGCATGAAGATATTAGCATAAGTAGGGGCCATTTTTGTACCCATGGCGGTGCCGTTAGTTTGTAAGTAGTGTTCTTTGTCGAATTCAAAGTTGTTGTATTCTAGTACTAGTTTTGTCAATACCTCTAGGACTTCTGGAGTGGGGGATCCTTCCTTCCTATTCTGAATATAGGCCTGAATTAGAGCTTTGATTCCGTCAGA
Source organism: Amblyomma maculatum (assembly GCF_055883805.1). Classification (NCBI taxonomy): domain Eukaryota; kingdom Metazoa; phylum Arthropoda; class Arachnida; order Ixodida; family Ixodidae; genus Amblyomma; species Amblyomma maculatum. The sequence continues at coordinate 134,465,893 of NC_139353.1, forward strand.
ATGCGGGATATTTGTATATAGAGAGACTACATCTAAGGTTACAAGGAAGGCCCCCTGAGGAAGATTTATACCTGCTATTTCGCGAAGGAAGTGGTTTGTGTCACGTATGTGGGATGGGTGTGTTTCAGGTATGTGTCCAATTAATGTGTCAACGTAACTGGAGATTGGTTCTGTGATTGTACCGATGCCAGATACTATAGGGCGGCCAGGATTACCATTTTTGTGAATTTTCGGAAGCATGTAGAATCGGCCCGGCGACGGGTGTGAGGCGGTCAGGGCTTTGCATAATCGCAGGGAGATGTCCCCACTTTTTGCGAGCTCATTTAGGGTCCCTGCTATGAAGTTTTGATGCTCTAGGGTGGGGTCCGCTTTTAGGTGTTTATAAAATTTAGTGTTAGAGAGTTGTCTAATTCCTTCCTCAATATACTTGTCCTTGTCCATTACCACTATGCCGCCTCCTTTATCTGCCGGTTTGATGACCACATCCCTCCGTCTACTGAGCGCCTTCAATGCGTCACGTTCCTTTTTGGAAAGGTTTTGCTTCCCTGGTCTGTAGTCCTTATAAGCCCTGATTACATCGTTCTGGACGGCACTAATGTACATGTCCAAATGTTTATCTCTCCCCGTACTCGGAGTCCATTGGTGATTTTTAAGGCTGAATTCTTTGTCATGTGCCGTGCTCTGTGTCCCTTCGAAAAAGTATTCCCTCAGTCTCAGAGTTCGCGCAAAGTTGTCAAGGTCCTTCAATACCGAAAATTCATTAAATTTTCCAGTAGTAGGGCAAAATGTAAGTCCTCGTGAGAGTACAGATCGTTCCTCTGGCATAAGGGGGGTGGATGAAAGGTTTATAATACTGTCCTCGGGGTCAAAATCTGAGCTTTCAACCAGAGGGTAATAATGCTTAACTGCTTCTGTTTTCGAGCTTTTTTCCGGTATTGTTAGATTTGTGATCATAATGTGGGGAACACCGTCACGGGTAAATTTTTTTCGTTTGATTTCGGCTATCTCGGTCGCTCTTTTTTCCTCAAACAACATGAGTTCAGTGGCCTGGAGCGTGGAAAGCGCGCTTTTTCTGCGAGCACGACTCTCCTCTGTTCTCAGGGATACCAACACCCTCTCAAAATGGGAAATGGTGACTTTAAGGAGATCTAAAGATGCAGATTTCAATACATGGTTCCAATTTTCCTTGTCCTCGTCACACAGGTTATTCATTGAGGGTGACAGTGATACCTGCAAACCCGTTGGTGTGATTTTGGACTGGAGATAAATCTTAAGGCTACGGATATGAAATTCATGTCTAATACGTTTATCTACAATTTTTCTTAACTTTAAAAATTTGGAGTTATCTGAGGAAGGCTGTTGGCAATGCGAGAAGAAGAGAGTCGGCGTACTCACGCGGCCTGGATGTCAGTCATGACGGATGCGTTGTGCCGAACCACAGCGCTTTCTCAAATCGTAACGCGAGACAGGTGTGCTCGGAATCATGCCCTCGGCTTCAGAGTTCACTTGGTCCTTGGTGTGTGGGGAAGTGTCTGCAGTGGTTCTCCTTCTCTTAGGGGGCCCGCTTGCGGCACTTTGTTTCCGGGTACAGGTGCTCTCCACATGGTCATTTTCTCTGGAAGGGGCTTGCTGGTTTCTTTTTGCTGTGTTAGTTGGAGCTGTCTTCTTAGTTTTAGGGGTGCACTCCGATGTATCATCCATGGGTGTAGCCGAAGGTGTTTGCCTATGCGTCTCAGATGGTGGCCGTGTTGCCGAAGGGGTTCCCTCCATGGTGGCATCCCGTGTCACTTCCCCTGATGACCTGGTTGTGACATCCAGGCCGCGTGAGTACGCCGACTCTCTTCTTCTCGCATTGCCAACAGCCTTCCTCAGATAACTCCAAATTTTTAAAGTTAAGAAAAATTGTAGATAAACGTATTAGACATGAATTTCATATCCGTAGCCTTAAGATTTATCTCCAGTCCAAAATCACACCAACGGGTTTGCAGGTATCACTGTCACCCTCAATGAATAACCTGTGTGACGAGGACAAGGAAAATTGGAACCATGTATTGAAATCTGCATCTTTAGATCTCCTTAAAGTCACCATTTCCCATTTTGAGAGGGTGTTGGTATCCCTGAGAACAGAGGAGAGTCGTGCTCGCAGAAAAAGCGCCCTTTCCACGCTCCAGGCCACTGAACTCATGTTGTTTGAGGAAAAAAGAGCGACCGAGATAGCCGAAATCAAACGAAAAAAATTTACCCGTGACGGTGTTCCCCACATTATGATCACAAATCTAACAATACCGGAAAAAAGCTCGAAAACAGAAGCAGTTAAGCATTATTACCCTCTGGTTGAAAGCTCAGATTTTGACCCCGAGGACAGTATTATAAACCTTTCATCCACCCCCCTTATGCCAGAGGAACGATCTGTACTCTCACGAGGACTTACATTTTGCCCTACTACTGGAAAATTTAATGAATTTTCGGTATTGAAGGACCTTGACAACTTTGCGCGAACTCTGAGACTGAGGGAATACTTTTTCGAAGGGACACAGAGCACGGCACATGACAAAGAATTCAGCCTTAAAAATCACCAATGGACTCCGAGTACGGGGAGAGATAAACATTTGGACATGTACATTAGTGCCGTCCAGAACGATGTAATCAGGGCTTATAAGGACTACAGACCAGGGAAGCAAAACCTTTCCAAAAAGGAACGTGACGCATTGAAGGCGCTCAGTAGACGGAGGGATGTGGTCATCAAACCGGCAGATAAAGGAGGCGGCATAGTGGTAATGGACAAGGACAAGTATATTGAGGAAGGAATTAGACAACTCTCTAACACTAAATTTTATAAACACCTAAAAGCGGACCCCACCCTAGAGCATCAAAACTTCATAGCAGGGACCCTAAATGAGCTCGCAAAAAGTGGGGACATCTCCCTGCGATTATGCAAAGCCCTGACCGCCTCACACCCGTCGCCGGGCCGATTCTACATGCTTCCGAAAATTCACAAAAATGGTAATCCTGGCCGCCCTATAGTATCTGGCATCGGTACAATCACAGAACCAATCTCCAGTTACGTTGACACATTAATTGGACACATACCTGAAACACACCCATCCCACATACGTGACACAAACCACTTCCTTCGCGAAATAGCAGGTATAAATCTTCCTCAGGGGGCCTTCCTTGTAACCTTAGATGTAGTCTCTCTATATACAAATATCCCGCATTCTGACGGAATCAAAGCTCTAATTCAGGCCTATATTCAGAATAGGAAGGAAGGATCCCCCACTCCAGAAGTCCTAGAGGTATTGACAAAACTAGTACTAGAATACAACAACTTTGAATTCGACAAAGAACACTACTTACAAACTAACGGCACCGCCATGGGTACAAAAATGGCCCCTACTTATGCTAATATCTTCATGCATAGCATTGAATTTGAATTTTTACTTACTTCCCCTATTAAGCCCACCCTATACAAGCGCTACTTGGATGATATTTTCTTAATTTGGACTGACACAGAACAATCACTCCTACATTTCATTGAAAACTTCAATCTCCTCCATCCTAGCATATCATTCACGCACACATATTCCCGAAACAAAATTAACTTTCTTGACGTTGAAATTGCGGTTCATGAAGGTTCACTCACCACAAGCGTATACAGAAAACCCACGGACCGACAACAATACTTACATTTTCAAAGCTGTCATCCTCATCACTCAAAAACAAGCATTCCATATTCTCAGGCTCATCGATTCAAAAGAATTTGTTCCCAAGATCAGGACTTCGCACGAAACGCAAAGCGTATGCGGGAAGTCCTGACTAAACAACGGTACCCGTCAAATATTATTGACGACGCCATAAAGAAGGCATATGAACTCAACCGAGAGGAGATACTGGAGGGACGTCCACGAAAGGAAAACATAGACCGCCGAACAAGCCTGGTACTCACCTACACGAGTAACCCCCCCAACGTGAACAAAATCCTAAAGAAACATTTCAACATTCTAGAACAGAGCGAACGTCTCTCCAGTATTTTCACGACTCCTCCCCAAGTTGTCTACCGACGACCGAAAAACATCCGCAACATCCTAGTCCACTCAAAAATAGGTAATAACCCGCGGTTGGGGTGCCGGCCTTGCGGAAAGAGTAGATGCCAGGTGTGCAGCCACATGCAGACATCAAGCTGCGCAACAAGCACAGCGTCAAGTTTTAAGTGGAGAATAGATGGTAACTTTGATTGCGATGCCTCAAACGTTATATATCTCCTAGAATGCGGTGTATGCTGCATGCAGTATATTGGCCAGACAGCTACCCCTCTTCGAATGCGGTTTAATAATCACCGAGCTCATGTCCGCTCTCTGCCCAACCTTCCTTTTTCAAAACATATCAACCAGAAACAGCACTCATTCGACTCAGTCAAACTAACAGTTCTTCAGGGGGGATTCAATAATACACGGGAGCGGGAGCAGCGTGAGTCATACTTTATTTATAAGTTTAGGACAATTAATACTGGGATAAATGAAAACATTGGGGCAATGTCGTCCTTACGAGCCCTGCAAGCTTAATGCTATACATATATATCAACCATTATCCCTTTACAGTTTTTCCTCGGTTTCTTTTTTTTCCTTTTTTTTTTTTTTTTTTTCTCGCTTCTTTGATACCCTCCACATCCCACTTCTCGTAAAAACCTTCTTCATGCTTGGCGCTCACATCTTTCAGCGAAAACCTCAAAGTATTTCGCCATTCTACTCACTTCTTTTTTTTTTTTTTTATTCTTTCTTTGAGGTTCATCTCCCGTCGCAAGTTGCTCGAACTTTACTCGCCGCTGTCAGGTTATTCTATCCAGCAGTGTCCACCTGGTTTTTTCATCACGCTGGGCGCTCCCAGTGAGAACAAGAAAAATAATTTTCTCACCACCTGCAGCAAACACGTTCCCCCACCTGTTTTCTTCCTTTGCTTAGCCCTCACATCTGTTAGCGAAAACCTCAAAGTATTTCACCATTCTACTGTCCCACATATTTACTTGCTTTTTTTTTTTTTTTTCTTTCTTTGCGGTTCATCTCCCGTCGCAAGTTGCTCGAACTTTACTCGCCGCTGTCAGGTTCTTCTAACCAGCAGTGTCCACCTGGTTTTCTCATCACGCTGGGCGCTCCCATCTTTTAGTGAGAACAAGAAGAATAATTTTCTCACCACCTGCAGCAGACACCTTCCCCCACCTGTTTTCGTGTTCTTTTTTTTTTTTTTTTTTCCCTTCCAAGGTTCTTCCGCGGTTGCCTGTATTGTGTCTTGTACTGTATACAGATGACTCGCGGCGGCCGGTGCCTTGGGTTGATGGCCCATTGGGCCTAGCCTGCTCTCCGCAGCTGTGTGTGTATGTGTGTGTTGTGCGTGTCCAGCTGACTCACCTGTGTGTGCCCATATTGTTTGTATCACCTCTGGCCAACCCTATAAGAAGACAAACAAGAATCATGTACCATCAGTCTTGAGAAAGGCAGGGCTCCTGCCGAAACGTCGACTACAAATAAACTTGGAAACAGTATGAAGCAATTTTTCACTTTTATGTAACCTCTAGCAACCAAGTACGTATATATATATATATATATATATATATATATATATATATATATATGTGTGTGTGTGTGTGTGTGTATGTGCGTTTGTGCGTGCGTGCGTGTGTGTGTGTGTGTGTGTGTGTGTGTGTGTGTGTGTGTGTGTGTGTGTGTGTGTGTGTGTGTGTGTGTGTGTGTGTGTGTGTGTGTGTGTGTGTGTGTGTGTGTGTGTGTGTGTGTGTGTGTGTGTGTGTGTGTGTGTGTGTGTGTGTGTGTGTGTTTAAGGAGGATCTCGGTAGTCCAGGTTTAATAGCGACCTGAAGCTTGGGGCGCACACCGAAGCGAATCGCACTACACGATGTCGATAGGTGTCTGCTAGAGAGAAGAAAGAAGCAGCACGGGCCCCCATGTGAAGTATGAAGCGCCGTACAGCGCTCACACTACTTCCCCCGCGGTAGCTGATGCGGTCAGCCTGGCCGCATTTAGTCCACACTATTGCTCCGAGTAAAAACTTCATGCGTGAAACGTGTACAACTGCAGTTAAATGGCAACTGCTGTTCAGAGGATAACAAACAGGGGAAACGCGATAATTGACAGGAGAGATTTGTCCAATAACTGCGTACAGAAAGATGAAACGGACGGAGCTGGAGCTTATCACAATGGCCAGGACTGCGTAATCGTGTCCAGAGTAATACCTCGTCTCTGGGACGGAACAAAACTTGGCGACGAGACGCATCGTAACCACACTTGCGGTCTTCCTGATTGGCTTCAGTGTTGAGGCGAGCAAGCTGGCAACATTTGGCCACTCGGAAAATGAACTGGTGATGAAGAGACGATCAATAACACGGAAAGTTGAGCTAGTTGGTACATATTTTTAAGGAATAACAGCGCGGAGACGAAGACGATGAGGAGCAGGCAGATTTAGAAAGCAAAGAAGCATCAGGAAGTGTAGCGGGAGGATGGCCATAAGGGGTGAAAACGTGTGTAACCTGTGGTCCGCTGTACAGCCGCGTTGTAGGCGAACGTAACAAAAGAAAGAATAACGTCCCGATTTCGGTGGTCCTGGCCGAAGTACACAGAGAGCACGTCAGAAAGCGTACGGTGGAATTGCTTAGTCAACCCCTTGATTTGCGGGTGATAGCTGTAGGTCATGCTGTGAAGTGTGGTAGAAGCTTTGAGAACGTCAGCTACAATCGCCGACAGAAACGTCCGACCGCGGTCACTGAGATTGACTTGAGTGGGCCATGGCGCTCTACGAGGGCTTGTAAAAAGAAGGTCTCGATCAGACACTGAGTCATTAGGCAGAGCAGCAGTCTCATCTTAACGTGTTAGATGGGCGACACCGGTGACGATCCGGCGATTGCCTCGTGTGGACCATGGAAGCTGTCCGTATAAGTCGAGGCCAACAACGGCGAAAGCAGTGGCAGGGCAAGGTAGAGGCTTTAATAGGCCGCCAGAATATGGGCGCGAAATGCTCTCGGGACCATGGAGACATAACGAGTGTCTTCAGAACATAAATGTAACGGGGGAACACTCCGTTGTGAAGTCATAACTGTTGAAGTTGCCTGCGCATCCTAACGGTAGGAGGCCGAGAAGCAACGACAAGACGGTCGATTAAAGAGCGGCAGTACGGATCTGCTCGCTGTTGTTGTTGTGGCTGTAGGAAGAAGGAAAAGAAAATGCACGGGCCTGCTACTGGCTCGGTAGCTGAGCCACCTCCACTGCCTCGTGCGGACCGAAGAGAAAAAAAGAGAACAAAAAATGAAGAGGTAGAGAAAGACGCGCGTCACAACAGCCGTCGTCCACCACTGAAACGGTAGCGGGTTCAATGACGGCATACAGTAGATAAAAATATGGTGGCAGGCTAGCCCCCGCCGCACGCGGTAGTTGCCTACTAGTCCCAGCCCAGTAGAGTCAGGAACAACCACCCCTCTTCTTCTTTAAGTTGGCCTGTGAAGCCCACAAACCCCATAAATAATGACAAAGAAAAATGGTATAAAGGCATCACATTCTTTAATACCATCGCAATGAAAACATGTTGCAGAATTAAGAGCCATTGTGTTTTTTCTTCTACGGCAAATGTTAGAAACCTCTCATCAAAACATGTCCCCATAAACTGCTCCTGTTTGACGTTATGACCTCTTTCGGTAGACTCGCAACATATGGATCCTAAGCGCATTCTAACTTCTAAATAAAATGCGCTAACTCCTGAACGTAACATCACTATTGATTTATTAATCCCTTTCCTTATTATTCTTCTTGCTTTGGCTTATAATTGTCCATTTCCCATCCCGATCAATTTCTTCTATTTGCCAGTTTATCTCCATTTCCTGGTGTCATATACGCATGCTAGGCTGGATCCTCTTCTCACCCTCTTCTTCGTCTGTTGGCCACCCAGAATCTGCAAGGCAGATCAGTAACCAATCAATGTGACTCTTCCCCGAATCTGGCGCCATTATTATTTCAGTTGAGCGACCGCCCAGTCATACGAGATGCACGAATCGATGCCAGATCATTCTGCATGGAATCACCGGCTTCTTATTTATGCTGTCTATTAAAGAGTATATGCGTTTTATTTATTTCTTTCGGGCCACTTAGTTATCCTCTTAAAATATCTTTCCACGGGGCGTTAACTTTACCTTACAAAATTAAATAATTAAAACACAACAAAACGTACATGAAATAATTTTAGCGCTCAGATCACGCCACCAGGTGGATACAAAGAGACCCTAATCATTACTGTCAAACTCGTAATAACTAATGAAATCAATAAATGTTTATTGACCGCAGCTAGCATTCAAGGGTAACGCCATCTTTTGGAACTGTTGCAACATGTGCATTTTCTGGTATACTATGAAACGCATCTGCACCAGGACCCACGCAAATGTTCTTACAATAAAATTACCGTAGACGCGAAGCCGGTGCTTGAGCGATGCAGCTTTTCGTAGCGCGTTTGGACGGTGAGAAGTGCAGAGGGAAAGATGTAGCTGAAAATGACTTTTGCTTCATTTTTCTCTAACAAAATAAATAGAAATGCCCTGCGCAATAGCCGCGTCGCACAGTAGGGAAGTTTCGCGTGTACTGCTCCACATTTATTAGTAAATTACGCGAAGAATGATCTCGAGAATCAATTTTTAAATATTCACGTTTTCCTAGAAATTAATCAGTCACAGGAGCCTAGAAACGTCACCACTTCTGACTTTCGGATATAAATATATGCACGCTGCATGGCACAGCGACTAAAAGCTTCTTTCATTTATTTGCGTTAATGAAGGTTTGTTAAAAACGCAATTATTGGTTCTCGCTGTGCCCGCTTAATAGAGTCACCGGCATGCATAAACAGGTGCTAAATACTTGTTGCTTTTTATATGCATATTAAAAAAAAATTACACCCGTGAAATGAATTATTTACCGCCACATGGTCTGGAATATATGGTATTGAAAACTCATTACAAAGGTGAGTCCACGTACTTACATCACTTGGGCGGCCGTCTACGAAGCGAACGAGAGGAAATATATAGGGAACTAGTCGGTGTCAAGCATACCGCTAACACTCAGGCGAAGGCGCATAATTATACTACCAGCGAAAGAAATCCACAGCATTGCGCCACAAAAAGGCGAGCTTCGCTAACAGTTCACTTGATACGGTGTAGAAATCCGGCGGTTCAAGAAAATATACTTTTGTTTTCTCTTGCTTAGAGGAATGAAGACATTACATTGTATTCATAAACTTGAAACAGGCTTGCAAAACGCCAGGTCGCTTCTGCATTGGCCAGTTACACAGCCGAAACTGCAAGGGAATTCTGACAGTAGGGAATCGAGGTACGATGGCAAATTTGATCTTTGCCTTACGAAGCCCCTCATAACCGGTTTGCATATGGCTATGTGAGGGTTAAATTTATGGAGTGCTAAAAAAAAAAAAGGAAAATACGTTAACTCAACTCTCGATTGATTTCTGATGGCAAAAAGATATTAAGCAAAACAGAAAATTGTGTACAGTAGTTGATACGCAGATGTTGCTCTGAAATGGAAAGCATGACATATGCATCACAGTTAAGAACCTACACAGCGGCCAATGTAGTCACTGCAAAGTTGAAGGGAACCAATCCGCGTAAAAAAAGGTGTCGAGGAAATAAATACCAGCAGTTTCAAGTTTGAGATTTCAAGGTGCATATATAGCTACCAGGTATCATCAGATGTGTAAAATATTCCTCGAGTACGAGGTGAGCGAAATGTAGACATTTTAGACACATGACCTACTGCTGCAATATACCGTTGGAGTTATTATTTGAAATCACGGGCTGACACCCGTTAATAACTGGGGTCAACCTAAATTGCACTCGTATGCAAACAGATGAAACGATTAAATGAAGGTAAAAAAACTTCAATTAATCTCATCAATTTCGATACGGTGCATTATTGACTGCCAACACTATGCTTTAGGAACAAATACGCGCTATCACAGCTTTTATCGAGGAGTCTGACGCACTGCAAGGGTTCCAGCCTTTCGTAGAGCTCGCACTTGACTTAATTTTCTTTGTTTTCGCCTTACTTCATGCTGCTTTCAAAGCCGCTTCTCATTTTGCACATGAATGCCCTACTGCCCGATTGTGTTACTGATGGCTGGGTTCATGTAAAAAAAGAACTACTTTGGGAACGATTTGTGGTTACAAAAAAAACAACCTTCGCCGACGATTATGTTACTTTCTAATACAGAATTTAAGCGCAGCTCACCAGCTCTTTCACCTTTTCGATAGATTGAGACAACGATTTCAAGCATGACAAGTATGTACAATACAGAAAACGTTTGTTAATGTTTCACACTATGTTTCGTCGCCTGCTGGCCTGGGATGAACAGCGCAACGACAAAAGATCAGCCCTATATGCATCTCTTCCCCCTTGGGAGATTCCAGTGGTCACACGCCTCCATCGCCGACCTATAAACCGCGATTTTGTCATTCCCCGGGAGCTCCTCGCTGCCCATCACCGACAAGAGCGAATCCCTGATACGACTGACATATACACCGATGCTTCAACCACTAGGGATTTTGAATCTATGGGCTGGGTATGCGATCACAACCCTTCATTTCAGGCGCTTATGCGTGCCACCTACCCCAATGTACCTCTCTTCATGCTGAACTCCTCGCAATTTGGGGAGCCTTGTGAGGAGTGCCTTGCACCGGAACCGATTCAATACGTATTCTTACCGATTCCTGTGAAGCTTAGAAGGAAATCGCTACTCCGGGTTCGCCAGATGCAACTGCTCCAGCCATACAGCGCTCCTTAAACGCTACCAACTAGCGACCAGAACTGCCGTTATTCAGTACACCCCAGGTCACTCGGACGAATCAGAGGCAATGCGGCGGCACTCGCCGCGGCTGCCTTGCAGGTGGGATATCCACATTTACTTCCCCACCCCACCTTGCTTCACCCTTACTCGACCTTGGGCAGGCTACAAACCCTTTCTCTTGACCTTATGACCTACCTATACACGGACAAGACTTCGTGGCCTCAGTCAGCATCGCAAACAGGCGGCCACACCAGACACACGTTTTACGCGAAAAACCCACATCACACGAATTAAAGAAGTCTTGAATAACCTCATCGCCCATGCGGCTTACTAGCCACCTACTATGGCCCGCTGGCTTCAGTATAGAGGGTAAGTGATTACGTGCCCCACTGTATGACTAACGCGCGGCTACATATCTCATCCGGTCTGGGATTGCCCTGCTTCTTCTACTGGACGCTCCGAGATTCAACCCTACCGCCTAAACTACCGTTCCCTTCTAGGAACTGATGCTAACACAAATGATATTTGCCAAGTATGGCTCCCTTAGTGGCCTGGTCAAAGCAATTTGAGTGATGACATGTGCAAACAATGAAGATTCTGCTTAATCTCCTTTACCCCCATCCATGGTCATGAACTTTCCTATTCAGTAAAGGGCGTTCAGTCAACCAACCTTCAGGGTGGTAAACATATTTTAATGAAATTGTTTAGGAGGTTGTAGCGGCGGTTGGAGTCCTCAGTCCGCAACCCCATTGGCGTAGGTTGCTGTCTGCGCTCTTTAGATGAGTTCTTTTTGACCTCTTGCATCCGAGCTGGTGAGAGCTGCCTCCCACCCTCCTGCGTTGGCTGGTTATTAATAATGACAGTCTGATTTCGCTGGCATACCCACACCATATGGTACAGGTCCGCCTTCTTTCACTCCACTAACAGTTCTTGACTGTCGTGAAAGAAGCTCTGTGATCATCCGAAGCCTTCTACTACGGCACCTCTTTCTCTCTTTTTCACTGCCATATTTCTCCATTTTTTACAGCTCGGTTAGGGTGTCCGCGAAGAACTGTGACAGATACTGCGCTTTTCTTTGCTGTCAACCGATTTTAAACGCCGCTGATACCTGCTGTACTGCGTCTATTAAACCGAAAGCCTTTAATGGTTCATGCTGTTGTGGACAAAACGTGTTCCGCTTTTGCGGCAGCTCTGATTTGCCGAGGTGGGATGACGTAAAAGAGATATCGACCAATCACAGAGCACCACCACAGTATGCACGAATGCGTGCCTTCTATGGAAATGTGGCAATCAATGATCAGTTATTATTATAGACTAAATGCTTGAATAATTATGTAAAATAGTTGACTAATTGCAGAATTCAATAAAATTAAGCAATTATTCATCTACTCACCTAATGACTAATTATTTTATTAATAACTGATTATTACCACTTGCGTAGCAAAGAGAGAGGGAGAGAGTAAACTTTAGTTGGCTAACGGAATTGTGTGGGTGATTTCCTCAGTCCAGAATACTATTAGCTTGGGCTGCTTCCCGGGCTCTGCAGCGCAAGCTGCGCTGCTCAGAGAGACCCGTGTGGGCCAGCTCTGCTTGCCACTCCGCTTGGCTGAGTGCTCGAGCTTTTAATTCCTCTAATTGGTCTTTGCAGTTCCATATCATGTGAAGGATGTCCGAGACTTCACCGCATGCAGTGCTTGAGTTATTTTTGAATTTTCCGGGCGGATTCTTTGGTACTTTCCTAGGTTTGGAAATGTCCTAGACTTTATGTTTCTCCAGCCTACGGCCTCCTGTCTGCTCAGATTTTTGTGCGGTTCTGCGTATCGTTTTCTTTCTAATTTAAAGTATTGTATTAGTCCCCCTACTTTAGAGAGGTTAAAGGCTCTGGGGCAGGTGGCGCAGGTGCCCGGAAAGTATACCCTCATGCTAGCCTGTCAGCTGCCTCGTTGCCATCAATTCCTTTGTGTGCCGGTATCCGCATGATTGTGTGCTTCAAGTTGCCCGTCTTTTTTCCCTGCTCCATAATTCGGTGTGGCTGTCTGCATACGCGTTCCAGGAGGCATTAAGACACGACAGACCTTTATGGAATCGCTGAGTAGATAGTGTTTTCTACCTTGGCTGCTGGCGTGATTATCTGCAATGACGATTGCAACTTTCTCTGCATTTTCTATGTAGTTATTGGTCTTGACGATGAGCTGGTCACCTCTCTTCCGGTGTGGTCAACTATGGTGGCTACTGCCGCTTGTCTTCCCAGATATGGACAGGCGTCGACATAGAGTAGGTCGCTATTGTTTTTGACGACGTTATTTTGTGTGTGGCGACATTTCGCCTGTCGTCTTTCACTGTTGTGTAGGAGGTCCATGTTTTTCGGGATTGGATGGACCTGGTATTCAGCTCTGCTTTCGGCAGTGAGTGTTTCTCCTGGGGGGTTAGTTTTCTCGTCTGTGGGTTATTCCATGATGTTCAGCAGGTGTCTACCAGTCCGACTTCGTTTTAGTCTGCGTTCTTAGCAGACCAGGACTGCTTCTTTGTGTTCTTCGTAGGTGGCCGAGATGCCCATTGCCATTAAAGCCTCATTCGATGCATGAATTGGTAATCTGAGTGCTAGAGTGCTAGTTTATAAGCTTTCTGAAACTGTGCATAATATTTCAGTGATTCCGTTCTGGTGGGGACTATCATCGCCGTTACTATTTTGATTGCGTCCTTCTCCTTTAACCATCCGTTCCTGTTTGCTATTCTTCGAATCATGCTGCAGACCTGTCTGGTTGCCAGAGCCAGTAGCTTGATTGTGTGCATTTTTCCCCGTGGCTCTGTAGTCACATACCTAGTATCCTCAAGGTTTTCACTTTCATGATTTCTTGGTTTTAAACCCGGATTTGATTAGGCTCTGCCTTGAAGTTTTTCTTGTGGATTCTAATGAACTCAGTTTTTTCAGGAGCGCATTGCATGCCGCTTCTTCTTGCAATTTCTTCAATGCCAACTAGGGCTCTTTGCAATTCTGCTATTTGCCAGCAGATTTGTACCGTTTAAACTGGCGCAGTGCCGCACATATATTGTTGTGCGAAGTGGCGCAGTACATCTGGCAAAAGTGGATAGCTCTTCTTCAGTGTTTCTGCCGACCACAGGATGAACACGTATGCAATTCACTTTGTTAAGCATTTTTTGCGACGTTTGTTGCGTCGGCCGTTCACCGTTACGATTTGAAACTGCTGGAGGCATACACCGAATTTTTTCCCCTGTTGCATTTTCTTGCAACGACATTTATATTTAAAGATGGGTTAGATAAGCATTTGTAAAGTGGGAAGAGATAACATTCAAGAGCGCTGCTGTTTTTGTTGACCTGACGCGACGTCGTCTTACAAGCGTGCGAGCATAAGTTTGGTTGTATAGGTCTGTGTGTGCGTGTCACCACCTGACTTAACTTTGAGTGTTCCAATCCTTTATAAAACATAATTAGCTCCCTTACATATCCGTGTCGTCAGACCCAATTTCTTATGTGGCTACTCACACAATGTGTCCTAAAATCGCAAGCGGAGTGGAGACACTGTAGTGATCAGCTCAGTGAGTCTACAATTAAGCACACCATGTGCTGCATAGTATAAAGATCAAAAGCGTGTATTGCTGAGTGATTTGTTTCGCATTTACGAGCGAGAGGAACCGGCGGAAAACAAGTTGCACAAAGCAGTCGGGATAGTTTTTGATAGACGCACAGGCAGTGTTTCTGGATGATAACCAGACCCAACCACCCAGCGTGCTTCACCAAAACGATGCTGAAAACTTGTGCTTATCGCAGTACTTCCGTTGCAGCTTTCTCGGTCACGTGTAGTACCTATCGCCATCACCTAGCCTGGCTTATCTTCCCTATACTTCACGTCGGCTGTGCTATCAGTTATCGCTGTCAGCGGGTAGCGCGAACGACCATGAACTCTCTCCAGAGCTTTCCTCTATGCTGTGTCCCCGACACTTTCTCCAAGCTCCCAGAAACTTCTATTTTGTTTTGTTCTTTTTGTTTTTTATGAAATGCCGTTCAAGGTTTAGCCCGTAATCACTTCTTCGCGGTACTAAAGGGATGGGGGCCGAGAAGGCCAAAGTAGCTTTCGGATGTTTACGGAAAAGGCAGCCTTTTAACGTAGTTCCCCTTTTTTTTTCCACTGATGTTTTTTTATTTTGAGCTGCGCACTTTTCTTCATTATTCATTCTTGCAGTAGCACTATTATCTTAGCACATTAAATGCAGAACGTAAAGAAAAACTGCCGCTTTTATCATGCATTCATAGAGTGGCTGTTTATCTAGTCTTGAAAACTTCGAAAACTTGATTATTCGGATCCACACGTGAGCCCTTCAGCTCCTTGTGCTGATGTAGATATGATGTATTTCCTAATATTAACTATGTTACACATGCAAAAGTTGTTGTAGCCTAGATGTGCTCCGCATTAACATGGCCCGGACTCTACGCAGTGTAAATCTAGTATAACTAAAATAATACAAGGGATCAATAAAATACCTCCTTGAAACCTTCTCACGGAAAACCCAATCATGTTGGAACAGGTGCCGGCGCTAGCATGTCGAGACCTATATCAGAACAATGAGACTCACCTGAAGAAGGAAAATACATCAATAAAACATGATAGTTTATTACATAGTGCACATTTTGTATCTGTATAAAAAGGTGTTCATCAATATACTTGATATTTTCGTATTGAAAACTGACAGCTGCTTAAAATTATCAACTTTACTTTAATAAAACAAATCTGGCGCTTTAACTCAGTGTAGCTCACATAATCATATTCATACTTTAAGGCACACCTCCATAAATACGTAAGGATTTCAGTGTCATCAGAACTTATTGTTACGGGGGTATTGTTATAAAGCAAAACACACTAGTTAAAGGAATAACATCAATCACGTTTTTCACAAAATTCTTATTTTTCTAATACCAATACTTTAGATAGCATGTGTAATGTCAGTTAGTTTTATATGGCCGTTTACATGAATGCAACTCAAACTTTCCGGCGTAGTGCACGGGGAAAATGCTGGAGGACTGCACATGTACCACTGTAATCCGCAAGATGCGGCTGGATGGAGAAGTGTAAGGCGACTTCAAATGTGAATGGAATCATGTGATGTATAGCCACTTGGATTACACTACTGGCGCCTCCATACTACTGACGCAGGATTCAGTAGCCCCAATAATCCTCGACTAAGGATAACAAAAGCAAGCTGAGCGTAAAGCGAGTGCAGCTGGCTTGTGAGGCCTACATTATGCACACTGCCTCGAGATTTGATAAGCTACGTGCGTACCAGCTAAACGAGATACATAACAGAATGCGATGTGTCACAGTTACATTGAGGTAAATATAGCCTGTAGATTAGAGAACACTTTTGAAAAGTTCATTAGGTAATATACTAAAGCCAATACTATGCAGTGGTGCGGACTTCTTTCGATGTTCCAAATGTTCCATGTTCATTGTTGAAATGTTTACCTTCCATGTCACATTTCTTTGGTAATAAATATTCTCCCGACAGAAATATTTTCTAACTGCTACATACAAAATTACGCTATGAAGGACAATTTCAGTCCAGTTAGAGGACGTTAATTATTTCAGACCAAAATTGGCATGCACTTCATTTTGGCCTGTTAGTAACACTGCGACTGCAGTATATTGCGCAATTTGTGTAGAATTTTGGTTTATCTTTGTGGTTGACAATAAGCTATCCTTATTATTTTTTTTTTTTTCAAATTTTGTTTCAGGTGAAGCCGGTCCCAGTGTTCTCAGTAAAGCCCCGGGTTTCGCCGTTGCGACAGATGCGCACGCCTGCGCACGCCTGTGTACACCCCTCGGACCAAAGCGCATACAAAGTCTTCATTCCTGGAGAGATAAGTATAGAAAAGCACTGGGCTGCATTTATTAAAAGGCATGATATAAGGTAAGTGACACAGCAAGAGGCTCTAGATTATCTTCAACCACATTTGCCAAAAGACATTTTTGAATTCGGTGAATCTCAAATTCGGCTGTGTTCTTTTCCAAAATAAAAAAAACACTGGTCAAAACAAATGAAACGATTCGCACTAAATTTATTCTTTCACTCCCGAAAGCCTATCGCTTCCCATTAGGAATGCTTCATTTGCCGCTTGTGAAGATACTGAAGCGCTGGCTCGCAGACACTGCAATGACACATGGTATCATTCCAGGTGCCATGGTTGCAATCAAATCAATAACAAAAAATTGGCCACTGCAAGAAAAAGCATGTTTTCTTTTATTCGATGAAATATCCTTGAAGAGAAACTTGATCCGTGATCAATCAAAAGATATTGTTATTGACTTCACAGATGATGGGAACACAAGAACGTCTCGTGTGGCAAACACAGCTCGCGTTAAGGTGGTGTCTGGCATATCGCGAAGTCGGATGCAGCCAGTAGTTTTGCAGCGTCTCACAATGCAACATCTGCTCTTGCAATGCGCAAGATGCTATTAGATTTATCTCGCAGCTTGAAACAAAAGGTCTTTGGTAAAAGCGGTAATTCGTGATCAAGGGTGGAAAAATATTAGTCTGTCAAGACTGCTCACCCATTCTATCTATGAGCCCTATTTTGTTGTCAACAACCGCAAAATACACTTCATGTTTGACATACCGCACCTAATTAAATGTACAAGAAATAATTTGAGAAAACATACGCTCATTATTGGTTCTGAGGTTGTTGACATGTTGTACATTGAAAACCTTTTAAAAAAAAACTCGCAACATGGATCAGGCCTTCATCACACCAACTGAGCATCTCAAAACCAGATTGGCAAAGAAACTCAAAGATCAGCACAACTACAGGATATCCTTCGCTGACATGAGAGTGAAGTACGCCACACAGGTGTTTAGGGAACCTGTGTCTGTGGCACTCCTCACTCTCATTGCCATTGAGGAGCTTCCTATTGGCGCAACAACTTTGGTTTCAGTAGTAGAGTGCCCAAACCACTGAGCCACCGTGGCGGGGCCTTACATGGGCGTACACTAACACTTCAGCTGCACTGATTCGCTTATGTATGCATGTATATATGTACTTATGTGCGGGCATATAATTCTGCTCTGATTTCACATGTAATGCACTCTTATTTTTGGTGCTGCTGTATTTTTTTTACAAAATGGAAGTTTGTCCAAAACATTTATTCGAAGCCCTGTGTGCCTTGACAGTGTGAAAATTGCTATCACCAGGGGTTTTCTTTCTACAGTATTGGTGAATGCCAACAGCTCACAATATTTATCAGGGATCCCAGTGTGGTTTGGCCTCTCTTTCCGCTTGATATGAACAGAAAACCTAGCACACAGCGTCAGATATGCAAGAATTAGATCATAATGATTGTTTGTATACTGAAACGGTCTCTAATGTGTTGCAGCATGAAAAGGGCAAACATGAAGTCATGACAAGAAAAATGAAGAGTGAAACATGCACGGAATCAGCTGATCGCAAAATCGAAAGTCTGCAGAGCACATCAGTTTTGTGATATGTATAGTCACGGCCGGTCTCAATGCGCGCGCGCCCTCCCCTTTTATTTAGACTGGCCTTGGTATAGTTTAGAAACACCTGGTCGTTGACAGTTGTACTGAGTTATACTACGCTGTTTATAAAACTTAGTAGCGTCTGGAATCCATGAGCAGCAAAAAAAGACTGCAAGTGCTTGGTTTTGTAACAATTCGATAGGGGTGTGCGCAGTTGTGGCTTGTCTGACATGTATGCTAGTGTAGAATGGAAATATTGCTTCATGCAAGTTCAAACTGTGATTAAGTGCCATCCATATTGACTGTGTGACCAGTTTATTTATTTTTATCGCCAAGGTTGTACTCTGTGGTGTCTCACGTCCCAAAGCATGACATGGGCTATGGTAGTATTAAGACTATCTGGCATTCTTTAATGTGCATCGATGATCCCCAGTACACAGACTGCATTCAGTTTACCACTCAGCAAACTTTCTGTCAGTGTGGTACATGCAATATATTGTCACGGTGTTGGTGACCGGTACTAGCTTGACAGAGCCGGTACAGATGGAAATCCACTTCAGAGTTTTAGGCACGTCTTGCAAGTGCGGAGGCGATTCACTTCAACGTCTTTACGCTCCGAGCGCCCCCTGGCATTCTTCCCTCCTTAAGCGTAAAGCACACACTCACACGTACACACAAGCGGACAATAGCAAAACGTTTTCATATGCAGTTTGTAAGCTATCGCGCAAAATACGGCTTTATTTGTAACACATGAACTGTCTCCGGACGAGGTAGCAGACGGCCTCTGTGCTCTGGTCCATCCAGGAGCACTTCGTAGTTAACGTTGCTGTGGCGCCGCAAGATTTTACATGGTCCGAAGTAATGGCAAATTAGATTTTCTGATAGGCTGCGGCGTCGAACAGGAGTCCACACCCACACCTGGTCCCCAGTATTGTAGGAAGCTTGTCTGTGGCGACGGTTGTACCGGCGTAATCCTTGTCCTGTTGTTGGACGATGTGGACGCATGCTAGTTGACGCGCTTGTTCAGCATCTTGGGCAAACTACTCAGCGTCAGAACAAAGCTCGCTATCTGTTTTGCAAGGGAGCATTGCATCCAGAATTGTCCGAACCTCCCTGCCGTAACGAAGCGAAGCGGCGTGAATCGGATCGTCTCTTCGACTGCCGTATTGTACGCGAATGTCACAGACGGTACAATCGCATCCCAAGTCTTGTGCTCGAAGTCCACATAAATCGCCAGCATGTCCGCGATGGTCTTATTAAGCCTTTCCGTCAGCCCGTTGTTCTGAGGATGGTAAGCAGTACCTTTTCGATGCGCCGTACCGCTGAGATGAAAAACTTCGGCCGTCATTTGCGAAGTAAAGGCAGTCCCTCTATCAGTAATAATACAGGTAGGAGCACCGTGCCGCCGTATGATCTGCTGTACAAAGGAATGGGCAACTTCAGATGCTGTACCACTAGGAATTGTTCTGGTTTCGGGATAACGAGTCAGATAGTCTATGGCTATGATTATCGAATGGTTGCCACCGGAGGACCAAGGGAAAGGACCGAGAAGGTCCGTGCCGACTTGATCAAACAGTACGCGTAGTGGTATTATGGACAGGAGGAGGCCTGCTGGCTTTGATTGGGGAGCTTTCCGACGGTGACATTTCCGACAGCTCTTGACATAGCGCTTAACAACAGTGACAAGATTGGGCAAGTAGAATGTCTGTCGTATTCTAGCAAGTGTGCGAGAATGGTCCATGTGGGCAGAAGTTAGTTCATCGTAGCACGCGGAAAGGATTTCGTCTCGCAGAGCTGTGGGTGCCACGAGGAGGTAGGTTCTCGATTCGGATCTAGAATTGTGCTTACAGAGCACAATTCAATAATAATCAATCATAGCTCATAACTGTGAATATGAATAATCAATCATAGCTCATAACTGTGGATCTGCACGCTGCTGATAAGACATATCTGAAGCATCAACAGCTCCGAGAAAACCGCAAGCATCATCCATGTCTGCAGAAGCGAGCTCGACAGGCGCACCCCAGTCGAAAAAAACTACAGACCTGTGTCAAAAATACGACAAAATATCCTGTAGTTCTGTCGTAACCATCAGATTTTTCTGTAGTTTTTCTGTTATATATTTCTGTTGTCTGTAGTTCTGTTGCACATTTCTGTTGTAACTACAGAAATTTCTGTTGTTACTACAAAATGTTCTGTTGTCACAATAGGCTTCCCGTCAAAAACCGCACAGAAATTCTGTTGTAACATCAGAAAATTTTCATTACTTTTTCCAACTGGGACGAGAGAGCGTGTCAGCATCTTCATGCTTATATCCGGACTTATTGATTATAATGATGTAGAACTCCTGTAGGCGAAGGCTCCATCACGCCATGCGGCAATATAGGTCACGCAGGTTGGCCAGCCAGGCCAAGGAATGGTGGTTAGTGACCAGTTTAAGTGGGCAACCGTAAAAATAGGGGTGATATTTGGCAGCAGCTTAAATAATGGCGAGGCATTCCTTTAAAGTAGTTGATTAGTTCATCTCGGTGCTGGGATAAAGTACGGCTGGCATGGCGATGTCTCGTTCAACACCTTCTTGACGTTGCACCAGAATCGCCCCGAGGTCAATGTTATTGGCGTCGGTGTGTATTTCTGTCTCACCCTACTCATTGAAATGGGCTAGAATATGCGTCGATTGGAGACGGAGACGCAACTCGGCAAAAGCAGCTGCTTGCTCGTGAGTCCAAATAAAAGGGGTGTCTCCCCTGGTGTGCCGAGTCAACGGTTCAGCGAGATCAGCGAAGTTACGAATAAAACGCCGGTAGTAACTGCACAAGCCGAGAAATCTGTGAACAGCTTTCATGTCACGTGGAATCGGAAATGCCGCAACAGCATCAGGCTTGTCAGTGTCGGGCTTCATGCCGACGGCACTGACGACATGGTCGAGGAATTTACGCTCTCGGTAGGAGAAGTGGCATTCTTGTGGCTTAATTGCGTCATGTTAGCGGATTGAACGGCTTCGAGTACTGACCGCAGGCGATTAAGATGTTGCGCAATTGATTCTACGAAGACCACCATGTCATCTAGGTAGTCTAGGCAACACTGTCATTTAAGGCCGGCGAGGACAGTGCCCATCATCGGCTGAAATGTGGCCGGCGCGGAACGCAGGCCGAAAGGTAGAACTTTAAATTCGTAAAGGCCATCGGGTGTAACAGAGGCCGTCTTCTCAAAATCTCGCTCGTCTAGCTGAATCTGCCAGCAGACATTTTAGATCGATGGACGAACAATATTTAGCAAGCCGAAGGCGGTCGAGACAGTTGTCAATCCGGGGCAAGGGGAAAACATCCTTCTTGTGGACGGTGTGGGCGGTGGCACGGGTTCTGTGGACAAACACGCGGAGAAATCAGAGATGTGTTCGTTGAAAGCTACGGAAGTGTCACGAAAAAGGTGCGGATGCTCGTGCGAAAAATTGGTAATGCGAACCTATGACTAACTACGGTAAAGATGGATCAAACTGCGGGCCACGCAGACTCCTTACATCAACAGCAATGGGACGTAAGTTTCGGCTATTGTATCGCCATCGTGAAGTGCATTGCATTTGACATTTACGAAGGTGCTGGTTCAGGGTGGCAGCGTGACACTTTCCGCATAAACTCGAAGCATATTGAGTGGCCGCTTTAGACTGCTAAGGGCCACTATTTTAGGTCAACCGTTAATAATTATCAGGATTATTACTGATGCACCTTTAACGGTGCGTACACTCCCAGACACCCTTAGATTGTGTGGGGGTAGCTGTTCCGGTCGCAAAGGAGATGCCCTCTACTTGCGTGGGAAGCTCAGCCGCCATTGATCTACCTTGTAGTGACAGAAGGGGGTGGCCGTTTGGTGCCCAGCTTTCGGCGATTCAAGCCAGAGTAGGAGTCGGAGTCAGAAGTAACAAACAAAAGAAACTTTATACACAACAACAGATGATACAGAGGAACACACAAACACTAAAATTGCACAGTCGAGATGTTCACAGAAAAACAAACTCTAAGCATGCAACTACAGAGGTATTCAATAACACAGAGGCTTTACAACACAGATCAAACACGAGAGACACATAAACAAACACCACATTGGTAACCGGGCACTGTTGCAGTCCGCCGCATTGAGAGTCGCGATGTGGCCGCCATGCAAGACGAGCGCCGCTCCCTCGCAGATCTGGGGGCTTGCCAGCAACGGGTGATCCCCAGAAGTTCAGCTGTAGCACTTGCGAACACGCCACAATCACTGACTGACTGACTGATTACACAAGCGACGCGGCCTTCATAAATAGTGCGAGCCGCGTCTGTCTGTTAATACGCGTTAAGGCTAGCGCGCACACACACTTAGCTTCGCTTGTTTAAACATTCCCTTTTCCTCCCGTCGAGCCGCGCGTCGTCATTGGACAGATGCAGTCGAACGTTCTGGAGGCGGCTGGCATCTTCCGGACTGATGAATCACCGTCATCACTGGGTAATGAGAAAGAGGGTGACACCGATGCGTACAAAGCTACGCGCTCTGTCGCGCGGAGGGGTAGGCGTTTCTAGAATGTCGTAGAACCGACGATGCGGCGTCGCGCTGTTTTCACGCCTCGCCAGCTTAATGAAAATGTGCGCCGATGGCGTAACACTTTCTCAGTAGGAAACGAGACCTTAAACTACCGGAGATTGAAAATTACTCAGTATTCGCGAAGAAAACTTACGCTTAGAATAAGGTCACGCCAACAGTTTCAAACAAGGGAGCTTACCACAATCGTTGCCTCGAATTTGAACTCTAGCCATGCGCATGCCTACTGGATTAATGAGATGACCACCTGCAGTGTGAATGTGTGTGCCAGCCCACGGAGTCAAAACTGTCTTGAGAATTGCTGCGAACTGGCTGCCAAAATAGGATTATCGGCGCCAGTATCCAACAAAGCTAGAATATGGCGCCCATCCAGTATTTCGGGTATGTCTAACGAAAGAAGCTCGAAAATGTCAGGCTTCTGAGTCTTTTTTGCGCTAAGAATGTCGTCTGAAGCTGAAAACCATCTAGCCCGTCTAAAAGTTCTTCTGAGTCTTTGAGTGCTCTGCTTCGGTGTACGCGGTCTGCTTCACCTGCAATTCGTCATCGTTGCATGTGCGCTGTGGCGGCGTCCGTTCCACCGGCAATTCGTCTTCGTTGCGGGTGCGTTCTTGCGTCATCTGTCCCACCGGCAATTCGTCGTCGTTGCAGTTGCATGGTTGCGTTGTTTGTTCCACCGGCAATTTGCCATCATTGCGGATGAGTTATTGCGTCGTCGGTTCCGCCAGCAGTTTGTCATGGTTGCAGGTGCGTATTGTGGGCGTCGAGGTGGCTTATGATCGGTAACCATGGACTTTTCCTATTTCGATGCGTAGTGTTTCTGTGTAGGCGTCAATGGGTGATCTCCCACGCAGCGATGTCTAGCGAGTCTACCCCCGAAGGTCGCTGCTTTCAGTTCTGTCGCTGAGGACTGGGCGATCGGCACTTAGCCGCCCATGTACTCGCAGCAGCTGGCGAAGGGTGAGCCCTGGGTGACAGTGATCTAGATTGCTGCAGACGAGACGGAACATCCTGGCGCTGGTCACTGACGAAATCTTCAACGGTCACGGAATATCATCGGAAAAACCTTCGACTCCCAGTCGAGAGTAGGGACAGCGCCGATAGATATGACCCGATTCGCCGCAGTGAAAGCATAACGGCCGTCTGTCGGGGGTACGCCACACGTATGCTTTCCGTGTAGACGGCCTGGACTCTGTGACATAATGGATAACGGGGGCCCGTGAAGCAACAATGTGTCTTCACCATACCTTAGTTTGCGAGGCTCCTGAGTAGAACTCTCTTAGGCCTGCGTGCCGGGAGGTTCAAAAAGGAGTCTCATTTTGGTGGAAATAAAACGTTTTGATGATGATGATACTGTTCGGCACAGCTGCGCTCGCTGGAATAATGGATGGCAACGAGGGCGGAGAGTATTGCAGAACCTCGGCGTATGTGGGGTGGTTACAAGCGATCCGGCCTTCGTTTTCAAGCGGTGAACCTCGCCCTGCTCTCCTTACGCCACGTAAGGAGAGAAAGCAGGGCGAGGTTCACCGCTTGAAAACGAAGGCCAGATCGCTTGCTGCATCTTGTCGCGGACAACGCTCGCAATGGAGGTAGGTGCCGGTTGAGGTGCGCCATGCAGTAGTCGGAGTTCGTCGCGCACAATCGAACGTACGAGTTCCCGTAGCGCCGATGTGTCCGTACCATGCGATGGGAACTCGGCAGAGATGGAAGAGGCGTGGACGATACGATCCTGTGCAGACGCTCGCTGCTGAAACACTTTATCGTGGCTGCTTCCACAAAGAATTCTGCGACAGTTTTCGGCAGGCTGCGCACCAGGCCAAAAAAAAATTGCTCTTTGACATTAGGTAGCGCAGCTCATATTGCGAAATCAATGCTACACTAGATTTCGAACCTTCAGCATAGCGCGGCCGGTAGCCACGTCTTACCCACGTGACGCTGTGACGTCACACGCCACGTGACACTAGGGTGAGAGCTGGGCTACCAACTCAAGCGGTGGACGTAGCACGGTCGCGGCCTCTGCGCAGTGCGTGACTTCACACCTTACGTGACACAAAGGCGAGAGATGGGCTCCCAACTCAAGTTGTCGGCGTGGCGCGGTCGGAGCCGAGGCTGCGTGTTTCGCGCTCCTCCCGTTAGAGGCGCAGCTGGTGCTCACATGATACGTGATGTCAGGCGCGTTCACATTGCCACCTGACGGTTCGAGGTAGCGCTTGAACGACGAAGAAGTTAGAGACTCTCGAGCGCTTCGGCTAGATAGGACTGTGGACTCTTGAGCTTGTGTCTTCGTGTTACCATTTCCCGGGAAACTCTGTCTTGACTGTGTGTATCTGCCCCTGTTGCCGATACCCATTAATCCCTGTCTTCGTGACAGTTTCGGTAGAGCCGCTGGGTAATTGTCCTCTCAATGTCGCACACCCCTCCGCGAACCAACGACACCGAGCTTTTGCCTGTGGACACGCCAGTTCATCGCATCAGCCGGAGGAACCTGGGCCTTCCTCCCGAACACGGGCCCTTGGAGTCCACTTAAACAACGACCCTCCGGCCAGCCACGCAAAGCACTACATCAGTCATGCAAGGTACTCCTGTTTACTTTCAAAACCACGAGTGCCGAAATCGTTCCATGGCACTGCGCATGAAGACGTTGAGGATTGGCTGACTCAGTACGAACGAGTCGCATCTTTTAATGAGTGGGACGACAACTTAAAGCTACGGAACGCCATTTTCTGCCTGGAAGACCATGCTTTGACATGGCATGAGAACCGAGAAGGCACAATAACATCATGGCCTCAGTTCCGCCGTCTTATCGTAGAGGCGTATGTCAGCCTGGATAGGCGCGAAAGAGCAGAACGTGCTCTACAATCTCGGAAACAGATGCCAAACGAGTCCGTCATGATGTATGTTGAGGACATGACGAAACTATTTCGACATGCGGATCCCAACATGTCTGAAGAGAGAAAGCTGCGCCACCTGATGCATGGGGTTAAAGAACAGCTTTTTGCTGGTCTTGTACGTAGCCCACCAACTACAGTTACCTCATTTTTAACAGAGGCGGTCACCATGGAAAAGATCCTACACCAGCACCGCTCGGCGGTCTACGACAGCCCAATCCTCGCTACGAGTGCTGCCGAGCCTCTTACAGCTGCTGTAAGCAATACTGGACAGCTCCGAGATCTTATTCGTGCAATTGTACGCGAGGAACTGCAGATGGTTTGTGGCGCGTTCCAACCCAGGGGTGATTCTCTCGCACATATGATCCGCGAAGAGATTCAGCAAGACACGCAGCCATCTCGGCATGTTGCTCAAGCTCAAAGGACCCCTGTTCCTGATTATTCTCGTCCGACTTACGCTGACATTCTCCGAAGCCCAGTTCCCGTCCAAGCTCCGTTGTCTGCGTTACCACCATCCCAGTGCATGCCCGTCCAGCAGCCAACGCAATACATTCCTGTACAGCAGCCAACGCGGTACGTGCGGCCACCGCGATCGAACATTCGACGAACGGACGTCTGGCAGGCCCCTCGGAGCCGCCACCTTTGCTACCACTGTGGGGAACCTGGTCACATTTTCCGGTGTTGCCCTTATCGGGAACTCGTTTGGAGGGTTTTTACACCAACGCACCTAGACGCACGTTCGGACAACTACCTCGTGACATTGGAGACAACCTCGCACAAGAGAACCTCCGGATGGCGCGCCGACAATCCAGGTCTCCATCCTCACGTCGGCAAACCCCTTCAACAGCTGGTGACTTCCCGCGAGCACCGCCTGGTCGCTCGCCAAGCCCCCACCGGGAAAACTGAGTAGAGCGACCTCCGGGGGCGGGGCCGCTAAATGTCAGCACAAAGAAGTCCCCCCAATGAGAACAGATATTGATTTTTGAGCAGAAACGACTGCATTTGGTTCACGAGACCGGCTATCGCTGGACATCCCTGTTTGCATCGAATGTCATAATGTCAGCGCTTTAGTGGATACCGGAGCAGACTTTTCGATTTTGAGTGGGAAACTGGCAGCGAACCTTGGGAAGGTTATGGCACCATGGTGTAGCACGCAAATACGCACGGCTGGGGGGCATGTAATTACTCCTATTGGACAGTGCACGGCTAGAATCCAGATTCGTACGTCAACGTTCGTTGTCAGCTGCGTCGTTCTCCGGGAATGTTCTCGTGATTTGATTCTCGGTGTGGATTTCCTGCGGGAATATGGCGCCATCATCGATCTCCGACAGCGAGCGGTCTTGTTCTGAACGGAGAAAGCGGCTGCCAGCCCCACCGATGGCCAACGTATGTGCGCCCTACGGGTTTCAGCCGAGTGTGTTTCAGTGCCTCCCCGCTCCAGCGTGTTTGTCAGTGTTGTGTGCGACGGGCTTCGTGACGGGCCGATAATAGCTGAAAGCAACCGTTCGCTTTTATTTTCTCATGGCATCTGTGCAGCTCGAAGCTTAATTATTCTCAGCAATGGTCACTCTGAGCTTCTCGTCAAGAACTTCACGAATGAATCTCGCCACCTCTATCGCTCTACTGCCATCGCTTTCGGCGAACTGTTAAAGGAAGTTTCTGAATGTTTTGCGTCTGACATTATTGATACTCCCGGTGTTCTAGACCACATCGATGTTAGCAGTGACCTTTCTTTCTGTCAACAACGCGCCCTGCGTGCCTTACTGCTGGAGTACGCCCCGTGCTTTGCCTCATCATCGAAAGTCCGGCAAACTTTTATCACCAAGCATCGCATCTTAACGACTGACGATGCCCGACCTATTCGACAGCAGCCGTACCATATTTCGGCCAAAGAACGTGAGGCAATTCGGACACAAGTCCAGGAAATGCTTAATGATGATGTTATTCAGCCGTCTAATAGTCCGTGGTCGTCGCCAGTCGTGTTGGTTAAGAAAAAAGATGGCACGCTGCGTTTTTGCGTTGATTACAGGAAACTGAATGAGATCACAAAAAAGATGTATATCCGTTGCCCCGTATCGACGATTCACTCAATCGACTTCGCAACGCCAAGTCCTTTTCCTCCATTGATTTAAAAAATGGTTATTGGCAGATAGAAGTGGATGAGCGCGATCGGGAAAAGACTGCCTTTGTGACACCCGATGGCTTATATGAATTTAAAGTATTGCCTTTCGGTCTGTGTTCAGCGCCAGCGACGTTCCACAGAATGATGGACACCGTACTTGCTGGTCTTAAATGGCAAACCTGTTTGGTTTATTTGGACGACGTCATCGTGTTTTCAGAAACGTTTGACCAACATCTTAAGCGGCTGCGAACGGTATTGGACGCTCTTCGCTCGGCCGATTTGACACTCAAAACGGAAAAATGTCACTTTGGATCATCATCATCATCAGCCTAATTATACCCACTGCAGGGCGAAGGCCTCTCCCATATTGCTCCACTTAACCCGGATAACTTTGGATATCAGCAGCTAAAATTTCTCGGTCATGTGGTTAGCGCTGAGGATGTCCGGCCTGATGCTGATAAAACAGCCCCGCTGTAGCCAATTTTCCCATCCCTACCACGAAGAAAGCAGTTCGACGTTTCTTCGGCCTGTGCGCGTACTATCGCCGTTTCATTGCCGATTTTGCCAAGATTGCAGAACCTTTGACGCGCCTGACACGTGATGACGTCCCGTGTGTCTGGTCTTCCGAGCAGCAGGAGGCATTCACCGAGCTGCGCAAACGGCTGCACAACCCTCCCGTTCTTGCACACTTCGATGAGGACGCTGCCACCGAAATTCACACCGACGCCAGCAATGTCGGTCTGGGTGCTGTTCTGGTCCAGCACCAGCAAGGCGAGGAAAAAGTGATCGCTTATGCCAGCCGCACGCTTTCTCGGGCCGAATCAAACTATTCAACTTCTGAAAAGGAGTTTCTCGCCGTCGTTTGGGCAACAATGAAATTCCGACCTTACCTCTACGGCAGTAAATTTAAAGTTGTGACTGACCATCATGCTTTGTGTTGGCTAGTTAGTCTTCGAGATCCATCAGGACGTCTTGCACGGTGGAGCCTTCGTATGCAGGAGTTTGATTACTCTATCGTTTATAAATCCGGGCGTAAACATGAAGATGCTGACACACTGTCTCGATCACCCGTGGAGTTGGCCCATGACAGTACGGATGAAGACGCCCATTTTCTTGGCATTATCAGTTCCTCTGATTTAAAGGCCCGGCAACGGGCTGATCCAGACCTCAAAACTGTGATCGATCATCTGGAGGGTTTCGATTCTACAGTACCTCGACTGTTTGCTAAGAACTTGTCATCCTTCTGCACGTGCGACGGAATCCTCTACAAGAAAAGCGCCGGCAACAGTGACCGAGCCTATCTTCTAGTCATGCCTGCAGATCTCCGCGATGAAATCCTTCATGCTTGCCATGATGAACCCACCGCTGGACACTTGGGCTTTGCACGCACTCTTACCAGAGTTCTCCAGGCCTACTACTGGCCCAAACTTACCGCCACAGTTCATCGATATGTTAGAGGTTGCCGCGAGTGCCAGCGACGCAAGACACCGCCATTGAAGCCAGCGGGTTTTCTGCAGCCTATTCCCCCACCGCTAGTACCATTCGACTAAATTGGTATGGACTTTCTTGGCCCTTTTCCTCTATCGTCAGCTGGCAATAAGTGGAATATTGTGGCTACAGATTATCTGACACGTCACGCGGAAACTATGGCGGTGCCACGTGCAACATCCTCCGAAGTGGCACAATTTTTCATGACTCAGATTGTCCTCCGCCATGGCGCCCCTTCATACGTCATCACTGATCGTGGCAAGGCATTTACAGCGCGTCTTCTTGAAGAAGTTTTCCAACTAAGCCAGACACATCACCGAAAGACTACTGTTTACCATCCTCAGTCTAATGGCCTTACTGAGCGACTAAACAAAACAGTAGCGGACATGCTCGCCATGTATGTCGATGTCCGGCATAAAACATGGGACGGGATATTGCCTTATGTCACATTTGCATATAACACGGCCGTCCAAGAAACAAGTCGATTCACTCCGTTTCGCCTAGTATACGGACGCGATGTACAGACCATGCTCGACGCTATGCTGCCATGTGCGGCTGACGACCAGCTGCTTAGCGCTGACGCAGAAGAATTCACCAACTACGCTGAGGAAGCTCGCCAACTCGCCCGTAATCACATTACAAAACAGCAAGCAGCAGATGCACGCCGATATAACGACCGCCATCGCTATGTCGTGTTCCAGCCTGGTGACAAAGTTTGGGTGTGGACACCTGTCCGGCGCCCAGGCCTGTCAGAAAAACTTCTCAATCGTTACTTCGGACCCTACAGAGTGTTGCGTCGCCTCTCACAAGTTACGTACCAGGTTATTCCAGACGGAACTGTACCGAGTTCTAGTCGTCAGTGCTCGTCTGACCTGGTGCATGTGCTTCGCATGAAGCCGTATTTTACCCGCTGAAGTCGTATTTGCCATCCGGAAGAGTTTTTTTTTTCTGTGAGCTTGCGTTTTTTTTTTTCGACCAGGGGGGGGGGGGGGGGGGGGGAATAATGCCATCTGACGATTCGAGGTAGCGCTTGAACAACGAAGAAGTTAGAGACTCGCGCGCTTCGGCTAGCTAGGACTGTGGACTCTTGAGCTTGTGTCTTCGTGTTACCATTTCCCGGGAACCTCTGTCTTGACTGTGTGTATCTGCCCCTGTTGCCGATACCCATAAATCCCTGTCTTCGTGACAATATGGCTTGGTTAAAGCGGGGCTTTAAATGTGGGCTGGCAGGAGCTGCCAACTTGGGTCTCGTTTCACATGCGACGATGATGTCAGAATCCTCCTGCTAGGACATTGGCATTCACGTTACACCTATAGGCCACTAATACACGTTCAAACTGCTTGGTTAAAGCGGGGCTTTATAAGTAAGCCGAGGAAGAAGAAAAAGAGAAGAAGAACACTCGGTCACCCGCAGTTAACGCTTTCGCTCAATATTTGGTTTAGCAGCGTTAAACTCTTGTAAGTGTTTGTTCTCGGACATCGCAGGGTCCGCATGCTTGAAGAGGCACGTCATGTCTTCGATATACGACGCGATGGTTTCACTAGGCATTTGGACACGAGATTGGAGAGCGCGGTGGACCCGTTTTGCGGCGATCTGAGCTACCGTTAAGTTGCCACAAGATGACGCTTGAACTCGCCTCGAGAACTTGACAGCGAGGAGTTGTTGATTCCGAGGAGTTGACAGTTGACAACCATGTGGTGCGGACGTGTGTTCCATCGCTCCTCTGACTGCACATGGCTACTGGAAACGGACGGACTGGCCACAGCGGGAGCTTCCGCAAGCGTCAAATAGATGAGTTCTTTCTTTTATTATTGTTATTTCGTTTTCAGTTACTTAGGTTAGGTGCAGCCTAAAGAATAAGTTTTAGCTCTTTGTCCTAGCGGCCCGGTTTCTCGAGCATGCAGCTAGGGTTTCTCGGCATTCATACTTTAACTATTTTGTTTAGATAAATATTCTTTTTTGTGGGCTGTTGGCATTTGCAGAATTTATATTAACGCGTGTTTGCTAGTCATTTTTGTGTCTTCATTTTGCAGTTTGTATATTCTGAGAATTTGTAGTAGAAATGTTCAGTTGAAACGTACTTAAGGTGTTCAATCAAAAGAAGGTGAAGTGTACTCAGTGTGACGCGCAGGTTAATCTCAAGGAAACGCGTTTTGACTGTGTAGATAAAGCGGAAGGCAGTCACGTTTTGTGTCGGTGTTGCGTGCTGAGTGCGCGCCTAGGTAGATTTGAACGAGAAAAGGTCAGTTTAGTGTCTCGTGTGAATGATTTAGAAAATGAAATAGGTTTGTTAAGAGCAGAAAATCAGAAATTGCTAGGACAGCTGCCTCAAATGAAAAAAAATGGCCGACTTTTTCCTCGGAACTAACGAGGACGGACGTTCCGGTGCGGGCCACTTGGCTTGGGACCAGCACTGGCATGGAAGGCGTAAGAAAAGTAGGTAAGGCGGATTTTGTCCTTAGAAACACCGAGGATGAACATTCCAGTGTGGGCCACATAGCTGGGACCAGCACTGGCATAGCAGGCATAAGCAAAGTAGGTCAGGTGCATCCGAACCGACAGAGTTATTTAGAAGCAGCTACTAAGATGTCGGGCAAAAAGAAAGAAGTAAGGAAAAATGAAAATCCCAGAGAGAAGGACACAGATAGCTGAAAGCAGGAGCCAACAGTTGGGAGAGGGAGAAAGAATGCCCAGGTGCTTACCGCCGGATATTCTAACATGAGCAGGTGCAAGCAAGATATCTTGGAACGTGTAAAGGGTGATCAGCGGGCGTTAGTTGGAGCCTTCCCAGGGATGACAATGAGGGCAATGCTTAATGAGGATGAAAATAGGCTGTTGAAAAATTCTGCAGAGCGCAGTATTGTGACAGTAGCCGCGGGGCTAAACGATGTCCTGAATGGTGACGCTGCAGCAGTGGTACAAAGTTTAGCTAAAGGCGTTGACGATATCAGGAGTGTTCCGCGAGCGTATCAAAATGGCGTCTGACTCCCGCTAGGGGGCCAAGAAAAGCGAACGCACCTCAGAACGGCTCCGCAAAACCCTGCCTGCTACGGAATTGAAAGACCAAGTACGCAAGTAAATTAGCACTACTGCGAGCAGACGGTGAGTGGGTTACCCCCACCAATTTTGGTTCCCCTATCTGCAGTCAGAATATCAAGAACAGCCCGAAAAATACTCAAGAGGCACTGCCGCCGCGCTAAGCCTAGCGCTCGGCATAGCAATCGTATCGTCGTGCACAATGCAAGTGCAGGTTGAGGGTGAGACCCTCAAAAGCACAGAATTCAATCATTCAGAGTTGTCTAATGTGCTTAATACCTACCGGATAAGGAAACATCAGGAAGCCAAGCATACAACGCAGTACCCGCGTTGCAGTCGGCGTCCGCGTGGAGACCGACGTACAAGCTTAACGGAACGCAGCCGCCCGCCACAAGAAATGTTGAACGCCGCAACAGACAAACAGCACCACTTCCTCATGAAGCATACAAGTTGAATTTTCGCTCACAAGGAAGGTTGTATCTCCCGCAAGTGCAGCCAGAGCAACTGATCCGAAGCATTTGCGCAGCAGCCAACACACCACTGGGAGATCCCGCCCAGCTGCGCATCTATCCAAGCAATAACACCTGCACGATGGCAACAATAAGCAACGAGACGGCAGTTACGGCATCACGCACGCTAGCAAGGAATACGCAGTCACCGCATACGTAGCGCCAGCATCGGACGCTGTTCGAGGCGTCATTACGAACGCCTTTTGTAATGAAACAGACCAAAAATTGTTCAAGACCTTCAAAGACGAAATCCAGACGCGGAGTGGCTGCTCGCCACATGGGACGCACTGAATCTACCCTAGTGACTTTCGTACAAGGCCCAGTTCCCCTGAAACTTATTTGCTTCGGAGGTGTACACCTGTGTACAGCATACCGTTCAAGACGAGAGGGCTGCACCAACTGCTGCCAACCGGGTCATCGTTACGATGTTAGCCCGCCTCCGAAACAATCGAAACGCGCAAGCTGTGGCGTCGACCACGGAGCGGACCACGAGGGACTGTGTATACCCCAGTGTATTTCTGTGCGGTGGTGAACAGTTAACTGGAACAGGATGGTGCAAGGCGAAACAACGAGTTACACGACCCCAGCATAGAGATTCCGGTGGACAGCCTCGATGCCGCGGAAGCGCCTTCATAGAACCATCTTAACGACAGACGCGTAAAGACAACGTGATTGACGACATGCGGACGGAACTCCCGTGGGCAGAGAGGGCCGCCCGCACTCCAGGCCGTTAGGCGGAGGAGATGGCCCGGCTCAGGGAGGAGGTAAGACGCCTACAGCAACACCTGTCCCAAGCATCATTGACCTTAACTCCAACATTTCACCTAGATACCAACTCAAATGTTCCTCCTCCCACTATCCCTCCAACTACCCAAACTCCATCCCCTCCTACTACTCCGCTGGCAATATAGAAACGCATAGAGACAAACAGCGACACCGACCCCCTAGCTGAATTGGAAAAACGAATAGATTCGAAATTTCAGGCAAAATTCGAACTCTTCTAGCAAAGAATGGCACAACAGATCCAAACCCTAACAGCCCTGCTATAGAGGCGTGGCTAAGCACATTCTGTGACCAACTAACTATTAAAGTAGAAACGATGGTAGAGGCGGCAATTACCCGTATAATGCACACGGTTGCCGCCAAATTGGCTACAGTCCCCCCCAACCATCCCCCACTTCTCTCTTTCCAAGCCATCCCCCTATCCAACCCCAATAATCTCCTCCGTAGCACCCCAAGTGCAGCATGATGGCAGCTCATCCTTCCGTTCATAACGGCAACAACCCACTAATAATCTGGCACTGGAACTAGCAACTCGTCACCCCCAGACCTTATACTACTACAAGAAATTCGTAAAGCCCTCAGCATACCAGGTTACACGGCATACCATGCACCGAGCGTGGACAAGCCCCTGGTTACAACATACATCAGGCGCACACTCTGACACACAATACACGACTACACACACGAGGTAGCACACATTACCGTAGAAATCATACCGAATGATGTTACTAAAGAATCATTAATAGTCTCTAATATATAGAACCCCCCTAGAAGCCCGGCATCCCGTTGCGCGAATCTAATTAGGACAATAGCACAAGAGGCCAAGAAAATTCCTTTAAATATAGTGGGGGGCATAAACTGCGCACACGCTGATTGGGGATACAGCCGTATAAACAGCAGAGGAGAGGTTCTGTCCAATCAGCTATAGCAATCCCAGCTATCCGTATATAATGATTTCGACATGCCTACCAGGCAGGGTACGGTTTAAATATGGATACTAGTCCAGATCTCACGCTCGGCAGAAACATCCCGCACCTGAGAAGGGAACGAACCCGACACAGATTAGGCAGTGATCATTATATCATCGCCGTAACCCTTTAGGGTCCACACTGCTCGCCAAAGTCATATAAGCATTGTTTGGTGAACTGGAAAAAATTCAGACGTCAAAACACCCCTGCTGAACCCCACGTAGAATTAAAACCCCACATAGAGAATAGAACAACTCCTACAGGACCAGGAGAATAATACGCAGATCTTTGACACAAACAAAAAGATGCCAACGTTAGATGCCAGAATGGCCCATTTACTTGAAGCCTACCGCCGTTTAACTAAGCGGTATACACACAGAAACACAACCGCAAACTTAAGCAGAAGATCAATGATCTGGCCACTCAAATTGAAGACCACGGAGCGCAACTGTTCCAGCAGAATAGGACACGAATATGGGAAGGGTTAAAAGGAAATCTTACCAGCGTGCATGGCACCTACTTCGACACCTTCTGGACCCAACCCAGAGCAAAACATACACACGAAACATAATAGCAAGGCTAAAACATCCACACATGACACAGATGCTCTTCTAGCAACTCTAAACCACATGGACACCACCCCGGGAAACCCTCAATCCCTTCCCTCCTATGCAAGAGGACCAAATGATGTATTAGGTGCTGCAAAACGACATCAGAAATACCGGCAGCACTTCACAAGCTCAAGAACACAACGCCAGGCGAAGACCAGGTTTCAAATGCGGCGCTAAGAAATCTAGATGATAAATCATTGACGCAACTAACGGACCTCTATAACAAACACTGGGAAGAAGGGACACTCCCAGCAGAATGGACACACGGGAAAATAATTTTAATACCAAAACCCAACAAGCCAATTTCCCCGGTGAATATGCGCCCAATATCGCGCACCTGCAACTTACGAAAACTCTTAACAGGTTATACTATAGCTCGGCTAACTGCGTACATGGATGACACAGACCAATACCCGCACTCCATGGTTGGTTTCAGGCGCCGTTTACCTACGCAGGACGCTATGCTTCAGCTAACAACAGCGACGTCTGACCCACATATACCAACTTACTAAGGCGATCCTAGCTGTAGATCTCAAAAACGCTTTTGATAATGGACAACACACAGCAATCCTACAGGCACTCACGAACTATCAATGTGGCCCTAGGGTCTACGACTACCTAAGAGCCTTCCTCCAGTACAGGACAGCCTCGCTGCACATCGACCATCACCCAACTCACCGTACACACTTGCCAACGTGGGCACGCCGCAAGGCTCCGTTCTTTCCCCTTTCTGTTCAACATCACCCTTATCCCCTTAACCACAGTACAGAAAATCCCTCACCTCGGTCACACTCTATACGCCTATGACATCACGCTCTGGACCACATACGGACCAGACGGTCAAATCGAAGACACGTTAGAAACGGCTTCAAATACGATAATTAGGCTCACCGCTATAATCGGACTTGTGTGCTCGCCAGAAAAATCGGAATTACTAGTTATACCCCCTGAAGGACGGACCTACCAAAGCGCCATTGAAGTCCGAATTCAGGGAAGAAAGGTACCACAGGTCCGTACCATGCGCATTCTAGGATTATACCTGCAATATGATGAAAAAACATAGCAACAATTAGGCTGCTCGAAAAGGCCGTTTCGAACACTGCGCAACTCATAAAAAGGGTGACAGGACGCGCACATGGGCTGCGAGAGGCGGACACGCTGCGCGTAGTGCACGCCTATACCCCCAGCCGAATTCTTTATGCTACACCTGTTGAATATTCCGGGTGCCGCCTCCGCGGTCGTCACGGCATGACATATGGCCATCCCACTGACTTCGGAGGAGGGACGCATACGGACTGGAATCGCCCATTCTTCACCGCGGGGTACGGCTGTGTGCGCGTGTGTTGTGTGGTGTGGTCGGTGAGTGGCGCGCGAGAGGGACGCTCGTGCGCGTGCTCCCTTTAAGTGTTAGAGACACTCAGCGTTTACGGAGCAGTGCGGTGCATAGTTCATGGAGACGCTATCCCACCAGTGTTGCAGTGAGTGCAGTTTGGAGAATTAAAATTCATGTTGGTTGTTGTTTCAAAAGTTCTCCCCAACGTCTTTGAATATCGAACATATATTTCATGGTGCCGAAACCCGGGAGTAAGCGAAAAACAACGGCAACTTGAAACCAGCGTTCCAACCGCAACGGACGACAGCGATGGAGCGTCTCCAAACAAAGAGAGAAGTTACGCGCTCCGAACTGAACCGACTCAACGAGGAGCTTGAGCGACTAACGACGGCGGATGACTTCGGCCCCCAGCAACGAGATCTCCTTGCGGAAATATCAGATGAGTTAGACATTGTTTCAAGAGATTTGAAACAGTTAGATGCCTTGATTGAACCGCATGTGTGTAACGAAGGCCTCGCGGAAGAATACAAAGGTGTTTGTCAGTGCCAAGCTCTCATGACACGAATGCGGACAAAGCTTCGGCGTTTCAGTGAAACAAATTATAACGGTACAACAAGCACATTAAATTCAGAAAAAACCGCGTCCAGATTACCTGCTGCTCATTCGGGACAACTGAGGTTGCCTAAGCTGGAGCTTCAGAAAATCAGCGGCAACAAGCTCGACTGGCAACCATTCTGGCAACAATTCCGGCAAGCAGTCCACGAGAATACCGGCTTGACCAGCATACAAAAGTTCTTGTGCCTGCGGACAGCGTTGACAGGAAAAGCGGCGGCTGCTTTGACCGGCGGCCAAGCGACGGAGACGAATTACGCTTATGCTGTAAAGACACTCCAAGAGCGTTTCGGGCGTCAGGACGTGCTCGTGCAAGAATATCTTACGCAGCTGTTAAGCCTTCCCAAGGTGAGAGCTCTCAGTGACGTGAACGCGCTGCGACGCCTCCACGATCATGTTCGGCGAAACATCGCAGGACTTGAAACTTTAGGTGTCAAATCGGACGGCTATGGTGCGATGCTGAGCGCGGCTTTGCTTCGAGTATTGCCGGCCGAATGGGCTGTTGAGTACCATAAGGCCCACAGTGCAGACAAGGACGTGCTCGACAGTTCGAGCCTCCAATTCATTCTGCAATCAGTTCGCCTGGAAGTGGAGAGCAGGGAAAAGGTGCACGGAGAAAGCACGAACGCTCCTTAGCCAACGCGACCGGACCGCGCCAGTGAACGGCGTCCCAACAGCGGCTACGGCAAGGGCTCAGCGGCCAGCCTCCAGGTGGGTGCCAAATCGAGCAAGCAAAGATGCCCTTTGTGCGCTTCAGAGAGGCATGAGGTGGCAGATTGCAATGCTCCGATATCAATCGATGAAAAGAAAAGAAAACTGCGATACGAAGGGAGGTGCTACCGATGCGCGAAGAAGGGGCACATGACGAAAGGGTGTAAGAATTGGACACTACTTTGCGCGAAGTGTGGCCGACGACACATCATCTCGCTTTGTGATCCACCGGAACCGAACGCCGAGGGCGAGACCGCTACTGGGTTGCACTCAGCAGCGTCTCTTAGCAACAGCAATAAAAACGCCGTGCTGCTGCAGACGGCGCAGGTGTGGGTCGACGGACCGAAAAGAAAACGCCTCCCTCGCTGCCTGTTTGACGGAGGAAGTCAACGATCGCTTATAACAGAGAAGGTCTCGCGATTACTGGATCTTGAGGTGACCGGTGAAGAGGAAGTGACCATTTACACTTTCGGCGGCTCGACCAACGTTATGAAGAAAACACGACGCCGAGTGAAGCTCCGGCTACGAAGTCAGTACGACCGCAAGGAGCAGAGCATCGAAGCCCTCGAAATTGAAGAAATCTGCTCCGACCAACTGCTGCTTCCAGAAAACGCTGTTGAGATAAGTCAGGTGGCTGATCTGAAATTAGCGGATGTCACCATCTCACCAACTCGCCTATCACATAAGGCACTGAAATTCTAATAGGCTCTGTTTATTATTGGACTTTTGTGCACGCAAAAGTAAGAAAAGTGCAAGGGCCCTTGGTTGCGCTCAAGACTCACTTCGGCTGGACCTTGCAAGGCCCGATACCACTGTCTGCTTCAGGTGTGTTGTGTTCCACCATCGCCGTTCTGCGCACCAGCGTCTGTGACAAGAACGCCAACCTTTCAGATGAACATCGAGCGTTCTGGGAGCTGGAGAGCCTCGGTATCTCCTCCAGCAGCTGCCTACTTGGAAGCAAGGAGCAGCAGGTGAGAGAAGACTTCACTCGTTCTCTGACTTTGACCGATGGGCGATACGGGGCGAGCCTCCCGTGGAAGGCACTTTACCAAGGCTAGCCAGAAGCGAAGTTGTAGCAAGAGAACGCCTGGCCAGGTTGATGCGGCGTCTGAGACCCAAGAGCAGGCCAATGGTCTATGATGCAGCCATCCGTGACTACCTAGGTAAAGGCTTTGCTGAAAAGGTTCCAGCCGAAGAAATCGATAGCACCTCGTCTCGAGTGTATTATATGCCTAATCTTGCTGTTTTTTGTTCAGAGAGCTCTACCACCGAAGTTCGCATAGTTTTCGATGCATCTTCGAAAGCACAAGGTTGCTTGTCACTTAACGATGCCCTCAACACCGGCCCGAACCTAAACCCCGACCTGCTACGGCTTATTCTGAATTTTCGATGCCACAAAATTGCATTGACCGCCGTCATCGAGAAGGCCTTTCTTCAGATTGGCATCAAAAGTGAGGACCGCGACGCACTGAGATTCCTCTGGTATTCATCTGCGTCATGTGAGGGCTCATCAGAGGGTGATATAGAGGTCTGGCGCATGACAAGAGTGCCTTTTGGCGCCACAAGTAGTCCCTTTATGTTGGCTACCACAATACAACATCTGGCTAACGTCTCTGAGGACCTCTCTCACTCCGCACTAATCTTAAGCAGCTGCCTGTACGTCGGCGATTTGATAGCCGGAATCAGCGAGACGGAAGAGGCGACGAAATTTAATGAGGAGGCACAGCAAATACTGAGCTCAGCAGAAATAAAAATGCGAAACTGGAGTTCCAACGACGAACTCCTACAACAACGGTTCGATGCGGACGGCGTTAAAAATGCCTGCGCTGATACTACGACGACGACTTCAGCCATGGCAAGAGTGATGGGGCTCGAGTGGGACAGAGAAAACGACGAGCTGAAGTATTCCCTGAAAACGGCGCTGGAGCTTACTGTCAACAGGAACACTAAACGCTTCGTGCCCCAGGCCTCAGCGACAATCATCGATCCCCTCGGTCTGTTGAGCCCAATAACAATCACAGCACAAGCACGTCTTCCGGTGATAGAAATTAAGCGCTTCAGCAATCTGAATCGCCTACAGCGAGTCACAGCTTGGATGCGACGCATTGTTCGCAACTGTGATCGGAAAAAGGATCGACTTGAGTGCCTGCTCTGTGCATTCGAAATCCAACAGGCGCAGAAATGGTCGCATCACTTAGGAGTTTTCTGGGCCAGATAGAAGAACGACTTCCTGTATGATCCGTTTACCAGGTGGTACTTTTTGTACCCGTTGGAAACCAGAAAATAATGAGCTAGCGCTCATTCGGCGGGGAGGATGTTGAATATTCCGGGTGCCGCCTCCGCGGTCTTCACGGCACGACATATGGGCCATCCCACTGAATTCGGGGGAGGGACGTATACAGACTGGAATCGCCCATTCTTCACAGCGGGGTACGGCTGTGTGCGCGTGTGTTGTGTGGTGTGGTCGGTGGGTGGCGCGCGAGAGGGACGCTCGTGCGCGTGCTCCCTTCAAGTGTAAGAGACACTCAGCATTTACGGAGCAGTGCGGTGCATAGTTCATGGAGACGTTCTCCCAACAGTCTTGTAGTGAGTGCAGTTTGGAGAATTAAAATTCATGTTGGTTGTTGTTTTAAAAGTTCTCCCCAACGTCTTTGAATATCGAACAACACCATACCTCAAACTATCATGCAATGAGCTCCAGCAAATAGACTCCTTAATTCGGCAAGCAACAAAGGCAGCACTTAAATTACCGAAAAGCACTAGCAACGAGAGACTACTCGAACTCGGAGTCCATAACACAATACATGAGCTTCGTGAGGCCCACTTACAAGCACAATACCTCAGATTGGCCGCTGCAACTACCGGACGACACATACTCAGTGAGCTAGGCATCACTAATCCCGCAAACAATGCATCCCTAAAAACACTCCCTACCCACATTTACACCTCAATCTATGCCAAGCCATTACCACGGAACATGAACCCCCCCCCACCATGTCCAAGGTCTCAGGAAGGCGCGCGCGGCAGCGCTCCACAAATGGTACGGGAATAAGCCCGATGCAGTTTTGGTGTGTGCCGCCTGCGATGAGGACGGCGCCACTGCGGTTTTACATTACCCTAACTTTCGAGCTGCCTCCAGGCACCACCTTTGAGGAAGCCGAGGAGACCGCCATAGATATTGCTCTGGCATACACAGATGGCAGTTATGTACTTAGTGATTTAAAAGCTGCCATTCTAAATTATGCCAGGGGCGGTTTCATCCTCCGGCGCACCAGCTGTGCACATGAACACCCCCCCCCCCCTCCCCCGACATGTTAGACTCATCTGGGTGCCTGCGCACTCCGGAAATCCCAGCAACTAGGCCGCCGACTCCTTAGCCCGAGGGTCTAGAAACCGGGCACAGCCTGACCTCGAGGGGCATTTCTCGAAGGAGCGCATGAACTCGTTTGCTGAGTTCACTGCGAACTCTTGCGCTGAGCGCCTAATCTATCCATTACCCCACCCATCCCTCAATACCAGAGTACAGTCAATCTGACGTCGCCTGCAAAGACGAACGCTGCCGACACCAGCTTAAGCCGTTATCCCCCATATCCACTTTGTGTTCCCACCCCAAGGCCACCCTTACTCACATTCTTTTATCCTGCCCGGCGTCTCCTCCACCCGTTGGGCCGCTGCCTCTCCGAACTTGGGAGGACTGGGAGACCTCACTGCGGTCAGCGGGCCCAGCCAGGCAGAAGATCGTCATCAGCCGGGCCGCATATGTCATGGATCAACGTCACATGGACGTTTAGATCGCAAGTGGGGTTGTGCGGAGACCCAGAAGGTCTGCGTCCCTCGAATGCTTCACCTAATAGTTTTTCCTCCTCCTTCTTCTTGACAATATTAGGAGGATAGCACAGAAAGTGCAGATAGTCGTATGCACAATACCGGAGGTGCTAGGATCAAACGGAAAGCTTGAAGAGGACGTTGTGACAGTTAATCCGGACATAAGAAAGTTAAGCCTAGAGAAACTTTTCGAAGTTGTTGAGGTAAACAGAGAGGTGCATAAAGCAGGTTTTGGCAGGGCTTTTCAGCGAGATGGCATTCATTTCAACAGAAGGGTGGGAGCAGAGATCAGCTGGCGCCTGGCAGGTAGATCTCTAGCTTTTTTAGCGGGTCCGCGAGGGTTCCGTGCACAGAGGTAGTTAGAAGTGAAGTAGATGAAAGCGTAATAACGGAGGCAGAGCCCCTAAAAATGGTAAGGAGCAGGTCGAGAAAGAAAGGCTCAAAAAAAGAAATTTAACACTAGGATCAGGTACGTAATCATGCAAGGAGGTAAACAAATATCGAAATGGCTAGAGATAAAAGAGTAGTTGAAGGATGACAAAATAGGTGTGTTCGCTCTTTGCGAGACTCATCTCAGGGATCTAGAAGATCCGCCGTTTATAGAA
The DNA here is from genome assembly GCF_055883805.1 of Amblyomma maculatum. Lineage (NCBI taxonomy): Eukaryota > Metazoa > Arthropoda > Arachnida > Ixodida > Ixodidae > Amblyomma > Amblyomma maculatum. The sequence goes on from NC_139353.1 coordinate 134,508,278, forward strand.
GGGTGCAATAGAACGAGAACGAAAAACAAAGGGTGGAGGGGTGGGTATGTTGATACACCAGGGAACAAATTGGCGAAGAATAAAATCATTTTGTAAAAATTATATCTGGGTATCAGGAATAATTGCGGCCATAAGGGCATGGCTAGGGATAGCTTATATAGAAGCAGGTCACCAATGCAGGCAAGAAAACAAGGATCTTGTTGAATGTCTCTGTGACGATATAAGCCAGTTTGGAGACAGGGCTGATATTATTCTGCTCGGGGACATTAACGGCCACATCGATGATCTGGATGGATACACGGATTGTAACGCGAAGCTAATGCTAGATTTCTGTGAGCGACACAACCTAGATATAGTAAATAGAGAAACAATATGCGAAGGTAAAATCACGTGGGAATTCTGCAACAGACAGACGGCCACTTACTTCGGTCTAATGTCGCAGAGAATATATAGTCAAGGTAACAAAAATGAAAATAGACGAAGAAGGGGATTGTAGTATGCAAAGTGATCATAAACGTATTAGTGTGCAGGTGGGGCCGTTGATGAAAAGAGAAATGGAATTTAGACAAAAATTAAACGCTAAATTAAATGACGATCAAATAGGGCAGATAGCAGCAGACATAGAGGAAGCAATAGAGAAAAGCACCATGGAAGACTGGGATAATGATCAGGTAGAACTACTCATAAGGTGGAAAAATAAGGAGCTAAAAGTAGCAAACCGCTGGAATGGGAAAAGGAATCCACGAAGCCGGTGAATAAGTAAATCAGGGAAGCCATTGAACAATGACGGGCTGCTTCAAGGGAGCACCGAGCGGCAATGAAAGCACAGGTATCTCAGGAGAAAATCGACCAACAATGGGAATCGTATTGAAAAAAGAGTGATGTACAGGCCGTCGTCAAAAGTAAAAAAAAAGCATTCCACCGATCGCTGGATGACTGACATACACGATGCCTCTAGAGGCGGAGCAGGAAAATTCTGGAACCATATAAGCTGGCTAAGTAAAAGGATTCGAAGAAAGCAGGACCGGATTCAAGATAACGAGGAAAATTGTTCAAATGGAGACAACGTAGTGAACTACATTACATCTGTTATAGCCGAGCCATTTAAGAGTAACGATAGGGATCCGCAAGTCACGAAGCAACACAAGATAGCAGAATACAAAGCAGCTTAGAGCTGACCAATCTAAAGTGTAAAAAGGCAGAAAAAAATATTCCTAAAAACACATCTACAGGAATCGATGGAATTCCGATCAAGGTGATTAATGAACTTAAATTAATGGCCGGGCCTCTATCGCTCAGTTCAACATTATGTGGCCACATATGAGCTGTGCCAGAGTCGGAAAAACCATCTGCATTACCATCAGGACACCTACAGCCAATATCCATCCCGACTAACCTGTTTTGCCGTGTTAGTGTTTATTTGCCTGGACGTTTCCCGGTCTCTGCGTCGGGAAAAAATGGATCGCCCTAGCTACCGACTATGCTACGCGTTGCGCCATTACCCGCGCGATCCCAACCAGCTGCGCTGCAGACGTCGCTGATTTCTTCCTCCATGACGTGATACTACAACACTGTGCCCCTTATGAACTACTCACGGATCGTGGTCGCTGCTTCCTGTCCAAAGTGGTTGATGAGCTACTTCGTGTGTACACCGTACGCCACAAGTTTACCACCGCCTATCATTCCCAAACCAACGGCCTGACAGAACGCCTCAACTGTACGCTCACAGATATGTTATCAATGTATGTCTCCGGCGACCATCGGGATTGGGACATTAATGTACCCTTTGTAACATTTGCCTATAACTCTTCGAGTCATGATACCGCTGGCTACTCTCCCTTTTACCTGCTCTTTGGCCGACACCCTTTACTCCCCTTTGATACATCGCTACCCACTACTAATGCTGCCACTAGTACCTACGCTCCTGATGCCATCTCCCGCGCTAAAGAGGCTCGCTACATTGCTTGCGACAGACTCTTTGCTCCCAGCAATCCCGCTATAACCGTCGCCATCATGATGTACACTACGCCCCAGGCTCTCTCTTCTGCTCCGGCTCCCATCACGTCGGGAGGGCTTGTGCGAAAAACATCTACCACGCTATCAATGGAGGGACTCAACACCACCAACTGCGGAAAGAAGATCCACGCCTACGTTAGAAGCTTCCTCACGAACAGAACAGCGACAGTAGGCCTAGGAGACCTGCGGATTGACATCTTTCAGACGCCATGCAAAGGCACTCCGCAGGGCTTAGTAATCTCGCCATTACTCTTTAACATAGCGATGATCAACCTCGCCAACAAATTAAGCCAAGTTCAAGGGATTCGTCATGCAATTTACGCGGACGACATCACCATTAGGACCACTGAAGGCTCACTAGGGGAGAAGCAGGAGGCGCTACAAGAGGCTGCTACCTGTATTGAAAGATACACACAACGAAGAGGACTCAGATTCTCCACCGAAAACTTTCAGCTTCTCAGAGTGGGTAGGCACCCTACGGACGCACCGCTCGAAGTAAAACTAGAGGGCCAAAATATCCCGGAACAAAAGATGATCAGAATCCTCGGCATGTGGCTGCAAGGAAGCCGGAAAAGCAGTCACACACTCAGCCTGCTAAGCAAAGCGGCAAGGCAAGTAGGCCGAATGATCAGCAGAGTAGCGCACAAGATGTATGGCATGAAGGAGGAGGACACACTCAGGCTAATCAACAGCCTAGTGGTCAGCCGGGTAACATATTCATTGCCGTACCATGTGACTACCAAAGCAGAAAGGGAGCAAGCGGAGGCAATACTCCGGAAGCCATACAAAACAGTACTTCATCTCCCAAGAAATACATCCTACGACAAGCTCATGCAGCTCGGAATCAGCGACGCTTTCGAAGAACTAGGAGAATGCCAGCTCAAGGCGCAAATACGAAGACTTAGCAACACAACCACTGGAAGGGCGCTCCTGACAAGGCTAAATCGGGAAATAGAAAAGCCACAAAACAACAGGGTCGCAATACCAGACCCGCTAAGAAAGACAATATGCATACAACCCATCCCCCGAAACATGGATCCAAACCTCCATGCTTACAGGAGACAGGCTAGGGCAGAAAATTATGAGAGGACCATGGGATATCGCGACAATACAGTCTGCACTGATGCCTCCCTATACCCCCAAACACACAAAAAGCGCGCAGCAGCAGTAGTCGTAAACCACCACACATCACAAGCCTCACAGCCGAAGTATCTAACATAACGGAGGCAGAGGAGATTGCAGTCGCTCTTGCAGCGAAAGAAGGATACAGGACAGGGAGATCCCTTTACATCCTAACGGAGTCACAAGAAGCGTGCTGGAACTATATTAGAGGCAGAATTAACAGTACGGCACTCAAGATCCTCAGTGGAGGTCCGCTCCCTGCGGAACGACCAATACTCAACATAATCTGGATACTGAGTCACGCGGGGATCGGGGGCAACGAAGGGGCAGACAACCTAGCTCGAGGAATGACTAGCCGAGCAGGAACATCACTAACACTGGAGAAACCCCAGATTAACTGCGTGGACAGCTGTTCTTAATTACTAAACCTATATAAAAGGCTAAGATTCCAGTACCCCCCACCACATAAACATTTATCTAAGGAGGAAGCCACAAGATGGCGAAGACTGGAAACAGGCTCCTTCCCAAATTTATGCATATTTAATAAGATGTTCCCAACACAGTATAGCGTCAAGTGTCCATGGTGCGGAGCAACACCAACACTATACCATGTCACATGGGAGTGCGCAAGGAATCAAGCATTTCACAAATACAAAACACCAAGTGTGGAGCAATGGGAGAGCCGGCTCACCAGCTGCGAGCTGGAGGCCCATAGGACACTCATAGCACACGCAAGCGAGGTGGCCCGACTCAGTGGAGCCCTGGACTAGGGGCCCACCCACGGCCAAGGAGGACACAGACTTCAAGATGAAGACTCCGTCCTCTACCGCTACTACTTCTTAAATAACCAATAAAGTTTTGCATTCATTCATTCTACCACGCTACACAGGCCCATACCGTATCTTCCGATACCGTAGTCACCGACGTCACATATGAAATCGAACCTTTGAGCCCGAAGTCTTCTGCATCACAAGCTTCCGACATTGTGCGTGTGACACGACTCAAGCCGTATTATTCTCGCCCTACTTCATTTACCTAGAACGCACCGGGGCTGTGCTTCTGCGGCAGAGGTGATGTTATGTGGTGTACCATGATGGAATTCAGCCCGTACCTCCACCAAATATGTTACGACTGGAAATCACGCACTGATGGGTCACACCACTCTGAGATCACTGGGCACCGCTTAGCCTCACAAATCAACGCTGAGCGTCGTCTTCGTTCACACACCCAGAAACGTCTTTCTTCACTTGCTGAATGCCAGCATGGTACACCACATAACAATACAGTTCAAGCAAGTCTTGTTCTACTTCACTGACATTCATCTGAAGCTGCACAGAGTAATTTTGTGTACATTTACTTATGTTCATTACTTAGAGAGAGAGAAAACATTTATTGCTCTAAAAAGTTTCTGGTTTTAGCGGCGGGCCGATGTCTTCATATCTTCGGCCTCTTCACAAGGTCGGCGCCCCTATTCCAGGGCACCGCTGAGTCTTGCTGCTTCGCAGGCGTGCCGCACCAGTGCCCTTTGGGCCGTGAGCTCGCTGTTGGTCAGCAGACCCTCCCATTGTTCCGCACTCGGGCTATTTAGTTTGTGGAAGGCTCTGTTTTGTTCGTATTCCCATGTGATGTAGTATAGTGTGGGGGTTGCCCCGCACCACGGACATGTGTTCCTGTATTGTGTAGGGAACATCTTGTGTAGTATGTATAGATTGTGGAATGTCCCTGCTTGCAGTCTCCGCCAGCAGACCGCCTCGTGCTGTGTTAATGATGTGTGGGGTGGTGGGTATTTGAATCTCCGCCCTCTGTGGCAGTTTAGTATTTCTGTATACGTTGGTTCCACCGTTATGGGGTCCTCCAGGGCTTCTGACTGCCCTGCTCGGTTAGTGATCTCTCGAACTAGGCTGTCTACCCTCGAGTTACCCTCTATCCCGGCGTGTGCCGGTATCCAGAAAATCCTGTGTCTTAAGGTCTTATTTGGAAGCCTTGCTTCGAGGAGGATGCTCAGCGCTTCCTTGCTTATTTTGCCCCGTGTGTAGTTCCTGCATGCTGCTTTGGAGTCTGTTAGGATTATGAGAGATTTGTTCCTACGGTAACCTTCGGCGGCCGCTAGAACTACGGCAGCCTCCTCCCCCTCCGTTACCGTACAGTTTCTTAACGTCGCACTGCTGATTGGTTCCCCCATGTGGTCTACCACTGCTGCCGCGACTCTGAACTTTCTGGTCCTGCGGTCCCATGGGTATAGGGCCGCGTCTGTGTATACCATATTTTCCATTGTGACTAGGTTCTGCTGCACATAGTCTGCCCTGGCCTGCCTTCTAGCGGCGTGGAGGTTGGGATCCATGTTTCTCGGCAGGGGGCTGACATCCAGTGTTTGACGGACCTCGTCTGGAATGGTGGCTGCTCTATCTACGATCCCTTCTGCGTCGTGTCCTAATCTCTCTATGAGCTTGCGGCCGGAGACTGTCTGTTGAAGCCTGACTATTTGCGCACTTAGCTGGGCGTCCGTTAGTTCTTCGAATGTGTTGTTTAGGCCCATTTGTAGCAGCTTTTCATTTGATGTGTTTTTTGGTAGGTGGAGTGCCGTCTTGTACGCTATTCTTAGCAGCGCCTCCGTCTGTTCTTTGTCTTTCTTGGTCATGCGGTGGTATGGCAACGAGTACGTGACTCTGCTTACTATCAGGCTTTTGACGAGCTTGATCGTGTCGCTTTCCTTCATCCCGCTTCTGTTCTGCGATACCCTCTTTATCATGCGGCTTACTTATTCTGTTGACGTCTTCAGTAGACTGATTGTGTGGGTACATCTGCTTCCTTGGATCCACATGCCTAGGATGCATATCATGTCCCTTTTCGGTATATTTTGGCCTTGTAACCTTACTGTCAGGTCCACCTTGGTGGGGTTGGACCCTACCCTAAGAAGTTCCGACTTCTCCGTGGCACAGGCTAGTCCCCTTTTTCTCACGTACTCTTCTACACATGTTGCTGCTTCCTGCAGTCTCTCTTGCTTTTGTCCTAGCGAACCTCGATTCGTCCAGACCGTAATGTCGTCGGCGTACATTGCGTGCTGGATGCCATCGATCTTGCTGAGTTTTCTGGCCAGTCCGATCATCGCAATGTTGAAGAGCACTGGTGAGATTACGGATCCTTGCGGCGTGCTCTTTCGTGGGGTGGTGAAGGTGTCGCTTCGCAGGTCTCCCAACCCCACTGTCGCTGTGCGTTCTTATAGGAAGGATCTTACGTAGTCGTGGGTCCTCCTTCCGCAATTGGCGTTGTTTAGGCCTTCCATGATGGCTTCGTGGCTAACATTGTCGGAGGCCCCTTTGATGTCCAGGGCCATGATAATGTTTTCGCCAGTTCTGGGTGCCGTGTCTATGATTTCTTCCTTGATCTGCAGTAGGACGTCTTGCGTTGACAGGTTCGCCCGGAAGCCGAACATGCTGTGCGGGTACTGCTCCTCGGCCTCTAGATATTGTTGGATTCGCCTGATGACGATTCTCTCGTACAATTTGCCAAGGCACGACGTGAGGGAAATGGGTCTCAGGTTCTCTATCTGAAGCTTCTTGCCGGGCTTGGGTATCATAACCACGACAGCGTGCTTCCACTCCTTCGGGACCATCCCCTCTGCCCACAGCATGTTGAGGTACACCGTGAGCTGGTCGATTGCCTCGTCGCTGAGGCTGCGAATCAAGGCGTTCTTGATCTTGTCTGCGCCGGCTGCTGTATTTCGTGTTGTTGCTCTTATCGCCGCCTGGACTTCCTCTCTCGTGATCGGCCTGTCCATTGCAGGATTGTCCGACCCTTGATACTCCCCGTCGTAACCATGGGGGTTGTCCTTTCCGTAGCATTTGATGCGGACTGCTTCTAGCAGTTCTTCGTCTGTTCCGTCGTACTGGTGGACCAATTTCTGAATTGCCTTGCCACTTTCTGTTTTTGTCTTGGTTGGGTCCATAATGGCCTTTAGTATGCGCCACGTGTTGGCCGTGCTGAGCGTGCCGTTCAGTGAGCTGCTGAACTGCTGCCATCCCTGCCTGGCCAGTTGTGTTGCGTACTCCTCTGCCTTTATCGTGATTTCCGCGATCCTCTTTTTGAGTTTTTTATTTAGCTTTTGCTTTTTCCAGCGTTTGGTGAGCCCGCGTCTTGCCTCCCATAGCCCGAGCAGCCGCTTGTCAACCTCCGGTACTTGTTCTGTTCTATCTATTTCTTTCGTATAGAGTTCTTGTATTTGTTTCAGTTGTCGGCCCCACTCCTCAACGGAAGTGATTTCCTCTTTTAGTTGTTCGCAGTGTTTGCGGAAGGCGTCCAAGTTGGTAAGGTGGGCCGTTCCGATCTTCTTCTTTACGTTGGCTGCTTCAATTGTCGTTCTTAGTATGCAGTGGTCACTGCCTAGGTCTTCCAGCAGATTTTCCCACTCGGCCTGCTTTGTTCCCTTAATGTAGGTGAGGTCAGGGCAGGTATCTGAACTCACACTGTTACCTCGCCTAGTCGGTTGATTTTCGTCCGTTAGGAGGTCACAGTTTATGCTTTCCGCCGCCACGCATATCTGTTTCCCCTTTCTCTCTGTTTTTTGGTATCCCCAGCTCGCGCTTCTTGCGTTGAAGTCACCCGCGATTACTAAGGTGTTCGTCTTGGCTAGTTTATTTGCTTCCGAAAAGAGCTTGCTGAAATCGCCACCCTTTTGTTTTGGGGGGCTGTAAAGGTTAACTACGAAGGTGCTCCTTGCCTTGCGCTTCTTTTTGGGTATAATTTCTGTTATTATATGTTCTATCTGTGTGCCCTCAATCTCTTTGTGTGCTATGGTGACCAGCTTATTGCTGATGAGGGTAGCGACGCGTCCGTTTTCCTGATATGTGTATCCCTTCAGGGTGGGTGTGGTGTTAGTCTCCTGTAGCATGATGATGTCTGGAGGTGTGTGTCTGGTATTGATGAACTGCTGGAGGAGTCCCTGCTTGCGCCGGTATCCCTTGCAGTTCCACTGCCATATATCTAATTGGTTCTGTCCTGCCATGTTGCGTCACTGCTTTTTCCACTTTGGTTTTCTGCTCCGAATCTTCTTTCATTAAAAAGCCTGTCTCTGGCGTCGTTTGTGGTTTTTTGTGTGTTTTGGCTTTTAACGTATGTTCGGAAATTTTGATCTTGTAGCGATACTTTCTGCTGCAATTGCATTAGTTGGTTTTGCATCATACTCATAAAATTTTCCAATTTGCTCTCTAAGATTTGTGGTTGTTGTGTGTGCTGCTCCAAGGGCTGTTCCGGCGCTTGCGGGGCCGGGTTCATTATTCGCCGGGGCGAACCCTGTCTCTGGAGCTGCATTTCCTTTATGAGGTCATCTATTCTTTTTTTAAGTTTCCGCGTTTCCTCGCGGCAGAGTTCGAGCACGAGTTCGGCACGATCATGATGGCAATGCTTCATAAAAGCAGGTATACATTACTTATATACCTGCTTTCATAAAGCATTGCCATCATGATCGTACCATGCGTTTTTTGCTTTCAATCTATATTGTACGCGCACTCATATACGCGTTCCTGTCTTCCAGTTTACCACATTACTTTTAATGTTTGTTATTTGGGAGGGGTGTCAATTACATTCCCACGCCAGTGATGCCTACAATTGCCGGTTTTGCTCATACGTTGTCGCTCCTGCTGTCTCCTTGAATACAGTGAGCTTTGCGGATAATTTACCTTTCTGCCTCTCGAGCAAACGGCCTGAGCGGCTGCTATGCAGTCCCGCCGCCCTCCACTAGACAACCTCAACAGCCACATCTAAAAACAAGAACGAACACACATAAAACGTAAGTACTTAAACAGCCATACGGAAAAATAAATCGCGAGCAGTTATTCACCAGTATCTACTGATCTTGAATTGCTTGAATAGAGCTAGCAGCTGCTCGGCGCCGTGAACGCGCACAACCGACGGCAACCGGCCGCTAGAATGGGCGCGGCCATATTGAATTTCTGGATTGGCTTGCCTGAGCATGTCTGCTACGGTTGATTGTGCATTTTTAGCAATTCATTCGCTTACCGCTGCTCCCAGGCACCGCCACCATCGCCTTCGAAAAAGCGTTCCCATTGGCTTTACGGGAATCTCACACCCTTGGTTTGGCACTGGCGTCTGTAATTCGTGGTCACTGGGAGGTATCGGAAGTTTCACAGCCCTGTACCAGATACTTTTGCTTCTCTCCATCACTGTCTTATCTTGTTTTCCTTTGCATTACCGGGCTGCCATACTGGTTAATAGTCTGCCGCTTGCAGTGACAGGTAAATCACCGCCGCTTGCAGTGGGGGCTCGCCTGTCACAGAATTTTTATCCGTTGTGGACCGTCATTGCGCCCGCCACCGTTTCGGTGGTGGACAACAGCTGTTGTTGCTGCACGCATCTTTCTCTCTTCTTTTTCTTTCTTCTCTATATTCTCTTAGTCTGCACGAGGCAGCGGAGGTGTCTCAGCTACAGAGCCAGTAGCAGGCCTGTGCATTTTCTTTTCCTCCTTCTTACAGCCACAACAACAACATTTTCTATATGCCACTGTATAGCCGTATATGCATTTAGCACATCTGAAAGAACGGCTCCTGGCAGACCAAAAAGCACCATTTCTAAATTAGAAGAGCAAGAGAAGAAGGATAGGCGAAGAAATATAGTCTCAGCGCTCCGTTCCTACTGTAAATAAGTTGCCGCTTTGCATACACGCGGGGCATAAACTCATGTATCCCTAAACGCAGCGCACGTATAAGGAACGAGTGAAAATTGCCCTGTTTGCAGACACGTGGAACAGCTTTGTGCAATCGCATGATTGATGTTCACTCATTATGATAATCCTGCCTTCCGAGAAGGACGCGTGTTTCAGGAAACTTACACTTTGTGTAGCTTTTTGTGCGCGTTTGCATATCCCATTATAGTTTGTGCTTCGGTTCCCGTAATGTGCAATGGCTCCTAAGGCAGCCCGTCGGGCCCTTCGATTTTCACCGAGCCGTCCGCAGTGCACAAAACGCTTTTCATATCGAAGTTTCCGCGCTATTCGCCCACCAAAACTTTCCAACGCGCAGAGTTAAAAGATCCATGAAAACGAAAAACCGAGAATGTCAGCTCTCCAGGCTTCCTGTGGTGCGAACTCGAAAACCTGTAAGCTCGGAGAGAAGCAACACTTTTGCTTCCTCTGAACATAAGAACAGCGTCCTATTGAGTTGTCTTCAATGCGGAAAGAGGTGCGTAGTGAAAGGCTTCGGACCACTGCCGAATAGATGCTTTCGCCTCATCTTATTTTCGTGGTCCAATGTGCCCCTGGAGTTTTAATGACAGACCTCGCATTAAGCAGATGAAACTGTAAAATTCATTCCTCGGCTGGTTTACTTTTGATCTGCCTAATTTTTTCGCCTATGTGCGGTGTGGATGTTTTTAGGTGCACGACGTCCTCTGGCCTAACCCTCTCACGAACACCAATGGGCAGGGCCTTTTCAAGAGGCTGGCTGGCCATGCTGAAACTATGCTTGCCAGCCGAAGGACGTCTGAACAACATTCGCACGGATTGTCCACATCAACTGCCACCTGCGCAAGCTGGCAGAAGAGGCTGGCTGGACATGTTGAGACGACGCTTGCTAGCCGAACGGCTCCTCAGCAACATTCTCACGGACTGTACACACCAACGGCCACCGACGTAGGCTAGCGGCCAGAAAGCTGTATGATATAAACATCCACACCCCACTTTGGCAAGAGTACGGATCTCAGCAACGTTTCGGTTTCCTCTTACTGAGATGTCTCTAAATGAAAACAGCACGTAGCGGCTGGTGATGTTGAGACGACACTTGAAACCCGAAGGACTCAACAACATACTCGCGGACTGTCCACACCAACGGCCACCGACGCAAGCTGGTGGCCAGAACTCTCCACTCAGCACCTTGGCAAGAGTACGGAGCCCAGCAACGCAAGCCCCCGATTAAATAAATTAAGGTCCTCGTTTCCCCTAAATGGTCTGGTAGGTTTGGCTTGTACAGTTTAACGTACCAAAGCAACTCAGGCTATGAGAGATGCCGTAGTGGAGGACTCCGGAAATTTCAACAACCTGGGGTTCTTTAACGTTCACTGACATCAGTTCAGTTCAGTTCAATCGTTCAGTCGTGTCCGACTCTTCGTGACCCTATGGACCATGCCACGCCACGCTTTCCGGTCTCTCACTATCTTCCTAACATCACATAACTTCATCTGCAGTGCCTCGAGGATGCCATCTAACCACCGCGTTCGCTGCCTACCCCTTTTCCGCCGACCCTCAACCTTTCCCAACATCAAATCTTTCTCCAGCGACTCCTCTCTTCTCATCAGATGACCAAAGTAGCTGAGCTTTAACTTTAGAATTTGACCCTCCAATGAGCATTCAGGTTTTATGGTCGACAATATCGACTGATTTGATCTTCTGGCAGTCCAAGGAACTCTCAAGAGTCTTCGCCAGCACCACAATTCAAATGCGTCAATTCTTCGGCGGTCAGCCTTTTTCACAGTCCAACTCTCGCATCCATACATCACAACTGGAAAGACCATAGCATGAGTTATACGGATCTTGGTTGGCAGACTAACGTCTCTGCTCTTTACTAGGCGGTCAAGGCTAACCATTGCTCTTTTTCCCAGAAGCAGGCGTCTCCTAATTTCATGGCTGCAGTCTCCTTCTGAGGTAATCTTGGAGCCCAAGAAGAGAAAATCTGTCACAGCTTCCACTTCTTGTCCATTGATGCTCCAGGATTTGATAGGGCAAGACGCCATGATCTTTGTCTTTTTAATGTTCAGTTTAAGCCCAAACTTCTCACTCTCTTCTTGTACGCGCATCAGAAGTCTCTTGAGTTCCACTTCACTTTCTGCCATTAAAGTGGTATCATCCGCATATCTGACATCACTGACATCGCACAGCACAAAGGCACCGTTCTTTTCGTCTCCATCAAAAAGCCGCCGTAGAGGCCGGCACTCGATCCCGCATCCTTTGGAACAGTATTCAAGCCTCTCAGCGCATGAGTAAGCAAGCAGAGTAAGTGTCCTATCAAAACAGCGTCAGCGTACTAAGCCCCTAAGCTAAGCTACTAAGGTAAGACAGACGCTGGCCGTAGCGATTTGACACCTCTTTTTGTTTGAGTTTTTCGAAGTAAATGTTTAGCCAAGTGCTGAACCTGTTTTGAAAGCTGTGTTTTCATGAAAACCGTTTTCCCTGTCGCCCCGCTGCGGTGTTTCAATAGTAAGGATGCCCGACAGAATAGAAACTTGCCAAAATAGTTCCTTTACTTAAGAATAAAGGCGATGCCTTGTCCATTGATACAATTAAATCAATTGCATTATCATCAAACATTGTAAAATTATTTGAAAGAGTGAGAATTATACGTATTTCGGACTTCATGAATAATGAAAATATCCTCAGTCATTGGCAAATTGGTTTCGGTCAAAATTTTGCCATCTGGAATGCGGATGCTGACCTCGAGAGTTGAGTTCTCGCGGCGCCCAAAAAATGCACGCTGCCTTGATAACGCTAGATATAGCCAAAGCCTATGATAGCGCTGAACATAGCATTCTATTGCAAAAATTAAAATCTCTTCAGTTTTCTCGCTACTTAAAAGTAGCCTGGATATCTGAATTCCTCCAAAACAAAGAGTTTTACTGTGCATTAAATGGCGTTGATTCTTGCAGATATAAGCAAGCCAGGGGAGTGCCGAAAGGAGCAGTCCTCTCTCCAGTCCTTTTCAACATACTATTCAGCTCAATACCAGTTAATCATGACGTTCGCACTTACGTATATGCTGATGATATTGCGTTTTTTGCAACTGCATCGGATATTCAATCCCTTTATCTCCGCTTGCAAACGTACCTAAACTCTATTGAGAATTGGTTGTGTGGCTTGCGTCTCACATTAAATGTGAACAAAAGCGCGGTCCTCGTATTCAATATAAAAGATTCTGTGTCTGTCTGTAATGTGTCAGCAACAAATAATACCACAGGTTAACTCATTAAAGTATTTAGGGGTCACTTATGATGATAATATCTCATGGCAGCCCCACATTAACCATATTGCTACGAAAAGGGTTCGGGCCGTGGACATGTTGCGCCGAATTAGTCGCGTCCGGTCTGGAATGCGGAGAGATGTGCTTTTAATGGTTTATGTTATGTTTGTGCGTCCAATTTTAGAGTTCGGTTCAGTCTTGTTTTCTGGTTCAGCAGCTTATAAAATTCGACCGCTTGTTCTCTCGGAGCGAAAAGCGCTTCGGTTGTGTCTTGGACTTCCAAAATTTGTTGCCAACAATGTGCTCTACCTTGGCGCCCGGATTCCTCCCTTGATATATCGATTACAAATTCTAATTATACAGACGTACGTAAGGATATATGAATCAGAGTTTCACCGATCTATGTAATTTTTGCTGTCAACCGACCTCCTTTTGCGGTGTCCATTAGCCTAAATTTCACCCTCTCAGGTAGTTATGATCAAAAATTTGCTGGCCCCTTTAAATTTTGTCTTTCCTAGTATTCTACCCATACAAACCATGGTTCGTCTGTTGAAATTGTCTTTGACGACATATTCCCGAATAATGCTGAAGAATTATCATCCGGTATTCTAAACCGATTATTATAAGATCATTTAAGAAGCCTTTCTGCTAGTTTAGTAGTAGCTACTGACGCATCTCAAAGTAATGAAAAGGCGGGTGTGGGTATATATTGTCCGCATTAAGACTGGTCTCTTTCTGTCCGGCTTCCGGACTTCACCCCAATTTCTGAATCGGATTTTCTGGCAGTGGTACTCGCTTTACGGAAATAGACTCGTCTTTTTCTAAAGTGGCTGTAATTTCCGACTCTATATCATTGTGTTCATCCCTCTCTTCTTAGCTGGATTCTGCAATAGTAAAAACCTTTCTCTCCCTCATCCCTAGACATTTGAAAATTGTACATATGGTATGGGCACCAGGCCACATCAATGTGACTTTAAATGAATATGCTGATAGTTTCGCAAAAGAGTAGAAATGCAATTAGGCAGATTTCATGTGCTCAAGAAACTTTCAAGCCACGCCAAGTTTGAGCCCAAGTATAGCCAGGCAGTTACTGATTTCGTAATTCTCCAGGCTTAACCAAGTTGAGCCACAGCCATTTTCTTTAACCACCACTACACCCAGGTAGTCGAACTGACTCCTGCGCCCTCCACTACCGCACCATTTTATCATTCCGCCTTCTTGTAAATGGCGCGGAGGTGTCCACAGAACAAGTGCGACAGATAGTCGGCTTTCGTTTACTGGAAGCTGCATTAGGCTCGTAGTGAAAATCTCACCTCGGCAAGGTCTTCGTGTCGCCTACATCGAAACGGCGACTGCGTTTAGATGGGTTCGAAACAAAGAGGCGTCCGTCTGCTATGCGATGTCAGTTCTTATTGTTGTTGTGGCTGTTGAACGAAAGGAAAAAATGAACGGGCCTGCTACTGGCTTTCTAGCTGATTCACCTCCGCTGCCTCGTGCGGACAGAAAAAAATTGAGAAGAGAGAAAAAGAACAGGAAGAGAAAGACGCGCGCCGCAACAACAGTCGTCGTCCACCGCCGAAGGGGTGGCGGGTGCAATGACAACCTACAACAGATATTCGGTGGCTAGCTAGCCCCCGCCGCAAGCTGCGTTGACCTACGGTCCCAGCACCGTAGGGCCAGGAACAGCCACCCTAAAGATTTTTCAGGTGGTCGGAATTAGTCTGATACCTTCCACTGTGAATCCTCTTTCTACTTTCCACGCTTCTTTTTCGGTGCGGTTTAGGTGTCCAAAGTAACAAGTGTGACAGATACTACGCCTTCCTCATTTTGTGAACCCCTTATTAAGATTTGTCCTTGAGATGTGTCAGCGAGATTCCACCGATGACAGCTACTGCGCCGTTCCTTTCCTGTAAACGAATTATAGAACACCGGTGAATTTCGATGCGTTAAAAGGAACGCTGGATTTAGTTCGACTAGATTGATTTATAGGAAGGGAAAGGCGCGATAACTGTCTCACTTATATTCTGTACACGCCTCAACCACGCCGTAAGGGAAGGAAGGAAGGTGGGAGTGAAAGTGGAAGAGAGAAAGGGGAGCCGTAGTCGAAGGCTACGGAGTAATTTCGACAATCTGGAGATTTTTAACGTGCGCTGATATCGCACAGCGCACGGACGCCTCTTCGTTTCGCCTCCGCGAAACTAGGGCACACGATCTACCGTGTGTAGCAGCAACGCTCAGGCATTCGCTTTTCTCCACAGCAGATTCTGTAGTGCTCTCAGTCCTTATTTAATGCATCTAGCGCAGGGCTTACCTAAAGTAAACGTTAGGGCAAAAGTTTAGTGCTAGCAAACTTTTGCAATTTTGTAGTTAGAATAACAGCCATATCCCTTCAAAGAATCTAAACGCGATGAACTGTAAATGCTGTCGTAAAAAGCGCGAAATGATGTTGTGCTTACTCATACCTAATTTTGAGGTTTTCTGGCATTACTTAGAAAGCATGCCATGTATTGCTCTGCTAAATGCGCAGTAAACCGGCGAGTCGTTCTCTACATGGAATTTGTTGCTATTGTGAACGCTGAATGGGCTCCTTATTGATGGCATCAGACCATAAACATTTCTCAAGATAAATACTCCTCCTACAGGAAAAGGAAGGCGCTGCATCTGTCACTCGCAGAAGGCAAGAAGCGCCACCCGCAGAATAGGAGCGCACTCGTTTCCGCTTATTCCTCACAGCCGTTGGCAGATGGGTGGCGTCCCATGCTCTAGCAGTGCGGCGTTCGAGGAATTGCTAAATTAAAGGCGCCTCACGGACACAGGGATGGAACGCCCGGCGGGGTCAGCTTCGTATATGCGTGAATGTATGAATGAAAATTGTGTTTCCACCGAAAAGGAGCCCTTCATTTCCCGCCCCCGGCAGGCAGGCTGTTGTTGCTGTGGCTGTAGGAAGAAGGAAAAGAAAATGTACGGGCCTTACTGGCTCTGTAGCTGAGCCACATCCGCTGCCTCGTGCAGACAGAAGAGAAAATAGAGATTTTAGAAAAGGGACAGAAAGACGCGCGCCGACACAACAGCCGTCGTCCACCACCGAAACGGTCGCGGGTGCAATGACGGCCTACAACAGATAAACATTCTGTGGCAGGCTAGCCTCCGCTGCAAGCCGCGGTGGCCTACCTCTCCCAACCCCATAAGGCGAGTACGTGCCGGCGTGCGGGTGAGGAGGTCCCCGCAGGCTGGGTGAGGTGAGGTTACAAGCACTCTTCCTAGCCTCAGCCGCCAGGCGGGTCGCATGCCGCTGAACGGTGTGTTCTCCGCTCCGCCGCGAAACCTTCCAGGCTTCTCTACTGTAAATTTTAATGCCGGAGCCTGTGGAGTCTACGCATTCCCATATTTGATCTAGCGTGCCTTCTTGGCCGCAATTTTTACATTTAGAATTTTCTTCCTCCCCGGCTGTAGTAAGAAAATCCAGACAGGGCAGATGTAGTTACCGGATTGTAATCGCCTCCAGATGCGTGCTTCATTGTTAGTGAGAGACCAATCTGTCGGAGGGTAGAGTTTTCATATAATTTGTAAGATTCATGATCTTGTTGTTTGTGATAGAGCAATCTTTAATTCCCTTGCATTCGGGCTAATCTGCCGCTGCCCACACGTCATAACGTAATGATCGAATGTGATGCCATGATCACTTCCGGTTATTATACATGACAGGATGTGATGTCATGGTGAAGTCATATCCGGTCATGACGTCTCTGCCGATGACGTCACTGTATGACAGCTATGGACGTCTCAAAACATCTAACCATAACTATTGGATAGTGATAGTAAACCATGACTTGCACTTTCTGAGTACTAGTGAATGTCTAATTAGTGTTAGTTATTACCCCAATAACTAGTAAGTGATGGTTAGTGATAGTTACAATGACCTACAAATGCATGGGTTCTTATGGGCATCTGCAACTCCAGAGGTGCTTAACGAGGGGGCTGCGCAGCTGGCCTTGGCTGTGACGTCACTCGATCGCAGCATAAGGCATGCGGCATACGGCATACGCGAAGCTCAACACTTACACTAGTATGAAGCATTTCGCTTCAAAAGCACCAGCGAACCATCCGACTTGTGCCCCGCTGCGGTGATGTGGTGGTGAGATGCACATTGCAGTGTTGTTTTACACGGGTTCGATCCCGACCACGGCGGCTGCGTTTCGATGGAGAAGAAACGAAGAGGTATCTGTGTGCTGTGCGATGTCAGCGCACGTTAAGATCCCCTGGTGGTCAAAATTACACCGTAGTCCTCCACTACGGCGGCTCTTTCTCTCTATCCACTTTCACTTCCACGCTCCTCCCTTTCCGTGCGGTGCGGACAGGTGTCAACAGAAACAAGTTTGAGATACTGCAACTTTCCCATCCTGTGAACCAATTATTGTTATTATATTAACCATACGGCTGGAAGGTATGGAGTCCAATCTACTTGATCTACACAGCGACATTGAATATACCTTCATAAAGTTGCTGCCACAACACTGAAACAGCAAGGGCACCAATATACTCAATATATATTTTCGCCCAAAACAGCGCAGCGAAGCCTTTGACGCTATCTTTCTGAAAGCACTAAGGGAAGCTGAACAGCCCCCCTAGCTATAGTCGGCGGCTTTAACGGTTCTAACCCCTTATCAGGATATCCAAAGGAAGACACTAAGGCAGGAAACTAGCTTCCGCCAACGCTGACATGGTACTTAACCTTACTGACCCGCAGCACCCGACTCGAGTCGGTACCATGGCTCGTGCTCATGGCGCTCTGGCCATGTGGCCAAAGCGCCGTCTTCGGCACCGTCGTTGCGGTAAGCTTGCGGCAACCGATAGCAAGCGTTATGAATTTGCGGTATTCTTTCTTGATGAGGCTAAGCATTTTTCGACGGGCCTTAATACGCCGAGCGAATGATTTGGCGAAAACGTACGGGAGTCAATGGGGCTGTAGTATATGCTGCGCCGTAGCGCGATACTCGAAGGTTCTATAAAATCGCCGTCAGACAGTACACTAGATACTCTCTATTTTACGCGTTGCTCTTGGCACTTGCTTTAGTGCGGAATGTGTATGTTGTTGAAACTCGTATGCGTCTTGCAGTCGAGCGCAGACGTGCGTACGTTCCGTACCCTTCCGTAAACAAACGCCGCCGACACAGCCGCTAACTTCGCAATTGATAGTCATAATGAAAAAGTTGGTTACAAGGTATGCAAGACATGAATGTCAATTTAAAGGCTGCTTTCGTTTACAGCGCCTTCACCTTCGCAACATATTGAAGGCACTCCAATATTTGCATATCAATCACAGTTACCGTAATTTGGAAATGGCATTAGCTGTGGTCGTGTAGCAGCGCGTCGAAAAAATGACATTAACCTGAACAAATGTCATTAGGGTGCGACTGCTTCCTATCTGCGTCGAACAGCCGCGATTGACGGCCCCCGTCGTTCTCGTGAAGAATCACTGAAACTTATAGAAACGAGTTCCAGGCAAGGTTTTTTGTGTGTTCGAAAAACCAGCTACGCAGCAATTCTTCCCAGGCGTTGCTAATTGTTGACAGCGGCTGGCTCATTCAACACCTCAGTCCGGCGCTGTTCGTGTCAGCGTCGATGCGCGCGCGTCGTGTTTTCATCTTTGGTCGCAGTTTAACTGCTATAATAAATTGGTTCACAGGAAGGGAAAGGCGCAGTAACTGTCACACTTGCTCTGTGGACACCCGAACCGCACCGTAGGGGAAGGGAGGAAGGTGGGAATGAAAGTGGAAAGAGAGAAAGAGGAGCCGTAGTGGAGGACTACGGAGTAATTTCCACCACCTGGGGTTCTTTAACGTGCGCTGACATCGCACAGCACACGGACGCCACTTCGTTTCGCCTCCGGCGGCTGCGTTTCGATGGAGGCGAAACGAAGAGGCGTCCGTGTGCTCTGCAATGTCAGCGCTCGTTAAAAAGCCCCAGGTGGTCGAAATTACTCCGTATCTCTGAACTACGGCTCCTCTTTCTCTCTTTCCACTTTCACTCCCACCCTCCTCCCTTCCCTTGCGGCGCGGTTCAGGTGTCCACAGAGCAAGTGTGACAGTTACTGCGCCTTTCCCTTCCTGTGAACCACTTTATTATACCAGTTAAACTGCGACCAAAGATGAAAACACGACGCGCGCGCATCGACGCTGACATGAACAGCGCCCGACCGAGCCCGCCTACGCTTTGCGGCTTCGGCGAGAAGCGGCGTTGTCGGCGTTTTGCTCATCGCGTATACCAGGAAAAGGCATTTGATCGCGTAGAAAGACATCTATTTGCTCTTTTTAAATGCTTTAGATTTCTTGTGCGCCTGACAGAGGTTCATCGGCTGATATACACTGACTTGAAAGCTTGTTGGTAGCCATTAGATGTATCGATATTTTTATACTCGTGGTTGATTTTGTTGCACCGGATTTTCACTACGTGTTTAGATTTTGTCCCTTTTCCGGGTATTTCTTTGTGTTATATACGACATGGTTGGCTGATTACCAAAACAAAGTTGCAGTTGAGCGCCTGTGCGTCTTACATGTTCCTCCGTCTTTGTCCTTGTCCGGCTACGCGCTGCAAAAACTATGACTAAAGGTATTTGATCGTGTAGAAAGAGAGTATCTATTTGCTGTTCTTAAATGCTTTGGATTTGCGGCGCGTCTGATAGAGGTTCTTTGGGTGCTATGCACTGACTTAGAAGCCAGCTTAGTAGTCAAGGGCTAGTCCACTGATCCAATAGCTGTCACTCGTAGAATACGGCAAGGATGCCCACTCTCATATATCCTCTTTGTGCTTTGCATAGAGCCTTTAGTGCTCCGGATAAACTACTGCAGATCTATACGTGGTTTCCCTCTCCCAGGTTGGGGCGAAGTGACAGTTCCAGCATATACTGATCAGATATCTCTGTTATTAAGGAACATTGAAGGTTATAGAGCATTTCTGGGTCTCTTTCACACATATAGCTCCTTGTCAGGTGCACGCCTCCATCCTGCAAAAAGCAAAGCACTGCATTTCTTAACTTGCAATGAACATTTTCCTGAGGTTTCATCTGGGTAGATGCTGTGAGAGTACTGCTGCATTCCTGGCGTGTGTTGAAGTAGACCGCACTATTTAGAAAGAAATAAAACACAAAGCTTAGAAACGTAGTGAGGTAGCGAAGACATTCCACCTGCCTTTTTCTGAGCGGGCATACCGAATCAAGACCAGTATCATTGCGCCCCTTTTCAAAGTGGCCCGTCCTCCTCGCAGAGTTCTGCTGCGATTAGCTATTGCTTGTGGGTCGTTCCTTTACAACGGGAAGGCTGAAGGTGTTTTGAGGGCTCTTCTCCGCTTGCCAACAAAAATAGCCGGTTTCAGTGTTCCAAACTTTGAACTACTGTGCCACGTATTCGCCCTAAAAGCTACTTGGGGTATCATAGTGGATGTGGAATACCATGTAAAAACACTTATTGAGTATCTGATGGGGCCTCTAGCCATCTTTTTGGAACGGCGGCGTCCACGGGCCCGCGGCTGAGAGACCACCAATATTTTAATTGTGAAGTCGCTGAACCTACTGCAAAACTCCTTACCAAACTGCGACCTTAACGAAATGAGCCCCACATATATATGTGAATGCGTGGCAATTAAATGTTTGGCAAACGATCAGCGCAGGAAGGCTTGTAGAAGAAATCAGAATCTGATGATTGGTGCCTATCTACCCTGTGATGTCCGTGATTTCATTTAGTTAAAAGAATGGCAGGCTCTACCCACACCCGACCGCATTGTGTCGTGGGGCGTAGCACCCTTCGCCGCATGCCCGCAGTCCGGTCAAACAAACTTGGAATCAGTTTTCCATGACTGTTGTGTAGCACGCACGTTCTGACGCCTAGTTACGCGCATGTTTTATGCCAGAATGCAGTGGTAGGGTCGTCACAGCGATAGTGCTATAGAGCTTTTTTATGTTCATGGGCATATATGTACTTAACAAGGGAAGGAGCCTCGCTATTTTGCGGAGACGCCCGCAAAAAGCCATGTTTCCATTGCTGTATAATGTTCTTATATATACAGCATTTAAATTAAGAACTGGCAACACTGGGGGATCAATAGTCCCTCCGATGATTTTCTACAAGATTTATCCTTGTTTTAAACGACAGAATAAACCCGCCTATCGTTCCGCACTGTAAAAAAAAGCACCTTATTTAGTGTTTTCGCATGTCTATAACTACCACCCATACACCTTCTAAAAAAAGTGGCTCCCGAGTACCAGTACACCCTAAAAGAGTGCTTCGCTTATCATAGCACCCTTCTATAGGGCCAATGTACTGGGGCGTTTTCATCAGCATTACAACACACTGCAGGTTGTAAGCAACATCTTTGCACCCTAACAACCTTTGAAAAAAAAAACTGCCCGTATACCTTCCATACATTCGCAATATTCGGGTTATACTTACTATAGCTTCCATCAATATATTACATCCCTTTATAAGGTATTGCATTTGCCACTATGCATTCTGTAATGCTTTTCCTGTGTGCACATTTGCAATTAAGCTCAATAGTTTGCCTGGCAACCATCCGTCGCGCCAAACCAGCTCATGAATCTACCAGGCTGGCGCTACATGCAATTACTATGGGATTTCCAATTCCCCATACCAGTGCCAAATATGTTCTGAAATTCAAATGAGCCTGTCACGAAAAAACGTAACAGCTTCACACAGAATAAAACTTAGTCTTTTATTCAGTACTTGCAGAAAGTTCACAGAGTTACAATGAAACAAACCGACAAGCAGTGCGCCTTGGCTAGAACATAGGAACAACCAATATTTGCTGCTCTAACCCGCAACACAAAATATGCAGGTTGGATAGCCAGTAGAATCCCAATACGGCAACAATGACCTCTGCTGTGTCGATTACTCGAAGCAGCTGCTGCAGCTTCATGAAGAGAAACAGCTCAACTTCTTCAGTGCCGCTCACAGAGTTTACACCGCATGATGTGGCAGTCTTTGCTCCTTGTTCCTGGGTAAAATCGTGTGAATAAACAGCATAAAAGAGCAACTAAGTAGATATGTACGTCACGTGTCAAAATCAAAACAACAGCATTGCCTTTGGGCATTAAGGCCATAACAATGCTTTCTTTGTGTAGAGTGTAAATGCACCTGTTCGGCCGCTACTGGTGGTTACCTCAGAACCAGTTACTGTCATGGGTGGTGCAGAAGGCATACAGCTGCTAGTTCTTCAACAAGTCTTGAATGAAAGCACTGTAAGCCCATGCAGAGAACATGCTATCACATGGCATATTTAAATTATTTCAGCTTCAAATTTGTTGAATAAAAAGGGCTACGTTAAAGCTATCTCATCAAAAGCCCCTGTGATGGGCAAATTTTCTGCTTTCCACGATGTCTAATTTCAGTCTCTTTATTTCATTGTTTGAAGCCATAGTTAAAAACTAATGGCAGCCAAATAACCTAAGCAGAAGGAAAAAGACCCAGTTGGATTTCTACGAGACTTATAGCGTTACCATAATCTCAGCTTGAAATAATTATTGTTTTTTAGACATGTAATGTAGTGTAAAACAGCCAGGTACGGCTTTGTATCAAAGAGGACTGAGCAACGGTTGATGGAGAGCCGCAGGACGCCAGCCGAGACACCATTTCGACAAGTGGACTTGCCTGCGTCTGGCTTTTGTTTCCAAAGAAGAAAAGCCAGACAGAGGGAGGGAAGGGGGGAACAAGTATGGCAAGCAGTGAATGAATGTTTCTTCAGTATGAATCTCATAGCCTGAAAACGGTGATTAGTGGGATAAAAAAAATAAAAAGCTGCAGCAGCCGAGAACTATAAACAAGCAAAAACCTCGTGAAAGCAGTTTCTCAGTATTTCAATTGCGAAGACCATAAATTCCAAAAATTTCATTACTTATTCTCCAGTTATATTTAAAGATTCAAGCGGCAGAAAATATAGGCAGGCATATCTAACCATAAAATTAGAACACAGTAACCAACAGGAATAAATACCTCGAAACAAGCATTTGCATTCCTAAATATATTCCCACAGCACCATAACTATTTGGAAAAACATTCCCATAAAGCGTTAATTGTAGAGTTTTTTCGCAGCACCTGAACACTCTATCCACCCTCTATAAGAGCATATGCTGCAGATGTTATTCTAAAAATATTTCCTTATTATCCCTTCCTCCTTTGGTTCCCCTTTCAATCCTTTTCTTCAGATAATGGGATTGTGGTTCACTTTATCTGTTGTTATTCTGTTTCTTTGTCCTTTTGCCCTCATTGTGGAATGCTTTTGATAACTGCTCGCCTGCATTGTATTCATTAGGACCCTTTGGAATGCATGTTCCTATTCAAGAAAGGCATGTCAGAATCAACCCTGCTTTAGGTGCTGATTCATCAGCCACCCCGCATTGTAGCTTTTCGTGTTGCTACTGCTTGTGTTTTTGTTTTTCAGCCATGGGATCACCTTTTCCAGGCTCAGAAATTCATGGGGAAGAAACATTGTTTCACTCCTTGCATTACTTTTTTCCCCCTCTTCCCCTTTATCTTTTCGCAAACAAAATGTCTACTTGTCCAAACGTCAGCTAGGATTATGAACTGAGGTTCACCTCAACCTTGATCAGTGCTCTTTCATACTGTGTAGCCATCGTCGTTCTCTCCTTCTGCCCAAACTACTGCCTAGTATTTCATATAACGGTTTAATGATATTCAGAAACTAGCTACTCTATTGCGAAAACCGACACCTTCCAGCTTCTTCAAGTGTGAAAGCAGAATTTTTTTTGCACTAATATTTACTGGAGACGCTTGCAGCCAGCAAGATTTAATGAAGCTGTGATGGGCGATACACAGGTGATGATAAATCATTGGAGCAACTATCGGACCTCTATAACAAACACTGGGAAGAAGGGACACTCCCAGCAGAATGGACACACGGGAAAGTAATTCTCATACCAAAACCCAATAAGCCAATTTCCCCAGCGAATATGCGCCCAATATCGCTCACCTCAAACTTAGGAAAACTCTTTGAACAGGTTATACTAGCTCGGCTAACTGCATACATGGATGACACGGACCAATACCCGCACTCAATGGTCGGTTTCAGGCCCCGGCTATCTGCGCAGGATGCTATGCTGCAGCTAACGTCAGCAGTGCTTGACCCACATATACCAACGCATACTAAGGCGATACTAGCAATAGATCTCAAAAAAGCGTTTGATAATGTACAACACACAGCAATCCTACAGGCACTCACGAACATTCAAACTGGTCCTAGGCTCTAGGCTTTACAACTACATAAGAGCCTTCCCTCAGCACAGGACAGCCACACTTCACATCGACAATCTCCACACCTCACCGTACACGCTTGCCAACGTGGGGACGCCGCAAGGCTCCGTTCTTTCCCCGTTTCTGTTCAACATTACCCTTATCCCCTTAACCGCAAAACTACAGAAAATCCCTCACCTCGGTCACACCATATACGCCGATGACATCACACTCTGGACAACACACGGATCAGACGGTGAAATCGAAGACACGCTACAAACAGCAGCAGACACGATAGCCAAGCTTACCGCAACAATCGGATTAGAGTGCTCCCCAGAAAAATCAGAATTACTAATCATACCCCCTAAAGGACGGACCTACCAAAGTCCCATAGAAATTCGAATTCAGGGAAGACAAGTACCACAGGTTCATACAATCCGCATTCTGGGACTATACCTGCAACAGGATGGAAAGAACGTCGACACAATTAAGCGGCTCAAAAAGGCCGTTGCAAACACCACACAACTCATAAAAAGGGTGACAGGACGCGCACATGGGCTTCGAGAGGCGGACACACTTCGAGTAGTGCACGCCTATACCCTCAGCAGAATTCTTTATGCTACACCATACCTCAAACTATCATGCAGTGAGGTCCAGCAAATAGACTCATTAATTCGGCAAGCAACAAAGGCAGCACTTAAATTACCGAAAAGCACTAGTAACGAGAGACATTGGCAGCAGCAGTGGCGGAGATAGAACATTGCTGAACACCGTTGCCTGTATCTTGCAGGACCATCATCACGCGAAGTTTCATCGCCTGCCTGCCTGACGCCTGTCTACCGCTCGTCACCGGCTGCTTACTGCGTGCCTGCCGAACCGAAGTACTGCAGCACCCTGACACTCACTTGGAACCTACCGATTCAGCTGCTCTCGATGACGTCATGGCGGCTACAGCTATAAATTCGTCGACAACGACCGGCCTCCCACATTGGCAGCAGCAGTGGCGGAGATAGAACATTGCTGAACACCGTTGCCTGTATCTTGCAGGACCATCATCACGCGAAGTTTCATCGCCTGCCTGCCTGACGCCTGTCTACCGCTCGTCACCGGCTGCTTACTGCGTGCCTGCCGAACCGAAGTACTGCAGCACCCTGACACTCACTTGGAACCTACCGATTCAGCTGCTCTCGATGACGTCACGGCGGCTACAGCTATAAATTCGTCGACAACGACCGGCCTCCCACATTGGCAGCAGCAGTGGCGGAGATAGAACATTGCTGAACACCGTTGCCTGTATCTTGCAGGTTGGTTGCTGTTTTGTATACTTGCTATCCTTTACTTTCCCCTTTGAAACTTATCCCGACACTGCTGCTGCCACAAGCATATTTTACTCGTCCTTTCTGCTTGCTAGTGTGCGAACTAATATTCCACTAGGTGAATTACCTCGGCCGTGTGTGCAGGGCGAACATCTGCTCACAAATATCACTGAAATGTCGAAAGAGCTCGTTAAGCTGTTCGAAGAGTTAAAACGAGAATTAAAGCAAGAATTCAAAGAATTAAAAGAAGGGTTCGAGCGAGACCTCAGGAAAGATATACGAGAAATAAAGAATAGCTTAGCATTCATAAATGAAAGCTACGAGGAAATGAAAACATCGGTGAGCATTGTTGAAAAGGAAAATGCAGACCTCAAGAAATGCGTGACCAGTCTGCAAGAGGAACGTGATGCTTTGCGCTTGCTGTTAAAGCAACATGACATTCGACTCCTGCAAAACGAACAGCACTCCAGATGCTTCAATATTGAGGTAACAGCTGTACCTCAATCTGAAAAGGAGGATGTTCTAGAACTAACCAAGAAGCTCGGCACAGCCATTGGCGTTCCTCTTGATGATGCTGACGTTGAGGCATGCCATCGAGTTCGAACAGCTGGCAATTCTACTGCACCAAACATTGTCGTACAATTCGCACATAGAGCTAAACGCGACCTTTTTCTTGAAAAGGCTAAGAAGCAAAGACTAACATCAGAAGCATTGGAAGTCGAGCCAAAAGTCTCGATCTTTGTAAATGAGCACCTTTCTCCCGCAATGAAACGATTATTTGGAGCGGCAAATGCGCGAAAGAAAGAACTTGGCTGGAAGTATGTGTGGACGCGGCAAGGAAAAATTTACGCCCGGAAAGCAGATGGTACGCCCCTTGTCTCTGTTGAGCACATCGATGACCTGTCCAAGATCGCTTAGACGAATTTTTAAATTGCCCGTTTTTGACCAAACTTTTTGTACATGGTTCTTCGGCCATCTGAAGTTAAATATACTGCAATAGGAAAATACCCGGCATTATCTCTGTTCCACCAAAATGTGCGATCAATGGCTAGCAAGGAAGATGAACTAGCGCTCTTGCTTGACACATTCCGCATATCGTTTTCTGTTATCATGCTCACAGAAACTTGGTACACCAAGGATTCGCGGGTATTCATTCTACCTGGCTATCAGTCTTTTTGTCGAAGTCGTCTGGACAGGCGAGGGGGTGGCGTCTCTATTTTAATGAAAGAAAACCTTATCTGTGAAGAAGTGGCTGAATTTTGTGCACTCACTGCAGACTATGAAGTGCTTACCTTGCGCACACAAAACAATGTCTACTGCGTCTTGTACCGACCGCCCTCCGGCGATTTCGACAACTTTCTTCATTTCCTTGAAAATTTATTCGGCTACGTGATGGACAATAGGATAGATCTTTACTTAGGAGGAGATATAAATGTAAATATGCTCGTGCCAACACACTCCCAAAAGAAGCTATCCAACACCATAGACGTGAACGGTTTTTGGAACGCAATAACAGAGCCAACTCGTGTTACTCCAGATAGTTCTTCATTATTGGACGTATTTATCACAAATATTAATGCAGATTTAGTGAAAGCAAGCGCTGTATGCACTGGCCTTAGTGACCATTTCGGAACACTATTGCTAGTTAGAAAACCCCAAAAGGTTACTACAAAAGTGAAGCAAACAAAATATGTACGAACAATGAATGAAGGCAAACTTCAGTCTTTTCGTCGTGCTATTGGTAACGAAGCATGGAATTCTGTTTATGAAGCAGGAAATAGTGACGCCGCGTATGATAATTTCATTGACGTGTTCAAAACTCTCTATGACGCAAATTTTCCGTTAACACCAATAAAAAAACCAAAACAAGCCCGAAAACCTTGGCTAACGGGAGAACTACTGAACATGATTAAACATAAAAATGCCTTGTATGCCAAATTTGCAAAAGATAAGAATTTAGAAATATTTGCTGAATTTAAGTCTTACCGGAACAGGCTTACTTCTAGATTACGTGCAGCAAGAAATGCATATTTTGTTAACATGTTTTCTGATGACAGCGCTAAACGCACTGATGTGCTTTGGCGAAAGCTTAATTCCCTACTGCGTCCTGGCACTCAAGAAAGTATACCTGATACATTTATGCATGAAGGAGAGGAACTTAATGGTAGCGCACTGGCTGACGCCTTAAATATGTTTTTCGTACGGCAGGCTGACCACTGCGACGGTTCTGGAAGTGATAGTGCATATGACGCGGACACGTATCTATCCCAGTTTATGGGCAGCCAATCGCTTTTTCTCCGTCCTACTGATTGTGCCGAGGTGTCCTTTTGTATTCAGTCCATCAAAAACAGTAAAACTGAGGATGCATGCGGTGTGCAGCTCCTTCCCGTAAAGCACGTACTTGATTTAATCTGTCCCGTTGTCACTTTTATATATAATTTAATTTTGTCTACAGGTGTATTTCCTAGGGCAATGCAGATTGCACGAGTGGTTCCAGTACATAAATCTGGAGACCGAAACGTGTTCTCAAATTACCGTCCAATCTCGGTACTGCCGGTATTTTCTAAAGGCATAGAAAAAATATTGCACATTAGAATTACATCATATTTTTCTCGACAAAACTTTCTCTTAGACTATCAGCACGGTTTTAGGAAGCATCGATCAACAGAAACAGCCCTTTTAACGCAAAAAGAAATTATCATAGAAGCATTTAGTAAGAAACATGTAGTACTAGGGATCTACATAGATTTTTCAAAAGCATTTGACCTGGTAAATCATAACATCCTTCTTTCAAAATTATACAGATATGGTGTCCGCGGAACACCCTACGCGCTACTGAAGTCATACCTTACAAATCGAAAGCAATACGTAGAAATAAATAATGTTAAATCTTCTTTGCAAACTATTTATACTGGCGTTCCGCAGGGAAGCATACTCGGGCCGCTTTTATTTCTTATTTATATTAATGATATGGCACACTGTACACAGGGCGTAATTTTTAACTCCTACGCAGATGACACCACAATCTTCTTGTCCGGGATCACGGAAATCGACATTGAAGAACGAGCAAATAGCGCTTTAATTGACTTGGATCGCTGGGTGAAAGCAAATTGCTTGAAAATTAACACGAGCAAAACAAAAGCTGTGTGTTACTCACCGAAAGGAAAACATTTAACAGGTAGCATAAACATACGACTAGGAACCGAACAAATTGAACTTGTAGATTCGGTAAAAGTACTCGGAGTGGTATTTTCGAGCCACCTGACTTGGAATGAACATATTGACCATATTCAATCGAAAGTGTCATCAGCTGTTGGCGTCATGGCCCGAATAAGATATCTTCTACCTCCTAAAATCAAGCTGCTATTATATAATGCTCTCGTGTTATCCCTTTTCCAGTACTGTTGCCTAGTTTGGTGTACCACAGGAATAACTAATTTATCAAAACTGCATGTATTACAAAAAAGAGCCGTCCGGTATATCGCTGGTGTAACCTATTTCCATCCCACCAAAGAGCTTTTTCCAAGTATAATATACTTTCGGTGTTCCAGTTATTTGAGTATAGACTTATATTGACTTATAAGTCTCACGTAAAATCAAATAGCAGTTGTATAATTTCACTTGCAGACATAAAAGAAAATCCTGGAAGCAGACAAACTCGACATAAAGAAAAATACCTTGTTCCAGTACCTCGCACATACGCGTATACACAGTCACTGCATTATACTGTACCCAAATTGTTGAATAGGCTACATTTTGCCGGACTTGACCCAGTTTGCGTGTCGAACCACGATGTCAGCCTCTATTGTCGAGGAGAGCTGTCATGAATTTGTATATATATTTTTCTTTTTGCATCATTGTGTACCATTGTTTTATTGTTTTCTGTATCAGCAATGCTTTCCCACTTCTTTCCTTGTATCTTTGTGCTGTATTTTATAACGTCCCTTCGTTCGTACAGAAGGAACTGTACAACGTTTTACCCGTTTTTTATTTGTATAAACGTGTTTAGCTATAAACATGTGAATTGATTTTTTCTCCTGTCTGCTGCTCTGCCAACCTTGTAAGGGGGCCAGGACCCCGTCAAGCTGTTTTTACAGCTTTTAGTTCTGGCCCCTCCTTTTCTTGCTAAAAGGAAATAAACTTGAACTTGAACTTGAACTACTCGAACTTGGAGTCCATAATACAATACATGAACTTCGAGAGGCCCATTTACAAGCACAATACCTCAGATTAGCTGCTACAACTACCGGACGACATATACTCACTAAGCTAGGCATCACTATTCCTGCAAACAATTCATCCCTATTAACACTCCCTAGCCAAATTTACACTTCAATCTATGTCAAACCATTACCGCGGAACATGCACCCCCACTATGACCAAGGTCGCAGGAAGGCGCGCGCGGCAGCGCTCCACAAATGGTACGGGAATGAGCCCGATGCCGTTTGGGTAGATGCCGCCTGCGATGAGAGCGGAGCCACTGCAGTTGTCCACAACCCCCACACTTCCCCCTTAACTATTGAGCTTCCTTCAGGCACGACCCCTGAAGAAGCCGAGGAGACCGCTATAGCTATTGCTCTGGCATACACCGTTGCCAGTTACATACTCAGTGATTCAAAAACTGCCATATTAAATTATGCCAGGGGCCGGGTTCATCCTCCGGCGCACCACTTGCTGCACATGCCCGCCTCCCACCTCCCCCGACGGATTGAGCTCATCTGGGTGCCTGCGCACTCGGGAAATCCCGGCAACGAGGCTGCCGACTCCTTAGCCCGAGGGTCTAGAAACCGGGCACAGGCGGACCTCATGGGGGATTTCTCGAAGGATCGTATGCACTCGTTTGCTGAGTTCACCGCAAACTCCCGCGCTGAGCGCCTCATCTATCCGTCACCCCACCCATCCCTCACTATCAGAGAGCAGTCAATCTGGCGTCGTCTGCAGACACGAACTCTACCGACACCAGCTCTACTTTCGAAATTTCAGCAGGTATCCCCCATATGCACTTTGTGCTCCCACCCCAAGGCCACTCTTACCCACATTCTTTTATCCTGCCCTGCGTCTCCTCCCCCCGCCGGGCCGGTGCCTCTCCGAACCTGGGAGGACTGGGAGACCTCACTGCGATCAGCGGACCCGGCCAGGCAGAAGATCGTCGTCAGCCGGGCCGCATACGTCATGGATAAACATAATATGAACGTTTAGATCGTGAGTGGGGTCGTGCGGAGACCCAGGAGGCCTGCGTGCCTCGAATTCTTCTGCAAATAAAGTTTTTTCCTCCTCCTCCTCCTCCTCCTCCTCCACCGTTTCGGTAGTGGACGACGGCTGTTGTTGAGGTGCGCGTCTTTTTCTCCCTCTTCCTTTTCTTCTCTGTATTCTCTTCAGTATGCGCGAGGCAGCGGAGGTGCCTCAGCTACAGAGCCAGTTGCAGGCCCGTGCATTTTAACGCGGTAGTGTTAAGGAGCTCGTGTCGAAGAAAAGCCGGTGTCGTCGGCGTCGGCGGCGTTGGCCGTGAGCGATAAATCTCGGCATGCGGTTCATAAACAAGCAACTTTCAAGATGGGCTGGGTGGGAATAGAACCAGTGTCTCCGGAGTGTGAGACGGAGACGCTACCACTCAGCCACGAGTTCAATGCTTGAAAGCGGTACAAAAGCGCTTCTAGTGAATGCGTTGTTCCCTTAGAAACGTGCCGTAGAACGTTATACTGCGGTGTATATTGGTAATTATGAGCATGTTACTTACAGAAGTCGCAGTTACACGAGTAGCGAAGTACGTTTCCGCTACATTTCTTCAGCTGGATGGATGGATGGATGGATGGATGGAATATAGGAGCGTCCCCTTTGAAACGGGGTGGTAGCTGTAGCTATCATGCTCATTTTTCTCCCTATATCTTAATTATTGATTTAGAATGATTAACTAAACCATCATTCTATTTATTAAATTTTGTTCCTACATTACTAACATTATGTCACTTATCTGCTTTTAAGCCACCAATCTTCCAGTCGTTTTTTGCTAGTTTCCACCGCCGGTTTATTCACCCGGCCAATGGTATCTCTAAATACCAGAGCTTCAGGAACAGTGATTGCGCCTGCATCAACTTCCGGATGGATACCATTGCATTCGAGTATAATATGGTCAATTGTTTCACTGGAGTTTCCACATACAGCACATGCGTCATCTCCATTGTTAAACTTCTTTTTGTAGCTGCGTGTTCTAAGGCACCCTGATCTAGCTTCAAAAAGTAGGGCACTGCCTCTTCAGTTATCAAAGAAATCTTCCTTCCTGATCTGCATTTTCCACTTTCGGTATAATTCCACACCGTTTTTTTTCCATCGAATTTATCCAACTTTTACCTTCTGTGTTTTTCACCTGTTGCTTAATGCTCTTTATTTCTTCGTCCTTGTTACTAGCATACTTACTAGTTAGTTTCCTAGTTCTTTTCCTCTATTGTGAGTCAACGCTTTTTAGGTACAGATATTTAAATATTTTAGCTGCCCATCTGTTACTGTCCAATTTCCTCAGGCGTTCCTCATATAATATTTTACTCTGAGCTTCCCGTACTTCGAAAGATGCCCAGCCCATATCTCACTGTACCGCCTCATTTGTAGTTTTGCCGTGGGCACCTAGTGCTAATCGTCCAACGGATCTCTGATTTGTTTCTAATGTCAACCGTACCTCTGATTTTAGGCATAAAACCGCATTTCCGAAAGTAAGTCCGGGTACCATAATTCCTTTCCAAATATCCCTCAATACCTCATACCTATTGTATCCCCACAATGCCTTATGCTTCATTATCCCGGCATTCCTTCGCCCTTTGGCCTTAAGTGATTGCTCACGCTTTCCAATGTATGCCAATCCTTCGTTTACCCATACCCCCAAATATTTATATTCTGCTACTCTATGTATTTCAAGGCCTTCTATTTTAAGACCCTGATCAGTTGAGCCGTTGAAAATCATCAGACCCCACTTAACTGCGCTGAAACTGAAGCCTAGAGCGTCCCCTTCGTCTCCGCAATACTTAACTAGAGATTGCAATTCTTCCACACTCTCAGCTAGCAGCACAATATCGTCTGCATACATCAAACCGGGGAGGCGCTGCTCTACCGCCTTTCCACCTAATCTATATGACAGGTTAAAACCTAGGTTACTGTCTTGTATCCTCCGTTCCAGGTTTATCATATAAAGCATGAACAGCACCCGTGATAGAGGACAGCCTTGTCTTAATCCTTTGCATACTTTGACATCCTCCGTACTTCTTATCCCTTCCCACGTAATTTCTACTTTGTTATCCCGGTATATTTCCTGTAGGAATTCTAGTATCTCATAACCGATAACTTCTTCTTTTAATATGTTCCACAGGAGTTCCCTGCTTACGTTGTCGTACGCCCCGTTTATGTCCAGGAAGGCCAAATACAAAGGTCTATTTTCCACTCTAGATATTTCGATGCATTGGGTAAGCACGAACAGGCTATCATCTAAGTGCCTACCATTTCTAAAGCCGTTCTGAAGTTCTCCGAGTATCTTGTTATATTCAACCCATGCTTGCGCCTTTAATTTCACCGCCTGCTTGGCTAACCTGTACATTACAGATGTTATGGTAATCGGCCTGTAGGATTTTATGTGCATCCTTTCTCCTTTCCCTTTATAAATCAAATTCATTTTACTCTGCCGCCAGCTGTCCGGAATTTGCTTATTCGTTATGACTGTTTCCAAAGCTTTTAACAACGTTTCCTTACTTTTTGGACCGAGTTCATTAATCAGCTTGATCGGAATTCCATCTATTCCTGTAGGTGTGTTTTTAGGGATATTTTTTTTTGGTCTTTTTCCAGTTTAGATTGGTCAGTTCTAAGGTGCTTTGTATTCAGCTACCTTGTGTTGCTTCCTGATTTGCGGAGATTACCCTATCGTCGTTCTTAAATGACTCGGCTCTAACTGATGTAATGTAGTTCACTGCGTTGTCTCCCTTTAAACAATTTCCCTCTTTATCTTGAATTCGATCTTGCTTTCTTTGATTCTTCTTCCCTAGCCAGCTTATATGGTTCCAGAATTTTCTTGCTCCACCTCTAGAGGCATCGTGTATATCAGCCATCCAGCGATCGGTGGAATGTCTTATTTTACTTTGAACGAGGGCCTGCACTTGAAGTTTCTTTTGTCGATATGATTCCCATTTTTGGTCGATTTCCTCCAGAGAAGTCTGTGCTTTCTTTGCCATTTGGTGTTCCCTTGAAGCAGCCCGTCGTTGTTCAATAGCTTCCCTGATTTCCTTATTCCACCAGATCCGTGGCTTCTTCTTTCCATTCCAGCGGTTTGCTACTTTAACCTCCTGAATTTTAGTCCCTATCAGTAGTTCTACCTGTTCATAATCCCAGTCTTCCATGGGGCTTTTCTCTATTGCTTCCTCTATGTCTGCTGCTATCTGCGCTATTTGATCGTCGTCTAATTTTGCGTTTACGTTTTGTCTAAGTTCAATTTCTCTTTTCATCAAGAGCCCCATCTGCAGACTAATACTTTTATGATCACTTCCCAGACTACACTCCCCTTCGTCGTCTATTTCCATTTTTGTGACCTTGCTATAAATTTTCTGCGACATTAGACAATAGTCAATGATCGTCTGCCTGTTGCGGAATTCCCACGTGATTTGGCATTCACATTTTGTTTCTCT
The DNA here is from genome assembly GCF_055883805.1 of Amblyomma maculatum. Lineage (NCBI taxonomy): Eukaryota > Metazoa > Arthropoda > Arachnida > Ixodida > Ixodidae > Amblyomma > Amblyomma maculatum. The sequence goes on from NC_139353.1 coordinate 134,542,606, forward strand.
ATTTACTATAACTAGATCGTGTCGCTCGCAGAAATCTAGCATTAGCTTCCCGTTACAATCCGTGTATCCATCCAGATCGTCGATGTAGCCGTTCATGTCCCCCACCAGAATAATATTGGCCCCGTTTCCAAACTGGCTTATATCGTCACTGAGACATTCAACAAGATCCCTGTTTTCTTGCCTGCATTGATGTCCTGTTCCTAAATAAACTACCCCTAGCCATGTCCTTATGCCGGCAATGGTTCCTGAAACCCAGATATGTTCTTTACAAGATGATTTAATTCTTTGCCAGTTTGTTCCCTGGTGTATCGACATACCTACCCCTCCACCCTTTCTTTCCGTTCTCGTTCTGTTGCACCCTTCCCAGACGTAGCCTTCTATAAACGGCGGATCTTCTAGATCCCTGCGATGAGTCTCGCAAAGAGCGTACACACCTATTTTGTCATCCTTCAACTGCTGTTCTATCTCTAGCCATTTCGCTCTTTTTCTACCTCCTTGCATGTTTATGTAGCTGATCCTAGTGTTAAATTTCTTTTTTTGTACTTTTCTTTCTCGACCTACTCTTTGCCATTTTTGGGGGCTCAGCCTCCATTATTACACTTTCTTCTGCTTCAATTCTAACTACCTCTGTGCGCGGAGTCCTCGCGGACCCCTAAAAAAGCTACAGCCCTGCCTGCCAAGCGCCAGCCGATCTCTGCTCCGACCCTTCTGTTAAAATGAATGCCATTTCGCTGAAAAGCCCTACCAAAACCTGCTTTATGTACCTCCCTGTTTACCTCAACCACTTCGAAACGCTTCTCCAGGCTTAACTTTCTTATGTCCTGATTAACTGTCACCACGTCCTTTTCCATATTTCCGTTCAATCCTAGCACCTCTGGTACTGTGCATGCAACTATCTGCGTCTGCTGTGCTATCTGCCGGATCTCATCAACTCCCTTAGTTAAACTTTCCACCACTCCTGCAGCGTCACCATTTAGGACATCGTTTAGACCCGCGGCTACTATTACCATACTGCGCTCTGCGGAATTCTTCAGCAGCCTATTTTCACTCTCTTTTAGCACAGCCCTCATTGTTCTCCCTGGGAAGGCTCCAACCAACACTCTCTTATCACCCCTTACACCTTCCAAGATATCTCGCTTGCACCTGTTCATGTTAGAATCTCCGGCGATAAGCACCTGGGCCTTCTCTCTCCCTCTCCCAACTGTTGGCTCCTGCTTTCGGTTATCTGTGTCCTTATCTCTGGGATTTTCGTTCTTCCTTACTTCTTCCTTTTTTTCCGGCGTCTTAGCTGCTTCTAAATAACTCTGACGGTTCGGATCCGCCTGACCTACTTTGCTTATGCCTCCCATGCCAGTGCTGGCCCCAGCGACGTGGCCCGCATTGGAATGTTCGTCCTTGTTGGTTCCAAGGACAAAGTCGGCGCCTTTCTTTTCAATTTGAGTAAGCTGTCCAAGCAGTTTTCGATTTTCCGTCCTTAGCAAACGTACTTCATTTTCTAAATCCTCCACGCGAGACACTAAACTGCCTCTTTCTTGATCAAGTCTATCTAGACGTGCATTCAGTACGCAACACCGACACAAAAAGTCGCTGCCTTCCGCTTCACCTACAGAGTCAAAACGCGTTTCTTTGAGATTAACCTGCGCCTCATACTCAGTACACTTTACCTTCTTTTGATTGCACATCTTAAGCGCTCATCGACTGAACTATAACTGTTACGAATTCTTAGAATATACAAATTCCCAAAAGAAGACACAAGAAACGACTAGCAAACACGCGTTAAAAACCAATTCTGCGAATGCCAATAGCCTTCAAAGAAAAATATATATCTAAACAAGATAGCTAAACAATGAACGCCAAGAAAACCTAGCTGCCGGCACGAAAAACCAGGCCGCTAGGACCAAGAGCTAAAATCTATTCTTTAGGCTGCACCTAACCTAACTAGCTGAAAAAGAAATAAAGTTAATAAAAGAAAGAACTCATCTATTTGACGCTTCGGAAGCTCCCGCTGTCGCCAATCCGTCCGTTTCCGGTAGCCACGTGCAATCGGAGGAGCGATGGGACACGCATCCGCACCACACGGCTGTCAACTGTCCACTCTCTGCGCACATGTAAAGCCATCTTGTGGCAAACACAGAAGAATCCCTCCTCGCAATGTGCGGCGCTGCCCCGACACGTGGCGCGCCACTCGCCCCTGATGTTTCGCCGTGCTCCCTCACGGGTTGTAGAATGAAGCGTCTTTCCTTTCTTTAGATTTTCGCTCACCCGCTTCTCCCCTTCGGGCCGCGCGGGTACCGGTGCGAGGATGCCCCAAAACCCTTGCGTTTAATAAGTTTTCTCGCTCTCTCCCCTTCCAACATCCAGCGGGCGTCACTCGAACAGTGGTGTTCAGGCGACGCGGCTCCTCTTTCCGCTCACAGCGCGATTGCTAGGTGCAGCGTCCGATGCCGGACGCCTCTGACATGATCGCTGCGCCGTAGCGCTTCTGCTGGGAAAGCGTCCCCTGCGATGTGTGCCGAGCTGCTTCCGAGGAATCGTGCTTCTGCGTGGTGCTCCCAAGCGACATAGAGGACGATCCCATCAAGGCGTCACTCCCATGATCGCGTCCGCCTTCATGGCGCGTCGCTGCCCGGCTTTCTCCCTCCGAGACTCCGAGTTCTTTGGTTCGTTCCGCTTGCTCAGGCGCACGTTTCGTTGCCGCGCCGAACGCTGCGTTTCTCGGCGCTCACCGTGTGATTTGTGAGTGCAAAGTCCGACGCGGGGCGCCTCATCAGTAATTGCTGCGCCGAAGCGCATTGTCTTACACTCGTTGGCAGGTCGACGGGTGTTGTATTGCAGGGCCTTGCGCGCTCGCTCTTGTGTGAACGCTAAAGGAACACGGGAGCAAGAAACGTTGTAGTGTGCACAACACAGTGCGATAATGTAGATTGTGAGAAGCACTTGTTTGAACAAATAATTACAAAAAAGTTGTACAGTGCACTTAGAAGTGTTGAGTATGAAAACTATGTCTTTGTGTGACAAGAGCATACCGAGCGAATGAGTGGGCGGTGCGAACGAGGTGCGATAACGCTATCGCGTTCCACTCTTGAAGGCGAAGCTTAAGCGTCCTCCAAATTTTCTTTTCCTTCTTCCTATAATCACAACAACATCGTTTTCTATATCCCACTGTATAGCCGTCCATGCGTTTAGCACATCTGAAAGTAAGGCCGCTGGCAGACCAAGGACTATTTCTAAATTAGAATTGCAAGAGGAGAAGGAGAGGCGAAGAAATATAGTTTTCTCAACGCTCCATTCATACTGTAAATAAATTCTCGCTTTGCATATACGCGGGGCATAAAACTCGTGTATCGTTAAAGGCAGCGCAGGTATAAGGAACGAGAGGAAACTGCCGTGTTTGCAGACACGTGGAACGGCTTTGCGCAAGTGCATGAATGATGTTAACTCATTATGATAATCCTGCCTCCTGAAAAGGACGCGTGCTTCAGGACACGTACACTTTGTGTAGCTTTTTGTGCCCGTTTGCATATCCCATTATAGTATGTGCTTCGTTTCCCCTCATGTATAATGGCTTCAGAGGCAGGCCGTGGGGCCCTTCGATTTTTACCGAGCCGTCTGCGGTGCACAAAAGCTTTTCATATCGCAGTTTCCGCACTGTTCGTCCACGAAAACTTTGCAACGTGCCGAGTTGGGAATGAAAAACTGAGAATGTCAGCTCTCCAGGCTTCCTGTGGTGCGAACTCGAAAACCTGTAAGCTCGGACAGCAGCGACACTTTTGCTTCCTTGAACATAGGAACAGCTTCCTATTGAGTTGCCTTCAGTGCGGACAGAGGTGCGTAGTGAAAGGCTTCGGACCACTGCACAATGGATGCTTTCGCCTCATCTTACTTTCGTGGTCCAATGTGCCCCTGGAGTTTTAATGACAGACCTCGCATTAGGCAGATGAAATTGTAAAATACATTCCTCTGCTGGTTCGCGATTGATCTGCCCAATTTTTTTGCCCATGTGCGGAGTGGACGTTTTTAGGTACATGACGTACTCTGGCCTAGCCCTCTCACGAACACCAAAGGGCAGGGCCTTTTCAAGAGGCTGGCTGGCCACATTTAGACGACGCTTGCCAGCCGAAGTACGCCTCAACAACGTTCTGGAGGATTGTCTGCATCAACAGCCACCTGCGCAAGCTGGAAGAAGAGGCTGGCTGGACATGTTGAGACGACGCTTGCTAAGGACTCCTCAACAAAATTCTCACGGACTGTTCACACCAACGTCCACCGACGTAGGCTGGCGGCCAGAACGGGGTATGATATAGACATCCACACCGCACTTTGGCGAGAGTACGGAGCCCAAAAATGGGAGCCACAATTCGTATAATTTAACGCCTTCGGTTTCCCCTTACTGATATGTGTCTAAATGAAACCAGCACGTAGCGGCTGGCCATGTTGAGACGACACTTGAAAGCCGAAGTACTCAACAACATTGTCGCGGATTGTCCACACCAACGGCCACCGACGCAAGCTGGCGGCCGGAACGCTCCACTCCGCATCTTGGCAAGAGTACGGAGCCCAGCAACGCCAGCCACAGCTAAAATTAACGCCCTCGTTTTCCCTTACTGAGAGGTCTGGTTGGTTTGGGTTGTAGGGTTTAACGTCACAAAGCAACTCAGGTTATGAGAGATGCCATAGTTTAGGACTCAGGAAATTTCGACAACCTGGGGTTCTTTAAGCTGCATTGACATTGCACAGCACACGAGCACCTTTCTTTTCTTTTCGCCTCCTTTTGAAAAGCAGCCGCCGTGGTCGGAATTCGATCCCGCATCCCTGGGAACCGTAGTTGAGCGCCGTAACTATTGCGCCAACCCGGTGTGGCTTACTGAGAGGTCTCTCAATGGCGCAGCGTATAATTAGAGTAAGCACACTACGAAAACAGCACGCAGCGGATGACTGAGCGCAAAATCAACATACTAACGACAGGCCCCTGTATCCCATTCTTTAACATCGCCTAATATTCGCAAGGAAATTTGTACCCACTAGCAGCGCACAGCAGATAACTCATTCGGAGTGATGATGCCTGTGCGGATCACATTTCGCTCGTTTCAGTGTCCAAACCTCGTATTTGTAATTGCATTTCGTACTACAAATTAAAGAGATTCTACGCTGCTGAACCGAATGTACTTTGGAGCACTAAATTGCGATGATGCGAAAGCGTCTATTGCACGGTCGTCCGAAGCCACGCACCACGGCAGAATGAAATGCGCCGCACGGACACTTGGATCGGACGCGTATTTGGGTTTGCTCGGTACGGTGGCTCCGCAAGGGACAAAGCAACAGAAGAGACGAAGAAAACGGGCTGTTCCGACTAGCATCTACCGCCCCCAGGAGCCGAGCAACCTAGCGATTAGCGGCGCATGCGCCCGTGTGCTGTGCGATGTCAGTGCACGTTAAAGAACCCCAGGTGGTCGAAATTTCCGGAGTCCTCTACTACGGCGTCTCTCATAGCCTGAGTTGCTTTCGGACATTAAACCCCACAAACCAACCAACCAACCTTTTTCAATGGGCGTCACGTTGGACGCGGCACTAGTATAGTGCCTAGAATAGTATATTCTAGGCACTATTGCACTAGCTTGAGAGCTTCCTCCCTTGGGTCTGTGGACACCTTCATCCCTTGGTGTCCACAGACACAAGTGTGACAGATACTGCGCCTTTCCCTTCCGGTGAACCAATTAATATTATCATTAATAATTACAACTGTGAAGATAATATTTAGCCAGTTATTTTGGCCGTTACCTACAGACAATTCAGTGCCAACATAGTGAAACGAGCCTTCCTCTATACTACTACTACTACTACTACTACTTCTACTACTACTAATACTACTACTACTACTACTAATAATAATAATAATAATAATAGTAGTAGTAGTAGTAGTAGTAGCAGTAGTAGTAGTAGTAGTAGTAGTAGTAGTATAGGCTTTCTCAAGCTAGTGCCGCGTCCAACATGACGCCCATTGAAAAAGCATGCGCCGCTAATCGCTAGGCTGCTCGGCTCCTGGGGGCGGTAGATGCTAGTCGGAACAGCCCGCTTTCTTCGTCTCTTCTGTCGTTTTGTCCCTTGCAGGGCCACCGTACCGAGCAAACCCAAATACGCAGATCGGACGCCAGGCGGGGTAAGCTTCGTACTGCGTGAATCGCCTGGTGACGTCATGACCGGATGCGGCGTCACCATGGCGTCAGTTCCGGGTATAAGACAGGGCCGGATGTGCCGTTACAATGACGTCACATCCGGTCATGCCGTCACGACTTAACATAATGTCACCAGATGATGCCTTCATAGCCTGTCATCTCTGTCGTTATCATCATCACTGTTACTATCACTAACTGCCACTAACTATCATTATCAATCCCTATCTACCAGTAACAAGCGGTGGCGATCCCCATGGCAGCAGCGCTAGCTTGACTGATACGTTTTGCACGCGTCCGGCGTGGCTGTCAAGATGGTTGATACCTATAGTGGGACAGGACGAACACCGGACTCTGCACGAGACATTAAAGACTTTCGCCTTAAAAATTCTACGGGGTCCTTTGGACCACTACACTGGGATGAAGCGAAAGCGTCTATTGCGCAGTGATGCGAAGCTCTTCACTGCAGCACTACGTCTTCGTTTCACTGCCACCTTCCTCCCTTTCCTTGCGGCTGGGTTCAGGTACAGTAGCTAGCATAGGAATCTGGGAACTGTAGTTAAGCGACCGCGGATACTTGTGACAGATACTGCGCCCTGTCTTTTCTGTAAACCAATTTCAGACACGATGATTTCCTGCTGTACTGCGTCTGTTTCTGTGTGCAGTGGTGCGGCGTTCGTGGAAGCACCAAATGAAAGGGGCCGCATGGATGCCTCGATCGGACGGTCGACGGAGTCAGCTTCGTAATGCGTGCATCGTCTGGTGATGTCTTGACCGGCTGAGTCATCATCATGGCGTCAGTTGTGGTTAATATACATGTTCAAGACGTTATTACTTGTCATTAAAACCCTCGTTTTTACAACAATTGATTCTGCAATATTTCGGACGCATCATTTCTACTTTGTGGGCTATGCCAATGACTCAATCAAACAACAAACCGGAGTGATAATTCTCTTCCTGGGGCAGAACTGTCACGAAGGTCTTTACAGGAAGGTAAATTTATATCAAATTCCGCTAGACCACTGCCCCGACACATCGGAGCCCTTTGACTAACTGTGGCCTGAATGTGATCAACAGCATAACTGTAAGCTGTGGCAATATTATAATGGGGGAGCTGTATTAGGACGCACGTGAACGATCTATTTCGCCTAAGGGTACCCGAGAAAAGCAATATTGCCTGAGGCTGAATTTTCATCACACGTTGCCTTGAGCTTGTTGGGCGATCGTTTGTTCAACAACGTTTATTTTCGCATGGGCTACGCGTGTCCCAAGATTAATTCTCTGGGCGACCATGATGAAGGCACAGCAGAACTTCTACACAGTGTAGCGACCACTGCATCACCTTGCTCACTTCCATGCCTTAGTTATAAATCTCGTTTTCTCTTCTTTTATCTTTATTTCGCTTTTTTTTCTATCCTCAGCCTAGTTCGCTCGAGCTCCGGCCAGTTTTTCTACTGCCCACTTTACCAGTAACGCTTCTTGTCTTTTAACCCTACTCGCCTTTGTGGGGGCGTCTAGGTAAAGCAAATACACAGCAGAAAACAGCTTTGTCTGCCGCCCCACAACTATCCTTTTCCTTCACTTTCTGGGGCCATCAGTCCCCTTCCATGTCCCTACCTCGTTTGTCACGTTCCCCAGCCTTCACTCGGCCGGCAGCGTCTTTTGCTTAGTGCCGCCGTCGACGCTCGTTTTGAGCAGGCCCGGAGTGTCGGGTCGGCGGGTATCTCGCAAGCAATCAGGTTTTAGTCAGCGCATTTTGGGTCTTCTCCTGATTGCTTCGTTTGAATAAGATGACTTTTCTTTTTTTTACTTTGATGCACCGCTGAAAAGGTCCTTATTTTCTTCAGAGTGCCCCGCAGATGACCCTGTCGCCTTGCTGTCTTGCAGTCCTGTCTCGTACGTCCCTGTCAGCAGTAAACGTGGCTTGGAATGCCGGTGGCTTATTATTTTTTTTTCCTATTTGAGCTGCCTCTTCTAAGCAAATATTGTAAACGCCCGCGGGGTACAGCGATGGGTGCGCACACAGCCACCGCGTCACGTGTGCTGCATGCAGTTGTGGTCGTTGAGATTGATGGTTCATGGATCCATTGAGCTGTGCCGCCGAACGGTTTCTGACACAAGAGGCTAAACGTGCGCTTCTATGAGTTCGCCTAGCATTGTTCGCAAATGTCGTAAATGGCCTTTGGACGTGAGCGCGTATGAGAGTTAGGGATGACTCGCAGATAGAGATAAAGCGATTATGACGCCCTCCCTGCTCTGCTGGAGCAAGAGGACGGGGAAAATACTTTATTTCACTAGCGAGTTCGGACCCTTCAAGGGCCCAGGACCACCGCACGGCCCTCACATTACGCGCATGTCCAGGTCACGTAGGGCCATGGCACTGGCACCCCGGTCCACACAGCGAAGTTGGATGTCCAGGTCCTGCGACGTAAGGAGGGCCTCCCATTTCTCCCATAATCCGGTGGCGGGCTATCCCTGCGGTGGAGGATCGGCAGGGCAGCCGAAAAGAATGCGGTCCAAAGTGGCGTGCAACTCTCCACAGAGAGTGCACTCAGGGAAAACGGGTCGGTAGTAGGATAGGCGTTGAGGGGTGAGAAGCATTTGGGTTTGAAGACGCCTCCAGAGGATTTGTTGGGAGTGAGACAGCTGGGAGTGGGGAGGGGGGTAGAGTCGACGGGCAAGGCGTGCTTGCTGTGTGAGCTCAGGAAATGTGTGTGTCCGCTCCCTCAAGAAATCCCGGCATGGGTCGCCGTTTGCCCGGCTAATAAGTCCTCGGGCTATGTTATCGGCGGCCTCATTTCCGGGATTGCCAGAGTGAGCCGGCACCCATATAAGCTCAATACGCCTGTCACATTCTCAATATTTGCCACGCGGGAGGATGGACACGTCCACGGGCAAAGTTAAGTATGGCTGTTTTGGAGTCGCTAGGTGTGTAAGCCGCATCTGTTTGGGCGATTGCTAAGGCTATAGCCACTTCCTCTGCTTCTTCCGAGTTACAGGGAGGGTCTATGAAGTGAGTGAGTGAGGGGGCTGCTGGATTGTAGGCCACAGCTACCGAACGGTGTGAACCACATGCGGCGTCCACACAGCGGACATCCTCTGCAGTCCCATAGTGTTTCTGGAGAGCTTTGGCTCGCGCGACGCGGCGGGATTGATGGTGTTCTGGGTGGACGTTCTTAGGAAGAGGTTTGAGGATAAGCGCTGAATGCACGGCCTGAGGGAGAGGGTATAACTCTTCAGCATGTGCGGGTATGCGAATGCCGAGAGTGTCAGTATATGTCGTCCTGTTTGCGTGCCAGCCAACCGAAGGTACTGTGTGTACCGATGTGCCTTTGTAAGTTCTTGTATATTATTGTACATTCCTAGTTTTAAGAGCCTGTCCGTGCTAGTGGTCTTCGGTAGGTTGAGCGCTGCTTTGGTAGCCATGCGGATTAAGGCGTTGATTTAATCTTTGTCTGCACAGGAGAGGTTCAGGTAAGGAGAGGTTTAAAGAATGCGACTGAGCACAAAGGCATGTAGTACCTTGAAATTGTCAGCTTCATCTAGGCCGGCTCGTGAGTGTGAAATCCTTCTCAAACTCGTGAGTGTGAAACCCTTCTCAAAAGATGGATGACGGAGTAAGTAGACTGTTTTAGTGCCTTCAGGGTAAGGTCGTTTTTCCCCGTGTCCTGTAAGTTCAGACCAAGAATGCGGAGGTTGGGGGTTTGTAGTATGGGAGCATCGTGCAGATAAATTGTTATGGGGGCGGTAGGAACACGCCGCGGCCGGAGTAGAAAGAGTGCTGACTTTGTCGGGGAGCATTCAAGGCCAATATTTTTCCGTGTGGGTAGATATAGCTGTGGCTGCTTCTTGAAGTGTAGATTCTATGTCTCCATCCGAGCCGTATGTGGTCCAAACCGTGATATCATCCGCGTAAATGGTGTGTCTCAAGTGTGGGATACTGCTTAAAGCCTTTGCCAGCGGGATCATGGTAATATTAAAAAGGAATGGCGACAACACTGCGCCTTGCAGGGTGCCAATGTTACCATGTGTGAAAGAGGGGGTCTGTATATCATCTATATGCAGAGAGGCGGTGCGCCCGTTCAGGAAGGCCCTGATATAGTTATAGGCCTTAGGCCCTAGCTGCAGCTCTTGAATGCCTTTCAGGATACCCTACTGAAAAATCCTGTATAAAATTCGTACAGGAAATTGTATACAGGTTTACTGAACAGGATTTTGGATACAGGATTTGGGGCTGTTTCAGCAAATTCCTGTACTGCCCTGGAAAGGCCGGAATGAAACCGCGCGGAGCTCTGATACCGGAATGGCCTGAATGGTTGATGGCCCCCGTTCCCGGAAAGAAACGCGTCGCCAGGGTGGAAAAGCATGCAACAATATAAAATAAAACGACTACATTTAAAATAACAAAAAGTAAAAAAAAAATAATAGGAATTTTACCACCGAATGTGGAATCAAACCTCCGTCCTTATGGTCTTCAGACGGGCATCTTAACCACTACTCTACGGCGGGTTATGGTTACAGTGCTTATTATTCAGTATATGTAGCTACTTTTGCTCTTTCGTACTTGTATATTTTCCTTGGCAGTAGAATTTGTCGCCGTAGTTCACCGATCGCTCTTTAAACACGCTGAATATCTTTACAGGCTATCATGAGGGTTCACAAATGTGCCGTATCTTTATAATGCCTAGCTTTATTGAAGGCAAACCTCAAGATATCATAATTTACTAGTGCTGATGTGTTTTTCATCGTCTACGAACGCTTGTAAGTTTTCCTACATACAGAGATATCCGGTGCACTAATACTTGTAATACTGGGCGTTTTAGCTTCACGTGCTACCAGCGGAGCATCGATGTCAATGAATACACTTCCGACTGAGCGGTTTCAATATGTAAACATTCGAGAACGCGTCGCCCGGTGTGCGGCTATCTGCGCATCTTTCGATATTCAGCGATGTTTGTTTATTTCTTTTCGAACAGTTTTTTGTCATCGCTAGCGAAACGATACGTTCGTGCTACTACTTTCGTGTTGTAGGCGGCAGATCTTCAGTCGCAGATATGAAGACGCACCGAGAGATCATACGAGCTGCAGCGACTGTTGTACGCGCAAAAGCGACGCGACGCGCGTATATGCTTGCTAGCGCTCGCTTCGACGGCTTCGCATTTTCGAGGTATTTAGGAAACGAAGCGTGCCCTTTGTACACGGAACAGTTGTATAATATGTTTGGTATCATGCTTATTTAGTGCGCTGGCGTGTCCAGCATGGTCATTCTGGTTGAGCTTTGTCGATCGGCCCGGCTTCTGTTCAGAAGCGGAATACTCTGCCCGGTATCAGTTCCAGAAATGATGCGTTCGTCCGGTTTCTGGTTAATTGATACAGGCTGAGCACTACATAACACCACTACATTTGAAAAAGAAAAAAAAGAAAAGAAAAAAAGAAAAAGAAACAAAAAGAAAATAGAAAAGGAAAAAAATTACATGTGGTTCGAACTTCGGTCTTTCCAGCCAGCAAGCACGAACTTTATCAAGTTTTTTTTTCTGTGTGTGCAGTGTTTGTCAAAGTGTGGCAATAAAGATAAAAAACCTACACCACGGCAGGACACGGTGATGGTGGTTATATATCTGCTTATGTAGTTGAGATTGCTCTTTTGTAGTTTATGTATTTTTGTAGGGTGTAGAATTTGTGGTCGTAGTTGAACGATCGCCCTTTAAACACGCTGCATCTTTTTCCTGGCTATCACGAAGCGTTATCCGTGTCCCGCATCTTTACAATGTATCGCTTTCTTGCAGACAAACCTCCGAATGTCACAATTTACTAGTGTTGATGTGTTTTGTCATCGTCTTCGAACGCATGCAATTTTTGCTACATATAGATATGTGCGGTGCACCAACACTTGTAATACTACTTGTTTTAGCTTCACCTGCTGCCAGCAGAGCCGCGACGTCAATGAATTTACTTCTGACCAAGTGTTTTGCATGCGTAAACACACGAGGAAGCGACTCCCGATGTCCGGCTGATATTCGATGGTCACCGATGTTTCACTTATTCTCGAGCGTATTTTATCCGCGCTAACGAAACGCTACGTTCTTGCTTGCACTTCCGCGTTGAAGGTGGCAGATCTTCAGTCGCAGATTATGAAGATGCACCGCAAGATCGTACAAGCTGCAGCGACTGTTGCACACGCAAAAACGAAACGCGATGCATGTATGTACTTGCTAGCGCACACATCCACAGCTTCATATCTTCTAGGTATGTACGAAACAACGCGTACTCCACATATACAGAAAAGTTTTAACGTATATTATATATGGTTTCATGCTTATTTAGCGTGAAGGCATGTTCCGACGTGGTCATCCTGGCTGAGCTTCACGATCCGCTCGAGTTGTACTGAGAAGCGGAAATACTCTGTCCCGTATCACTTTCATTCCTATCGGATTTGTCCGGTTTCTGTTAAACCGGACATGACCTGGCCTGTATATGAGCTCAATACAGGACTGGTCCGCCCTGTTTCATATACATACAGGACTGGGACGTCATGTATATGTTGCATATTGGAAATTGTCTGCCCTGTATTTACTCGATACCGGACTGGATCGTCCGGATTGAGATTCATACCGGACATGTTCTGTCCGATATAACACCGTTTAAGCTTCATACAGGACTGGTCACACCGGTATCAAATTTATACGGAATAATACAGGACCGGTTCAAACCCGTTTGTCGCGATACGGGATTTTTCACTAGGGTAGCACTGTGCGTGACCTTATCAAATGCTTTGGTGAGGTATACTGCCAGTATTGCTCTGGTGTGGTGTGGCATATAATTGAGGATAGCATTTGAAATCTGTAGTAGGGCGCCCTATAAATGAGCTCGAAAACCTGGCATGCTATGGGGCTACAGTCCATGGGATTCCATGTGTTGCGTAAGGCGGGTGAGGATGACATGCTCAAAAAGTTTCCTCAGACATGATGTCAGGGAGATGGGACGGTGATTTTGGGCATTTATGGGCTTGTTTGGCTTAGGAATGAATATTATTTTACCGTGCTTCCATTCATCCGGTAGCTGCCCCGCTTCCCAGCACTCGTTAAAGTATTCAGTGAGCAGGAAAATAGAACGGTCATCTAGGTTTCTGAGCATGACATTGGTGATTTTGTCCTCTCCAGGGGTTGAGTTGCGTAGCTTAAGGAGGGCTGATCTAACTTCGATCTCCATAATGGCGGCATCTAGGGAGGGTTGATCAGGGCCTATGTAGACTGGATAGGATATTGCTTGGCCCGCAGTAGTATAAGTTGATTGCAGTTGGGCTAAGAGCGATTGCTGACTACATCAATGTTTATGGATAAGCCTTTTGAGGGTAAGCCGAGTTTAATTTTTAGTTTGTGTGGAGTCTATCATGTGTCGAAGAGGATGCCAGACCCTGGAGGAGGAGAGATTACCTCGTAACCCATCGCATATTTGGTGCCAGTTATGTTTACTGAGGGCGGCGCTGTGATCTTTTACTTGCTTTTGAATTTGCGCCAGTTTAAGTTTAAGCTTTCGATTATGCTTATGTTTTTTCCAGCGCGCAAGGATACCCTTCTGTGCTTCGAGAAGGTGCATTAACCTACTATCTGCAATGGGAGTCTCGGGGGTGGTGTCTAAAGTTCGCGTGAAAGTCTGGACATCCTCCTTGAGCTGTGTCATCCATGTGTGGAGGTTAAAGGGGATCTTTAATGTTCTGGCCTCTCTGTGCTTACGCAGATCATCCTAGCGAATTTGACAGACACGGTAGATTTTAGCATTTTTGGCAAAGGCAAGCTGTATAGTTGTTATATAATGGTCACTGCCCATGGTCTCATTCGAGTTGCTCCATACCAGTGTTGGAAGGTTTCGACCGAATGTAAGGTCTGGGCTAGTATCGGTGGTGACACTATTGCCGATTCTTGCAGGTGTGTTGAGATCATTATATATAGAGAGGCCCTGCATCTTAAGGGTGTGTAGTAATTCTGCTCCTCTCTTGTTGGTGCGCATGTAGCCCCAGTCTACATGTGCGCCGTTAAAGTCGCCTATATTAATGAGGGGGTCCTCTTTTGCCACTGTGGATGCAGCTTTAATGAGAGCAATTAATTCGGCGACCGGCTGTCTCGGAAGGAGGTAACAGTTAAGGATGAATAGAGGATAGGATTTGTGAGCAGACGGGATAAATTCTAAATATGGGTGAGCCACCGGGGAGTTTAGTTAGTGACAAGTGTATGGAATTAAGTGTTGAACATACGTGGTAACCCTAGGGTTGGGAGATATGTCAGAGGGTACCAGAGCGTATCCTGGCAGTGACACATTTGTTCCAGCATCCTGGAACGCTAATATATCGGGGTGTGCGGAGGAAGCAGAGAGTAGTTGCTGCAGGGGGTCTTGTTTGCAGCGAAATCACCTGCAGTTCCATTGCAGAATGCGTAGTCGGGGGTTACTGCCTTCTGTCGACAGGGCCATGCTGGAGGGTAGGAGGTCGAAGGATGGAAGTTGGTGTGGGGTTGTCAGCTGGGGTGTGCGAAGACATTACAGCAATCATTTTTGGAATCTGTTGCATAATGGCCGTGGTTACTTGTCTGATAATTGTTTCTGTAAGCTTAGCCATGGCAGTTTCAATGTATGTTTCAGTCTGGGCCAGAAGCTTGGCTTCTAGGTTTTGGGCAAAGTCTTTGAATTTGGAGTCAATGTCTGGAACGTCTTCTGGTCGCCGTTTTTTGGGGGGAGGGGGTGTGAACGATTGGAGTGTTGGCGGTTGAGGGGGTTGGTTGGATGTGGAAGGAATAGAGCTAATGGCTTCCCTGAAATGCCTTACCTCTTCCCGCAGGAGTGCTATCTCTTCCTCTCGCAGTGATGTTCGGGGTGTACTGCTGGCTTTGGTCCAGGCCGGCTGGCGATCCTGACGAGGCACTAGGGGTAGAACGTCCTCTGCACTGGGCACTGCTGTTTTGAGTTTCGGCGGTGTCCGTCGTCGAGGCTGGGGGGTCCTGGCTTTGCATGAGCCTGTACCGGTAAGGTGGTTCCCACCACAAAGAATGCATTTCGGCGTGCAAGTGTCTTCTTGTCTGTCGTGATTCTCTCCACATCGAGGGCAGAGTCCGCTTCTTGGGAGAGGGCACACATCGTACCTGTGACCAGATTTCCGGCAGTTTCTACAAGCTTCAGGGCTGCCTTTGTATTTGGTGCATCGATGTACAACACACATGTATTTGATGGTGTGGGGTACCGGACCAGAAACAAATGTTATTAATTGACGACGTTTTCGCCATGCGTCGAGCCGCTATGATATTGGCCTCCGGGTTGCTTTACTACAAGGTCTTTAGTATTTCACCTGGTGCTTCATTCCGGTATGCACGGAAAATAACACCCTTGACTGCCGCTGGAGGTGCCGCGATATACACCGGGAATTTCTTGCCATCTATAGTTATTTCCTGCATGTTCATTAAGGCGAGAGCTGTTGCCTCCGCCACCGTCGCTACCGTGAAGGTATTGTTTGTGGGATGAACTCTGATGTACAGTTCGCCCATCACTGAGCAGCTCGGAGTTGCATGCAGTGCCTGCAAGAGACTTGGAGCTGAAAGCTTTTCCAGGGAGAGCCCGCCTCTCGGAAATGCATCGCGTTCATGCACTTAACGCTAATGTAATACGAATCCATAGTGTAAGTTGTGCTCGTGCATTTTAGGGATAAAATTTCTTTACAAGGTATGTGGTGCTAGGCGCTGCCTACGAATGCTCTATCTTCCTTGCATGCTGTCGTGTCTCTTGCATACTGGTCGTTTCTCGCAGCGAGTAGTTTAATTTTTTCTTTTAAAATGCCGAGGTCTGCTGCCTCAACCGGCAGCGTCTCGTTGCGTGACGGATGATGATGTTAGTCAAATGTAGTGCCGTTTCTGCTGCCCTATCGATCATGGTTCGCTTTCCGAAGTGCTCAAATCTTCGACGATCATTCATTACACCTTAATCCTAATTTACTTCTTCATATCAATACATAGTTTTATTATTTGGCCATAAAGAAAGTGTCTGTCAGTGCAGTCGCGAAGTCCAATCAAATCTGAGTCTCTGAACCGATATAAAGATGCAATATCGAATCATTTGAAGTCAAACCATACAGAGAAGGGTCCAGACAGTAACTTCGAGCGAAAATGTCAGATTTTAACATCAGCGTGGTTCGACGAACATGGTAAGGTGAAGGAGCAAGCGGTTCAACGTTTCCACAGCGCCGCATGTAACCATCACACGCATTGCTTGTCGCGAGGCCGTAGTTAACTATTAAATAGTACGAAAACAAAACGATTTTTGCCAGCCGCGGTATCTGCCATCAAATGCAGCGGCGCCCGATCTGCGGTAAGGAATAGAATGGACAGCGAGAAGAGAGGGATTGGAAAGAAAAGAAGGGACATACGAAAGAAAGGACGCGGCAGGTTACAATGGTATAAAATCAGTCAGTCACGTGGAAAGTGTACAATAGCATGATGCCCGCCGCCCATTGTCTCAACTTATCAAAGCTTGCCAATACGCATAGGTATCAAATGGCGGCACAGCACCGTCACAAACGCCACACAGACTGCCGGATACAAGGAACACTCTGCCGGAGCGAAGACGCACCCTCTCTCCTAGCAGCGAAGAGCCCTATCCAGCCATCTGCCAGGAAGGGGAAGGGGGGGAGGCGTGTGCGTGAGAGGGGCGGAAACCGGTTGCTGGCCAGTTCCCGAATCCGATCCTACAGAGAGGAGGTTTGCCTGCAAGCACTCCCAAACGTAGTTTGCAAAACTTGTCTCTTCGTCCCGTAGTCCACCGCGGAGGAATGGGTGCTTTGTAGCGAGCAAATGCGTGTAGGTGGGCAGGTTACTGTGGAAAATCAATTCCCTTCAAACACCGTACCATTATCGTACTGAAATTAGCGTGTCCTTCTAGCGCACTAAAATATACAGAAAGCCCCTTTTTCCCCTGAGACTGCCCGTGCATCTGCCATGTGTGTAGCGTCGGTCCCGCCGAGCTGGGCGCGAGCCAGCAAGGACTGCGCGCGAGTGCTGGAGACGTGCGGGGAAGTTGCTTGTGCAAGCATATGCCGTCCTCGTTTTTGGCCAAGGACGTGGAATATCAGGTTGCTCCATGAGAGTCAAATCTTTTGTAGTGCATAAAGGATGGAATGTATCATCGACGTGAGAACAAGGATAGATCATTTGAAGAGATCGCTACAAATTTGGAAGCAGATTTCAGGTTAGAAAGATTTATTTATCCGGCTGTCTTAAGGATTCAGATAAAACAGAAGTAGCTTAGCGATTGTTCCTATGAAACTCATTCGCTCTCATTGAGAAGCTAATCCCTGCATGGAACGAAACATGAGTGTTGTGGTCGCGACTGCGCCGGCAATCGCGCGTGATGCTACTTGACGTGCGCGCGAATGGCGCCATTAGCGGTATGCTTGCACGGCAGCAGATAGACACTCAAGGCGCGCTCTGTTTTGGCACAATGAGTTGATTTTAAGGTTGTTCGAAGGCGACTGAGGGCAGAGAGGTAGTCGCGCAGAAAAAAAAATACGGCTGGTAAAAAATCAGCCTTTTAAATGAAACTGTCTCTAACACTGTTCAGTGTCTTTTTACGAATTTTGTATTTTGAACTGAAATAAACATGTTGATACGCAACAAAGGAAAACTTTATGTTTTATTTGGGACAAGAAAAATATGGGCGGTTCTACATGCGCGAAAAAAATTGCTTGCCACTGCAGAACACATAGATTTTTTCTTGTGACCTCGCTATCTGACGTCGCTATTATCTACATACCTTGGGTTGTCGCGACAATTACGTCAGAAGGTTGTGTTACGTTAGAACATTTTGTTGTTGCGACAGAACGTTGTGTTGTTACGTCAAAACATTGTGTTGTCGGCGGCGACATCACAAAGTTTTGCTGTCGCAACAGACATAACGTTGTGTTGTTACATCAAAACTTTGCGTTGTCTGTTGCGACCACACAAAGTTTTGACGTAACAACACAACGTTCCGTCGCAACAACAAAATGCTCTGACGTAACAACACAACGTTTTGTTGTTACAACACAATGTTTTGTCGTAACGACACAAAGTTCTGACGTAACAACAAAAGCTCTGTTGTCGCGACAGAAATATCTGTAGTAACATCAAACATTTCTGTAGCGCGATAGAAATTTCTGTAGTACAACAGAAATTTCTGTCATTTTTTTCGACTGGGGTGAGCCTCGTCTTTTGGTGCTTGGCCTACTATTGTGGCTTGCCATGACACAATGCTACTTAGCACCTCCGTTTCGCAATAGCGGAAGCGTTTTTGTATCGCGAAATAACCGCCAGGAGCAACGCGATCGCCGCGCGTGCACAGGAAGCTAGCGGAGCGTCTGCTCCGGCGAAGCCCCCTCGTTTCACATTTCGCCACCACGCCAGGAATGCGGCGCTGCCATCGCGCGGCGAAACGTGAGCTTGGGTTCCCTCTACCGGAAAAAGAATAGGACCTTCGGATAGAGCGCCAAGTATAGGTATGCAAATGACAGAGTGGTTGAAGTGGGTTAATGAGGTATATAATAAGAGACAATCAGGTCTGTAATTGGGAGCAAAGATGGTCGCTAGCCAACTTCTCGTTTCGGTTTTCAGTTTCTGGTCAATCCCTTCACGTGTCTCAGAGGACGTGATGACTGGAAAGTTATTTCGAGGTAGTGTAACGTCACAGAGTGTGACATAACAGCGAAAGCAGTCGAGTCACTGAAAACACTTTCGAGAACACTGCAATAAAGAACCGTTAAACGTTCTGACAACATTACAAAAGCAGCTGTGCAGAAATGCGTAGCCCTGAGCCTCGCTGTTTTGGCAACACTTAAAAAGTGTCAAAGTGGCATGTCATAACAAACTTTGGTACGTCGTTGCAAAATCTGCAGCAAAACAGCAATGTTCTGGTTTTCGTATTTCTACGGTGTACATTCTTCGGTGACCTCGGAATGTTATTGTTTGTAGCGAGAGCAACATTGGCCAGCCTCTCCATTTCGCAGTGCCAGTTCGAAGAGCGAAGAGGAAAGACATATATGGAAAAAAAAGAAGGAAAAGGAGAGAATAAAAAGGAGACGGCCAAGAAGAAGAAAAGACAGAGAAAGAAAATAAAAAGCAGAGGAAGTAGAGAAAGAAGAAGTTAGATAACTCTCTCGTTGATGGAGGCGAAAGACAGCAGCGAGTTGTTAGGAAGGTTCGTTCGAACATAGTGACGGCGGAGTTGGTTGGTTGTTTGCACAACGTTTATTTCCATCAGAAATGGGCGTCCTCTGCCCCGCCCAAGACGGGGGGTTGCGCGCCCGTTGATTAGAGGCTGGCAGGTAGCCCTCAGCTTGTTGCGGCCTCGTCCGCCAGATGGACAGTGGGGTGCTTGATCGCAGGGTCCGCGCTTCGCAGCAGTGTATCCCAGGCTTCTCTACTTGGTTATTCTGTCCTATTTCTGGAGATTGTGGACACTCCCATATTATGTTGTCGAGGGTCCCTATCCTCCCACAGTGCTTCCACAGATCTGGTAGCGCGTGAAACGCCCTGAGCGGGTTCATGAAAGCATTAGTTTGTAGCCGCCTCCAACCGACAGTTTCTCTATTATTTATTCTAACATCCGGGGGGGGGGGGGGGGTAAAAGTCTACGTCTCAATTTATAATGGTCGATGATTTCACCGTAATTTTGCAGACGCTCGTCGTATACCCAGTTTTCGGGGGGCTGGACGGCTGCCCGGAAGTAGAGAGCTCATATCGCCTCGTTACCAATGACAGCAGCGCGAGCAGGCGTCCAAATTAACTGAATTTTTCTATTCAGCGTTCTTTGGGTGAGGATTTTGGCTGTCTCCGTTAATATCCTCCCCTTTCCAAAATTTTGGATGGCAGTTTTGCTGTCGCTAATTATGAACTTGGACTCCGTTCCTACGTAAGCTAGCGCTTCGCAACTTTCTCCGCAGTCTCTATATTTCTCCGGCGGTGTGCTCCGGAGTTCGACGTAGAGATGATGTCATACCATAGAAATTTTTTACATCCGAATGAGAATAGTCAGCGACGAGAGGCAAGCGGTGCTCATATGTGAAGTGATTCCCCTATGGCATAAATAAATCTGAAACCATCGAGTAAACTACTATGCGTAAAAGCCATATCTTTAGTTTCAACGCGAACCTAATCGTAGCCATAACGTTTTGCATGATGCTAGGAGAGATAGGTTTGAGCGGACTTTGCGGATATCGATGCTTATTGCGTTGCCTGAGTATTGAGACAGGCTGCAAGAAGAGTGGCATTATCATTGTGCAGCCTCTGCTCGTTGCCTAAGTGACTAGGTATTGGACGAGGTGCGCTTTGTAACTTTGCGCCGTGCAGCGCATCTTGTCTCAATCGGCACTTATGTGTGCCTGGACGGAAGATCTCTGTGAACGACCCCAGAGCCTCTTGAATGCATCCTCGGTAACTGCGGCAGTGAAGCTTTGTCGTCGCAGTCCAACAGCTCGCCCCGAGGTGCAAACGTTCGCACTTCACGCTTTGGTTCACCCTTTTGTAATTCCTGCAATTCAAAACTCCCCCAAGCATCCAGCATATCCGGGTCAGAGAATCTTCTCTGTTTTCTGTAGGCAGTTTAGAGCTATTTTACCTCACACTTAAAGGGCCTCTCTAAAACACTACTTGCGGTAATATTCTAATGCAATAAATTCATATAAGTGGTCTTTCTGAGTATTAAACTCAAACTTGACAGCTTTACGTGGAGCGTGTAATTTACAAATGATTAAAATAAAATGCTCCTGGAGACCACACGCGACCGACGGGGGCGACACACACCTGCGGGCTTCGAGCGCAAACCTCCATTGAGACCTCACATGGACTTTGCTGGGCGCGTCCCCTCATTGGACGCTCCTAAGTCACGCAGCCGGGACGGGCGTTATGGGGCGCAATGGCGACTTTAGTTCTTTTACTCTTGCGCGCCGGTGTGGGCTGAGTGGAGGGGGAGAGGAGTATTATCATTTTCCACCGCCGATATCTGAAGTGCTAATAAAAGTACCCTAAATATTTTAGGTTGCAGTGAAGGTTGATTTAATACCTATACTAGTCGAGAGCGTTTCATGGTTTTTGTAAAAAACTTTTCATGGGCCCTTTTCCCCACTGAGCCCTGAAAACTCCTTTCAGCGCTTTTCTTTTTATGCCAGTGGTTTTCTACACTGTTATTTGCAAGTCTCTGTGTAGCTACTTATGCTTCGTGGTGCCGGCAAAGCCGAATGGGCCTCGAATAAGAAATCTATATTTTACAGGCAAATTACAATTGACGTCCGGGAGCTTTTCGGTTTCGTCACATCAGACAACCCTACGCTGTCGGAATTCATCCGCTGTGCGACTATTGTTTCCTTCATTCAGTTTCTCCTCCACAATTTTAACCGAGGCGCGACTGAAATGTTTACCTTAAGCTATGTCACATTCCTTGCTATTCAATTCTTTAGTTATTTATACTTCATAGAATCATTATCATTCAACTTTTATATGCCGTTTCGCTTTTTTGTTATGGCAGAGGTATCACGGCAATACGGAAATACGTACGAAAACCACCAAGTGAAGCCAATGTTCTCTCAAGTGCCGTGCTTTTGTAGTGAGGTTCTAAAATAATCATATTTTAGAACGAAGCTTCTACGAACCAACAAAATAAAGGAATTCACACACCACCAATTCGATACAAAGGCAGAGTATGCGTTAGCCTTAGCCTTCTGTCCAAACGGTGCAGTAAATGCTGAAGGATACGGTCCATAAGAGGTCCGGAAGGGTTCATGTCTCAAGGCTTCATGTCTTGTTGCCGGCCTCCACTCATCAAGTCAAATGTACCTCTTCTCCACCTCCTCCTCCTCCTAACCTTCGTCTCTGATTAATGTCCGGGCTTCCTCTACTACCTAATCCCACCTTAAATCCTCTGCTGTGTTTTTACCCCTCTTGTTTGATAGAAGGAATGGACTTCTCTCTATATAATTTGCCAACACTTCACGCGGCTTCTACCAACGGAAGCGGCGCCAGGCACTTTATTGCGACAATAGACGTTGTAGAGCTAATGCTTAAAAAGAGCGCAGCCAAACAGAAGCAAAAGCCGTATTATCATGATCCTCCATGTTCAAGTGCCATCCTCTGACTGTTGATTGCCCTAAGGTTATCAGCTGCGAACGCGTGCTCGCAAATGACAAATGCATCGGCCATAATCATTTTCTCTCTGTTCTTTGCCTCACTCCTTTCATTTTGGCGCATTTGCTTGGTTGTGGTTAATATGCGAAGAGTACTATTTAGTTCAATTTTAATTTTCCACGACTCTGAAATATTCGGCCTTCTGTGTCTAGCCTAGTCCGTTCATCCGTCCACATATACACACACTACAGGGTCATATGTTCTAAATTCTTACCTCTGCTCTACTCTTGTTCGGATGCATATTGCGTGAAACATGCAGCGCCATATTTTAAAGTTGACGCTGTCGTACATAAAATTTGGGAAGAGTCCAGATCAACATTTCACTTCCAGAAGGTTCCGGATATCGGGGAATCAAATTAAATGTAGGCGACTAATTTTTCGCTTCTTATCTGTACCGACGCAAATGTCTGACTAACAAGCGAGCTTTTAAAGTCTCTCGAGCCATTCCTGGTACTGCAGCGAGATCAAAAATGGCTCCATTAATGCAGCCCCAGACAGACTAACTAATTCCGTGCAGCATTTAGTCATGACGAGCACGGTCGTAGGATTAGCCAATATCCTCGGATTCAAAGTGAATAGAAAGTTGCGGCACAAAAAGGCTTCCCAAAACTTCGCTGTGCCCGATAATTAACCATCGCTGACTATTTTTGACGCAGCTAATTATATGCTTGAACCAGTTCATTCCGAGGAGGTGCATGCAAAAATCCCAACTGCCAATCAGCGCATTGACGGTGAAACCTAGGCACAGATGCAGAACACAGCGGAACAGTTGAAGAAGCTCAGAGGAAATATTGTGGCAACTGGCACTGCAAAACATGCAGGAAACAGTCACAGAGTTAACCTGGAAGTGAGAGCTAAAAGTTAGTCGTTATTCGAAAGTTTGAAGCAAGAAAACCTCGTGCATCCCGTCAGCAATTAATTAGTTCCAGCCTGCCATACAAGTCCATACCGACTTTGTGCAGGATCCACTCGGAAGGCAGTATCAGCCTGATTGGTTGCCCACAAGACTTTTCTGAAGGGGTGCCGCCGCGCATGCAGTGTATCTGAGGAAGCGCTAAGCCAATGTATCCCCTGGTGCTTGTACGCATCCATGGACTTTATATAGGCGCACAGACAGCCCTCCCAGCACGAATTCTTTGCGTTGACGTTCTTAGAGCTGAAGAACAGCCTGTAGTCGCCACAAAAATACCAATAATATTTTTTTATTTGTCATCCATTGTGCTTACCTAAGCCTAGTAATCAGGTAGGTGAAAACGTTTTTGATGAGCCTTAATTGAGTTACGTCGTAGGGTTGGTCTGGCTCTTGAACTCGGATGGTAGCCAACAGTCCATGACCTGCGGCGACCTACCCAGCCCACTCTACCAGCGGCCTTTGTGAGGCCGGTTCGTAGCTGGAGACCGCGATCTCCCAACCCTCTTTGTCCGGGAGATTCCAGCGAGATGGTGGTTGCAATTCTCGGTATAGATATAAAATGTGGTCAAAGTTGGCTCTCAGAGCCCCACAAAGAGAGCATTGGTGTTTGTAATGGCCTGGGTGGATACAAAGTCGGTGAAGGGAGTTTGCGAGCCTGGAGCTGTCTCCAGGTAGTTTGCTGTTCTTCCGAGAGGGAGATGTGTGGTGGGGGATAGACAAGTCTTTGTTTCCTTTAATGTGACGAGCCGGTCCCTAGCGCTACCCTGGTCTACGGTGTGTCCTGTTCGGTTGACGTACGCGCGAGCAAGAGAGTGGGCCACTGCGTTTCCGGGGTTACCTGCGTGAGCTGGCACCCAAACTATTTGAAGTGATCTGGGTTCTGTGGATCACTTCAAATAGTTTGGGTGTGGTGGCGGAATGAATCTGTCCCCGTGAAAAATTCGTCAGTGCTGTTTTGGAGTCCCTCAGAATGAGTGTGCAGCGGAGGAGGAAATGGCAATTGCTATGGCTGCTTCTTCAGCTTAAAGTGAAGATGTTGTTTTCATTGAGCACGAGGCTATGTGTTTGAGGCCATGCGACGCTACACTGATGGCGTAGGACGAAATGTGGATGTACTCTGTCGCATCCACGCAGACCGCGTGCTTGTCGTTGGCATGAGCTTTATGTAATGCCTTGGCGCGAGCTCCGCGTCTGGCGTAGTTGTGAACTGGGTGTACGTTTTTGGGCACAGGATGAACTATGAGTTTGTCCCTGATGTGCATTGGGATTGGGTTGTTGTTGTTGTGGGGGTGGACCTGTTGGCTGAATCTTTAGAGAGACGAGAATTTGTCTACTCCTATCTGTAGATGATAGTCTGCCTATCTGAGCCATGTGCAGAGCTTCAGTTCTTGTGTAGTTTATTGTGTACTCCCATGCATAGGAGATGCGTGGTTGAAGCTTGTTGTAGGAGATTTAAGACTGACTTGTATTCCTGTCTGATTAGTGCATCTACCTTCTTCTCTTTCATCTTTGTGAGGTAGGAGTAGGGAAGTGAGTAAACTGTCCAACTAATTACGAAAGCCTGCATCAGCCGCCTTAGGTCATGTTCACGCATGCCTCGGAGCTTGTTGGCTATTTTTCTAATCAGTCGGATGGTTTGATATGTCGTGATTGTTAGTTTGGAGATTGTTAGTTTGGAGCAGTCGGAGGCCTCTCCGACTGCTGGCTTCTTTCCTTTATGTATTATAACGAGCACCCTCATTTGCCCTTAATTGATCTGCTTGTAGCTTACGGGGGTCTCGGTTCTGGCAGTCTTGAAGCCATAGGTAGCGTAAGAGGGTTCTAGCACAGCTTTCGCCCTCGCTGTTGATCACGTTCTACGTAACGCTGGCGGTAACAAAGGACGTTCCACGTCCGCCGCCTTGGCTGAGGCTGGCGCTGGTGAACACTCTAAGGTTCGTAAACAGACAACATAAATACCCAAAAAAGTAGCAGGGGGCACAGCGGCCGATATAGCTCAGTTGGAAGAGCACCGGACGCGTTATTCGGAGGTTGTGGGTTCGGTTCCCACCATCGGCACGTTGTTTTTTCTTCTACTTTGTGTTAATTTATCTTTCCCCTGAACAGATTACATTACTAATCTCCCTGGTTATCCAAGTAAACATTAAGAAAAAAGACATAAAGTACCATCCCCAACGCTTTCCTTGGCCTCGCCGTCTGTTGGCTTCTTTCCAGCATGTATTATAACGAGCACCCTAACTTTTCCTTAATTGATCTGCTTGTAGCTTACGGGGGTCTCGGTTCTGGCAGTCTTGAAGCCATAGGTAGCGTAAGAGGGTTCTAGGATAGCTTTCGCCCTCGCTGTTGATCACGTTCTACGTGACGCTGGCGGTAACAAAGGACGTTCCACGTCCGCCGCCTTGGCTGAGGCTGGCGCTGGTGAACACTCTAAGGTTCGTAAACAGACAACATAAATACCCAAAAAAGTAGCAGGGGGCACAGCGGCCGATATAGCTCAGTTGGAAGAGCACCGGACGCGTTATTCGGAGGTTGTGGGTTCGGTTCCCACCATCGGCACGTTGTTTTTTCTTCTACTTTGTGTTAATTTATCTTTCCCCTGAACAGATTACATTACTAATCTCCCTGGTTATCCAAGTAAACATTAAGAAAAAAGACATAAAGTACCATCCCCAACGCTTTCCTTGGCCTCGCCGTCTGTTGGCTTCTTTCCAGCATGTATTATAACGAGCACCCTAACTTTTCCTTAATTGATCTGCTTGTAGCTTACGGGGGTCTCGGTTCTGGCAGTCTTGAAGCCATAGGTAGCGTAAGAGGGTTCTAGGATAGCTTTCGCCCTCGCTGTTGATCACGTTCTACGTGACGCTGGCGGTAACAAAGGACGTTCCACGTCCGCCGCCTTGGCTGAGGGTGGCGCTGGTGAACACTCTCAAGGTTCGTATACAGACAACATAAATACCCAAGAAAGTAGCAGGGGGGACAGCGGCCGATGTAGCTCAGTTGGAAGAGCACCGGACGCGTTATTCGGAGGTTGTGGGTTCGGTTCCCACCATCGGCACGTTGTTTTTTCTTCTACTTTGTGTTTAATTATCTTTCCCTAAACAGATTACATTACTAATCTATGTAATTATCCAAGTAAACATTAAGAAGAAAGACATAAAGTGCCATCCCCAACGCTTTTCTTGGCCTCGCCGACTGTTGGCTTCTTTCCTTTATGTATTATAACGACCACACTCATTTCCCCTTAATTGATCTGCTTGTAGCTTACGGGGGTCTCGGTTCTGGCAGTCTTGAAGCCATAGGTAGCGTAAGAGGGTTCTAGCACAGCTTTCGCCCTCGCTGTTGATCACATTCTACGTGACGCTGGTGGTAAAAAAGGACGTTCCACGTCCGCCGCCTTGGCTGAGGGTGGCGATGGTGAACACTCTCAAGGTTCGTATACAGACAATATAAATACCCAAGAAAGTGGCAGGGGGGACAGCGGCCGATGTAGCTCAGTTGGAAGAGCACCGGACGCGTTATTCGGAGGTTGTGGGTTCGGTTCCCACCATCGGCACGTTGTTTTTTCTTCTACTTTGTGTTTAATTATCTTTCCCCTAAACAGATTACATTACTAATCTCCCTGATTATCCAAGTAAACATTAAGAAAAAAGACATAAAGTACCATCCCGAACGCTTTTCTTGGCCTCGCCGACTGTGTGCTTTCCTTTATGTATTATAACGAGCACCCTCATTTCCCCTTAATTGATCGGCTTGTAGCCTAGGGGGTCTCGGTTCTGGCAGTTTTGAAGCCATAGGTAGCGTAAGAGGGTTCTAGCACAGCTTTTGCCCTCGCTGTTGATTACGTTTACGTGACGCTGGCGGTAACAAAGGACGTTCCACGTCCGCCGCCTTGTCTGAGGGTGGCGCTGGTGAACACTCTCAAGGTTCCTATACAGACAACATAAATACCCAAGAAAGTAGCAGGGGGGACAGCGGCCGATATAGCTCAGTTGGAAGAGCACCTGACGCGTTATTCGGAGGTCGTGAGTTCGGTTCCCACCATCGGCACGTTGTTTTTTCTTCTACTTTGTGTTTAATTATCTTTCCCCTAAACAGATTACATTACTAATCTCTGTGATTATCCAAGTAAACATTAAGAAAAAAGACATAAAATACCAACCCCAACGCTTTCCTTGGCCTCGCCGACTGTTGGCTTTTTCCTTTATGTATAATAACGAGCACCCTCATTTCCCCTTAATTGATCTGCTTGTAGCTTACGGGGGTCTCGGTTCTGGCAGTCTTGAAGCCATAGGTAGCGTAAGAGGGTTCTAGCACAGCTTTCGCCATCGCTGTTCATCGCGTTCTACGTGACGCTGGCGGTAACAAAGGACGTTCCACGTCCGCCGCCTTGGCTGAGGGTGGCGATGGTGAACACTCTAAATGTTCGTATACAGACAACATAAATACCCAAGAAAGTAGCAGGGGGGACAGCGGCCGATGTAGCTCAGTTAGAAGAGCACCGGGCGCGTTATTCGGAGGTCGTGGGTTCGGTTGCCACCATCGGCACGTTGTTTTTTCTTCTACTTTGTGTTTAATTATCTTTCCCCTAAACAGATTACATTACTAATCTCTGTCATTATCAAAGTAAACATTAAGAAAAAAGACATAAAGTACCATCCCTAACGCTTTCCTTGGCCTCGCCAACTGTTGGCTTCTTTCCTTCATGTATTATAACGAGTACCCTCATTTCCCCTTAATTGATCTGCTTGTAGCTTACGGGGGTCTCGGTTCTGGCAGTCTTGAAGCCTTAGGTAGCGTAAGAGGGTTCTAGCACAGCTTTCGCCCTCTCTGTTGATCACGTTGTACATGACGCTGGCGGTAACAAAGGACGTTCCACGTCCGCCGCCTTGGCTGAGGGTGGCGCTGGTGAACACTCTCAAGGTTCGTATACAGACAACATAAATACCCAAGAAAGTAACAGGGGGGACAGCGGCCGATGTAGCTCAGTTGGAAGGGCACCGGACGCGTTATTCGGAGGTTGTGTGTTCGGATCCCACCATCGGCAGGTTGTTTTTTCTTCTACTTTGTGTTTAATTATCTTTCCCCTAAACAGATTACATTACTAATCTCCCTGATTATCCAAGTAAACATTAAGAAAAAAGACATAAAGTACCATCCCCAACGCTTTCCTTGGCCTCGCCAACTGTTGGCTTCTTTCCTCATATATTATAACGAGCAGCCGCATTTCCTCTTAATTGATCTGCTTGTAGCTAGGGGTTTGGTTCTGGCAGTCTTGAAGCCATAGGTAGCGTAAGAGGGTTCTAGGACAGCTTTCGCCCTCGCTTTTGATCACGTTCTACGTGACGCTGGAGGTAACAAAGGACGTTCCACGTCCGCCGCCTTGATTGAGGGTGGCGCTGGTTAACACTCTCAAGGTTCGTATACAGACAACATAAATACCCAAGAAAGTAGTAGGGGGGACAGCGGCCGACGTGGCTCAGTTAGTAGAGCGCCGGACGCGTTATTCGGAGGTCGTGGGTTCGGTTCCCATCATCGGCACGTTTTTTTCTTCTACTTTGTGTTTAATTATCTTTCCCCTAAACAGATTACATTACTGATCTCTGTGATTATCCAAGTAGACATTAAGAAAAAAGACATAAAGTACGATCCCCAACGCTTTCCTTGGCCTCGCCGACTGTTGGCTTCTTTCCTTCATATATATATATATATATATATATATATATATATATATATATATATATATATATATATATATATATATATATATATATATATATATATTCTAAGGACCGGATTACAAATTGGGTTCCGAACAAACCTTGGCAGAGAAAATGAACTGGCTATGCTCGCTGAAGAGGTCATACACGTGTCGCCTTATAGCCACCTAGTGCGCACTGTAGTGGCTACCGACGTGGAGGAGGCATACGACAACGTGTTACATGCCAAGGTTCTTAGCAACATGGAATGTATGGACATTCGCTTGTAGGTCATTAAAGCAGTACATAATGTGCTTAAGTACAGGACGTTTTCTATCCGGATAAACGGAAAACAAATTGGCAATTACACCTCGAACAGAGGCGTGCCACAAGGTTCAGTGTTAGCACCTTTATTATTCAGCATTGCACTGATCCAAATGGCGTGGGAATTAGCTAAAATACCAGAAGTGCAGTTCATGATATACGCAGATGATGTCACGATTGGTCTGTTATTAAACAACTTGAGAGACAGAATCGGCATCTTCAAGAGGCTTTAAATACCATAGATGAGTACGTACAAGATGCAGGTCTGGAATTATCACCTCAAAAGTCCAGTTATATTCATGTTGCCAGCAATAATGGAAAAAAACAATTGGCAATGTAAAGAGTCACCCTAAAGATTGGAAATCAGGCATTGGAACAGGTGGACGAGCTGAGAGCTCTTGGCCTATAAATTCACAAATCCGGCAAAGGAACACAATGGCTTCATAAGGTGAAAGAAGTAGCTGCGACTTCCTTAAACTTGATAAAACACATTTCGTCTAGGGGAGGAGGAGCTCGAGCGGACATGGCAAGACTTCTTGTACAATCGGTGTTAGTGCCGAGGATACTATACCAGGCCCAATTCTAAAGACTCACGAAGTGCAGTGGGCGAAATTGGAAAAAATAAATAGAAACGCAATGCGGACTATCACTGCCTTACCAAAACTTACCCCTATCCCTATTCTCCAAGAATTTGCACAGATAAATACGTTGACAGAATTAATTGAACAACGAGAGGCAACAAGGGATATGAAGCGAAAGTACGTTACGCACATAGCATCCTTTTACAACGAAGTGGCAGTTCAAACACCACCAATGGCTGACCCCCCTCCGTGGGAATCACGACAATTACGACAAGCAAGACCACTAGGCTTCATGGCAGAGAAAAGCTCGCATCTCAACCTCTGGTTGATGCACTTCCAGGTACCTGCATTGTCTATACGGACGTATCAATCAGAGAAAATGGCGCTAGAACAACAGCTACGAGTCCAACACACAGCGAACTAAAGGTACATAAAGAATATGTTTATGAATACCCGGACTCGCTTGTGATGGTACTCTATGCAATCCGCGATGCTATGGAGGCCATAAATAAAATAGAGTCCATAACAGAAGCCCACATCTATAAAGACTCCTTAGCCGCCATAAAACAAATGAGGAAAGTGACGAAGACGCTATTTGTTACCCAGGAAATTCACGCAGTCAATAAAAAAACAAAGCTAAGCATCCAGATACATTGGACACAAGACGATGCTGAGAACGGTAAGGAGTGAAAAACTTGACCACCTCACACACGAAGTTCCAAACACTAATGCGCACCCCAGCAGTCTCCCTTTCGATGCCCGCTCCATGGTTACCATCTTAGCATCCTCTTTAAGGAAAAGTACACGTGCCCTTATTCCCCCGTGTACATTCCACATCTCTAGTAATTTAACGAGATTGGAGGGTTCTCTTAGAAGGATAAGAGCTGGGGCGGCCCTTACCCCGTCGGTAAAATGCCGATGGGAATCGCAAGCTGACATCGGACCAACCACATGCCCGAAATGTTCCACACCAGCTGCAGAAGTGGATGTTCGCCACCTGCTATGGACTTGTGCAGGGACAAGGGCATCAAGGACACAGATTCTGCGCGAAGTGGGACTAACCACAACAAGGGAAGGGGACTTTTCTAAATGGTTCACCGACAATGCTAGGAGCGGGAGCCTGCTCCGGTTCCTCACGGAAAACCATTTACATGAGATTGTATAATATGCCTTATGGCAAGCTTGCGTACAAAAAAAGAAACCCGGCTCGCACACCGAAGTACATCACACGCCTAGACAGGATGATGATGAAGCAGCACATGCACTCGTGTAAAAGATGAAGCGCCATACAGCGCTCAGTGTGTGTGTGTGTGTGTGTGTGTGTGTGTGTGTGTGTGTGTGTGTGTGTGTGTGTGTGTGTGTGTGTGTGTGTGTGTGTGTGTGTGTGTGTGTGTGTGTGTGTGTGTGTGTGTGTGTGTGTGCGCCTGTGTGTGTGTTTAAGGAGGGTCTTGGTAGCCCAGGTTTATTAGAAACCTGAAGCTTGGGGCGCACACCGAAGCGAATCACACCACACGATGTCGATAGGTGTCTGCTAGAGAGAAGAGTGAAGATGAAGCAGCACGTGTCCCCTTGTGAAGTATGAAGCGCCGTACAGCACTCACACTACTTCCCCCGAGGTAGCTGAAGCGGCCAGCCTGGCCGCATTTAGTACGCACTATCGCTCCGAATAAAGACTTCATGCGTGAAACGTGTACAAGTGCAGTTCAATGGCAACTGCTGTTGAGAGGATAACAAGCAGGGGAAACGCGATAATGGACAGGAGAGGTTTGTCCAATAACTGCGTACAGACAGATGAAACGGACGTCGCTGGAGCTTATCACAATGGCCAGGAGTGCGTAATCGTGTCCAGAGTAATACCTCGTCTCTGGGACAGAACAAAACTTGGCGACGAGTCGCATCGTAACCACACTTGCGGTCTTCCTGATTGGCTTCAGTGTTGAGGCGAGCAAGCTGGCAACATTTGGCCACTCGGAATATAAACTAGTGATGAAGAGACGAAGTGTAGCGGGAGGATGGCCGTAAGGGGTTAAAACGTATGTAACCTGTGGTCCGCTGTACAGCCGTGTTGTAGGCGAACGTAACAAATGAAAGAATTACGTCCCGATTTCGGTGGTCCTGGCCGAAGTACACAGAGGGCACGTCAGAAAGCGTGCGGTGGAATTGCTCAGTCAACCCCTTGATTTGCGGGTGATAGCTGCAGGTCATGCTGTGAAGTATGGTAGAGGCTTCAAGAACGTCAGCTACAATCACCGGCAGCAACGGCCGACCGCGGTCACTGAGATTGACTTGAGTGGCCCATGGCGCTCGACGAGGGCTTGTAAAAAGAAGGTCTCGAGCTCAGACACTGAGTCATTAGGCAGAGCAGCTGTCTCATCGTAACGTGTTAGATGGTCGATGGCGGTGACGATCCGGCGATTGCGTCGTGTGGACCATGAAAGCTGCCCGTATACGTCGAGGCCAACAAAGGCGAAAGCAGTGGCAGGGCTATTAGCCTACAAATCATTCGTCAGGTCCAAACTAGAATTTGCATCGCCCATTTGGAATCCTCATCAAGCTTACCTCATTAGTGCCCTCGAATCTGTTCAAAATCGCGCCGCTCGTTTTATTCATTCATCGTATTCTTATGAAATCAGCGTTTCCTCCTTAAAAACAGCATCCGGATTATCCCCCTTATCGCTCCGGCATCGCATTGCCAGCCTATCTTTATTTCACAAACTTTTCCACAGTCCTATGCGCATCGCACCTTATATTCTTCCCCCCACGCGCATATCTCATCGCACCAGCCATCAGCTACAAGTTGCCCGTCCACGTTCACGTACCGTCACGTTTTCAAATTCCTTTTTTCCTCGAATAGCTGCAGACTGGAACGACCTTCCGGACAACATTGCTCTCATCACTTGCACACCACAGTTCATCGATAGTGTCAAAACTTTCCTGTTATTGTGATTATGTATTTTTGCTCTTCCCACCCCTTATGTAACACCCCTTTTTAGGGGCCTTTAAGGTAATAAAATGAAATGAAATGAAAGGGCAAGGTAGAGGCTGTAATAGGCCGCCAGAGTATGGGAGCGAAATGCTCTCGGGACCATGGAGACATAACTAGTGTCTTCAGAGCATAAATGTAACGGGGGAGCACTCCGTTGTGAAGTCATAACTGGTGAAGTTGCCTGCGCATCCTAACGGTAAGAGGCAGAGAAGCAACGATAAGACGGTCGATTAAAGAGCGGCGTTACGGATCTGCTCGCTGTTGGTGTTGTGGCTGTAGGAAGATGGAAAAAAAATGTACGGGCCTGCTACTGGCTCTGTAGCTGAGCCACCTCCACTGCCTCGTGCGGACAGAAGAGAAAAAAAGAGAACAAAAAAGAAGAGGTAGAGAAAGACGCGCGTCACAACAGCCGTCGACCACCACTGAAACGGTAGCGGGTTCAATGACGGCATACAATAGATAAAAATATTGTGGCAGGCTACCCCCGCCGCACGCGGCAATTGCCTACTAGTCCCAGCCCCGTAGAGCCAGGAACAACCACCCCTCCTCTACTTTAAGTTGGCCTGTGAAGCCCACAAACCCCACAAATAATTAAACAGGAAAATGGTATAAAGGCATCACATTCTTTAATACCATCGCAATGAAAACATATTGTAGAATTAAGAGCCATTGTGTTTTTTCTTCTACGGCAAATGTTCGAAACCTGTCATCAATACATCTGCCCATAAACTGCTCCTTTTAACGTTATGATCTCTTTCGGTAGAAGCGCTACATATGGACCCTAGCGCATTCTAACTTTAAATAAAATTCGCTAACTCCTGAAAGTGACATCACTATTGAATTATTAATCCCTTTCCTTATTATTCTTCTTGCTTTGGCTTAAAATTGTGCATTTCCCATCCCGATCAATTTCTTCTATTTACCATTGTCTCTCCATTTCCTGGTGTCGTATACGCATGCTAGACTGTATCCTCTTCTGATCCTCTTCTGCATCTGTTGCCCACCCAGAATCTGCAAGGCAGATCAGTGAACAATCAATGTGACTCTTCCCCGAATCTGGCGCTATTGTTATTTCAGTTGAGCGACCGCCCAGTCATACGAGATGCACGAATCGATGCCACAAGATCATTCTGCATGCAATCACCGGCTTCTTCTTTATGCTATCTATTTAAAAATATATGCGTTTTATTTATTTATTTCGGGCCACTTAGTTATCCTCTTAAAATATCTTTACACGGGGCGTTAACTTTACCTTACAAAATTAAATCATTAAAACACAACAAAACGTACATGAAATGATTTTCGCGCTCAGACCACGCCACCAGGTGGATACAAAGAGAACCTTAATCATTATTGTCAAACTCGTAATAACTAATGAAATCAATAAATATTTATTGACCGCAGCTAGCATTCACGGGTAACGCCATCTTTTGGAACTCTTGTAACATGCGCATTTTCTGGTATACTATGAGATGCATCTGCACCAGAACCCACGCAATTGTTCTTGCAGTG
This sequence comes from Amblyomma maculatum, assembly GCF_055883805.1. NCBI lineage: Eukaryota > Metazoa > Arthropoda > Arachnida > Ixodida > Ixodidae > Amblyomma > Amblyomma maculatum. Next base: position 134,576,975 of record NC_139353.1, read on the forward strand.
TAATTACCATAGACGCAAAGCCAGTGCTTGTGCGATGCAGCTTTTCGTAGCGCGTTTGAACGGTGAGAAGTGAAGAGGGAAAGATGTAGCTGAAAATGATTTTTGCTTCACTTTTCTCTAACAAAATAAATAGAAATGCCCTGCGCAATAGTGGCGTCGCACAGTAGTGAAGTTTCGCGTCTATTGCTCCACATTTATTAGTAAATTACGCGAATGGAATGAAAGATCTCGAGAAACAATTTTCAAATATTCACGTTCTCCTAGAACTTAATCAGTCGCAGGAGCCTAGAAACGTCACCACTTCTGATTTCAAGGTATTGTAATAGGGCGTTTATTGAAGCTCAGATGGAGAGCTGTGAGGACAGGACCTTGCAACGGCGAGCCCAGCGTACTTCGTCTTCGTCGCACAACGCACAGGTGCATGTCGATGGCGATGACTATCACAGTACATTTTCCCCCCGGGTAAAAAAAGGAGCCATCCTGGCGACTTATGGCGCGGAAAGCACAGCGGGGTCATAGAATGGCTTCAATCGGTTCACGTGAACTGTTTCACGACCACGGCGACGCAAGTCCGCAGAGGGCGTGACGGGCTCAACTACGTAGTTGACTGCAGATGTTTGCTGGAGGACCCTATATGGCCCGTGGTAGCGAGCAAGAAACTTCTTTGAAAGGCCAGGGGTTGTGGAGGGCACCCAGAGCCACACCAGTGTGTCCGGGAGATATGGCGAAGATTCGCCGGTATCACGGAGGTATTTTTGTTGCCACTGATTTTCTGTTGTGAGAGAGCGGGCGAGCTGACGGCATTCTTCTGCGTACGTGACGGCATCGGATAGCGGGGAAGATTCGGAAACGTCAGGGCGGTAGGGAAAAAGTGTGTCCATAGTACAGGGTGGCTCGCGCCCGTAAAGGAGAAAGAATGGAGAGAATCCAGTAGTGGCCTGTGTCGCGGTGTTATATGCGTAAGTAACAAACGGTAGAACTTGGTCCCAATTGGAATGGTCGGTGTTCACGTACATAGCCAGCATGTCACCGAGAGTGCGGTTAAAACGTTCTGTCAGTCCATTCGTCTGAGGGTGGTACGAGGTAGCGGTGCGGTGTATGATGCGACATTCTTTCAGGAGAGCCTCAAGAGCGTCTGATAAGAAAACGCGTCCGCGGTCACTGAGCAGTTCGCGAGGGGCACCATGGCGAAGAACCAGGTTTTTCAGAATAAAGGCAGCCACGTCGCGTGCGGAAGCAGAGGGCAATGATGATGTCTCAGTGTAGCGGGTTAGATGATCCACTGCCACGATAATCCAGCGGTTGCCAGCTGAAGTTGTAGGAAGGGGACCGTATAGATCTATGCCGACACGATCAAACGGACGGGCAGGACAGGGCAACGGCTGCAACGAAGCAGAGGACTTGAGAGGAGTTTTTCGGCGTTGGCAAGACTGGCAGGAGCGGACAAAATGGCGGACAAAGCGGTACATTCCACGCCAGAAGAAGCGTAGACGCAAGCACGTGTAGGTTTTCAACACTCCGCCGTGGGCGCACTGGGGATCAGTATGGAAAGCAGCACAAATTTCGGCGCGGAGATGACGGGGGATGACTAAAAGCCACTTCCTTCCGTCGTGAAGATAATTGCGGCGATAGAGCAGCCCGTCACGAATTGAAAAATGGTGAGCTTGGCGGGCAAGCGCCCGAGACAGACGACCTGGAGAGTGACTTGAAAGAAAGTCCAGAAGTGTAGATATCCACGGGTCGCGCCGCTGTTCCGTGGCCATGTCAATAGTGGCAAGCGAAGACAAATCGTAGGCGCAGATCTCATCAGGCAACGAAGAGGGAGGCAGCGGTGAGCGCGAAAGAGCGTCCGCGTCAGTATGCTTGAGGCCTGAGCGATATATGACACGAATGTCATACTCTTGGAGGCGAAGAGCCCAGCGAGCAAGGCGGCCGGACGGGTCCTTGAGGGACGCCAGCCAGCACAGAGCGTGATGATCAGTGACCACATAAAATGGTCGGCCATAGACATACGGACGGAATTTGCCGATGGCCCAAATAATGGCCAAGCATTCTCTTTCCGTAACAGAATAATTGGACTCTGCCTTGGTCAAGGTGCGGCTTGCGTACGCCACCACATAGTCTCGGATACCAGGTTTGCGTTGGGTGAGAACGGCGCCTATCCCAATACCGCTAGCGTCAGTGTGAATCTCAGTTGGCGCATTCGGGTCGAAGTGGCGGAGGATGGGAGGCGAAACCAAAAGACGGCGTAAAGTGTTGAAGGCGTCATCACAAGCAGGTGTCCATGCGGAGAGGTCGGAGCTACCGGAGAGGAGCTGGATGAGAGGAGCAATAATAGAGGCGAAATTTAAGATGAAGCGGCGAAAGTAGGAGCATAGGCCAATGAAACTTCGTAGCTGCTTCAGTGATTTTGGGCGTGGGAATTCGGCAACTGCACGAAGTTTGGTGGGATCGGGAAGAATGCCATCCTTAGAAACGACATGACCTAGAATTGTTAGTCGGCGAGCAGCAAAGCGGCACTTCTTCAGATTCAGTTGGAGGCCGGCGGTAGCGAGACAAGTGAGAACGTCCTTCAGTCGGAGCAGGTGGGATTGAAAATCGGTAGAAAAGACTACGATATCAACGAGATAGCAAAGACAGGTTCGCCACTTGAATCCACGAAGCACAGTGTCCATGAGGCGTTCAAATGTGGCCGGGGCGTTGCAAAGCCCAAAGGGCATGACGTTGAATTCATATAATCCATCTGGTGTGATGAAGGCAGTTTTAGAGCGGTCAGCGTCAGCCATTGGCACCTGCCAGTAGCCAGATCGTAAATCCAACGAGGAGAAAAACTCGGCGCCCTGCAAGCAGTCTAGTGCGTCATCGATGCGTGGCAGAGGATAGACGTCCTTGCGCGTGATCTTGTTGAGCCGGCGGTAGTCGACACAAAACCGGAAGGAGCCATCTTTCTTAGGTACCAACACAACTGGAGACGCCCAGGGACTGTGGGATGGCCGAATGACACCCCGACGGAGCATGTCGTCCACATGATCAGCAATTACTTGGCGCTCCGAAGCCGACACGCGATAGGGACGCTGGCGCAAAGGTGCAGTTTTACCGGTGTCGATGGTGTGCTCTACGACAGACGTGCGGCCCAAGTCAGTTTGAGGAAAGTCGAATGAAGAAGCGAAGTTCTGCAAGAGGGCGACAAGTTGATCACGTTGCGCAAGTGGAAGATCAGCATCAATAGCATGTTGGAAAACGTCGGAGGGCGTCGAAGCGGTCGCAACATCGCAAGAGCACAGACTAACGTCGAAGGAGGGGGTTGAGTCAGCAAGAGTGGTGATATGACTGGGATCAAGCTCTTCAAGACGTCCAATGCATTCGCCACGGAGCAGGACTGCTGGGCAAGAAAATGGGTTCGAGGCGTAAAGTGCACTCTTGCCGTCTTGAATTTCGAGAACAGCGAACGGAAAAAGGAGGCAGGGATGACGGGAGGTGGCTTCGGAAGGTGTAAAAATCGCAGTCAAAGGTGTTACCCACTCACAAGACAGTGGTACGAGGGCAGCAGAGAACGGAGGAATGTCGGTGTCATGGGCGACGAGAAGTTTTGCAGTGCGGGGAGGGGTATCACAGAAGGGGGCATCACAGAGGGGGGCGAAGGCAATTTCTGCACGAGCACAGTCAATAACGGCTTGATGAGTCGATAGAAAATCGTATCCGAGGATGATATCATGCGAGCAGTTCGGCAGAACAATAAACTCGATGGGGTACAAGACGTTTTGAATGAGCACACGGGCTGTGCAAGATGCGGAGGGGTGAATGTGCTGTGATGAGGCGGTGCGGAGCGAAAAGTCGGAAATCGGAGTGGTCACTTTGCGAATTCGACGGCAGAGCGCTTCACTGATGACGGAGACGGCTGCACCGGTATCGACGAGAGCGAGAACTGTGGCGCCTTCTACAGAAACTTTGATAACATTAGCGGGACGGCATGGAGGACTTGAGGAATTCGAAACAAGCGCAGTTCTTGCCCCCGGAACTGCGACTGTTAGTTTCCCTCAACGGTGCTGGTAGAACGTCGCAGCATTGGAGAAAGCGATCGGCGCCGAGGAGAATGTGATCGACGAGTGGTATAGGTTTGGCGATCTTGTGGGACAAATTGAGAACCGGGCGGAATCATTTGCGAGCGTGAGTCGGTATCGTACGGGTAAAATCGAATGTCAGGCTGTGAAGGTTGGAGGCGCTGGCGACAAAGGCGCGCAACATGGCCCGGCCGACCGCAGGCATAGCAAATCGGAAGGTTGTCCGTAGTACGCCAAGGTTTCATAGGATGTGGGCGGAACCTTGAGGGTGGGGCTTGAAACGAAGGCTCAGCATGCGGCGGTGAACGGTAGGCAGGGACCTGCACATAGGAGCCAGACGTGGGCGAAGGTGGTGGCCTAGCCGTTACTTGGGCATACGTGAGAGGTGCCGTCACAGGCGGCACCACGGGGTTGGACGGCAAGGCATCAGCGACGTGTTCTTGCACGACACGGCGTATAGCAGGGGCCAAAGATGGAGCCAGTTCAGGAACGAGGCGGCCCGAGTCTTGAAAATGGGGAAGGAGTGAGATTTGACGTGCGACCTCTTCACGAATAAAAGCTTTGATCTTTTGATTCAGCGGGCTCCCTTCAGAAGTTGGCGAACCACCCAGGGCTAATGCGGATACGCCTTCGTCGCACACACTGGAGCGGCGCCTAGAAGCGCGCCGCTTGCGGAGCTCGTCGTAGCTCTGGCAAAGCTTCACGAGTTCACTAATGGTGGTGGGATCTTTCGCTACCAGCATCTGGAAGGCGTCCTCAGAAATGCCCTCGAGGATGTAGCGGATTTTGTTTGCTTCCGGCATGGCCGGGTCGACTCGTTTGCAGAGATCAACGACGTCTTCTATGTAGCTGGTAAAGGTCTCATCAGCGCGCTGAACACGATCGTGTAAACGTTGTTCGGCACGAAGCTTACGCACTGCCGGGCGGCCGAACACTTCCGCGAAATTCTTTTTAAATGTCGACCAAGATGACAGGTCAGCCTCATGGTTGCGAAACCAGAGGTTCGCCACGTCCGTCAGATAGAATATGACGTTACTGAGCTTGTATGAGTCATCCCACTTGTTGTAGGTGCTTACTCTTTCATAGGATGACAGCCAGTCGTCGACATCTTGATCGGCCGTTCCGCTGAACAGGCAAAGGTCACGCTGGCGCACGACGCCAGCACACATGATCGTGGGTGGAACGGCCGGCAGCGTCGAAGTGTCTTGCATGGCGGTCGTAGAGGGTAGTGTACGGCTTCGCAGTTCCAGTTTGGGTGGGATCGTTTCCGGCACCTCCGCCAATTGTAATAGGGCGTTTATTGAAGCTCAGATGGAGAGCTGTGAGGACAGGACCTTGCAACGGCGAGCCCAGCGTACTTCGTCTTCGTCGCACAACGCACAGGTGCATGTCGATGGCGATGACTATCACAGTACAGTATAAATATATGCACGCTGCATGGTACCGCAACTATAAGCTTCGTTAATTTATTTGCGTTAATGAAGGCTTATTATAAACGCAATTTTCGGTTCTCGCTGTGCCCGCTTAATAGAGTCACCGGCATGCATAAACAGGTATTAAATACTTCTTGCTTTTTATATGCATATGAAAAAAAAATTTAACACCAATGAAATGAATTATTTACCGCCACATAGTCTTGAATATATGTTTTTGAAAACTCATTACAAGGGTGAGTTTACGTACTTACACCACTTGAGCAGCCGTCTGCGAAGCGAACGAGAGGAAACATATAGGGAACTAGCCGGTGCCAAGCATAACGCTAGCACTCAAGCGAAGGCGCATAATTATACTACCAGCGAAAGAAATCCACAGCATTGCGCCACAAAGAGGCGAGCTTCGCTAACAGTTCACTTGATACGGTGTAGAAATCCGGCGCTTTAAGAAAACCTACTTTTGTTTTCTCTAGCTTAGAGGAATGAAGACATTACATTGTATTCATAAACTTGAAACAGGCTTGCAAAACGCCAGGTCGCTTCTGCATTGGCCAGTTACACAGCCAAAACTGCAAGGCTGCCTTGTCTACTGACAGTAGGGAATCGAGGTACGATGACAAATTTGCTATTTGCCTTACGGAGCCTCTCATAACCAGTTTGCATACGGCTATGTGAGGGTTAAATTTATGGAGTGCTCAAAAAAAAAAAGAAAATACTTTAACTCAACTCTCGTTTGATTTCTGATGGCAAAAAGATATTAAGCAAAACAGAAACTTGTGTACAGTAGTTGATACGCAGATGATGCTCTGAAATGGAAAGCATGACATATGCATCCCAGTTAAGAACCTACACAGCGGCCAAAGTAGTCACTGCAAAGTTGAAGGGAACCAAGGCGCGTAAAAAAAGGTGTCGAAAAAATAAATAACAGCCGCTTCAAGTTTGAGATCTCAAGGTACATATATAGCTACCAGGTATCATCAGATGTGTAAAATATTCCTCGAGTACGAGGTGAGCGAAATGTTGACATTATTAGAGGCATGACCTACTGCTGCAATGTATCGCTGGAGCTATTTGAAATCACGGGCCGAGACACGTTAATAGATGGGGTCAACTTATATTGCAGTCGCATGCTAAAAGAGAAAACGATTCAATGAAGGTAAAGAAACTTCATTAAATCTCATCAATTTCGGTACGGTGCATTATTAACTGCCAACCCTATGCTTTATTAACAAATACACGTTATCACAGCTTTTATCGAGTAGTCTGACGCACTGCAAGGTTTCCAGTCTTTCGTAGAGCTCGCACTTGTCGACTTAATTTTTTGTTTTCTCCTTACTTCATGCTGCTTTCAAAGCCGCTTCTCATTTTGCACATGCATGCCGTACGGCCAGATTGTGTTAGTGATGACTGGGTTCAGGTAAAAAAGGAACTTCTCTGGGAACAATTTGTGGTTACAAAAAAAAAAAATTCGCCGACAATTATGTTACTTTCTAATACAGAATTTAAGCGCAGCTCACCAGCTCTTTCACCTTTTCCATAGATTGAGACAACGATTTCAAGCATGACATGTATGTAAAATACAAAAAACGTTTGTTAATGTTTCACACAATGTTGCGTCGCCTGCTGGCCTGGGATGAACAGCGCAACGACAAAACATCAGCCCTATATGCATCTCTTGCCCCTTGGGAGATTCCAGTGGTGAGACGCCTCCATCGCCGACCTATAAACCGCAATTTTGTCATTCCCCGGGAGCTCCTCGCTGCCCATCACCGACAAGAGCGAATCCCTGATACGACTGGCATATACACCGACGCTTCAATCACTAGGGATTTTGCAGGTATGGGCCCGGTATGCGATGACAACCCTTCATTTAAGGCGCTTATGCGTGCCACCTACCTTAATGTACCCCTCTTCATGCTGAACTCCTCGCGATTGGGGGAGCCTTGTCAGGAGTGCTTCGCACCGGAACCGATTCAGTACGTTTTCTTACTGATTCCTATGAAGCCTACCAGGAAATCGCTACTCCGGGTTCGCCAGATGCAACTGCTCCAGCCATACAGCGCTCCTTAAACGCCACCAAATCGCGACCAGAACTGCCGTTATTCAGTACACCCCAGGTCACTCGGACGAATCAGAGGCAATGCGGCGGCACTCGCCGCGGCTGCCTTGCAGGTGGGATATCCACATTTACTTCCCCACCCCACCTTGCTTCACCCTTACTCGACCTTGGGCAGGCTACAAACCCTTTCTCTTGACATTATGACCTACCTATACACGGACAAGACTTCGTGGCCTCAGTCAGCATCGCAAACAGGCGGCCACACCAGACACACGTTTTACGCGAAAAACCCGCATCACACGAAGTAAAGAAGTCTTGAATAACCTCATCGCCCATGCAGCTTACCAGCCACCTACTATGACCCGCTGGCTTCAGTATAGAGGGTAAATGATTACGTGCCCCACTGTATGACTCTAACGCGCGGCGGCATATCTCATCCGGTCTGGGATTGCCCTGCTTCTTCCACTGGACGCTTCGAGATTCAACCCTACCGTCTAAACTACCGTTCCCTTCTAGGAACTGATGCTAACACAAATTATATTTGCCAAGTATGGCGCCCTTAGTGGTCTGGTCAAAGCAATGTGATTTGAGTGATGACATGTGCAAACAATGAAGATTCTACTTAATCTCCTTTACCCCCATCCATGGTCATGAACGTTCCTATTCAATAAAGGGCTTTCGATCAACCAACCTTCAAAGTGGTAAAAATATTTTAATGAAATTGTTTAGGAGGTTGTAGCGGCGGTTGGAGTCCTCAGTCCGGAACCCCATTGGCGTAGGCTGCTGTCCGCGCTCTTTCGATAAGTTCTTTTTGACCTCTTGCGTCCGAGCTGGTCAGAGCTGCCTCCCACCCTCCTGCGTTGGCTGGTTATTAATAATGACAGTCTGATTTCACTGGCATGCCCTCACCATATGGTACAGGTCCGCCTTCTTTCACTCCAATAACAGTTCTTGACTGTCATGAAAGAAGCTTTGTGGTCGTCCGAAGCCTTCTACTATGGCACGTCTTTCTCTCTTTTTTCAGTGCCATCTTTCTCCCTTTTTTTTACAGCTCGGTTAAGGTGTCCGCGAAGAACTGTGACAGATACTGCGCTTTTCTTTGCTGTCAACCGATTTTAAATGCCCCTGATACCTGCTGTACTGCGTCTATTAAACCGAAAGCCTTTAGTGGTCCATGCTGTTGTGGACAAAATGTGTCCCGTTTTTGCGGCAGCTCTGATTTGCCGAGGTGGGATGACGTCAAAGAGATATCGACCAATCACTGAGCACCAGCACAGTATGCGCGAATGCGTACCTTATATGGAAATATGGAAATCAATGATCAGTTATTATTATAGACTAAATAATTGAATAATTATATAAAATTATTGACTAATTGCGTAATTCATTAAAATTAAGCAATTTTTCATTTACTCAATGGCTAATTATTTTATAATAACTGATTAGTACCACTTGCGTAGCAAACAGAGAGAGAGAGAGTAAACTTTAATTGGCTAACGGAATTGTGTGGGGGATTTCCTCAGTCCAGAATACTATTGGCTTGGGCTGCCTCCCGGGCCCTGGAGAGCAAGCTGCGCTGCTCAGAGAGACCCGTGTGGGCCAGCTCTGCCTGCCACTCCGCTTGGCTGAGTGCTCGAGCTTTTAATTCCTCTAACTGGTCTTTACAGTTCCATAACATCTGAAGGATGTCCGAGACTTCACCGCATGCAGTGCTAGTGCTATTTTTGAATTTTTCGGGGCGGATTCTTTGGTACTTTCATAGGTTTGGGAATGTCCTAGCCTGTATGTTTCTCCAGCCTACGGCCTCCTGTCTGCTGAGATTTTTGTGTGGTTCTGCGTATCATTTTCTTTCTAATTTAAAGTATTGTATTAGTCCCCCTATTTTAGAGGGGTTAAAGGCTCTTTAGCAGGTGGCACAGGTGCCCGGAAAGTATACCCTCATGCTATCCTGTCGGCTGCCTCGTTGCCATCGATTCCCTTGTGTGCCGGTATCCACAGGATTGTGTGCTCCAAGTTGCCCGTCTTTTTTCCCTGCTCCATAAGTCGGTGTGCCTGTTTGCATACGCGTCGCAGGAGGATTTAAGGCACGACAGGCCTTTTTGGAATCGCTGAGTAGTTAGTGTTTTCTACCTTGGCTGCTGGCGTGATTATCTGCAATGGCGATTGCAACTTTCTCTGCATTTTCAATGTAGTTATTGGTCTTGACGATGAGCTGGTCACCTCTCTTCCGGAGTGATTAACTATGGTGGCTACCACCGCTTTTCTTCCCAGATATGGACTGGCGTCGACATAGAGTAGGTCGCTATTGTTTTTGACGTCGTTATTTTGTGTGTGGCGACTTCTCGCTTGTCGTCTTTCACTGTTGTGTAGTAGATCCATCTTTTTCGGGATTGGACGGACCTGGTATTCAGCTCAGCTTTCGGGAGTGAGTGTTTCTCCTGGGGGGTTAGTTTTCTCGTCGGTGGGTTATCCCATGATGTTCAGCAGGTCTCTACCAGTTCGACTTCGTTTTAGTCTTCGTTCTTAGCAGACCAGGACTGCTTCTTTGTGTTCTTCGTAGGTGGCCGAGATGCGAATTGCCATTAAAGCCTCATTGGATGCATGACTTGGTAATCTGAGTGCTAGTTTATAAGCTTTCCGAAACTGCCCATCAATTTTCTGTGATTGCGTTCTGGTGACGTTGTGGTACGGGAGGCTATAGGTCCAGCGGGGGACTATCATCGCCGTTACTATTCTGATTGCGTCCTTCTCCTTCGTTCCTGTCTGCTATTCTTCGAATCATGCTGCAGACCTGACTGGTTGGCAGAGTCAGTAGCTTGATTGTGTGCATTCTTTCCCCGTGGCTCTGTAGCCACATACCTAGTATCCTCAAGGTTTTTACTTTCATGATTTTTTCGTTTTAAACCCGGATTTGATTAGGCTCTGCCTTGAAGTTTTTCTTGTGGATTCTAATGAACTCAGTTTTTTCAGAGGCGCATTGCATGCCGTTTCTTCTTGCAGTTTCTTCAATGCCAACCAGGGCTCTTTGCAATTCTGCTATTTGCGAGCAGATTTCTACCGTTTAAACTGGCGCAGTGTCGCACATATATTGTTGTGCGAAGTGGCGCAATACATCTGGCAAAGGTGGTTAGCACTTCTTCAGTGTTCCAGCCGACCACGGGATATATAGGTATGCAATTCACTTTGTTAAGCATTTTTGGCGACGTTTGTTGAGTCGGCCGTTGACCGTTACGATTTGAAACTGCTGGAGGCATACACCGAATTTCTTTCTCCTGTTGCAGTTCCTTACAACGACATTTATTTTTAAAGATGGGTTAGATAAGCATTTGTAAAGTGGGAAGAGTTAACATTCAAGAGCGCTGCTGTTTTGGTGACCTGACGCGACGTCGTCTTGCAAGCGTGCGAGCATAAGTTTTGTTGTATAGGTCTGTGTGTGCTTGTCGCCACCTGGCTTAACTTTGAGTGTTCCAATCCTTTATAAAACATAATTAGCTCCCTTACATATCCGTGTCTTCAGACCCAATTTCTTATGTGGCTACTCACATAATGTGTCCTAAAATCGCTAGCGGAGCGGAGACACTGTAATGATCAGCTCAGTGAGTCTACAATTGAGCGCACCATATGCTGCATAGTATAAGGATCAAAAGCGTGTATTGGTGAGTGATTTGTTTCACATTTACGAGCGAGAGGAACCGGCGGAAAACAAGTTGCACAAAGCAGTCGGGATAGTTTTTTATAGACGCACAGGCAGTGTTTCTGGATGATAACCAGACCCAACCACCCAGCGAGCTTCACCGAAATGATGCTGAAAACTTGTGCTTATCGCAGTACGGCCCTTGCAACTTCTGCTGTCGCGTATAGTACCTATCGCCATCACCGAGCCTGGCTTATCTTCCTTATACTTCACGTCGGCTGTGCTATCAGCTGATCGCCGTCAACGGGTAGCGCGAACGACCATGAACTCTCTCCAGAGCTTTCCTCTATGCTGTGTCCCCGACACTTTCTCCAAGCTCCCAGAAACTTCTATTTTGTTTTGTTCGTTTGTTTTTCATGAAATGCCGTTCAAGGTCAAGCCCGTAATCACTTCTTCGCGTTACTAAATGGATTGGGATTGGGGCCGAGAAGGCCAAAGTAGCTTTCGGATGTTTAGGGAAAAGGGAGCCTTTTAACGTCGTTCCCCCTTTTTATTGCACCGGTGTTTTTTTATTTTGAGCTGCGCACTTTTCTTCATTATTCACTTTTGCACTAGCACTATTATCTTAGCACATTAAATGCAGAATGCAAAGCAAAATTGCCGCTTTTATCATGCATTCATAGAGTGGTTGTTTATCTAGTCTTGAAAAGTTCGAAAACTTGATTATTTAATAAGATAATACAAGGGATCAATTAAATACCTTCTTGAAACCTTCTCACGGAAAACCCAATCATGTTTGAACAGGTGCCAGTGCAAGCATGTCCAGGCCTATATCAGAACCATGAGACTCACCTGAAGAAGTAAAGTACATCAATAAAACATGATAGTTTATTACATAGTGCACATTTTGTATCGGTATAAAAGGTGTGCATCAATATACTTGATATTTTCGTAATGAATACTGACAGCGGCTTAAAATTATCAACTTTACTTTAATAAAACAAATCTGGCTTTTTAACTCAGTGTAGCTCACATAATCATGTTCATATTTTAAGGCACACCTCCATAAATACGTAAGCATTTCAGTGTCATCAGAACTTATTGTTACGGGGTATTGTCATAAAGCAAAACACACTAGTTAAAGGACTAACATCAATCACGTTTTTCAGAAAATTCTTATTTTTCTAATACCAATACTTATAGGGAGCATGTGTAATGTCAGTTAGTTTTATACGCCCGTTTACATGAACGCAACTCAAACTTTCCGGCGTAGTGCACGGGGAAAATGCTGGAGGACTGCACATGTACCACTGTAATCCGCAAGATGCGGCTGGATGGAGAAGTGTAAGGCGACTTCAAATGTGAATGGAATTATGTGATGTATAGCCACTTGGATTTTATTACTGGCGCCTCCATACTACTGACGCAGGATTCAGTAGCCCCAATAATCCTCGACTAAGGATAACAAAAGCAAGCTGAGCGTAAAGCGAGTGCAGCTGGCTTCTGAGGCCTGCATTATGCACACTGCCTCGAGATTTGATAAGCCACGTGCGTACCAGCTAAACGAGATACATAACAGAACGCGATGTGTCACAGTTACATTGAGGTAAATGTAGCCTGTAGATTAGAGAACACTTTTGAAAAGTCATTAGGTAATATACTAAAGCCAATTTTACGCAGTAGCTGAGGACTTCTTTCGATGTTGCAAATGTTCAATGTTCATTGTTAAATTTTTACCTTCCATATCACTTACGGAAATGCCATATCTGGACTTATAAAAAAAATCCAGATCAGGTATATCAGGAATGGGGCAGATCTGGTATTTAGGACAGATCTAGGCCAGATGAGGCATATCTGCCCAATTCCTGATTTCGAGTACCTGATAAGGCCTATCTGGTTGTATATGCCTGATCTGCCCAATTCCTGATTTCGAGTACCAGATAAGGCATATCTGGTCAGATATGCCTTATGTACCCGATTCCTGATTTAAAGATCTAGCCCGCATGGCATGTAGGTTTTGAACTATAGACCTATATATCTGCATATCAACATAACACTTTATTACAACACACACAGACAATTTCAGTATTCCAGCTAAATGCATCCTCAATCAAGTTTGCCAAGGGAAACCTGAATTTCCCCTTTTATTTCAAACTGTACACGAAAATAGCTTTGAAACCACAGGGTTTCTTTTTTCCCTGCCTATATGGAATCGCTCAAAGACGGGCCTGAATTACGTGTGTATACCGAGGGTCAAAGACATGCTCATCCGTTAGTAAATATTGAGATTCTACTCATTTAGGCGCGATACTATAACAAACAAATGGGATATCTGAACAGAATATAGTCTACACGAGAAGCTAAAGTGAAAGACATTAACCTATAAATTAGATATTACATTTATATTCTACTCTTATACACACAGAGATTTAACCAGTAAATGCTTTTAGTTTGAGCTGGATTACTTGCGAAGCTAAATAAAATAAACGGCTAATAATCGAACTGTACTATCGAAAGGGAATTTAAAGGTTTATCGATACCCGGAAAAAGTACCGCTAAACTGTAGGGCGATAAAACACACACTGCTGGGACTGCTGATAATACCTAAACCTTAGCAAAGTACATATAGGCTGTCAGGAAGTACTGGTGTTACCTTAAGTAGAGACTGCAGTACAAAATGAGCGAACGCGCCTAACTCGTGGTTGCTTTTGAAATTAAGAGAGGAAACAACGAAAAAAGCATGTCCGATGGCATTTGTCATGACAGCGACAGCTCTCCCCTAAACCAAATCAAGCATGAAGCTACTTAGGTAGTGCAAATAATAATAATAATAATAATAATAAATAACGAAGGGCCCTATCCACCCACTGAAATTTGTCAAAATTGCTGGAGCGAAAGACAATAAACAACGAAATGTACGAAAGATATCCTATACTGGCAATTACCATCCAATTTACTGATTGGAAAATTTTTCCATCAAAATAATAAAGTGAACAATATCATGAGGCTGCAAGTGCTAGTTTCCGACAAGAAGTCTCACGCTCACGGTTTTGGTGATAGGGCATGAAGATGAGGCGCGGCACGATGAGGGTGCAATCCGACGCAGTGGTGAAGATTTGGCCAGGCCACCCAGTGCAGAAGCCTCGAAAAGCTCAGTCGACCATCAGGTTCGCTGACAAGGCTAGGGAGGCAGCTTCCACCCACAGTGGGACACAGTTTTTGCTCTGTGCCGACGGTCAGACTGAAGCTCTTGTAGGTTTGCTGTCGCGTTTTTGTTACATGCACACAGGTATTAGCGAACAGGCGCTGGCACACACACACACACACACACACACACACACACACACACACACACACACACACACACACACACACACACACACACACACACACACACACACACACACACACACACACACACACACACACACACACACACACACACGCACACACCAGCATACACAACATGCAGCAGCCCTGCCAGCCGCACCAACTCCAATGTCTGCCACCGCAAAAGGAACGAGACAAGTGCTTAGGCGCACGGAGTTGAAAGGGGAGGGGAAAGAAGCAAGCACAAACAAAACGGAGAGCTCGCAGCCTACGCGGTATAGAGCGTGGCAGCGAGGAGGAGAGATGAAATGCGAGCCCGCGGCGCAGGGGCCGCCGCTGTTTGAGAGAGAAGAGGGGAACGCGGGAGAGGAGGTGTCACTGTCTAGCCAGTGCGGCCCTGGACGCAGCAACCGCCAGCTGTCTCTGAGGGTGAGTCACCGTCTAGACAGCTCGGAGGGGCCGTATACTGAACTGCCATCATTTTCTTGATATTTTGAATCACTCAACTTAACCGACCATGCGTTTGGGCACCGGACTGCCGCCGCATTTTAAATGAAAATGCGAGTTAGTAGGCGGAAAGAGAAGCATGTAGCCATAACCCAGCTCCCTCCTGGATTAAGGAACACATGGTGTAATAATTATAGTGCAGCGAAATGTGCAGAATATTTGAAATGTTAGGAGTCGTAGCTATTTTCTAAATTGGATACAATTCACACCAAGCTTGCAGACCATGCTGAGTGTAGAAAAATTGAAGCTCGACCACATGATACCAATATTGTATATTTGCAGACGGTAGACGAAGGCCATATATTGCTAATATACAATCACTATGGCGCCTACATAATTAAGGCCCTGATGAGGTTATATAAAGTCCTGTTGATGCCAGGCATATATGGACCTGGTCTGTCTATATAAGGTCATGTAATGCTATATATGCTCTTTATCAGGCCACATAAGGTTGCGAGGATACCATATACGCCCCTGATCAAGCCATATAAGGGCCAGTTACCCGTTCAGATGTGGATTATATGTTGCATGATATGGCCAAATCTGAGCCATATAAGGGCAACATTTTGCACATATAAGACCTTATCTGGCCCAGACAAGGTCTTATTTGCTGCATTATATATTTGTATCTGGCAGCATATGTTCCATATCTGGAGCAGAAATGGGATTTCCGTAAGGTATATGTCACATTTCTTTGGTAATAAATATTCTCCCGAACAGAAATATTTTCTAACTGCTACATGTAAAATTACGCTATGAAGGACAATTTCAGTCCAGTTAGAGGACGTCAATTATTTCAGACCAAAATTGGCATGCACTTCATTTTGGCCTGTTAATAACACTGCGACTGCAATATATTGCGCAATTTGTGTAGAATTTTGGTTTATCTTTGTGGCTAACAATAAGCTATCCTTATTTTTTTCATATTTTGTTTCAGCTGAAGCCGGTCCCAGTGTTCTTAGTAAAGCCCCGGGTTTCGGCGTTGCGACACCTGCGCACGCCTGTGTACACCCCTCGGACCAAAGCGCATACAAAGTCTTCATTCCCGGAGACCCGGAGAAATAAGTATAGAAAAGCACTATGCTGCATTTAATAAAAAGCATGAAATCAGGTAAGTGACACAGCAGGAGGCTCTAGTAAGCTTCAACCACATTTGCCAAAAGACATTTTTGAATTCGGTGAATCTCATATTCGGCTGTGTTCTTTTCTAAAATTCAAAAAAAACACTGGTCAAGACAAATGAAACGATTGGCACTAAATTTATTCTTTCACTTTCAAAATCCTATCGCTTCCCATTAGGAATGCTTCATTTGCCGCTTGTGAAGATACTGAAGCGCTGGCTCGCAGACATCGCAATGACACCTGGTATCATTCCAGGTGCCATGGTGCAATCAAATCAATAACAAAAGATTGGCCACTGCAAGAAAAAGCATGTTTTTTTGTTCGATGAAATATCCTTGAAGAGAAACTTGATCCGTGATCAATCAAAAGATATGGTGATTGACTTCACAGATGATGGGAACACAAGAACGTCTCGTGTGGCAAACACAGCTCGCTTTATGGTGGTGTCTGGCATATCGCGAAGTCGGAGGCAGCCAGTAGTTTTGCAGCGTCTCACAATGCAAAATCTGCTCTTGCAATGCGCAAGATGCTATTAGATTTATCTCGCAGCTTGAAACAAAAGGTCTTTGGTAAAAGCGGTAATTCGTGATCAAGGGTGGAAAAATATTATTCTGTCAAGACTGCTCACCCATTCTATCTATGAGCCCTATTTTTTTGTCAACAACCGCAAAATACACTTCATGTTTGACATACCGCACCTAATTAAATGTACTAGAAATAATTTGAGAAAACATACGCTCAATATCGGTTCTGAGGTTGTTGACATGTTATACATTGAAAACCTTTACAAAAATAACTCGCAACATAGATCAGGCCTTCATCACACCAACTGAACATCTCAAAAGCAGATTGGCAAAGAAACTGAAAGATCAGCACAACAACAGGATATCCTTCGCTGACATGAGAGTGAAGTACGCCACACAGGTGTTTAGGGAACCTGTGTCTGTGGCACTCCTCACTCTCATTGCCATTGAAGAGCTTCCTATTGGTGCAACATCTTTGCGTTCAGTAGTAGAGTGCCCAAACCACTGAGCCACCGTGGCGGGGCCTTACATGGACATACACTAACACTTCAGCTGCACTAATTTGCTTATGTATGTATGTATGTATATATGTACTTATGTGCTGACATATAATTCTTCTCGGATTTCACATTTAATGCATTGTTTCCTTTTGGTGCTGCTTCATTTCTTTTACAAAATGGAAGTTTGTCCAAAAACACTTGTTCGAAGGCCTGTGGGCCTTGACAGTGTGAAAATTGCTATCACCAGGGGTTTTCCTTCTACAGTATTGGGGAATGCCAACAGCTCACAATATTTATCAGGGATCCCAGTGTGGTTTGGCTTCTCTTTCCGCTTGATATGAACAGAAAACCTAGCACACCGCGTACAGAAATGCAAGAATTAGATCATAATGATTGTCTGTATACTGAAACGGTCTCTAATGTGTTGCAGCATGAAAAGGGCAAACATGAAGTCATGACAAGAAAAATGAAGAGTGAAACATGCACGGAATCAGCTGATCGCAAAATCCAAAGTCTGCAGAGCACATGAGTTTTGTGATATGTATAGTCACGGCCGGTCTCAATGCGCGCGCTCCCTCCCCTTTTATTGAGACCGGCCGTGGTATAGTTTAGAAGCACCTGGTCGTTGACAGTTGTACTGAGTTATACTGCGCTGTTTAGAAAATTTAGTAGCGTCTGGAATCCATGAACAGCAAAAAAAGGACTGCAAGTGCTTGATTTTGTAACAATTCGATAGGGGTGTGCGCAGGTGTGGCTTGTCTGACATGTATGGTAGTGTAGAATGGAAGTATTGCTTCATGCAAGTTCAAACTGTGGTTAAGTGCCTTCCATATTGACTGTGTGACCAGTTTATTTATTTTTTTCTCGAAGGTTGTGCACTGTGGTGTGTCACGTCCCAAAGCACGACATGGGCTATGGTAGTATTAAGACTATCTGGCATTCTTTATAGTGCATCGATGATCATCATCATCATCATCATCAGCCTGATTATACCCACTGCAGGGCGAAGGCCTCTCCCATATCTCTCCACTTAACCCGGTTCTGTGCTAGCTGCATCCACTTGACCCCTGCGAACTTCTTAATCTCATCCGCCCACCTAACTTTCTGCCGCCCCCTGCTACGCTTTCCTTCCCTTGGAATCCAGTTTGTTACCCTCAGCGACCATCGGTTATCCTCTCTTCGCACTACATGTCCTGCCCATGTCCATTTCTTCTTCTTAATTTCCACTAGAATGTCGTTAACTTGAGTTATTTCTCTGACCCACTCTGCACGCTTTCTATCTCTTAATGTTACCCCTACCATTTTTCGTTCCATAGCCCTCTGGGTTGTCCTCAACTTAAGTAGAACTCTCTTGGTTAGCCTCCACGTTTCAGCCCCATAGGTGAGTACAGGCAAGATGCAACTGTTGTATACTTTCCTCTTGAGCGATACTGGTAAGCTGCTAGTCATAATCTGCGAGTGCTTGCCAAACGCGCTCCATCCCAATCTTATTCTTCTTGTTATTTCCTTTTCATGATCCGGATCTGCGGTTACTACCTGTCCTAAGTAGATATATTCGCCTACTACTTCCAGTATTTCGCTACCTAATGTAAACTCCTGTTCCTTCCCGAGGCTGTTGAACATTACCTTAGTCTTCTGCTTATTGATTTTCAAGCCTACCTTTCTACTTTTCCTGTCTAGGTCATCAATCATTATTTGCAGTTCATCTCCCGAGTTGCTTAGCAAGGCAATGTCATCAGCAAATCGCAGATTACTGAGGTATTCTCCATCTACCCTTATCCCTAACTGCTCCCATTCCAAGTCTCTGAATACTTCCTCTAAACAAGCTGTGAATAGTACTGGGGAGATTGTGTCTCCTTGCCTAACACCTTTCTTTATAGGAATTTTGTTTCTTTCTTTATGTAGAACTATGGTTGCTGTGCAGCCACTATATATATCTTCCAGCACTTTCACGTACGGCTCGTCTACCCCCTGATTTCGCAATGCCTGCATCACCGCCGAGGTTTCAACTGAGTCAAATGCTTTTTCGTAATCAATGAATGCTATGTATAAGGGCTGGTTATATTCCGAGCATTTTTCTATCACCTGATTGATGGTATGGATATGATCGATAGTAGAGTACCGTTTCCGAAACCCTGCTTGATCCTTTGCTTGATTGCAGTCTAAGGTTGTCCTGATTCTATTAGCGATTACTTTAGTAAATACCTTATACGTAACAGACAGTAAGCTGATTGGTCTGTAATTTTTAAGGTCCTTAGAGTCCCCTTTCTTGTGAATGAGGATAATGTTTGCATTCTTCCATGCTTCCGGTACCGTCGATGACACCAGGCACTGCGTATACAGGGTGGCCAGTTTTTCTAGCACGATATCCCCCCCGTCCTTTAGCAAATCTATAGTTATCTGATCCTCTCCAGCTGATTTCCCCCTTTTCATAGTTTCTAGTGCTTTCTTGACCTCGTCCTTCGTCACTGGTGGAACGTCTGACTGTTTTTCCCTACCGCCAATCTCATTACGGTCCTGACTATTTTGGCTACTGTAGAGGTCTGTATAGAACTCCTCGGCTACTTTGACTATCTTGTCCATATTAGTGATGACGTTGCCCTCATTGTCCCTTACCGCATACATCTGGTTTTTGCCTATGCCCAATTTCTTCTTTACCGCTTT
The DNA here is from genome assembly GCF_055883805.1 of Amblyomma maculatum. Lineage (NCBI taxonomy): Eukaryota > Metazoa > Arthropoda > Arachnida > Ixodida > Ixodidae > Amblyomma > Amblyomma maculatum. The sequence goes on from NC_139353.1 coordinate 134,596,809, forward strand.
AAGGCTTCCCCCGTTCTTTACAGCATGCTCAATTTTCTCCATGTTATACTTCCTTATATCGGCCACCTTGCGCTTATTGATTAGCTTTGATATCTCGGCCAATTCGATCTGGTCTGTTGGATTGGAAGCTTTCATACTCTGTCGTTTCTTAATCAAATCTTTCGTCTCCTTAGACAGCTTACCGGTATCCTCTCTAACTATCCTACCGCCTTCTTCTACCGCGCACTCAGTAATGATATCTCTGAAATTATTGTTCCTTGCCTCTAGGGTAATGTCGCCATCCTCAGTTAGAGCTGAATACCTATTCTGTAGCGAGATCCTGAACTCTTCTGCCCTCCCCCTCACCGCTAATTCGTTGATGGGTTTCTTTCTTACTAGTCTATTGCGTTCCTTCTTCAGATTTAGGCTAATTCGGGACCTCACCATCCTGTGGTCACTGCATCGCACTTTCCCGATTACCTCTACATCCTGCACAATGGCGGGGGTTGAACACATTATGAAGTCGATTTCATTTTTAGTCTCTCCGTTAGGACTTTTCCATGTCCATTTTCGGTTCTTCCGTTTGCTGAAGAAGGTATTCATGATTCGTAAGTTATTGCGCTCTGCAAACTCAACTAGTAACTCCCCTCTGCTATTCCTATAACCAATGCCATAGTCACCTACTGCCTTGTCTCCTGCCTGTTTTTTCCCTACCTTGGCATTGAAGTCGCCCATTAGTACAGTATACTGCGTCTTTACTTTTCGCATTGCCGATTCTACATCTTCATAGAAGCTTTCAACTGCCTGGTCATCATAACTACATGTAGGTGCATAGGCCTGTACAACCTTCAGTTTATACCGCTTATTAAGCCTAATTACGATGCCTGCAACCCTCTCATTAATACTATAGAATTCATCTATATTACCCGCTATATACTTATTGACAAGGAAACCTACTCCTAGTTGTCGCCTTTCTGCTAAACCTCGATAACACAATACATGTCCATCCTTCAGTACTGCATATGCCTCACTCGGCCTCCTAACCTCACTAAGCCCTATGACATCCCATTTCATGCCCTCTAATTCCTCTAACAGCACTGCTAAGCTAGCTTCACTAGCTAGGGTTCTAGCATTAAACGTTGCCAGGGTCAGTTTCCAATGGCGGCCTGTCCAGCGGAGCCAGGCTTTCTTAGCACCCCCTGCTGCGTCACAGGTCTGACCGCCGCCGTGGTCAGTTGTTCCGCAGCCGCTGGTGACTGAGGGCCGGGGTTTTATGGAGCTTATCATAGGAGGTTGTGGCCAATTACTGCACCAGGGTGGCCAACTCCTGTTCTGGTGAGGGAGTGCGTTGCCGGAGGTGTTCACCGGCATCAGGTCGCACCCCAAACCTGTGTATGCAATTCCATCGACATGCGGATTTTTTTTTCTTTTTTTTTTTTTCATCCGGTGGAGAATTGCGCGGCACCGGGATTTGAACCCCGGTCCTCTTGCATGCGAGGCGGATGTTCTACCGCTACGCCACCGCTGCCCCCTGCATCGATGATCCCCAGTACACAAACTGCATGCAGTTTACCACTCAGCAAACTTTCTGACAGTGTGGTACATGCAATATATTGTCACGGTGTTGGTGACCGGGGCTAGCTTGACAGAGCCGGTACAGATGGAATTCCACTTCAGAGTTTTAGGTACGTCTTGCAAGTGCGGAGGCGATTCACTGCAACGTCTTCATGCTCCGAGCGCCTCCTGGCATTCTTCCCTCCTTAAGCGGGAAGCATGCACTCACATGTACACACAAGCGGACAATAGCAAAACATTTTTATATGCAGTTTGTAAGCTATCGCGCAAAATACGGCTTTATTTGTAACACATGAACTGTCTCCGGACGAGGTAGCAGACGGCCTCTGTGCTCTGGTCCATCCAGGAGCACTTTGTAATTAACGTTGCTGAGGCGCCGCAAGATTTTACATGGTCCGAAGTAGTGGCAAATTAGCTTTTCTGATAGGCTGCGGCGTCGAACAGGAGTCGACACCCACACCTGGTCCCCGGTATTGTAGGAAGCTTGTCTGTGGCGACGGTTGTACCGGTGTAATTCTTGTCCTGTTGCTGGACGATGTGCACGGACGCATGCTAGTTGACGCGCTTGTTCAGCATCTTGGGCAAACTGCTCAGCGTCAGAACAAAGCTCGCTATCTGTTTTGCAAGGGAGCATTGCATCCAGAATTGTCCGAACCTCCCTGCCGTAAACGAAGCGAAGCGGTGTGAATCGGATCGTCTCTTCGACTGCCGTATTGTACGCGAATGTCACAGACGGTACAATCGCATCCCAAGTCTTGTGCTCGAAGTCCACATAAATCGCCAGCATCTCCGCGATGGTCATATTAAGCCTTTCCGTCAGCCCGTTGTTCTGAGGATGGTAAGCAGTACCTTTTTGATGCGCCGTACCGCTGAGATGAAAAACGTCGGCCGTCATTTGCGAAGTAAAGGCAGTCCCTCTATCAATAATAATACAGGTAGGAGCCCCGTGCCGCAGTATGATCTGCTGTACAAAGGAATGGGCAACTTCAGATGATGTACCACTAGGTGATGTTCTAGTCCCGGGATAACGAGCCAGATAGTCTGTGGCGATGATTATCGAATGGTTGCCACCGGAGGACCAAGGGAAAGGACCGAGAAGGGCCGTGCCGACTTGATCAAACGGTACGCGTAGTGGTATTATGGACAGGAGGAGGCCTGCTGGCTTTGACTGGGGAACCTTCCGACGGTGACATTTCCGACAGCTCTTGACATAGCGCTTAACAACAGTGGCAAGATTGGGCAAGTAGAATGCCTGTCGTATTCTAGCAAGTGTGCGAGAATGGTCCATGTGGGCAGAAGTTAGTTCATCGTAGCACGCGGAAAGGATTTCGTCTCGCTGAGCTGTGGGTGCCACGAGGAGGTAGGTTCTCGATTCGGATCTAGAATTGTGCTTATAGAGCACAATTCAATAATAATCAATCATAGCTCATAGCTGTGAATCTGAATAATCAATCATAGCTCATATCTGTGGATCTGCACGCTGCTGATAAGACATATCTGAAGCATCAACAGCTCCGAGAAAACTGCAAGCATCATCCATGTCTGGAGAAGCGAGCTCGACAGGCGCACCCCAGTCGAAAAAAACTACAGACCTGTGTCAAAAATTCGACGAAATATCCTGTAGTTCTGTCGTAACCATCAGATTTTTCTGTAGTTCTGTAGTTTTTCTGTAATATATTCTGTTGTCTGTAGTTCTGTTGCACTTTTCTGTTGTAACTACAGAAATTTCTGTTGTTACTACAAAATTTTCTGTTATCACAATAGGCTTCCCGTCAAAAACCTCACAGAAATTCTGTTGTAACATCAGAAAAATTTTCTGTAGTTTTTTCGTACGAGAGAGCGTGTCAGCATCTTGATGCTATATCCGGACTTATTGATTATAATGAGGTAGAACTCCTGTAGGCGAAGGCTCCATCACGCCAGGCGGCAGCATAGGTCACGCAGGTTGGCCAGCCAGCCACAGGAATGGTGGTTAGTGACCAGTTTAAATGGGCAGCCGTAAAAATGGGGGTGATATCTGGCAGCAGCCCAAATAATGGCGAGGCATTCCTTTAAAGTAGTTGATTAATTCATCTCGGTGCTGGGATAAAGTACGGCTGGCATGGCGGTGTCTCGTTCAACACCTTGACGTTTCACGAGAATCGCCCCGAGGTCAATGTTATTGGCGTCGGTGTGTATTTCTGTCTCACCCTACTCTTTGAAATGGGCTAGAACAGGCGTCGATTGGAGACGGAGATGCAACTCGGCAAAAGCTGTCGCTTGCTCATGAGCCAAAATAAAAGGGGTGTCTCCCCTGGTGTGCCGAGTCAACGGTTCAGCGAGATCAGCGCAGTTATGAATAAAACGCCGGTAGTAACTGCACAAGCCGAGAGATCTGTGAACAGCTTTCATGTCACTTGGAATCGGAAATGCCGCAACAGCAGTAGGCTTGTCAGGGTCGGGCTTCATGCCGGCGGCACTGACGACATGGTCGAGGAATTTACGCTCTCGGTAGGAGAAGTGGCATTCTTGTGGCTTAATTGTGTCAGGTTAGCGGATTGAAGGGCTTTGAGTACTGACCGCAGGCGATTAAGATGTTGCGCAATAGATTCTACGAAGGCCACCATGTCATCTAGGTAGTCTAGGGAACACTGTCATTTAAGGCCGGCGAGGACAGTGCCCATTATCGGCTGAAATGTGGCCGGCGCGGAACGCAGGCCGAAAGGTAGAACTTTAAATTTGTAAAGGCCATCGGGTGTAACAAAGGCCGTCTTCTCAAAATCTCGCTCGTCTACCTCAATCTGCCAGCAGACATTTTAGATCAATGGACGAACAATATTTAGCAAGCCGAAGGCGGTCGAGACAGTTGTCAACCCGCAGCAAGGGGAAAACATCATTCTTGTGGACGGTGTGGGCGGTGGCACGGGTTCTGTGGACAAGCACGCGGAGACATCAGAGATGTGTTCGTCGAAAGCTACGGAAGTGTCACGAAAAAGGTGCGGATGCTCGTGCGAAAAATTGGTAATGCGAACCTATGACTAACTACTGTAAAGATGGATCAAACTGCGGGCCAAGCAGACTCCTTATATCAACAGTAATGAGATGTTAGTTTCGGCTATTGTATCACCATCGTGAAGTGCATTGCATTTGACATTTACGAAGGTGCTGGTTCGGGGTGGCAGCGTGACACTTTCCGCATAAACTCGAAGCATATTGACTGGTCGCTTTAGACTGCTAAGGGCCAGTATTTTCTGTCACCCGTTAATAATTATCACGATTATTACCGATGCGCCTTTAACGGTGCGCACACTCCCAGACACCCTTAGATTGAGTGGGGGTAGCTGTTCCGGTCGCAAAGGAGATGCCCTCTACTTGCCTGGCAAGCTCAGCCGGAATTCAACTACCTTGTAGTGACAGAACGGGGTCGCCGTTGGGTGCCCAGCTTTTGGCGGTTCAAGCCAGAGTAGGAGTCGGAGTCAGAAGTAACAAACAAAAGAAACTTTATACACAGCAACAGATGATACAGAGGAACACACAAATACTAAAATTGCACAGTCGAGAGGTTCACAGAAAACCACGCTAAGCAAGCAACTAAAAAGGTATTCAATAACACAGAGGCTTTACAATACAGATCAAACACGAGAGAGACACATAAACCAACACCACATTGGCAACCGGCACTGTTGCAGTCCGCTGCATTGAGAGTCACAATGTGGCCGCCATGCAAGACGAGCGCTGCTCCCTCGCAGATCTGTGGGCTTGCCACCAACGGGTGATCCCCAGGAGTTCAGCTGTAGCACTTGCGAACACGCCGCAATCACTGACTGACTGACTGATTACACAAGCGACGCGGCCTTAATAAATAGTGCGAGCCGCGTCTGTCTGTTAAGAGGCGTTAAGGCTAGCGCGCACACACACTTAGCTTCGCTTGTTTAAGCATTCTTTTTTCCTCCCGTCGAGCCGCGCGTCGTCATTGGACAGATGCCGTCGAACTTTCTGGAGGCGGCTGGCACCTTCCGGACTGGTGAATCACCGTCATCACTGGGTAATGAGAAAGAGGGTGACGCCGATGCGTACAAAGCTACGCGCTTTGTCGCGCGGAGGGGGAGGCGTTTCTAGAATGTCGAAGAACCGACGATGCGGCGTCGCGCGGGTTTCACGCCTCGCCGGCTTAATAAAAATGTGCGCCGATTTCGTGACACTTGCTCAGTAGAAAACGAGACCTTAAACTACCGGAGATTGAAAATTACTCAGTATTCGCGAAGAAAATTTACGCTTAGAATAAGCTCACGCCAACAGTTTAAAACAAGGGAGCTTACCACAATCGTTGACTCTTGAATTTGAACTCTAGCCATGCGCATGCCTACAGGAGTAATGAGATGACCACCTGCAGTGTGAATGTGTGTGCCAGCCCACGGAGTCAAAACTGTCTTGAGAATTGCTGCGAACTGGCTGCCAAAATAGAATAATCGGCGCCAGTATCCAACAAAGCTAAAACATGGCGCCCATCCAGTATTTCGGGTATGTCTAACGAAAGAAGCTCGAAAATGTCAGCCTTCTGAGACTTTGAGTGCTCTGCTTCGGTGTACGCGGTCTGCTTCACCTGCAATTCGTCATCGTTGCAGGTGCGCTGTGGCGGCGTCCGTTCCACCGGCAATTCGTCTTCGTTGCGGGTGCGTTCTTGCGTCATCTGTCCCACCGGCAATTCGTCGTCGTTGCAGTTGCGTGGTTGCGTTGTTTGTTCCACCGGCAATTTGCCGTCATTGCGGATGAGGTATTGAGTCGTCGGTTCCGCCGGCAATATGTCATGGTTGCAGGTGCGTATTATTGGCGTCGTTGGTGGCTTGTGATCGGTAACCATGGAAATTTCCAATGCCGATGCGTAGTGTTTCCCGTTCCGCGTCAATGGGTGATCTCCCACGCAGCGATGTCTAGCGAGCCTACCCCCGAAGGTCGCTGCTTTCAGTTCTGTGTCTGGGGACTGGGCGATCGGCACTTCGCCGCCCATGTAGTCGCAGCAGATGGCGAAGGGTGAGCCCTGGGTGACGGTGATCTAGATTGCTGCAGACGAGACGGAACATCCCGGCGCTGGTCACTGACGAAATCTTCAACGGCCACGGAAAATCAGCGGAAAAACCTTCGAGGCTCAGTCGGCAGTAGGGACAGCGCCGATAGATATGACCCGATTCGCCGCAGTGAAAGCATAACGGCCGTCTGTCGGGGGTACGCCACACGTATGCTTTCCGTAGAGACGGTCTGGACTCTGTGACGTACTGGATAACGGGGGCCCGTGAAGCAACAATGTGTCTTCACCAGACCTTAGTTTTCGAGGCTCCTGAATAGAGCTCCCTTAGGCCTGCGTGCCTGGAGGTCCAAAAAGGAGTCTCATTTTGGTGGAAATAAAACGTTTTGATGATGATGATGATGATGATACTGTTCGGCACAGCTGCGTTCGCAGGAATAATGGATGGCGACGAGGGCGGAGAGTATTGCAGAACCTCGGCGTATGTGGGGTGGCGTAAGGAGAGCAGGGTGAGGTTCACCGCTTGAAAACGAAGGCCGGATCGCTTGTTGCATCTTGTCGCGGACAACGCTCGCAATGGAGGTAGGTTCTGGTATAGGTGTGCCATGCAGTAGTCGGAGTTCGTCGCGCACAATCGAACGTACGAGTTCCCGTAGCGCCGATGTGTCCATACCATGCGATGGGAACTCGGAAGAGATGGAAGAGGCGTGAACAATACGATCCTTTGAGACGCTCGCTGCTGAAGCACTTTATCGTGGCTGTTTCCACAAAGAATTCTGCGACAGTTTTCGGAAGGCTGCGCACTAGGCCAAAAAAAATTGCTATTTGACACCACCCAATTGCAAAAACGAGTGCCACTGGGTACCAGCGCCCCAGCGCCATACCTGATTATGGTCCCAGTATGACGCTGGAAACTGGGCGCACTGGGACGCGGCATACTGGGACGCTCCGCACTGGCGGCACTGTTCGCCCGGATAAAAAAAAGGCGTGGGATAAAAATTAAAAAGTAAAAAGTAACGGAACCAGTTAGGCAAATAAAAAACCTGAAAGAATTAAAAAAAAGACAAAAAATTAGTGCACCAAGCGCACCTCGAACTCAGTCCCTAGAAAATATCAATCATTAGCTCAGCACGCTAACCACTCGGCCACGCCGAGAACTGGATTTTTTTGAAAAATTTCTTCATTTTATGTCATGACCCGCATTTATAAGGTTGGGACTTCATGTTTTGCAGTCTACAGGCCATTGCTACCGCTCTAACAATTGCAACTTCTTGATCATTTTAGCTTGCTGTCTGCTCTCACGACTTGCAACTAATGTTCTGGGTGCCTATGCGCGCTATTTTGTGCACTGGAATCATTTTGACATGTGGAGTTTGACATCGCCGGCAAATTTACCAAAGCCGGCTCTTGGATGGTGCTCTGCTACCGTGGTCGTAATTTTCGCTGAACACGGAGCTTTAGCAGAAGCCTTCAAGGAAAAAAGTGCGACCAAGCTTCAATACCGGCAAGCGCCGCAGCGATGACCCTAATTGCGTGTAACTAAACCTTATTTGTATGCAAACATTGCGGGAAGCGTTGCGAAGGCCGAGGGCCGGCTGCTTGATACGCAGAGTAAGAAGCAGCGCAAAAGCTTGAGAAACACGCCAGATATAATGTATTACAAGCGCTGTATGTTGTTGCTTTTTCTCTCATGGGCCCATCACTCGGTAACCTACTCTCTTCCTGGTTTTAGTTTTTCTTTCTGCTGTTTATACTGGGCCGCGGTGCAGGCTACGATCGCCTGCGATTGAGCCCGCATTGAACTTTTCGACAGTAATCATTGTGTTAGAGTGCCCTTAAGATCAGCTGCGAAGTTGGTTATGCATGGTAGCCCACACCCACGTCGAAAGGCTAATCCCAGCGTTTTTCTTCCATCGCACCAGTGCAGCTGCAGTGTCTTCCCGTTAGTGCTCCAGTGAATATCGCAGACCTCCAGCGTGCCCAGCAGATAGGGCACGCATTAGGGCACGCATTAGGTAGCGCTGCTTATATTGCGAAATCAATGCTACACTAGACTTCGAACCTTCAGCATAGCGCGGCCGGTAGCCACGTCTTACCCACGTGACGCTGTGACGTCACACCCCACGTGACACTAGGGTGAGAGCTGGGCTACCAACTCAAGCGGTCGACGTAGCGCGGTCGCAGCCTCTGCGCAGTGCGTGACTTCACACCCTACGTGACACAAAGGCGAGAGATGGGCTCCCAACTCAAGTGGTCGGCGTGGCGCAGTCGGAGCCGAGGCTGCGTGCTTCGCGCTCCTCCCGTTAGAGGCGCAGCTGGTGCTAAACATGGTACGTGATGTCAGACACGTTCATATGGCTTGGTTAAAGCGGGGCTTTAAATGTGGCTGGCAGGAGCTGCCAACTGGGGTCTCGTTTCACATGCGACGATTAAGTCAGAATCATCCTGCTAGGACATTGACATTCACGTTACACCTATAGGCCACTAAGGCACGTTCATACTGCTTGGTTAAAGCGGGGCTTTATAAGTAAGCCGAGGAAGAAGAAAAAGAGAACACTCGGTCACCCGAAGTTAATGCTTTCACTCAATATTTGGTTTATCAGCGTTAAACCCTTGTAAGTGTTTGTTCTCGGACATCGCAGGGTCCGCATGCTTGAAGAGGCACATCATGTCTTCGATATATGCCGCGACGGTTTGAGTAGGCATTTGGACACCAGATTGGAGAGCGCGCTGGTCCCGTTTGCGGCGATCTGAGCTACCGTAAGTTGCCACAAGATGACGCTTGAGATCACTTCGAGAACTTGACAGCGAGGAGTTGACAGTTGACAACCGTGTGGTGCGGACGTGTGTTCCATCGCTCCTCCGATTGCACTTGGCTACCGGAAACGGACGGACTGGCGACAGCGGGAGCTTCCGCAAGCGTCAAATAGATGAGTTTTTTTTATTAACTTTATTTCGTTTTCAGTTACTTAGGTTAGGTGCAGCCTAAAGAATAAATTTTAGCTCTTTGTCCTAGCGGCGCGGTTTCTCGACCCAGCAGCTAGGGTTTCTCGGCGTTCATTCTTTAACTATTTTGTTTAGATAAATATTCTTTTTTTCTGGGCTATTGGCATTTGCAGAATTTATTTTAACGCGTGTTTGCTAGTCATTTTTGTGTCTTCCTTTTGCAGTTTCTATATTCTCAGAATTCGTAGCAGAAATGTTCAGTTGAAACATGCTTAAGGTGTTCAATTAAAAGAAGGTAAAGTGTACTCAGAGTGATGCGCAGGTTAATCTCAAGGAAACGCGTTTTGACTATGTAGATGAAGCGGAAGGCAGTCACCTTTTGTGTCGGTGTTGCGTGCTGAGCGCGCGCCTAGATAGATTTGAACTAGAAAAGGTCATTTTAGTGTCTCGTGTGAATGATTTAGAAACTGAAGTAGGTTTGCTAAGAGCATAACATCAGAAATTGCTAGGACAGCTGCCTCAAATGAAAAAAAAAATGGCCGACTTTATCCTCGGAACTAAAGAGGACGAACATTCCGGTGCGGGCCACATAGCTGGGACCAGCACTGGCATAGCAGGCATAAGCAAAGTACGTCAGGTGGATCCGAACCGACAGGGTTATTTAGAAGCAGCTACTAAGATGGTGGTGGAACGTCTGACTGTTTTTCCCTACCGCCAATCTCATTACGGTCCTGACTACTTTGGCTACTGTAGAGATCTGTATAGAACTCCTCGGCTACTTTGACTATCTTATCCATATTCGTGATGACGTTGCCCGCCTTGTCCCTTATCGCATACATCTGGTTTTTGCCTATGCCCAATTTCTTCTTTAGCGCTTTAAGGCTTCCCCCGTTTTTTACAGCATGCTCAATTTTGTCCATGTTATACTTCCTTATATCGGCCACCTTGCACTTATTGATTAGCTTTGATATCTCGGCCAATTCGATCTGGTCTGTTGGAGCCGTACGTGAAAGTGCTGGAAGATATATATAGTGGCTGCACAGCAACCATAGTTCTGCATAAAGAAAGTAACAAAATTCCCATAAAGAAAGGTGTTAGGCAAGGAGACATAATCTCCCCAGTACTATTCACAGCTTGTTTAGAGGAAGTATTCAGAGACTTGGAATGGGAGCAGTTAGGGATAAGGGTAGATGGAGAATACCTCAGTAATCTGCGATTTGCTGATGACATTGCCTTGCTAAGTAACTCGGGGGATGAACTGCAAATAATGATTGATGACCTAGACAGAAAAAGTAGAAAGGTAGGCTTGAAAATCAATATGCAGAAGACTAAGGTAATGTTCAACAGCCTCGGGAAGGAACAGCAGTTTACATTAGGTTGCGAAATACTGGAAGTAGTAGGCGAATATGTCTACTTAGGACAGGTAGTAACCGCAGATCCGGACCATGAAAAGGAAATAACAAGAAGAATAAAATTGGGATGGAGCGCATTTGGCAAGCACTCGCAGATTATGACTAGCAGCTTACCGGTATCGCTCAAGAGGAAAGTATACAACAGTTGCATCTTGCCTGTACTCACCTATGGGGCTGAAACGTGGAGGCTGACTAAGAGAGTTGTACTCAAGTTGAGGACGACCCAGAGGGCTATGGAACGAAAAATGGTAGGGGTAACATTAAGAGATAGAAAGCGTGCAGAGTGGGTCAGAGAAATAACTCATGTTACCGACATTCTAGGGGAAATTAACAAGAAGAAATGGACATGGGCAGGACATGTAGTACGAAGAGAGGATAACCGATGGTCGCTGAGGGTAACAAAAAACTGGATTCCAAGGGAAGGAAAGCGTAGCAGGGGGCGGCAGAAAGTTAGGTGGGCGGATGAGATTAAGAAGTTCGCAGGGGTCAAGTGAATGCAGCTAGCACAGAACCGGGTTAAGTGGAGAAATATGGGAGAGGCCTTCGCCCTGCAGTGGGTATAATCAGGCTGATTATGATGATGATGATGACTAAGATGGTGGAAAGAAGAAAGAAGTAAGGAAGAATGAAAATCCCAGAGAGAAGGACACAGATAGCTGAAAGCAGGAGCCAACAGTTGGGAGAGGGAGAAAGAATGCCCAGGTGCTTATTGCCGGATATTCTAGCATGAGCAGGTGCAAGCAAGATATCTTAGAATGTGTAAAGGGTGATCAGCGGGCGTTAGTTGGAGCCTTCCCAAGGATGACAATGAGGGCAATGCTTAATGAGGATGAAAATCGGCTGTTGAAAAATTGTGCAGATCGCAGTATGGTGACAGAAGCCGCTGGGCTAAACGATGTCCTGAATGGTGACGCTGCATAATTGGTGGAAAGTTTAGCTAAGAGATTTGACGATATCAGGAGTCTTCCGCGAGCGTATCAAAATGGCGTCTGACTCCCGCTAGGGGGCCAACAAGAGCGAACGCACCTCAGAACGGCTCCGCAAAACCTTGCCTGCTACGGAATTGAAAGACCAAGTACGCAAGTAAATTAGCACTACTGCGAGCAGACGGTGAGTGGGGTACCCCCACCAATTTTGGTTCCCCTATCTGCAGTCAGAATATCAAGAACAGCCCGAAAAAGAGCGCTAAGCCTAGCGCTCGGCATAGCAATCGTATCGTCGTGCACAATGCAAGTGCAGGTTGAGGGTGAAACCCTTAAAAGCACAGAATTCAATCCTTCAGAGTAGACTAATGTGCTTAATACATACCGGAAAAGGAAACATCAGGAAGCCAAGCATACAACGCAGTACCCGCGCTGCAGTCGGCGTCCGCGTGGAGACCGATGTACAAGCCTAACGGAACGCAGCCGCCCGCCACAAGAAATGTTGAACGCCGCAACAGACAAACAGCACCACTTCCTCATGAAGCATACAAGGTGATTTTTCGCTCACAAGGAAGGTTGTATCTCCCGCAAGTGCAGCCACAGCAACTGATCCGAAGCATTTGCGCAGCAGCCAACACACCAATGGGAGGTCCCGTCCAGCTACGCATCTATCCAAGCAATAACACCTGCACGATAGTAACAATAAGCAACGAGACGGCAGTTACGGCATCACGCACGCTACCAAGCAATACGCAGTCACTGCATACGTAGCGCCAGCATCGGACGCTGTTCGAGGCGTTATTACGAACGCCTTTTGTAATGAAACAGACCAAGAAATTGTTCGAGACCTTCAAAGACGAAATCCAGACGCGGAGTGGCTGCTCTCCACATGGGATGCACTCAATCTACCCTAGTGACTTTCGTACAAGGCCCAGTTCCCCGGAAACTTATTTGCTTCGGAGGTGTACACCTGTGTACAGCATACCGTTCAAGACCAGAGGGCTGCACCAACTGCCGCCAACCGGGTCATCGTTACGATGTTTGCCCGCCTCCGAAACAATCGAAACGCGCAAGCTGTGGCGTCGACCACGGAGCGGACCACGAGGGACTGTGTATACCCCAGTGTATTTGTGTGCGGTGGTGAACAGTTGCCTGGAACATGATGGTGCAAGGCGAAAGAACGAGCTACACGACCCCAGCACGGAGATTCCGGCGGACAGCCTCGATGCCGCGGAAGCGCCTCCATAGAACCATCTTAACGACAGACGGGTAAAGACAATGTGATTGACGACAAGCGGACGGAACTCACGTGGGCAGAGAGGGCCGCCCGCACTCCAGACCGTTAGGCGGAGCCGATGGCCCACCTCAGGGAGGAGGTAAGACGCCTACAGCATCATCTGTCCCAATCATCCACGACCTTAACTCCACCATTTCACCTAGATACCAACTGAAATGTTCCTCCTCCCACTATCCCTCCAACTACCCAAACTCCATCCCCTCCTACTACTAAGCTGGCAATAAAGAAACGCATAGAGACAAACAGCGACACCGATCCCCTAGCTGAATTGGAAACCCGAATGGAGGCGAAATTTCAGGCAAAATTCGAACTCTTCCAGCAAAGAATGGAAGAACTGGGACCGCATCATCGTTCACTCCTCGATTTCATTGCATCAGCCAACCTTTTTTCATTTATTTGACCACATCCCTCATCCATCATGACATTCCTCTTATGCCCTGAGGCAATAAACTTCGCAAAAAAAACAATTCCAAACCCTAACGGCCCAGCTATAGAGGCGTGGCTAAGCACATTCTGTGACCAACTAAATATTAAAGTAGAAACGATGGTAGAGGCGGCAATTACCCGTATAATGCACATGGTGGACGCCAAATTGGCTACAGTCCCCCCAACCATTCCCCACTTCTCTCTTTCCAAGCCATCCCCCTATCCAACCCCAATAATTTCCTCCGTAGCACCCCAAGTGCAGCATGATGGCAGCTCATCGTCCCGTTCATAACGGCAACCACCCACTAATAATCTGGCACTGGAACAAGCAAATCGTCACCCCCAGACCTTATACTACTGCAAGAAACTCATAAAGCCCTCAGCATACCAGGATACACAGCATACCATGCACCGAGCGTGGACAAGCCCGTGGTTACAACCTACATCAGGCGCACACTCTGACACACTACACGACTACACACACGAGGTCGCACACATTAACGTAGAAATCATACCGAATGATGTTACTAAAGAATCATTAATAGCCTCTAATATATACAACCCTCCTAGCAGCCCTGCATCCCGTTGCGCGAATCTAATTAGGACAATAGCACAAGAGGCCAAGAAAATGCCTTTAAATATAGTGGGGGGCATAAACTGCGCACAGGCTGATTGGGGATACAGCCGTACAAAGAGCAGAGGCGAGGTTCGGTCCAATCAGCTATAGCAATCCAGCTATCCGTATATAATGATTTCGGCATGCCCACCAGGCAGGGTACGGTTGAAATATGGATACTAGCCCAGATCTCACGCTCGGCAGAAACATCCCGCACCTGAGAAGGGAACGAACCCGACACAGATTAGGCAGTGATCATTATATTATCGCCGTAACCCGTAACCAGTGTGGATGTGTGGATCGCCGTGGATCCACACATCCACACTGCACGCCAAAGTCATATAAGCATCGTTTGGTGAACTGGAAAAAATTCCTACAACGTCAAAACACCCCTGCTGAACCCCACATAGAATTAGGGCTATGGCTGAAACAACTCCTACAGGACCAGGAGAATAATACGCAGATCTTTGACACAAACCAAAAGATGCCAACGTTAGATGCCAGAATGGCCCATTTACTTGAAGCCCACCGCAGTTTAACTAAATGGTATACACACAGAGCGTGCAGCGGTGGCGTAGCGGTAGAACATCCGCCTCGCATGCAAGAGGACCGGGGTTCAAATCCCGGTGCCGCGCAATTCTCCACCGGATGAAAAAAAAAAATCCGCGTGTCGATGGAATTGCATAAACAGGTTTGGGGTGCGACCTGATGCCGGTTTGATTGGTTTGATTGGTTTGATTGGTTCACAGGAAGGGAAAGGCGCAGTATCTGTCACACTTGTAGCTGTGGACACCTGAACCGCGCCGTAAGGGAAGGGAGGAAGGTGGGAGAGAAAGGGGATAGAGAGAAAGAGGAGCCGTAGTGGAGGGCTACGGAGTAATTTGGACCACCTGGGGATCTTTAACGTGCGCTGACATCGCACAGCACACGGACGCCTCTTCGTTTCGCCTCCATCGAAACGCAGCCGCCGAGGTCGGGATCGAACCCGGGTACTCCGGCACAGTAGTCGGGCGTCTTACCACTGCACCACCCCGGCGGGGCTGATGCCGGTGAACATCTCCGGCAACGCACTCCCTCACCAGAACAGGAGTTGGCCACAACCTCCTATGATAAGCTCCATAAAACCCCGGCCCTCAGTCACCAGCGGCTGCGGAACAACTGACCACGGCGGCGGTCAGACCTGTGACGCAGCAGGGGGTGCTAAGAAAGCCTGGCTCCGCTGGACAGGCCGCCATTGGAAACTGACCCTGGCAACGTTTAATGCTAGAACCCTAGCTAGTGAAGCTAGTTTAGCAGTGCTGTTAGAGGAACTGGAGGGCATGAAATGGGATGTCATAGGGCTTAGTGAGGTTAGGAGGCCGAATGAGGCATATACTGTACTGAAGGATGGGCATGTACTGTGCTATCGAGGTTTACCAGAGAGGCGACAACTAGGAGTAGGTTTCCTTGTCAATAAGTATATAGCAGGTAATAAAGATGAATTCTATAGTACTAATGAGAGGGTTGCAGGCATCGTAATCAGGTTTAATAAGCGGTATAAACTGAAGGTTGTACAGGCCTATGCACCTACATGTAGTTATGATGACCAGGCAGTTGAAAGCTTCTATGAAGATGTAGAATCGGCAATGCGAAAAGTAAAGACGCAGTATACTGTACTAATGGGCGACTTCAATGCCAAGGTAGGGAAAAAACAGGCAGGAGATAAGGCAGTAGGTGACTATGGCATTGGCTCTAGGAATAGCAGGGGGGAGTTACTAGTTGAGTTTGCAGAGCGCAATAACTTAAGAATCATGAATACCTTCTTCAGCAAACGGAAGAACCGGAAATGGACATGGAAAAGTCCTAACGGAGAGACTAAAAATGAAATCGACTTCATAATGTGTTCAACTCCCGCCATTGTGCAAGATGTAGAGGTAATCGGGAAAGTGCGATGCAGTGACCACAGAATGGTGAGGTCCCGAATTAGCCTACATCTGAAGAAGGAACGCAACAGATTAGTAAGAAAGAAACCCATCAACGAATTAGCGGTGAGAGGGAGGGCAGAAGAGTTCAGGATCTCGCTACAGAATAGGTATTCAGCTCTAACTGAGGATGGCGACATTACCCTAGAGGCAAGGAACAATAATTTCAGAGATATCATTACTGAGTGCGCGGTAGAAGTAGGCGGTAGGATAGTTAGCGAGGATACCGGTAAGCTGTCTAAGGAGACGAAAGATTTGATTAAGAAACGCCAGAGTATGAAAGCTTCCAATCCAACAGACCAGATCGAATTGACCGAGATATCAAAGCTAATCAATAAGCGCAAGGTGGCCGATATAAGGAAGTATAACATGGAGAAAATTGAGCATGCTGTAAAGAACGGGGGAAGCCTTAAAGCGGTAAAGAAGAAATTGGGCATAGGCAAAAACCAGATGTATGCGATAAGGGACAAAGCAGGCAACGTCATCACTAATATGGACAAGATAGTCAAAATAGCCGAGGAGTTTTATACAGATCTCTACAGTAGTCAAAGTAGTCAGGACCGTAATGAGATTGGCGGTAGGGAAAAACAGTCAGACGTTCCACCAGTGACGAAGGACGAGGTCAAGAAAGCACTAGAAACTATGAAAAGGGGGACATCAGCTGGAGAGGATCAGATAACTACAGATTTGCTGAAGGACGGGGGGGATATCGTGCTAGAAAAACTGGCCACCCTGTATACGCAGTGCCTGGTGTCATCGACGGTACCGAAACCATGGAAGAATGCAAACATTATCCTCATTCACAAGAAAGGGGACTCTAAGAACCTTAAAAATTACAGACCAATCAGCTTACTGTCTGTTACGTATAAGGTATTTACTAAGGTAATCGCTAATAAAATCAGGAAAACCTTAGACTGCAATCAAGCAAAGGATCAAGCAGGGTTTCGGAAACGGTACTCTACTATCGATCATATCCATACCATCAATCAGGTGATAGAAAAATGCTCGGAATATAACCAGCCCTTATACATAGCATTCATTGATTACGAAAAAGCATTTGACTCAGTTGAAACCTCGGCGGTGATGCAGGCATTGCGAAATCAGGGGGTAGACGAGCCGTACGTGAAAGTGCTGGAAGATATATATAGTGGCTGCACAGAAACCATAGTTCTGCATAAAGAAAGTAACAAAATTTCCATAAAGAAAGGTGTTAGGCCAGGAGACACAATCTCCCCAGTACTATTCACAGCTTGTTTAGAGGAAGTATTCAGAGACTTGGAATGGGAGCAGTTAGGGATAAGGGTAGATGGAGAATACCTCAGTAATCTGCGATTTGCTGATGACATTGCCTTGCTAAGCAACTCGGGGGATGAACTGCAAATAATGATTGATGACCTAGACAGGAAAAGTAGAAAGGTAGGCTTGAAAATCAATATGCAGAAGACTAAGGTAATGTTCAACAGCCTCGGCAAGGAACAGGAGTTTACATTAGGTAGCGAAATATTGGAAGTAGTAGGCGAATATATCTACTTAGGACAGGTAGTAACCGCAGATCCGGATCATGAAAAGGAAATAACAAGAAGAATAAGAATGGGATGGAGCGCGTTTGGCAAGCACTCGCAGATTATGACTAGCAGCTTACCGGTATCGCTCAAGAGGAAAGTATACAACAGTTGCATCTTGCCTGTACTCACCTATGGGGCTGAAACGTGGAGGCTAACCAAGAGAGTTCTACTTAAGTTGAGGACAACCCAGAGGGCTATGGAACGAAAAATGGTAGGGGTAACATTAAGAGATAGGAAGCGTGCAGAGTGGGTCAGAGAAATAACTCAAGTTACCGACATTCTAGTGGAAATTAAGAAGAAATGGACATGGGCAGGACATGTAGTGCGAAGAGAGGATAACCGATGGTCGCTGAGGGTAACAAACTGGATTCCAAGGGAAGGAAAGCGTAGCAGGGGGCGGCAGAAAGTTAGGTGGGCGGATGAGATTAAGAAGTTCGCAGGGGTCAAGTGGATGCAGCTTGCACAGAACCGGGTTAAGTGGAGAAATATGGGAGAGGCCTTCGCCCTGCAGTGGGTATAATCAGGCTGATGATGATGATGATGATACACACAGAAACACAACCGCAAACTTAAGCAGAAGATCAATGATCTGGCCACTCAAATTGAAGACCACGGAGCGCAAATGTTCGAGCAGAATTGGACAGAAATATGTGAAGGGTTAAAAGGAAATCTTACCACAAAGCGTGCATGGCACCTACTTCGACACCTTCTGGACCCAACCCAGAGCAAAACATGCACACGAAACATAATAGCAAGGCTAAACCATCCACACATGACACAGATGCTCTTCTGGCAACTCTAAAGCACATGCACACCACCACGGGAAACCCTCAATCCCTTCCCTTCTATGCAGGAGGACCAAATGATGTATTAGATGCTGCAAAACGACATCATAAATGCTGGCAGCACTTTACAAGCTCAAGAACACAACGCCAGGCGAAGACCAGGTTTCAAATGCGGCGCTAAGAAATCTAGATGATAAATCATTCAAGCAACTAACGGACCTCTACAACAAAAGCTGGGAAGGAGGGACACTCCCAGCAGAATGGACACACGGGAAAATAATTCTAATACCAAAACCCAACAAGCCAATTTCCCCAGTGAATATGCGCCCAATATCGTGCACCTCTGTCACGAAATCGGTGCACATTTTCATCAAGCCGGTACGGCGCGAGGCCCGCGCGGCGTCGCGTGCAAAAGCATGGAGGGAAAAGCCTCCTTCCTCGCCCGGGAGAGCGCGTAGCTTTGTACGCGTTGCCGTCACCCTCTTTCCCATTGCCCGGGGAGGACGGTGGTTCATCGGACTGGAATACGCCAGAAAATTCCAGAATTTTTTATGGGACCTAGCTAATGACGACGCGCGGCTCGACGGGAGGAGAAGAGAGAGCTGTAACCAGCGAAGTTAAGTGTGTGTGCGCACTAGCTTTGACGCGTGCTAACAAACAGACGCGGCGCGCCCTATTTAAAGCGACCGCGCCGCTTGTAGAGTCAGTCAGTCCGACAGTGGTGGCGTGTTCGCCAGTGCTTCGGCTGGACTCCCGGGGATCACCCGCTGCTGGCAAGCCCACAGACCTGCAAGGGAGCGGCGCTCGTCTCGTATGGCGGCCACATCGTGACTCTTAAGGCGTCGGACTGCAACAGTGCCCGGTGAACAATTTGGTGTTTGTATTTGTGACTCTCGTGTTTGATCTGTTGTAAAGCCTGTGTGTTATTGAATCATCCTGTAATTGCACGCTTAGCGTTAGTTATTCTGTGAACCTCCCGTCTGTGCATTTCAAGTGATCTTGTGTATCCCTTTGTATCGTCTCTTGCTGTGCATAAATTGTGTTTTGTTTGTTACTTCTGACTCCGATCCTTACTCTGGTTTGAACTGGCGACCGCTGGGCACCAAACGACCACCCCCTTCTGTCACTACAAGGTAGTTGAATTCCGGCTGAGCTTGCCACGCAAGTCGAGGGCATCTCCTTTGCGACCGGAACAACTACTCCCACTCACTCTAAGGGTGTCTGGGAGTGTGCGCACCGTTAAGGGCGCATCGTTAATAATACCCCCTAATTATTAACGGGTGACAATTATTCTGGCGTCCGCGACAGGACGTTTGGTGCACTCAAGCTCTGAGGACGGAGAAAGAGTTGGAAGAGTTTACGAAGAGGTCGTAAACAGTGTAGCAGCAGAGCGGTAGCGGGAGGTAGTGCCGCGCGGAAGCGTTTAGGCGAAGTTCGCTAAGCAGTGTTTAGGCTACACCCGGACGGTTCGCGCTTCAGATATGAATCTGAAAGAGTTGGTTGAGGCAGGCACCCAGCTGGGGTTGTCCGATGCCGAACTGCGCAAATGGGTTAGCCAGAAAGAAAAAGAAGAAAGAGAGAGAGAAGAAAAGGAACGAGAGAGGGCTCGAAAAGAAGGAGAGGAAGAAGAAGAGAAGGCTCGAAAGGAGCGGGAAGAGGAATTTCAGCGAGAAAAGGAATTACTTACTATGAAACTTCAGCTCCAAAACTCAGGGAACAACAACGGTTTAGCTGAAGTGCACAGCTCCAGTGAAGGACATAGCAGCTTGCGGATAGACGCAAGTAAATTGATTCCGAAATATGACGAGAGAAGAGACGATCTCGACGCGTTCCTCTTGCGTTTCGAAAGGATCGCCATAAATGCAAATTGGACAGACAGTGAATGTGCTACCATCTTGAGCACTTTCCTCAGCGGCGAAGCATTAAGTGTGTTTGAAAGACTACCTCCTGAGGATGCAGGCAGCTATAACAAGGTGAAAGCTGCATTACTTAAAATGTTTAGATTTACGACGGATGGGTTTCGTGAGAAGTTCAGGACTGGAAAACCTATGGACGGTGAAACGGCAACACAGTATGTTGCGCGATTGAGCCGTTATTTTGACCGCTGGACTGAACTCTCAAAAATTAAACTAGAGTATGGCGCACTTCGCGAGCTCCTAATTAAGGAACAATTCCTGGGCAGCTGTCACCCTGGTCTGTCGCTTTATTTAAAAGAAAGAAAAGCGCATACATTGGACGAAATGATGGATCTCGCAGACCAGTATTTGGAAGCCTAGAGAGGCGAAAATTTGAACAAAATTGTAAATTCTGAAACCCCTCGAATGCCCGAATTCCGGCGGACAAAACCTAGCGTAAAGTCACCCCCGAGGTGCTATCTCTGCGAACAACTAGGCCATTATGCACCTAACTGCCGCAAACTCGCAACCAACAATCCATTCTCGTGTTGGAAATGCGGACAAAAGGGCCACAAAGCAATGTCGTGTCCCGACGCTGACAAGGCAGCACCGCAGGCGGCATGCGCGAGGACTCCGTCAGAGTCGGAATATCGCCTGGAGGAAGAAGATGCCAATGACTTTGTTGAGCTTAAGAACAGCAAAAAAGTCGGCGTGGTGCACGGCCAAGAGGAGGAGGAAGCAGAGAGAGGGGTTAATCGGAAGGACAAAAAATAATCCGGGTGGTGAACGCTGTGGTACACGCGCAACCTGGAGCTGCGGTGAGTCATATGCCGGTTTCGAGGGGAAATATAGGAAGAAAGTTTCTGTGCTACGAGATACAGGTAGCAGTGCCGTAATCGTGAAACGAAGTTTGATTCAGGAGAATGATCTGACTGGTGAGAAATTCCCTGTGAGGTTGATTGACGGCTCATTTCAGCTGCTACCTGAGGCAAAATTGGAAGTGCAGATGCCATATTATTCTGGAAAACTGACAGCCCGGTGCATGGAACGCCCTATCTACGATTTGATATTGGGCAATATCAAGGGCGCAACATTTCCAGAGGATCCTCATCGAAGTTCCACGCTTGTGCGCTGCAGTGAATCTAAAAAGAAAAAGGGAAGACGAGGCAAGCAAGGCCATGTGAAGCCGGAGGAAAAGCCCCGAGAAAAGAATAAACAAAAGGAGGCACCTCAGGAGGAAACCGAAAAGAAAGAGACGACTCAGGAAACTAAGTCAGGAATGCCTAGGCCGTAGTTGATGCAGGTAGCCCAAGTGTTTCTCCTGCTTACTGGGGCATTACTTGGAATATTTCACCTTCAGCGGAAGGAATACCGGTGCCTAGGAAAGGGCACTACTACAGTGATTCTTTTTGTTGGTCTGTGCGCGTTGGCACAGGTTCCCGTGTATCCGTCGGCGCTACTGGTTGTAGGGGCAATTATCGGCACACATTGGTTGTGTGATTTACAAGGGGACTATAAGTCATGCCTCAGGGAGTTTTCAGTAGCCCGATCGGGGAACATAGAAGCGTCTCAAATTCGAGAGCCTAGAGCGAAAGCAGAATCCCTGGCGGACAGAAGCGTGTCACGCACTGATCGCGGGTTGTAATTACGCTGGGAAATTTAGGTTTGCGCCCCTCACATTTGAAAAGCGGTGTGTTGTTGATTCTTATGTGTATCTGACGACAGTGTGGTGCTATGTTTGTGAACATCATGGCATTGATGTGTGAATTTTGTAATGTGTTATGGCAGTTGTGAAATTTGTGCAATGTGTGGCCCCATATATTTGTGAGCGCATGCACGTGCGCGCGATGTTCGTGTTTGTTGTAAATATTGTGGGACAATATTCTTTAAGGGAGGGGCCGTGTCACGAAATCGGCGCACATTTTCATCAAGCCGGTACGGCGCGAGGCCCGCGCGGCGTCGCGTGCAAAAGCATGGAGAGAAAAGCCTCCTTCCCCGCCCGGAAGAGCGCGTAGCTTTGTACGCGTTGCCGTCACCCTCTTTCCCATTGCCCGGGGAGGAAGGTGGTTCATCGGACTGGAATACGCCAGAAAATTCCAGAATCTTCTATGGGACCTAGCCAATGACGACGCGCGGCTCGACGGGAGGAGAAGAGAGGGCTATAACCAGTGAAGCTAAGTGTGTGTGCGTGCTAGCTTTGACGCGTACTAACAAACAGACGCGGCGCGCCATATTTAAAGCGACCGCGCCGCTTGTAGAGTCAGTCGGTCAGTTCGTCAGTGGTTGCGGCGTGTTCGCCAGTGCTTCGGCTGGACTTCCGGGGATCACCCGCTGCTGGCAAGCCCACGGACCTGCAAGGCAGTGGCACTCGTCTCGTATGGTGGCCACATCGTGACTCTTGAGGCGTCGGACTGCAACAGTGCCCGGTGAACAATTTGGTGTTTGTATTTGTGACTCTCTCGTGTTTGATCTGTTGTAAAGCCTCTGTGTTATCGAATCATCCTGTAATTGCATGCTTAGCGTTTGTTATTCTGTGAACCTCTCGTCTGTGCATTTCAAGTGATCTTGTGTATCCCTTTGTATCGTCTCTTGCTGTGCATAAATTGTGTTTTGTTTGTTACTTCTGACTCCGATCCTTACTCTGGTTTTAACCGGCGACCGCTGGGCACCAAACGACCACCCCCTTCTGTCACTACAATGTAGTTGAATTCCGGCAGAGCTTGCCACGCAAGTCGAGGGCATCTCCTTTGCGACCGGAACAACTACCTCCACTCACTCTAAGGGTGTCTGGGAGTGTGCGCACCGTTAAGGGCGCATCGTTAATAATACCGCCTAATTATTAACGGGTGACAACCTCCAACATAGGAAAACTCTTTTAACAGGTTATACTATAGCTCGGCTAACTGCGTACATGGATGACAAAGACCAATGCCCGCACTCCATGGTCGGTTTCAGGCGCCGTTTATCTGCGCAGGACGTTATGCTTCAGCTAACAAGAGTGACGTTTGACCCACATATACCAACTTACTAAGGCGATCCTAGCTGTAGATCTCAAAAAAGCTTTTGATAATGTACAACACACAGCAATCCTACAGGCACTCACGAACTATCAATGTGGCCCTAGGGTCTACGACTACATAAGAGCCTTCCTCCAGTACAGGACAGCCTCGCTGCACATCGACCATCTCTACAACTCATCGTACACACTTGCGAACGTGGGCCCGCTGCAAGGCTCCGTTCTTTCCCCCTTTCTGTTCAATATCACCCTTATACCCTTATAAACAGAACTACAGAAAATCCCTCACCTCGGTCACACTCTATACGCCTATGACATCACACTCTGGACCACATACGGATCAGACGGTCAAATCGAAGACACGTTACAAACGGCTTCAGATACGATAATTAGGCTCACCGCTATAATCGGACTTGTGTGCTCGCCAGAAAAATCGGAATTACTAGTTATACCCCCTGAAGCACGAACCTACCAAAGCGCCATTGAAGTCCGAATTCAGGGAAGACAGGTACCACAGGTCCGTACCATCCGCATTCTAGGATTATACCTGCAATATGATGGAAAAAACATAGCAACAATTAAGCTGCTCGAAAAGGCCGTTTCGAACACCACGCAACTCATAAAAAGGGTGACAGGATGCGCACATGGTCTCCGAGAGGCGGACACGCTGCGCGTAGCGCACGCCTATACCCCCAGCCGAATTCTTTATGCTACACCTGTTGAATATTCCGGGTGCCGCCTCCCCGGTCTTCACGGCATGACATATGGCCATCCCACTGACTTCGGTGGAGGGACGCATACGGACTGGAATCGCACATTCTTCACCGCGGGGTACGGCTGTGTGCGCGTGTGCTACGCGTGTTGTGTGGTGTGGTCGGTGGGTGGCGCGCGAGAGGGACGCTCGTGCGCGTGCTCCCTTCAAGTGTAAGAGACACTCATCGTTTACTGAGCAGTGCGGTGAGCAGTTCATGGAGACGCTCTCCCACCAGTGTTGTAGTGAGTGCAGTTTGGAGAATTAAAATTCATGTTGTTTGTTGTTTTAAAAGTTCACCCCAACGTCTTTGAATATCGAACATATATTTTTTGGTGCCGAAACCCGGGAGTAATCGAAAAACAACGGCAACTTGAAACGAGCGTTCCAACTGCCACGGACGACAGCGATGGAGCGTCTCCAAAGAAAGAGAGAAGTTACGCGCTCCGAACTGAACCGACTCAACGAGGAGCTTGAGC
Source organism: Amblyomma maculatum (assembly GCF_055883805.1). Classification (NCBI taxonomy): domain Eukaryota; kingdom Metazoa; phylum Arthropoda; class Arachnida; order Ixodida; family Ixodidae; genus Amblyomma; species Amblyomma maculatum. Next base: position 134,621,437 of record NC_139353.1, read on the forward strand.
GACTAACGACGACGGATGACTTCGGCCCTCAGCAACGAGATCTCCTTGCGGAAATATCAGATGAGTTAGACATTGTTTCAAGAGATTTGAAACAGTTAGATGCCTTGATTGAACCGCATGTGTGTAACGAAGGCCTCGCGGAAGAATACAAAGGTGTTCGTCAGTGCCAAGCTCTCATGACACGAATGCGGACAAAGCTTCGGCATTTCTTTGAAACAAATTATAACGGTGCAACAAGCACAATGAATTCAGAAGAAACCGCGTACAGATTACCTGCTGCCCATTCGGGACAACTGAGGTTGCCTAGGCTGGAGCTTCAGAAATTCAGTGGCAGCAAGCTCGACTGGCAACCATTCTGGCAACAACACGAGAATACCGGCTTGACCAGCATAGAAAAGTTCTTGTACCTGCGGACAGCGTTGACAGTAAAGGCGGCGGCTGCTTTGACCGGCGTCCAAGCGACGGAGACGAATTACGACTATGCTGTAAAGACACTCCAATAGCGTTTCGGGCGTCAGGACGTGCTCGTGCAAGAACATCTTACGCAGCTGTGAAGCCTTCCCCAGGTTAGAGCTCTCATTGACGTGAACGCGCTGCGACGCCTCCACGATCATGTTCAGCGAAACATCGCAGGACTTGAAACTTTAGGTGTAAAATCGGAGAGCTATGGTGCGATGCTGTACGCGGCTTTGCTTCGAGTATTGCCGGCCGGATGGGCTGTTGAATACCATAAGGCCCACAGTGCAGACAAGGACGTGCTCGACAGTTCGAGCCTCCAAGCCATTCTGCAATCAGTTCGCCTGGAAGTGGAGAGCAGGGAAAAGGTGCACGGAGAAAGCACGAACGCTCCTCAGCAAACGCGACCGGACCGCGTCAGTGAACGGCGTCCCAACAGCCTCTACGGCAAGGGCTCAGCAGCCAGCCTCCATGTGGGTGCCAAATCGAGCAAGCAAAGATGCCCTTTCTGCGCTTCAGAGAGGCATGAGGTGGCAGATTGCAATGTTCCAATATCAATCGATGAAAAGAAAAGAAAACTGCGAAACGAAGGGAGGTGCTACCGATGCGCGAAGAAGGGGCACATGACGAAAGGATGTAAGAATTGGACACTACGTTGCGCGAAGTGTGGCCGACGACACATCACCTCGCTTTGTGATCCACAAAAGAAAACGCCTCGCGCGCTTCCTGTTTGACGGAGGCAGTCAATGATCGTTTATAACAGAGAAGCTCTCGCGATTACTGGATCTTGAGGTGACCGGTGAAGAGGAGGTGACCATTTACACTTTCGACGGCTCGACCAACGTTATGAAGAAAACACGAAGCCGAGTGAAGCTCCGGCTACGAAGCCAGTACGACCGCAAAGAGCACAGCATCGAAGCCCTCGAAATTGAAGAAATCTACTCCGACCAACTGCTACTTCCAGAAAACGCTGTTGATATGAGTCAGGTGGCTGATTTGAAATTAGCGGATATCACCATCTGACCAACTCGCCTATTCACACAAGGCATTGAAATTCTAATAGGCTCTGATTATTATTGAACTTTTGTGCACGCAAAAGTAAGAAAAGTGCAAGGGGCCTTGGTTGCGCTCAAGACTGACTTCGGCTGGAGCTTGCTAGGCCCGATACCACTGTCTGCTTCAGGTGTGTAGTGTTCCACCATCGCCATTCTGCGTACCAGCGTCTGTGACAAGAACGCCAACCTTTCCGACGAACATCGAGCGTTCTGGGGGCTGGTGGTGGTTAAAACATTTATAAATAACAATTAAATGATTACAGAGGTGTTTGGGTTAGAGACGTATCGGTCTCCCCCTCACAATACTAGGTGGAGCCCCTATTCCGGGGCCCCATTGGCAAGCAACGCCGCCCGCGTCCGTTGAACCAAGGCCTTTTGAGCCTTCAGTTCTTGACAGCCGAGCAGGGCCGCCTCCCAGTTCTCTCTAGTTGGATTGGCGTTGGGGGGAATGGATGGGTTTGACTGGCACGCCCAGACCATGTGAAAGGTGTCAGCCACCTTCCCACAGTACTGGCACGCACCATCAAAGGACGGGTTGAAATGTTTAAGCACCGCCGGGCACAGTACTGTATTGGTAAAAATTTTGATGAGGAGGCGCTCGTCAGCGCGATCCAGTCCCTTACAAGGGGCCGGATAGCACCTGTGCTCCTCCTTGTAGTAATCGGTGATGTCTTTGAATGTAAGGGCCAGATTGTCTGATTGGGAGTAGGCTTCCAAGGACAAGGAGATAGCCCGGGGAGAGAGTGCGCGGGCGGCCTGATCGGCCTGTTCGTTTCCCCTGAGTCCCTGGTGACCGGGTGCCCAAATGAGATTATGCGGAGTTGGGTCTATGTAGTGGCAGCTAGATTGCAATATACGCCGGGCAAGCGGGGGAGCCCATCCCAGCCTATAATTCCGACAGGCCCCTCGCGAGTCGGTGATGATGTGTTTCGAATTGGGAATACTGAAAGCCAGAGCGATAGCAATCTCCTCCGCGTGAGTTGTGCTGTAGGCTTTGAAAGTTAGCCCGTTAACCGTGTTTGTGTTGTGTACGACTACAGCCGTATACCACCCCCCATGTTAAGGGCCGGCAACATCCACATAATACACGTGTTGCTGGTGACCATAGTATCGCTCCAACGCTTCCGCGCGCGCCTGGCGACGACCTTTATGGTCTTCTTTGGACATGTTGCGGGGAAGGGGTCGGACCTGGAGGGCGCGTCTCCAGAGTTCTGGCACTCTCACCCTTTCCTGAATGTGGTAATCGTGTTTGATGTGTAGCCGGTCCAAGAGGCGGCTACCGGACGTGGTCTGTGTAAGACGCGTGTATTGGCTTAGTAAGTGGGCTTCTCGTAGCTCCCGGAACGTGTTCACCACGCCAGAGCCAGAAGTCTCTGGTTGGACGTGCTGACCGGAAGGTCGAGAGCCCGCTTGATGACTTTCCGGTGGATGGCCTCCAATTGATCCTCATCGTGTTTACGCAGGTACAAGTAGGGTGTCGAGTAGAGGATTCTGCTCGTTACAAAAGCATGGGCAAGCCGCAGTGCATCCTTGCTTCGTAATCCGCCCCGCTCTTTGGAGACCCGGCGGACCATACGGCCCACCTGGTCTCCCACCATGCGAAGTTTGGCCAGAGTGGTGTCAACTCTGCATTGATGGTGTATGAAGAGGCCAAGGACGCGGATCTCTTTGGCCTCCCGGATCGGTCCCGAGGGGAGACTGATGCGAAGCTGAGTTGTGTCTCGAGGGGATGGACGTACGTGCACAAATTCAGATTTAGCTGGGGCGCACTGGAGTCCGCAGTAGGTCGCGTAGTCGTCGACTACGGTCGCCGCTGCCTGCAGGCAGGACTCCATGTGGCCCAGGTTACCTTGCGTGGCCCAGATTGTGATATCATCCGCGTAAAGTGCGTGATGTATCCCGGGAAGAGAAGCCAATTTGGAGGGAAGATGAAGCATGGCTAAATTGAAGAGGAGGGGAGACAAGACAGCGCCTTGTGGTGTTCCCCTCGAGCCGATGGTGTATGGCCCGTGTTCCGCATCTTGTATGCGTATGTAGGCTTGGCGGTCTGTTAGAAATTGTTTTATGTAATTGAAAGTTTTGTTACCACAGTTGGTGTGACTGAGGTGATCGAGGATTACTTCGTGCTTCACATTGTCAAATGCGCCTTTAAGGTCTAAGGCCAGGACCACCTTGTCATTTTGGGGGCATTCGACAGGATCTAATATGTGGTGGTGGAGCTGAAGGAGTATATCCTGTGCTGATTTTTGAGGGCGGAAACCGAACATGGTGTCCGCGAAAATGTGCTGTGTTTCAAGAAATTCGGAGAGTCTGTCGCGCACCATTGTCTCCATCAGCTTGCCGACACAAGACGTGAGAGAGATGGGGCGAAGGTTCTCCATATCAATAGGTTTGCCGGTTTTCGGGATAAAGGTGACGAGAGCCGACTTCCAATCGAGAGGGAGAGGAGTGTCTCCGTCCCAAATACTATTGATGTATTTTAGAAGCACAACATATGCTGCATCGGAAAGGTTGGCCAAAAGCTTGACCGTAACCTTGTCGCGCCCGGGTGCAGTGCCGCGTTTCATCTTGCTTAAGGCCGCCCGGAGGTCGTGGAGCTGGAACGGAGTGTCCAGCTCCGTGTTCTCTTTGCCTGCATACGAGTAGGCGACCGCCCGGGGGTCCTTGGTGGTGCACAGGTATCGATCCCTGAGTGTGTGCGCTAGCTGTGTTGTCGTTCCTGTAAAGTTGTGCATGACTTTATGTAAGTGGCGTTGGTTTTCCGTGCGTGTTTGTGTTGGATCGATGAGCGCGCAGAATAGGCGCCACGTATTACGACCAGACATCTGGCGCGCAGCCCTGTTGCACCTGTCTACCCAGTTAGTGTCGGCTAGCTGAGCAGCATATTCTGCGGCTTGATGTGTGAGTTCGAGGATGCGTTTTTTGAGGCGTTTGTTATGTTTCTGTTTTTTCCATCTTTTGGTGAGGCTGCGGCGGGCCTCCCAAAGATGTAGGAGGTGGTTGTCTACGTCCGTTTTCGTTTCCGTGAGCTGTATCTGCCTTTCGTGTTGTTTCAGTGCAGACGTGAGTGATTTGTACCAGGTGTCATATCCCGACTGGAGGGGGTCTACGATAGACAGAGAGGTGCGGAATTTTGTCCAATTCGGGACACAAGCTTGTGTTTGTGGGCGTTTCAGCGGACGCGTGTAGATGGTTGCGTAGATTATACAGTGATCACTACCAAGAGTTTCCTCTGTGTTCAGCCAGTCAGCATGGCGTATGTTGCGTGTAAATGTGAGGTTCGGGCAAGTGTCGCGTTGAATCGAATTTCCTACACGTGTTGGGTTGGTGGGTTCGGTGTGGAGGGTGAGTCCGAGTGTAGAGAGAAGTTCCGCAAGCTTCCTCCCACGTGTGTTCTCCCGGGGATACCCCCAGAGCCTGCTGTGAGCATTAAAATCACCGACAATCAGAAGTGGGTCCTTTCCCGCTACCTGCATAGCTTGCGTGAAAATTTCGCTTAACGTAACATTTTTAAGTTTCGGGGGAAAGTGGGTCCTTTCCCGCTACCTGCATAGCTTGCGTGAAAATTTCGCTTAACGTAACATTTTTAAGTTTCGGGGGACAATAAATGTTTATAATGTGTACAGGTGGGTCAGACCGCCTTAGGGGCAGTACTGACACCATCCATGATGGAAAATAGCGCGAAAGTACACGAAGGACGGAAGGAAGTAAGACACGGACAAGCCCATGTCCCTGACACCATCGCGTACGCGAACGGTGGTGTTGTGGGGAGTGTGACTTCCTGTGCAGTATATTGCTTGTGAACAAGTATACATGTATGCGGGTTGTGTTGAAATGTAGTGTAGTTTGTGAGCTTGACGCCTGCGCCGGGTTCCTGAAGGGCAACCGCGGCAACGAGGAATTCAGAGGTCTCAAGGTAGAGGCGGAGTTCATCCCGCTTCTTGCTGTTCTTGAGACCTCTGCAATTCCACTGCGTTAGTGTAAGCGGCTGAGTTGTTCTGGCTCTCGACTTAGGGCTGGGGGCCATGTTCGGATACGGAGGGCGGGATTACGTTGTTAAGACCTCCCAGTCCGCTAGTGCCCGGCGCAGACATGCAGGAGTCTTCAGAAAGGTCAGACTCATCGGGAATGACTGTTAAATTTTGAAGGTCGGTTAACGTCCCTCATTGCACCCATGCGTTTAAGAACGCGAGGATTTTCCTGTATCCATTTTTGGATAATGTGAGTTACAGCTTGTGTCACCTGTGTGATGACATTGTCCAGCTGACGCGCGATTGTGTCATGGATAATTTTGGGAAGATCAGCCAACTGCGTTTCAATCGCGGTGACCCGAGTCTCCAGGGTTCCGAAGCGACTCTCCATATTATTAGGAATCTCCCTGTCTGTTATATTTTCTTCCTCGTCGCTAGAAGAGGGTTGCGTAGTGATTTTATTTTTCAGCGAGTTAAGCTCGCTGGCTAGTTTTTTCGTTTTGAGCTCGCAAAAGGGCGAGCTCGCGTTTAAGTTCCTGCTTCTCGGCGGTGCTGGTGAGGGGGGGAGGGGATGAAGAAGAAGAGGAGGCGACCCTTGCCCAGCTGCCTACCTTGGATTGTTTGCAGGCGGCGCCGCCAGGAGGAGGCTTTAGAGCTGGGAACTCCGCGTCTCCGGGTGGTGGCGTTGATCTAGTTGATCCCGCTGTCTTGCTATTTGGTGGCGTTCCGCCGCGGTTTTGAGTCTCCTGTTGGCGTTTCTGTTTGGCGGGGGGGCCCGATGTCTTGGGCCTTGGCTGTTGAGGCCTGATGAATTTCCCCGTGCATTCGCGGGAGCTGGTGAGGTGCGGTCCCCCGCAGATTATACACACTGGATTGCATTCGTGGGGGGCCATCCCCTCAGTACCAGCCCCCACGTTTTGGCCACAAAGTCCGCATCTTTCATTCACTGGAGTGGGACAATTGTCCGCCTGGTGACCCAGGGTGCCACAACGGTAGCACGTTGGCACTGTCTTCTTGTAACCCCTTACGGGAGTCAGTTCTGCGTTGTAGAGTACGTGCCGCGGAACGTTACGTCCCGCGAAAGTGGGCACAGCTACGTTGGAGTTCCCCAGCTTGCGCACATGGACGAGTTCTCCACCACGCCACTGCACACTATGTTTCAAAGAGTCACTGGTTTCTAGGTTGTGCAGAGTAATCACTCCGCGACACACATCACCGGTGAGCTTGAGGTGTCCGTGAAGCTGGAGCGGTCCTTTGCTGGTGTTAACTTTGAAGTCCGTGAGCAGCTTCTGAACTACCTCGGCGTTCTGCGTGCCACAGACGATGATGTTTTGTACCCAATTGGGAGAAATGGTGATGGCGTTCATGTGCTGGCTACCAATGTTTTGAGAAATGGCAGCGCCGAGCTCCCCCTGTTGAAACGCTGTCTTGAGGTCGACCGTAGTACTTGGCTTGATCACGATCACGTAGTCGTCAGAATTCATCTCGACGGTTGGTTTCGGCGTCCACTTGGAGAGTGGGGATGAATTTTGTTGAGTTTTCGAAGACGGAGCGCGAGCGTCTCCCGTGTCTGCATTGTTCAGAGGAGTCTTTGACTTGGCCGCTCCTCGTGCGTTTTGCCGGCGAAGTCGCCGGTTCTCGACGACTTGAAAAAGGGCAGCTTGTTCCGCCGAAATGGTGGATTGGCCGTCCTCTGGCCGGCTTATAGGGACAGACGACCACGACAGAGTCATGGGGTCGTAGCCGCGTTGTTCGTGCTGAGCCATGTTGATTGGGTGGCCAGCGGGCGTCTCCGCAACAAGCGGCGGGGGAGCCGCAGCCGTTAGGCTTAGCTCATCCGCTACGTGGTTATGCGCAGGTTTGCTCTAAATGGCCGAAAATTGAGCGTACCTGGATGTGATCGGTGTCTCCTCGGTATCTCCTCCAGCAGCTGCCTACTTGGAAGCGAGGAGCAGCAGGTGAGAGAAGACTTCACTCGATCTCTGACTTTGACCGATGGGCGATACGGGGCGAACCTCCCGTGGAAGGCACTTGACCAAAGGCTAGCCAGAAGCGAAGTTGTAGCAAGAGAACACCTGGCCAGGTTGATGCGGCGTCTGAGACCCAAGAGCAGGCTAATGGTCTATGATGCAGCCATCCGTGACTACCTAGGTAAAGGCTTTGCTGAAAAGGCTCCAGCCGACGAAATCGACAGCACCTCGTCTCGAGTGTATTATATGCCTCATCGTGCTGTTTTTTGTTCGGAGAGCTCTACCACCGAGGTTCGCATAGTGTTCGATGCATCTTCGAAAGCACAAGATTGCTTGTCACTTAACGATGCCCTCAACACCGGCACGAACCTAAACCCCGGCCTGCTACGGCTTATTCTGAATTTTCGATGCCACAAAATTGCATTGACCGCCGACATGGAGAAGGCCTTTCTTCAGATTGGCATCAAAAGTGAGGACCGCGACGCACTGAGATTCCTCTGGTATTCATCTGCGTCATGTGAGGGCTCATCAGAGGGTGATATAGAGGTCTGGCGCATGACAAGAGTGCCTTTTGGCGCCACAAGTAGTCCCTTTATGTTGGCTGCCACCATACGACATCACCTGGCTAACGTCTCTGAGGACCATTCTCATTCCGCACTAATCTTAGGCAGCTGCCTGTACGTCGGCGATTTGATAGCCGGAGTCAGCGGCACGGAAGAGGCGACGAAATTTAATGAGGAGGCACAGCAAATACTGAGCTCAGCAGAAATAAAAATGCGAAAGTGGAGTTCCAACGACGAACTCCTACAACAACGGTTCGATGCTGACGGCGTTGGAAATGCCTGCGCTGATACTGCGACGACGACTTCAGCCATGGCAAGAGTGATGGGGCTCGAGTGGGACAGAGAAAACGACGAGCTGAAGTATTTCCTGAAAACGGCGCTGGAGCTTACTGTCAACAGGAACACTAAACACTTCGTGCCCCAGGCCTCAGCGACAATCATCGATCCCGTCGGTCTGCTGAGCCCAATAACAATCAAAGCATAAGCACCTCTTCCGGTGATAGAAATTAAGCGCTTCAGCAATCTGAATCGCCTACAGCCAGTCACAGCTTGGATGAGACGCATTGTTCGCAACTGTGACCGGAAAAAAGGATCGACTTGAGGGCCTGCTCTGTGCATTCTAAATCCAACAGGCGCAGAAATGGTCGCATCGTTTAGGAGTTTCCTGGGCCAGATAGAAGAACGAGATCCTGAATGATCCGTTTACCAGGTGGTACTTTTTGTACCCGTTGGAAACCAGAAAATAATGAGCTAGCGCTCATTCGGCGGGGAGGATGTTGAATATTCCGGGTGCCGCCTCCGCGGTCTTCACGGCACGGCATATGGGCCATCCCACTGACTTCGGGGGAGGGACGTATAGAGACTGGAATCGCCCATTCTTCACCGCGGGGTACGGCTGTGTGCGCGTGTGTTGTGTGGTGTGGTCGGTGGGTGGCGTGCGAGAGGGACGCACGCTCGTGCGCGTGCTCCCTTCAAGTGTAAGAGACATTCAGCGTTTACGGAGCAGTGCGGTGCATAGTTCATGGAGACGCTCTCCCACCAGTGTTGTAGTGAGTGCAGTTTGGAGAATTAAAATTCATGTTGGTTGTTGTTTTAAAAGTTCTCCCCAACGTCTTTGAATATCGAACAACACCATACCTCAAACTATCATGCAATCAGCTCCAGCAAATAGATTCCTTAATTCGGCAAGCAACAAAGGCAGCACTTAAATTACCGAAAAGCACTAGCAACGAGAGACTACTCGAACTCGGAGTCCATAACAAAATACGTGAGCTTCGTGAGGCCCACTTACAAGCACAATACCTCACATTGGCCGCTGCAACTACTGGACGACACATACTCAGTGAGCTAGGCATCACTATTCCCGCAATAAATACATCCCTAAGAACACTCCTTACCCACACTTACATCTCAATCTATGCCAAGCCATTACCTCGGAACATGCACCCCCCACCATGTCCAAGGTCTCAGGAAGGCGCGCGCGTCATCGCTCCACAAATAGTACGGGAATGAGCCCGATGCAGTTTTGGCGGGTGCCGCCTGCAATGGGAACGGAGCCACTGCAGTTGTACATTACCCCCACGTTTCCCCCCTAACTTTCGAGCTTCCTTCAGGCACCACCCCTGAGGAAGCCGAGGAGACCGCTATAGCTATTGCTCTGGCATACACAGAGTTTAGTTATGTACTTAGTGATTTAAAAACTGCCATTCTAAATTATGCCAGGGGCCGGATTCATCCTCCGGCGCACCGCCTGCTGCACGTGAACACCCCCCACCTCTCCCGACATGTTAGACTCATCTGGGTGCCTGCGCACTCGGGAAATCCCAGCAACTAGGCCGGCGACTCCTTAGCCAGAGGGTCTAGAAACCGGGCACAGCCGGACCTCGAGGGGGATTTCTCGAAGGAGCGTATGCACTCGTTTGCTGAGTTCACTGCGAACTCTCGCGCTGAGCGCCTAATCTATCCATTACCCCACCAATCCCTCAATACCAGAGTAAAGTCAATCTGACGTCGCCAGCAGAGACGAACGCTGCCGACACCAGCTCTACTTTTTAAATTTAAGCCGATATCCCCCATATCCACTTTGTGTTCCCACCCCAAAGCCACCCTTACTCACATTATTTTATCCTGCCCGGTGTCTCCTCCCCCCGTCGGGCCGCTGCCTCTCCGAACTTGGGAGGACTGGGAAACCTCACTGCGGTCAGCGGGGCCATCCAGGCAGAAGATCGTCGTCAGCCGGGCCGCATATGAATCACATGGATCAACGTCACATGAACGTTTAGATCGCGAGTGGTGTCGTGCGGAGACCCAGGTGGTCTGCGTTCTTCGAATGCTTCGCGTAATATAGTTTTTCCTCCTCCTTCTCCTTGACGATATCAGGAAGATAACACAAAAAGCGCAGATAGTTGTATGTACCATACCGGAGGGGCTAGGATCGAACGGAAAGCTTGAAGAGGACGTTGTGACAGTTAATCCGGACATAAGAAAGTTAAGCCTAGAGAAGCTTTTCGAAGTGGTTGAGGTAAACAGAGAGGTGCATAAAGCAGGTTTTGGCAGGGCTTTTCAGCGAGATGGCATTCGTTTCAACAGAAGGGTGGGAGCATAGATCAGCTGGCGCCTGGCAGGCAGAGCTCTATCTCTTTTAGGGATTCCGCGAGGGTTCTGTGCACAGAGGTAGTTAGAAGTGAAGTAGACGAAAGCGTAATAACGCAGGCTGAGCCCCCAAAAATGGCAAGGAGGAGGTCGAGAAAGAAAGGCACAAAAAAAAAAGAAATTTAATACTAGGATCAGCTACATAAACATGCAAGGAGGTAAAAAAAGAGCGAAATGGCTAGAGATAAAAGAGTAGTTGAAGGATGACAAAATAGGTGTGTTCGCTCTTTGCGAGAATCATCTCAGGGATCTAGAATATTCGCCGTTTATAGAAGGGTGCGATAGAACGAGAACGAAAAAAAAAGGGTGGAGGGGTAGGTATGTTGATACACCAGGGAACAAATTGGCAAAGAATAAAATCATCTTGTAAAAATTGTATCTGGGTATCAGGAACAATTGCGGCCATAAGGACATGGCTAGGGATAGCTTATTTAGGAACAGGACACCAATGCAGGCAAGAAAACAAGAATCTTGTTGAATGTCTCTGTGATGATATAAGCCAGTTTGGAGACAGGGCTGATATTATTCTGCTCGGTGACATTAACGGCCAAATCGATGATCTGGATGGATACACGGATTGTAACGGGAAGCTAATGCTAGATTTCTGTGAGCGACACGACCTAGTTATAGTAAATAGAGAAACAAAATGCGAAGGCCAAATCACGTGGGAATTCCGCAACAGACAGACGACCACTTACTTTTGCCTAATGTCGCAGAGAATTTATAGCCAAGGTCACAAAAATGAAAATAGACGAAGAAGGGGAGTGTAGTCTTGTAAATGATCATAAACTTATTAGTCATCAGGTGGGGCCGTTGGTGAAAAGAGAATTGGAACTTAAACAAAAAGTAAACGCTAAATTAAATGACGATCAAATAGGGCAGATAGCAGAAGACATAGAGGAAGCAATAGAGAAAAGCCCCATGGAAGACTGGGATAATGAACTACTCATAACTCATAACTACTCATAACTACTCATAGAACTACTCAAAAGAAGGAAAAATAACGAGATTAAAGTAGCAAACCGCTAGAATGGGAAGAGGAAGCCGCGAAGCCGGTGGAATAAGGAAATGAGGGAAGCTATTGAAAAACGACGGGCTGCTTCAAGGGAACACCCAGCGGCAAAGAAAGCACAGGTATCTCAGGAGAAAATCGACCAACAATGGGAATCGTATCGACAAAAGAAACGATGTACAGGCCCTCGTCAAAAGTAAAAAAAAAGCATTCCACCGATCGCTGGATGACTGGCATACACCATGCCTCTAGAGGCGGAGCAAGAAAATTCTGGAACCATATAAGCTGGCTAGGTAAAAGGAATCAAAAAAGCAGGACCGGATTCAAGATAACGAGGGAAATTGTTCAAATGGAGACAACGTAGTGAACTACATTACATTTTTTATAGCAGAGCCATTTAAGAGTGACGATAGGGATCCGCAAGTCACGAAGCAACACAAGATAGCAGAATACAAAGCAGCTTAAAACTGACCAATCTAAAGTGTAAAAAGGCAGAAAAAAATATTCCTAAAAACACATATACAGGAATCGATGGAATTCCGATCAATGTGATTAATGAATTTGAATGAATGGCCGGGTCTCTATCGCTCAGTTGAACATTATGTGGCCACATGTGAGCTGTGCCAGCGTCGAAAAAACCATCCGCATTGCGATCAGGACACCTACAGCCAATATCCATCCCGACTGACCTGTTTTGCCGTGTTGGTGTTGATTTGCCTGGACTTTTCCTGGTCTCTTCGTCGGGAAAAAAATGGATCGCCGTAGCTACCGACTATGCTACTCGTTGCGCCATTACCCGCGCGATTCCAACCAGCTGCGCTACATACGTCGCTGATTTCCTCCTCCTCGACGTGATACTACAACACTGTGCCCCTTATGAACTACTCACGGATCGTGGTCGCTGCTTCCTCTCCAAAGTGGTTGATGAGCTAATTTGGGGTTGTGCACCGTACGCCACAAGTTTACCACCGCCTATCATCCTCAAACCAACGGCCTGACAGAACGCCTCAACCGTATGCTCACAGATATGTTATCAATGTATGTCTCCGGCGACCATCGGGATTGGGACATTAATCTACCCTTTGTAACATTTGCCTATAACTCTTCTCGTCATGATACCGCTGGCTACTCTCCCTTTTACCTGCTCTTTGGCCGACACCCTTTACTCCCCTTTGATACATCGCTACCCACTACTAATGCTGCCACAAGTACCTACGCTCATGATGCCATCTCCCGCGCTAAAGATTCTCGCTACATTGCTCGCGACAGGCTCTTTGCTTCCCAACGCTCCCAGCAATCCCGTTATAACCGTCGCCATCGCGATGTACATTACGCCCCAGGCTCTCTCTTCTGCTCCGGCTCCCATCACGCCGGGAGGGCTTGTGCGAAAAACTTCTACCACGCTATCAATGGAGGGACTCAACAACACCAACTGCGGAAAGAAGATCCACGACTACGTTAGAAGCTTCCTCACGGACAGAACAGCGACAGTAGGCCTAGGAGACCTGCGGAGTGACACCTTTCAGACGCCATGCAAGGGCACTCCGCAGGGCTCAGTAATCTCGCCAATACTCTTTAACATAGCGATGATCAACCTCGCCAAGAAATTCAGCCAAGTTCAGGGGATTCGTCATGCAGTGTACGAGGACGACATCACCATTTGGACCACTGAAGGCTCGCTAGGGGAGAAGCAGGAGGCGCTACAAGAGGCTGCCACCTCCATTGAAAGGTACACACAACAAAAAGGACTCAGATGCTCCACCGAAAACTTTGAGCTCCTCAGAGTGGGTAGGCACCCTACGGACGCACCGCTCGAAGTAAAACTAGAGGACCAGAACATCCCGGAACAAAAGATGATCAGAATCCTCGGCATGTGGCTACAAGGAAGCCGGAAAAGCAGTCACACACTCACTCTGCTAAGCAGAGCGGCAGGGCAAGTAGGCCGGATGATCAGCAGAGTAGCGCACGAGAGGTATGGCATGAAGGAGGAGGACACACAAGGCTAGTCAACAGCCTAGTGGTCAGCCGGGTAACATATTCATTGCCGTACCATGTGACTACCAAAGCAGAAAAGGAGCAAGCGGAGACAATACTCCGGAAGGCATACAAAACAGCACTTCATCTCCCAAGAAATGCATCCAACGACAAGCTCATGCAACTCGGAATCAGCAACACTTTCGAAGAACTAGGAGAATGCCAGTTCAAGGCGCAAATACGAAGACTTAGCAACACAACCACTGGCAGAGCGCTTCTGTCAAGGCTATGTCGGGAAATAGAAAAACCACAAAACAGAAGGGTCGCAATACCAGACCCGCTAAAAAAGACAATATGCATACAACCCATCCCCCGAAACATGGATCCAAACCTCCATGCTCACAGGAGACAGGCTAGGGCAGAACATTATGAGAGGACCATGGGATATTGCAACAATACAGTCTGCACTGATGCCTCCCTATACCCCCAAACACACAAAAATAGTGCAGTAGCAGTAGTCGTAAACCAACACGGAGAACACATCACAAGCCTCACAGCCGAAGTATCTAACATAACGGAGGCAGAGGAGATTGCTGTCGCTCTTGCAGCGAAAGACGGATACAGGACAGGGAGATCCCTTAACATCCTAACAGGGTCAAGAGACGTGCCGGAACTATATTAGAGGCAGAATTAACAGTACGGCACTCAAGATTCTCAATGGAGGTCCGCTCCCTGCGGAACGACCAATACATAACATAATCTGGATACCGAGTCACGCGGGGATCGGTGGCAACGAAGGGGCAGACAACCTAGCTCGAGGAATGACTAGCCTAGCAGGAACGTCACTAACCCTGGAGGAACCCCAGATTAACTACCGGGACAGCTATTCGGAATTACTAAACCTAAATAAGGGGCGAAGATTCCATAACCCCCCGCGACATAAATATTTATCTAAGGAAGAAGCCACAGGATGGCGAAGACTGCAAACAGGCTCCTTCCCAAATTTATACATATTGAATAAGATATTCCCAACACAGTATAGCGCCAAGTGTCCGTGGTGGGGAACAAACCCAACACTATGCCATGTCACATGGGCGTGCGGAAGGAATCAAGCATTTCACAAACACAAAGCACCAGGTACGGAACAATAGGAGAGCCGGCTCACCAGCTGCGAGCTAGAGGCCCAAAGGGCACTCATAGCACACGCAAGCGAGGTGGCCCGGCTCAGTGGAGCCCTGGAATAGGGGCCCACCCACGGCCAAGGAGGACACCGACTTGCAAGGATGGAAGAACGGGCTAGTTGGTAGATCATCTTGGAAAGCAGACTAGCACACTTCAAAACAAAGACACGGGAAGAGAACGACAACACAGCGCTGACTTCAACTGGTTTTTATTAGAGAGTGACACAATATATATGTACGAAAAGTGGGCGTGAAAGAATTGATAGCAACTGCTGAGTTTGCACGTGGCGTAAAACACCGAACGCAAAGTTAAAAGGCGCACGATAACAATATAGGTCAAAGCAAGGCAGAACGGCAGGGCTACGAAAAATAAAGAAGCGAAAAACGGGGAGGCCTATAAGTAAAAACAGTTAAAGATGGCATGATTCGAAGATACATAAACTAAAATCAAAAAAGGCCAAAGGGACATTAAGAGCGATAAAAGCCAAAGGGGGCATTAAAAGCGATAAAAAACACAAAAGGGGCATTAAGAGCGATAAAAGAATCAAAAGGACAATTAAGAGCATTACAAGACCAAAATGGCATTAAAAACAGTATACCTAAAAGAACCACGGCCAGGCCGCTAGAGGCTGAGGAGTGTACCCGGAATCTAAACATTAAAACTACTGTGCGTCTGGTTCAAATATTCTAACTCGCGTTTAGTCAGGGCTATTGTGGGTGTGCTTACACAATTTTGACCTAGATTTAGAATGTGAGCGGCTTCCATGATTTCGCGTGTGAACTGATGTGCATTTCTCGCAATGATAGTGCATTTATGAAGGGATGGCTCACAGGGCTGAGAGGGACATATTAGGCAGTGAACACCTAGGTTTCTTTTTGTAGTATTGTAAACACTGTTTGAGTGTTCCATAAGTCGTTCGTTTAGGCAACGCCCGGTTTGCCCCACGTAGGCCTTGCCACAGCTCAGGGCAAAATTATAGACGACACCAACTTGGCAGGGAACGAAAGGTGCGTAGTGCCTAACAGGGTAGGCTGGCTTTCGCACAGCAGGGGCATTGACTCTGCGACAAAGCTTGGAAAGCTTGTCAGGCGCCGAGAACACAACACGGACGCCTGCCTTTTGCCCAATCCGTTTGAGCTTGTGGGAAATAGTATGAAGGTAAGGCACCACAGCAACCTTGTGTTGATGCTCAGGAGCAGCTCTCACTTGACCCCTTTTAAGCTTCTGCAAGAGGGAGCCTACTACTGAGGTGAGCAAATGCTCAGGGTAGCCAGCATTAATCAGCCGCTGAGTTTGCTCATCGATGCTCCGGCCCATAGAGTGTACACAGGAATTCATTAGGGCATTTGTGAAACAAAGGTTCACAATGCCCCTCTTAACAATCTTAGAATGGGCTGAACTGTAGGGCAACAAGGACTTGCCCCCTCTCGGCTGGTACCACCAGCACAGGTGGTCATCTGCCCTGGATAGCCTTAAATCAAGAAAGCGTAAAGCTCCCTTATCCGGTACCTCATGGGTCAAGACAAGCGGAGAGAGGCACTGTTCAAAGCGAGAAAGCACTTCTGAAACTGAGCTCTGAAAAGTACATTCATCATCATCATCATCATCAGCCTGATTATACCCACTGCAGGGCGAAGGCCTCTCCCATATCTCTCCACTTAACCCGGTTCTGTGCTAGCTGCATCCACTTGACCCCTGCGAACTTCTTAATCTCATCCGCCCACCTAACTTTCTGCCGCCCCCTGCTACGCTTTCCTTCCCTTGGAATCCAGTTTGTTACCCTCAGCGACCATCGGTTATCCTCTCTTTGCACTACATGTCCTGCCCATGTCCATTTCTTCTTCTTAATTTCCACTAGAATGTCGTTAACTTGAGTTATTTCTCTGACCCACTCTGCACGCTTTCTATCTCTTAATGTTACCCCTACCATTTTTCGTTCCATAGCCCTCTGGGTTGTCCTCAACTTAAGTAGAACTCTCTTGGTTAGCCTCCACGTTTCAGCCCCATAGGTGAGTACAGGCAAGATGCAACTGTTGTATACTTTCCTCTTGAGCGATACCGGTAAGCTTCTAGTCATAATCTGCGAGTGCTTGCCAAACGCGCTCCATCCCATTCTTATTCTTCTTGTTATTTCCTTTTCATGATCCGGATCTGCGGTTACTACCTGTCCTAAGTAGATATATTCGCCTACTACTTCCAGTATTTCGCTACCTAATGTAAACTCCTGTTCCTTGCCGAGGCTGTTGAACATTACCTTAGTCTTCTGCATATTGATTTTCAAGCCTACCTTTCTACTTTTCCTGTCTAGGTCATCAATCATTATTTGCAGTTCATCCCCCGAGTTGCTTAGCAAGGCAATGTCATCAGCAAATCGCAGATTACTGAGGTATTCTCCATCTACCCTTATCCCTAACTGCTCCCATTCCAAGTCTCTGAATACTTCCTCTAAACATGCTGTGAATAGTACTGGGGAGATTGTGTCTCCTTGCCTAACACCTTTCTTTATGGGAATTTTGTTGCTTTCTTTATGTAGAACTATGGTTGCTGTGCAGCCACTATATATATCTTCCAGCACTTTCACGTACGGCTCGTCTACCCCCTGATTTCGCAATGCCTGCATCACCGCCGAGGTTTCAACTGAGTCAAATGCTTTTTCGTAATCAATGAATGCTATGTATAAGGGCTGGTTATATTCCGAGCATTTTTCTATCACCTGATTGATGGTATGGATATGATCGATAGTAGAGTACCGTTTCCGAAACCCTGCTTGATCCTTTGCTTCATTGCAGTCTAAGGTTGTCCTGATTCTATTAGCGATTACCTTAGTAAATACCTTATACGTAACAGACAGTAAGCTGATTGGTCTGTAATTTTTAAGGTCCTTAGAGTCCCCTTTCTTGTGAATGAGGATAATGTTTGCATTCTTCCATGCTTCCGGTACCATCGATGACACCAGGCACTGCGTATACAGGGTGGCCAGTTTTTCTAGCACAATATCCCCCCCGTCCTTCAGCAAATCTGTAGTTATCTGATCCTCTCCAGCTGATTTCCCCCTTTTCATAGTTTCTAGTGCTTTCTTGACCTCGTCCTTCGTCACTGGTGGAACGTCTGACTGTTTTTCCCTACCGCCAATCTCATTACGGTCCTGACTACTTTGGCTACTGTAGAGATCTGTATAGAACTCCTCGGCTGCTTTGACTATCTTGTCCACATTAGTGATGACGTTGCCCGCCTTGTCCCTTATCGCATACAACTGGTTTTTGCCTATGCCCAATTTCTTCTTTACCGCTTTAAGGCTTCCCCCGTTCTTTACAGCATGCTCAATTTTCTCCATGTTATACTTCCTTATATCGGCCACCTTGCGCTTATTGATTAGCTTTGATATCTCGGCCAATTCGATCTGGTCTGTTGGATTGGAAGCTTTCATACTCTGTCGTTTCTTAATCAAATCTTTCGTCTCCTTAGACAGCTTACCGGTATCCTCTCTAACTACCCTACCGCCTACTTCTACCGCGCACTCAGTAATGATATCTCTGAAATTATTGTTCCTTGCCTCTAGGGTAATGTCGCCATCCTCAGTTAGAGCTGAATACCTATTCTGTAGCGAGATCCTGAATTCTTCTGCCCTCCCCCTCACCGCTAATTCGTTGATGGGTTTCTTTCTTACTAATCTATTGCGTTCCTTCTTCAGATTTAGGCTAATTCGGGACCTCACCATCTTGTGGTCACTACATCGAAGTTTCCCGATTACCTCTACATCCTGCACAATGGCGGGGGTTGAACACATTATGAAGTCGATTTCATTTTTAGTCTCTCCGTTAGGACTTTTCCATGTCCATTCGTTACAAAGTACATTCGTTACTAGCCAAAAGTATTAAGTAATCATCGACGAATCTGAAAATCTTCACAGCAGCTGACGAAGATAGCTGCTGTTCTAATAGTCGGTCATGATGGGCGAGATATATATCACTTAATATTGGAGCAATGCAGGAGCCAATGCACACTCCGCTCTTTTGAATAAAAATGATTTCATCCCATGAAACGAAAGTTGAGCTAAGGTAAACTGTCAAAAGTTCCAAGAAGCCGCTAACCTAGAGGCCACAAGAATTCTGGAAGGTAACGATCTGAACGAATCGATACAACTTTCAACACACAAAAGAAGCTTGTCGTGTGGAAGTGAATAGTAAAGATCCTTAATGTCGACTGAAAAATGCATTAGAACATCAGTGGTGTCTTTTAAGAAATGAAAAACGTGTCTCGACTCTTTCAGAAGGAAAGGATCATCTGCTGTCAGCACTTTGGAGGAATAACCCCAGGGATTTCTGCCACGTGCCTTTCTCGGTGACAATTGCCCGCAATGGACAGTCAACTTTATGTGTCTTCGCAGCGAAAAATGCGTCCAAGCTTTTCTTGTCTGCTGCATCTATGCTAGCAACCAGTCGGTCAAGATTTAGGCGCTTGCAAACTTGCTTTGCGTTTGATTTTACCCTGGAAAGGGAACCCTTATCGCGCCGTATGAAAACAGAAGCTAGAGCTGCAGCTGCCTTTTCACCAAACAAACCTTTGGGCAGGACAACAAAGCCATCTTCTTTGTCTGCCACCAATAACGAGAGCTGATGTCCTCTTAAAAATGAAGCGACATAATTGAAGGGCCCAGTTTTGTCGCGTTACAAGTGTTGTCGCGTTACAAGTTAAGAGTTTTACTGTGCATTAAATGGCGTTGATTCTGGCAGATATAAGCAAGCCAGGGGAGTGCCGAAAGGAGCAGTCCTCTCACCAGTCCTTTTCAACATACTACTCAGCTCATTACCAGTTAATCATGACGTTCGCACTTACATATATGCAGATGACATTGCGTTTTTTGCAACTGCATCGGATATTCAATCCCTTTATCTCCACTTGCAAACGTAGCTAAACTCTGTTGAGAATTGGTTGTGTGGCTTGCGTCTCACATTAAATGTGAACAGAAGCGCGGTCCTCGTATTCAATATAAAAGATTCTGTAAGTCTGTCTGCAATGTATCAGCAACAAATAATACCACAATTAAATCAATAAAGTATTTAGGGGTCACTTATGATAATCTTTCATGGCAGCCCCACATTAACCATATTGCTACGAAAGGGGTTCGGGCCGTGGATATGTTGCGCCGAATTAGTCGTGCCCGGTCTGGAATGCGGAGAGATGTGCTTTTAATGGTTTATGTTATGTATGTGCGTCCAATTTTAGAGTTCGGTTCAATCTTGTTTTCTGGTTCAGCAGCTTATAAAATTCGACCGCTTGTTCTCTCGGAGCGAGAACCGCTTCGGTTGTGTCTTGGACTTCCAAAATTTGTTGCCAACAATGTGCTCTACCTTGGAGCCCGGATTCCTCCCTTGATATATAGATCACAAATTGTAACTGTTCAGACGTACCTAATGATATATGAATCAGAGTTTCTCCGATCTATGTCTAATTGTTGCTGTCAACCGACCTCTTTTTTCGGTGTCCATTGGCCTAAATTTCACACCCCTCAGGTAGTTATGGTCAAAAATTTGCTGGCCCCTTTAAATGTTGCCTTTTCTAGTAGTAGTACCCATACAAACCTTCGGTTCATCTGTTGAAATTGTCTTTGGCGACATATTCCCGAATAATGCTAAAGAATTATCATCCGTTATGCTAAACGGATTATTAGAAGATCATTTAAGAAGCCTTTCTGCTAGTTCGTAGTAGCTACTGACGCATCTCAAGGTAATGAAAAGGCGGGTGTGGGTATATATTGTTTGCCTTTAGACTGGTCTTTTTCTGTCCGGCTGCCGGACTTCACCCCAATTTCTGAATCGGAGTTTCTGGCAGTGGTACTCGCTTTACGGATATAGACTTGTCTTTTTCTAAAGTGGCTCTAATTTCCGACTCTCTATCCTTGTGTTCATTCCTCTCTTCGTCGGTGGATTCTGAAATAGTAAAAACCTTTCTCTCCCTGATCCCTAGCATTTGAAAATTGTACATATGGTATGGGCCCCAGGCCACATCAAAGTGACTTTAAATGAATATGCTGATAGTTTGGCAAAAGAGTAGAAATGCAGCCAGGCGGATTCAATATGCTCAAGAAACATTCAAGCCACGCCAAGTTTGTGCCCAAGTGTAGCCAGGCATTTATTGCTTTCCCAATTCTCAAGACCTAACCAAGTTGAGCCACAGCTAATTTCTTTCACCACCACTGCACCCACGCAGTGGACCTTATTCTGCCCCCTCCACTACCGCGCCATTTTATGATTCCGCCTTCTTGTGAATGGCGCGGAGGTGTCCACAGAACAAGTGCGACAGATAGTCGGCTTTCGTTTTCTAGATGTCGTTTGAGGCTCGTAGTGAAAATCTCACCTCGGCAAGGTCTTCGCGTTGCCTACATCGAAACGGCGACTGCGTTTAGATGGAGTCGAAACAAAGAGGCGTCCGTCTGCGGTGCGATGTCAGTTCTTATTGTTGTTGTGGCTGTTGGACGAAGGAAAAAAATTAACGGGCCTGCTACTGGCTCTCTAGCTGATTCACCTCCGCTGCCTCGTGAGGACAGAAAAATATCAGTAATAGTAAGACGCGTGCCGCTACAACAGTCGTCGTCCACCACCGAAGCAGTGGCGGATGCAATGACAACCTGCAACAGACATTCGGTGGCTAGCTAGCCCCCGCCGCAAGCGGCGTTAACCTACGGTCCCAGCACCGTAGGGCCAGGAAGAGCCACCCTAAAGATTTTTCAGATGGTCGGAATTAGTCTGGTGCCCTCCACTGTGGCTCCTCTTTCTACTTTCACTCCCACCTTCCACCCTTCTTTTTCGGTGCGGGTTAGGTGTCCACAGAAACAAGTGTGACAGATACTACGCCTTCCTCATTTTGTGAACCCCTTATTAAGATTTGTCCTTGAGATGTGTCAGCGAGATTCCACCGATGACAGGTACTGCACCTTTCCTTTCCTGTAAACGAATTATAGGAGGAGGAGGAGGAAAAAAACTTTATTAAACGAGCGAGTTTGGACCCTTCAAGGGCCCAGGGCCACGAATTATAGAACACCGGTGTATGTCGATGCGTTAAAAGGAACGCTGGATTTAGTTCGACTAGATCGATTTATAGGAAGGGAAAGGCGCGATAACTGTCTCACTTATTTTCTGTACACGCCTCAACCGCGCCTTAAGGGAAGGAAGGAAGGTGGGAGTGAAAGTGGAAAGAGAGAAAGGGGAGCCATAGTGGAAGGCTACGGAGGAGGAGGAGGAGGAAAAACTTTATTTAGTCCTATATTATTTGGCGGTTTTTGGACGTCTTCAGAGATGTCTGCTTGTTGTATCCACAAGAGTCTTCTCCGTCGACTTCGTCCACTTTTTACAATGAACGGTTGCCCTCAGTCCAGGGCTCCGCTGGCTGCTGCCGCCCGTTGGGCTCGCTGTACCAGACCTTTCTGGTCTTCGCAGCGGTCGCTGGACAGCAGAGTCTCCCATTGCTCCGCACTCGGGTTTCGAATTTTGGGGACCACATCTATGTTTTGACATGCCCATGTGATGTGATACAGTGTTGGTTTTTCATAGCACCACGGACATCTGTCAGCGTATAAGGTAGGGTGCATTTTGTTTAGTATGTGTAGGTTTCGGTATGAACCCGTCTGTAATTGTCTCCATATGACAGTTTCCTCTCTGGTGAGAGAACTGTGCGGTGGGGGATATCGCATTCTTCTTCCTCTATAGTTTTCTAGTATGGCCGAGTATGCCTTGGGTGCTGGCAAAAGTTCCGCGGACCCGTCGGATGCTCGGAAAGTAGTGTATGCTCGAGCTATCCTGTCAGCCTCTTGGTTCCCTGCCACCCCCATGTGCCCCGGTACCCATATAATTTTGTGTCTGGTCTTGTTTTCTTCGTGGTTTTTAAATCTGTCGCTCGCTTCGAGGAGTATACGAAGCGCGTGACGACCAATCCTACCATTCATGAAATTTCGACAGGCTGTTTGAGAGTCCGTGAGTATCCTTAGCGACCGCCCAGCTCTATAGCCCTCCGCCACCGCTAGAGAAATGGCTACTTCCTCGGCCTCTGCTGCTGTGCAGTGTCGGATAGAGGCGCTGGTCACTTCGCGTAGAGACGAATTGACCACCGTGGCCACTGCAATTTTGTTCTGTCCTCCTCTCGAGGACGCGTCTGCATACACAGTCGTGTCTTCAGGAGCGTATGTTTTTTGAATAAAATTGGCCCTTGCTTCTCTTCTACCTTGGTGGAGGTTAGGGTCCATGTTTCTCGGGATTGGAGCTACCTTGAGGGACTTGCGAAGTTCGTCGGGGATCGTTACCGTCCTCGCTATTTCTCGCATCTGCTCACAGTATCCGAGTCTCTGTAAAAGCGCTCTTCCAGTCGTTGTCTGCAGCAGCCTGAGTTTTTGCGACTCAAGCTGCGCCTCGCGTAGTTCTTCGAATGTGTTTTGCAATCCAAGCGCCATGAGCTTTTCTGTAGACGTGTTGCGCGGTAATCGGAGCGCCGTCTTATACGCTTTGCGTAGCAGGGCATCAGCTTGTTGTATTTCACTCTTGTTGAGGCACTGGTAGGGCAGGCTGTACATAATTCGGCTCACTACCAGGTTTCTAACTAGTTTTAGTGTGTCCTCTTCGCGCATGCCATGCCGCCTGTTGGTGATGCGGGTGATCATGCGTGTCACTTGTAGCGTTGTAGTTTTGAGCATGGTAAAAGTGTGACTACTGCGTTGGTTCGATTGAACCCACATACCTAATATTCTTATTTTTGTCTTTTCAGGGATGGGCATTCCTTCCAGGTAGATGTTGAGTTTCAGGCTCTCACTGGTTGGGACGGTCCGGTTTTGTTTGCCTCTCCACACTCGAAGCAGTTCCGATTTCTCGGTCGAGCATGCGAGTCCTCTTTCTCCGAGATATTTCTGTACACAGGAGGCCGCTTTCTGTAGTTTTCCTTCCTTCTCCCCGAGGGAACCGGTGTTCGTCCAGACTGTTATGTCGTCTGCATACATGGCGTGCCTGATGCCTTCGATCTTCTCTAGTTTTTGTGCTAGACCTATCATAGCTATATTGAAGAGGATAGGTGAGATGACTGATCCTTGTGGTGTTCCTTTGTTTGGCGCGTGAATTTTGTTCGATCGAAGGTCTCCCATGCCGATGGTGGCAGTTCTATCTGACAGGAAGGCTTTGACGTACCCGTGGATTCTGCGTCCGCAGTTCAGGTCGTCTAGACCTCTAAGGATCGCTTCGTGACTGACGTTATCAAATGCTCCCTTGATGTCAAGGGCCATTATGACATTTTCACCTGTTCGGGGTACGTTGCGGAGCACATCTTCTTGTATTTGAAGCAGCACGTCCTGCGTCGAGAGTTTTGCTCTGAAGCCGAACATGGTATGGGGTACATGTTCATTATCTTCCATGAAATTTTGCAGTCTTTGCAGCACCACCCGCTCGTAAAGCTTGCCGAGGCACGACGTGAGCGATATGGGCCTGAGATTTTCAATTTGGAGCTGTTTGCCAGGTTTAGGTATCATAATTACTTCGGCGTGTTTCCACTCTTCGGGAACCGTCTCCGCCTCCCAGTGTTTGTTTAGAAAACTTACGAGCTCTTGTATGAGGTCGTCACTCAGGTTTCGGATCAGGGCATTGTCGATTCTGTCGGCTCCTGCTGCCGTGTTTCTGGTCGTATTCCTTATGGCCGCATAAACTTCTTCCACAGTTATTGGGCGGTCGAGTCTCTCGTTTTCGGCTCCGCGATAGTTTCCTTGGTATCGTGAGGGGTTGCGATCACCGAAACATTTTTTTCGTGCCTTCTCTAAAAGGTCGGTGTCCGAGCCCTTGAAGGAGTGGATGAATCTGTGGATGCTTTTATTGTTTTCTGATTTTGTTTTGGTCGGATCGATTAGTGCTCTTAGGAGATTCCAGGTTCTGGCCGTACCTAAGGTTCCCTTAAGCGAGTCGCTGAATTGTTCCCAATTTTGTCTCGCGAGTTGCGCTGCGTATTCTTCAGCTTTTGCCGTAACTTCTGCTATCTTTAGTTTTAGTTTCCTGTTGTGTTTTTGCTTCCGCCATCTTTTGGTGAGACAGCGTCTGGCTTCCCATAGTCGCAGAAGGTGCCCGTCTACTTCGGGCGTTGTTGTTGTTCGTCTTACACTTTTTGTGCATTTGTCTCGCGTTTCTGTCAACATGCCGCTCCAGTCTTCTAGTAATTTTGAAACTCTGGAGATCTTAAGCGTGCGCTGATATCGCACAGCGCACGGACGCCTCTTCGTTTCGCCTCCGCGAAACTAGGGCACAGGATGTACCGGGTGTAGCAACAACGCTCAGGCTTTCGCTTTTCTCCACAGCAGATTCTGTAGTGCTCTCGGTCCTTATTTATTGCATCTAGCGCCGTGCTTACCTGAAGTAAGCGTTATGGCAAACGTTTTGTGCTAGCAAACGTTTGCACTTTTGTAGTTAGAATAACAGCCATATCCATTCAAAGAATCTAAACGCGACGAACTATAACTGCTTATAATTAGTTTCATGCTGTCTTAAGAAGCGCAAAATGATTTGCTGCTTACTCATATCTTACTTTGAGGTTTTTGGACATTACTTAGAAAGCCTGCCATGTATTATTTGCCCGAATGATTAGGACTCAATTGACTCGCTTCGTTATTGGTTATACTATCCATTTTTTAATAGTGCAGGTATTGTGAACGCTGAATGGGCTTCTTATTGACTGAATGAAGCCGATTAGCACTCAATTGACTCGCTTCGTTATTGGTTATACTATCCATTTTTTAATAGTGCAGGTATTGTGAACGCTGAATGGGCTTCTTATTGACTGAATGAAGCCAGAAACATTTCGCAAGATAAATACTTAGAAAGCATGCCATATATTATTTGGCCCAATGATTAGTACTCGACTCGTTTCTTTATTGGTTATACTACCAATTTTTTTGAAATAGTGCAGGTATTGTGAACGCTGAATGGGCTCCTTATTGACGGAATGAAGCCAGAAACATTTCGCAAGATAAATACTCCTCCTACAGGAAAATAAAGGCGCAGCATCCGTCACTCGCAGAAGGCAAGAAGCGCCACCTGGCAGAATAGGAGCGCACTCGTTCCCGCTTCGTCCTCACAGCTGTTGACAGATGGGTGGCGTCCCATGCTCCAGTGGTGCGGCGCTCGAGGAATTGCCAAATGGAAGGCGCCGCATGGACACAGGGATAGAACGCCTTGCGGGGTCAGCGTCGCATATGCGTGAATGTATGAATGAAAATGATATTGCTACCGAAAAGGAGCCCTTCATCTCCCGTCCCCGGCACACAGGCTGTTGCGGTTGTTGTGGCTGCAGGAAGAAGGAAAAGAACATGCACGGACCTGCTACTGGCTCTGTAGCTGAGCAACCTCCGCTGCCTCGTGCAGACAGAAGAGAAAATAGAGAAGAAAGAAAAGAAAGAAAAGGGACAGAAAGACGCGCGCCGACACAACAGCCGTCGTACACCACCGAAACGGTCGCTGGTGCAATGACGGCCTACAACACAAAAATTCTGTTGCAGGCTAGCCCCCGGCACAAGCCGCGGTGGCCCACCTCTCCCAGCCCTATCAGGCGAGTACATGCCGGAGAGCGGATCAGGAGGTCCCTGCAGGCTGGGTCAGGTGAGGTTACAAGCACTCTTCCTAGCCTCGCCGCCAGGCGGGTCGCATGCCACTGAACGGTGGGTTCTCCGCTCCGCCGCGAAACCTCCCAGGCTTCTCTACTGTCAATGTTAACGCCGGAGCCTGGGAAGTCGGCGCATTCCCATATTATTTGATCTAGCGTGCCTTCTTGGCCGCAACATTTACATTTAGAATTTTCTTCCTGCCCAGCTGTCTGTGTTAAAAAAACCCAGACAGGGCAGATGTAGTTACCGGCTTGTAATCGCCTGCAGAAGCGTGCTTCATAGTTAGTGAGAGACCGATCGGTAGGAGGGTAGACTTTTCGTCTAATTTTAAGATTCAGTGTTCTCGTTCAATCTTGAATTCCATAGCATTCAGGCTAATCTGCCGCTGCCCAACCGTCATGACGGCATGATCGAATGTGATGCCATTATCACTTCCGGTTATTAGACATGACAGGATGTGATGTCATGATGACGTCATATCCGGTCATGATGTCTCTGCCGATGACGTCACTGTATGACTACTATGGACGTCTCAAAACATCTAACCACTTCTATTGGACAGTGATAGTAAACCATGACTTGCACTTTCTGAGTACTAGTGAGTGTCTGATTAGTGTTAGTTAATCCCCCATTAACTAGTAAGTGAAGGTTAGTGATAGTTACTATGACCTCCAAATGCATGGGCTCTTATGGGGATCTGCAACGCCGGAGGTGCTTGACGAGGGGGCTGCGCAGCTGGCCTTGGCTGTGACGTCGCTCGGTCGCGGCGTAAGGCATGCGGCATACGACATACGGCATACGCGAAGCTCGACCCTTACCCTAGTATGAAGCATTTCGCTTCAACAGCACCACCGAACCATTCGACTTGTGCCCCGCTGCGGTGATGTGTTGGTGAGATGCCCGAATACTGTGCCGGAGTACCCGGGTTCGATCCCCACCACTGCGGCTGCGTTTCGATGGAGACGAAACGAAGAGGCATCTGTGTGCTGTGCGATGTCAGCGCACGTTAAGATCCCCAGGTGGTCAAAATTACACCGTAGCCCTCCATTACGGCTGCTCCTCTCTATCCACTTTCACTTCCACGCTCCTCCCTTCCCGTGCGGTGCGGTCAGGTGTCCACAGAAACAGGTATAAGATACTGCACCTTTTCCATCCTGTGAACCAATTATTATAATATTAACCATCCGGCTGGAAGGTATGGTGCGCAATCTACTTGATCTACAAAGCAGATTGAATATACCTTCATAAAGTTGCTGCCACAACACTGAAACAGCACGGGCACATATATACTCAATATATATTGTCGCCCAAAACAGCGCAGCGAAGCCTTTGACGCTATCTTTCTGAAAGCAATTAGGGAAGCTAAACAGCCCCCCTAGCTATAGTCGGCGGCTTTAATTTTCTAGCCCCTTATGAGGATATCCAAAGGAAGACACTAAAGGCAGGAAACTAGCTTCTGCCACTGCTGACGTGGCACTTACCTTACTGACCCGCAGCACCCGACTCGAGTGGGTACCAGCATAACGCGGGGTACCTCCCCCGACCTCACGCTCGTCCACAATGCCCGCAAGTATGAGTGGCTTAATACGGGAGAGACCTTAGGGAGCGATCACTACTTGCTGCAGGCCATCTTTGAAAGCAACAAGCACAGCAAACCACGTGGGCAAGCTAGAGTGACAGACTGGGACAAATTCAGGAATGACACTAAACTAGTTACATCGGAACAAATAACTAGTTGCGAAGAGTGGGCGGCATGGATTCTCGACCTTAACGAAAACCTCACAAAAAACCTTGCCGCCACGGAGGACCACCCAGCTGTTGACAACCATCTCCTACACCTTTGGGAAGCTAGACGTAGGC
Organism: Amblyomma maculatum; assembly: GCF_055883805.1. Lineage (NCBI taxonomy): Eukaryota > Metazoa > Arthropoda > Arachnida > Ixodida > Ixodidae > Amblyomma > Amblyomma maculatum. The sequence continues at coordinate 134,649,752 of NC_139353.1, forward strand.
TCATAAAACGGTGGAAGAACCAAAGGTACAATCGAAAACTCAGAATTCGAATAGCGATGCTACCTACTCAAGCAGTCCAATACGCGTGAGACCTCGCTCGAACCAATTGGCTAAAAAGGTGCGAATTCCTCAAAGGTCGCCTAGACAGCAAGACTACGTGGAACCTTCTCCTATGCATAATTGATCCACCGAAATCGAAGAGCGAACAGCGTAGAAATATGCATCGAGCCTTAGACAATATTTAAGGCACGGATGACGAACTCATGGAAGAGCTCACGCGTCGCTATATATGCACTTAGAGAGACGCAGAACCCTCAAATCCAGACTACAGGGCGGAATCGAACGAAAGCGAGATAAAGACTTCTTTTCAGAGGAATTCATAGCAGCACTAGCATATATGCGCCGAGGTGCAGCCCCGGGACAAGACATAATTACGGTCGGACTTCTAATCAACCTCGGTACGTAGGCCCTACAGCAACTTACGGATTACGTTAACGAATGCTTGCGCATCAGCACCGCTCCACAGGCATGGGAAATAGCCAGATGTACATTTTATCCCCAAACCCGGCAAGCAACTCAGCATTGAAAACTAAGCTCCATATCCCTCACGTCATGCGCAGGCAAAGTCATGGAAAAGGCAGTCCACGCGCGTCCCTCCAACTATCTATACAACGACGAGCTACTGCCACACACGTTTGGATTCATCTGTAATTCAAACGCGAAGTCATTAATCCAGCACGCAGAAACAGCGATCGCGCACTTCTATCCCTCGACCTCAAAAGAGTGTTTGACAACGTCAAGCACTCCAAATTCCTCTATAACCTCCAGACCACGAACTCTGGCCAGCATCTCTACTCATACATGTATGATTTCCTTAAAGACAGAGCGGTCAACATAAGCATTGGCACCAAACAAACAACGCAAGTGAAGATGTGCGCGAGTGGCACTCCGAAAGGGGCAGTCTTAGCCCCACTTCTGTTCAACATTGCACTCCGAAATCTTCCACCCCTTCTAAATCAGATACAGGGCATACGACATGCGCTGTACGCTGACGATATATCCATCTGGACAACCACGGGTAGTATGGGATTGATTGAAGAAAAACTACAAACAGCAGCAACAACAGTTCAGAAACACCCACGAGCGTGTGGGCTAAACTCCACTCCCGAAAAATGTGAACTCCTAGTCTCCCGGCAGCACAAAAATCAAGCCACGATCGACATCTACATTGACAACTCACCCATCAAGGACGTTGAGACCGTCAAGATACTGGCTCTGTACATCAATAACAAGGGCAAAAACCACCTCGCCATCCAGAAACTCCGTCTCGTCAGCGAGCAAGTCGTCAGGAGGATCGCCAGAATAACGACTATAAATCACGGATGCGCGAAGAAGATACTCTCCGACATGGTGATGGCTTTCGTCGGGAGCCGGATCGTTTATGCAGCACCCTACCTCCGTCTCAAAAAGTTTGGCATGAAGAACCTCGATGTCATAATCAGAACAGCCTACAAGAAGGCCCTGGGCCTCCCTCTTGCGACATCGACGGACCGGCTTTTAAAACTGGGCGTCCACAACGCGGTAGACGACCTGATAGAGGGACACCTCGCGGCGCAGGTGGTACGACTCTCCACAACTCTGACTGTCCGACTAGTCTTGAACGAGTTGAATATCAATGGAACCCGACAGCTCGACCCTAAAAGCGACATCCCAGCCTCATGGAGAGGACCATTCGAGGGAACTCCATTGTCGAGGAATATGCACCCCGATTTTCACCACTCAGGACGACGAGCACGAGCGGAAGCCTTAAAAAGGCAGTACGGCGGGCGCGAGGGCGTATTCTATGTCGATGCTGCGGGTCCTGAACGGGGAATGGTGGCCGTTGCGGTAGAGCACCAAAATCAAACATTGGATGGACTAATATTGCGCAACCAAGACACATTGGCTGCGGAAGAAGTGGTGATTGCCCTAGCTGCAACACGTACAACCTCAGAATATATTCTTACAGATTCAGAGACAGCATAGAGCACCAAAATCAAACAGTCGATGTACTAATATATCCCATCCAATGCATACTGGCTGCGGAAGAAGTGGCGATTGCCCTAGTTGCAACACACACAACCTCAGAATACGTTCTTACATATTCACAGACAGCATATCGCAATTACCTCAGGGGTAGGATAGCACCACCAGCAGCTACAAACCTGCAGGATAGTTACACCCGTAGCTACCAAACCACGCATAAACACTTAGTATGAGTACCAGGTTACTAGGGCATCCCAGGGAGCGAGAACACACATGCTAGCCCGAGCATTTCTCCCCCCGACACCAATACGGATCTCGTAGAACCTTCTACTCCATTGCTAGCCTTCACTGAAATATATCAGCACTTAAGACTATCTCGCCGTGCCTACCCTCCACCGGCAAAGACACTAGACAAATGGGAGGAGGTAAACTTCCGAAAGCTACAGACCAACACATTTCAAAACCCACTAAGACTACACGAATTAGCCCCAGAGTCATTTTACTCACAACACAAATTCTGCTGGGAGAAGGCGGACCTGTACGATATGGTGTTGGCAGGCCAGCGAAATCAAACTATCGCTATTTATAACCAGCCAACGCATGAGGGGGGGGGGGGGGGAGGCAGCTCTGACCAGCTCGGACGCAAGGGTACGAAAAGAACTCGTCGAAAGAGCTCTGATAGCAGTCTACGCCAATGCGTTTCCGGACTGAGGACTCCAACCGTCCCTTGAACCTTCTAAAAACTTGCATTAAAGTATTTTTGCAACCACCAATCTACTAAATAAACTCAGACTTAACGATATTTGCTGCAGTACAAGCGCATCGCATAACCGCATTTCTACCGGAATTAGAAATTCTAAAACATGCTGTGTGCCAGACCGCGCAATCTTTTCTTCTCTGCCTCTTCCCCGTGACCTGTTTACGTTTGCTACGCGCATGCGATTTCAGGCGCTTTTTTATTCCTATACCAGGAAAACGCATTTGATCGTTAGATTTCCTGCGCGCCTGATAGAGGTTAATCGGGTGATATACACTGACTTAAACGCTGGTTGGTAGGCATTTAGATGTATCGATACTTTTATACTCGTGGTCGATTTTGTTGCACCGGTTTTTCCCTACGTGTTTATATTTTGTCCCTCTTGTGGGCGCTTCTCTGTGGTATATATGACATGGTTGGCTGTTTACCAAAACAAAGTTGCAGTTGAGCGCGTGTGCGTCATACATGTTCCTCCGCCTTTGTTATTGTCCAGTTACGCACTGCAAAAACTATGACTAAAGGTATTTGATCGTGTAGAAAGAGAGTATGTATTTGCTGTTATTAAATGCTTTGGATTTCCGGCGCGTCTGATAGAGGTTCTTTAAATGCTATACACTGACCTAGAAGCCAGCTTGGTAGTCAATGGCCAGTCCACTGATCCGATAGTTGTCACTTGTGGAATATGGCAAGGATGCCCACTCTCATCTATCCTCTTCGTGCTTTGGATAGAGCCTTTAGTGCTCCGGATAAACTACTGCACTTCTATACGTGGTTTCCCTCTCCCAGGTTGGGGCGAAGTGACAGTTCCAGCATATACTGATCAGATTTCTCTGTTCTGGAGGAACATTGACAGTTATAGAGCATTTCTGTGTCTCTTTCACACATATAGCTCCTTGTCAGGTGCACGCCTCCATCCAGCAAAAAGCAAAGCACTGCATTTCGGAACTTGCAATGAACATTTTCCTGATGTGTCGTCTGGGTAGATGCTGTGAAAGCACTGCTGCATTCCTGACGTGTGTTGAAGTAGACCGCACTACTTAGACAGAAATAAAACACAAAGCTTAGAAACGTATTGAGGTAACCAAGACATTCCACCTTCCTTTTTCTGAGTGGGCATACATAATCGAGACCAGTATCGTTGCGCCCCTTTTCAAAGTAACCCGTCCTCCTCGTAGAGTTCTGCAGCGGTTAGCTACTCGTTGTGAGTCGTTCCTTTACAACGAGAAGACTGTTTCGAGGGCTCTTGTCCGCTTGCCAACAAAAATGGCCGGTTTCAGTGTTCCAGACTTTGAACTACTGTGCCGCGTATTGGCCCTAAGAGCTACTTGGGGTATCATAGTGGATGTGGAGTACCATGTAAAAACACTTATTGAGTATCTGATGGGGGCCTCTCGCCATCTTTTTGGAATGGCGGCGTCCACGGGCCCGCGGCTGAGAGACCACCAATATTTTAATTGTGAAGTCGCTGAACCTACAGCAAAACTCCTTGCCAAACTGTGACCTTAACGAAATGAGCTCCACATATATATGTGAATGCGTGGCAATTGAATGTTTGGCAAACGAGCAGCGCAGGAAGGCTTGTAGAAGAAATCGGAATCCGATGAATGCTGCCTATCTCCGCTGTGATGTCCGCGATTTCGTTTAAATAAAAGAATGGCAGGCTCTACCAACACCCGACCGCCTTGAGTCGTGGGGCGTAGCACCCTTCGCCGCATGCCCGCACTGCGGTCAAACAGAAACTTGGAATCATGTTTTCCATGACTGTTGTGTAGCACGAGCGTTCTGACGCCTATAGGTACGCGCATGTTTCATGCCAGAATGCAGTGGTAGGGTCGTCACAGGGATAGTGTTATAGAGCTTTGTTATGTGCATGGTCATATATATACTTTACACGAGTAGGAGCCTGGCTATTTTGCAGAGACGCCCGCAAAAGCCATGTTTTCATTGCTGTATAGGGTAAGAACATTCCTCTACACACATTTGAAAAAAGAACTGGAAACACTGGGGAGGAATAATTCCTCCGACGATTTTCTACAAGATTTATCCTTCTTTTAAACTACAGAGTACCCGCGCCAATTCTTCCGTACTGCAAAAACAAAAACACCTTATTTGGTGTTTTCGCATGTCTATAACTACCACCCATACACCTAAAAAAAGTGGCTTCCGAGTACCAGTACACATTAAAAGAGAGCTTCGCTTATCATAGCACCCTTCTATAGGGCCAATGTACTGGTGTGCTTTCGTCAGCATTACAACATACTGCAGGTTGTAAGAAACAGCGTTGCACACTAACACCCTCTGAAAACAAAAACTGCCCGTATACCTTCCATACATTCGTAATATTCGGGTTACACTTGCTATAGCTTCCATCCATATATTACATCACTTTATAAGGTATTGCATTTGCCACTATGCATTCTGTAATGATTTTTCTGTGTGCACATTTGCAATTAAGCTCAATAGTATGCCTGGCAACTATCCGTCGCGCCACACTAGCGCAAGAATCTACTAGGCTGAAGTTACATGCAATTTCTATGGGATTTCCAATTCCTCGTACCAGTATCAAATATGTTTTGAAATTCAAATGAGCCTGTCACGAAAAAACGTCACAGCTTCACACAGAGTGAAACTGAGTCTTTTATTCAGTACTTGCAGAAAGTTCACACTTTTGCAATGAAACAAACAGACAAGCAGTGCACCTTGGTTCGAACACAGGAACAACCAATATTTGCTGCTCTAATCAGCAACACAAAATATGCAGGTTGGATAGCCAGTAGAATCCCGATACGGCAACAATGACCTCTGCTGTGTCGATTACTCGAAGCAGCTGCTGCAGGTTCATGAAGAGAAACAGCTCAACTTATTGAGTGTCGCTCACAAAGTTTACAATGCATGACGTGGCAGTCTTTTCTCCTTGTTCCTGGATAATATCGTGTGAATAAAAGAGCAACTAAGTAGATATGTACGTCGCGTGTCAAAATCAAATCAACAGCATTGCCTTAGTGCATTAAGGCCATAACAATGCTTCCTTTGTGTAGAGTGTAAATGCACGTGTTCGGCTGCCACTGGTGGTTACCTCAGAACCAGCTACTGTCATGGGGGGTGCAGAAGGCATACAGCTGGTAGTTCTTCAAAAAGTCTTGAATGAGAGCATTGTAAGCCCATGCACAAAACATGCTATCACATGGCATATTTAAATTATTTCAGCTTCAAATTTGTTGAAGAATAAGGGCTACGTTAAAGATATCTCATCAAAAGCACCTGTGATAGGGAAACTTCCTGCTTTCCACGATCTCTAATTCCAGTCTCTTTATTTCATTGTTTAAAACCACAGTTAAAAACTGATAAACTAAGCAGAAGGAAAAAGTCGCAGTTGGATTTCTACCGCACTTATAGCGTCAGCATAATTTCAACTTGAAATCATTATTGTTTTGCAGACATGTAACGGTAGGGCAAAACACCCAAGTACTGGCTGGTAACAAAGGGCACTGAACTATGGTTTATGGGGAGCCGCAGGACGCAAGCCGAGGCAACATTGTGTCAAGTGGACTTGCCTGCGTCTGGCTTTTGCTTACAACGAAAAAAAGCCAGAGAGAGGGAGGGAAGGGGGAAAGAATAGGGCAAGCAGTGAATGAATGTTTCTTCAGTATGAATTTCATAGCCTAAAAGCGGTGATTAGTGAGATAAAGAAAAGAAAAAGCTGCAGCAGCCGAGAGCTATAAACAAGCAAAAACCTCGTGAAAGCAGTTTCTCAATATTTCAATCACAAAGAGGATAAATTCAAAACAATTTAATTACTTCTTCGCCAGTTATATTCAAATCTCCAAGCGGCAAAAAATATAGGGAGGCATATCTAACCATAAATTTAGAACGCAGGAACCACCAGGAATAAATGCCTCTAAAGAAACATTTGCATTCCTAAATATATTCCCTCTGCACCTTAACTATTTGGGAAAACATTCCCTTAAATTGTTAATTGTAGATTTTTTTTCGCATCACCTGTACACTCTATCCCCCCTCTATAAAAGCAAATGCTGCAGATGTTATTCTAAAAATATTTTCTTCTTATCCCTTCCTCCTTTGGTTCCCCCTTCAATACTTTTCTTCAGATAATGGACTTGGTTCACTTTATATGTTATTATTCTGTTTTTGTCCTTTTGCCCTCATTGTGGAATGTTTTTGATAACTCCTCGCCTGCATTGTATTCATTAGGAACCTTTGGAATGCATGTTCCTATTCAAGAAAGACATGTCAGAATCAACGCTGCTTTAGGTGCTGATTCATCAGCCAACCCGCATTGTAGCTTTTCGTGTTGCTACTGCTTGTTTTTTTTTCTTTTTCAGCCATGGGATCATCTTTTCGAGGCTCAGAAATATATGGGCAAGAAACATTGTTTCACTCCTTGCCTTACTTTTTCTCCCCTTTCTTCCCCTGGCTCTTTTCGCAAACAAAATGCCTACCTGTCCAAATGTCAGCTAGGATTATGAACTGAGGTTCACCTCAACCTTGATCAGTGCTCTTTCATACTGTGTAGCCATCGTTCTTCTCTCCTTCTGTCCAAACTACTGCCTAGTATTTCATATAACGGTTTAATGATATTCAGAAACTAGCTACTCTATTGCAAAAACCGACACCTTCAAGCTTTTTCAAGTGTGAAAGCAGAATTTTTTTTGCACTAATGTTTACTGGAGACGCTGGCAGCCAGCAAGATTTAATTAAGCTGTGATGGGCGATACACAGGTTGTACTGGTATGATGGGGAAAAGGCCGATATTAGCTTTAAAAGGCTGAGTGTTCTGTTGTTATCCAATTTGGCACAAAGTTCTGGACAGGTGCTAATCCTAAATATAATCCTAAAGTCTAATCCTAAATATAGTCGGAAGTCCAGTAAACGGGGGCCAAGATAAAGTGGAAATCAAAATATATTATCCTAATAAGCACTGTTTTCTTGGAGCTGAATACACAACTGAATAGAAGATGAAAGCAGCAGATTCCATCAAGCGTTTAAATGAGCGAGCCAGAGTTTCTTATACCACTTCGATGGATGCAGCTCTGATTCTCACATCATCAAGTGATAAATTCCGACTTAAATAAATAACGCAGACAATGATAATTCTTATAGAAAGGACAACATATTACTTTAACATGACACTGAAAAGTAACACATGGTCCAAAGAAACATGCACTATCAATTTATTCGATAAATACGAAACCTGGTATCTGGTTTAAAAAAGCAGAATATACTGCAAAGTACAGGTTAGCTTCACAAAAAGAAAACCCAAGGATCTCGCTTGCGTTTCAGGGTGGGTTTTTTACTAATGTTAAGTAGTTTGCTGCTATAAATCAGTACCAATGCTGCATGAATGGCAAGGAAAAAGTAGAATGCAATATTGCGTTTTCTTTATCTGCCCCTTGCACTCTATAATAAAATATCGTCGACTTGTGCAGTACACCTTTGTAACGAACAAAGAATTTTTCTGAACAAATAATTATTTACCCTTCTGCCTCTCGAGCAAGCGGCCTGAGCGGCTGATATGCAATCCCGCCGCCCTCCACTAGACAACCTTAAAGTTAGCCACATCTAAAAACAAGAACGAACACACATATGATGCAAGTACTTAGACAGCCATACAGAAAACTAAAGCGGGAGCAGTTATTCACCAGTATCAACTGATATTGAATTGCTTGAATAGAGCTAGCGGCCGCACGGCGCCGTGAACGCGCATAACCGATGGCAACCAGGCGCTAGAACGGGCGCGGCCATATTGAATTTCTGGATTGGCTTGCTGAGCACGTCTGCTACGGTTGCTTGTGCACTTTAATCAATTCATTCGCTTCCCGCTGTTCCCAGGCATCGCCACCATCGCCTTAGAAGAAGCGTTCCCCTTGGCTTTAAAATTTAAAGTTAAATTGGTTCACAGGAAGGGAAAGGCGCAGTAACTGTCACACTTGCTCTGTGGACACCCGAACCGCGCCGTAAGGGAAGGGAGGAAGGTGGGAATGAAAGTGGAAAGAGAGAAAGAGGAGCCGTAGTGGAGGGATACGGAGTAATTTCGACCACCTGGGGATCTTTAACGTGCGCTGACATCGCACAGCACACGAAGCCTCTTCGTTTCGCCTCCATCGAAACGCAGCCGCCGCGGTCGGGTTCGAACCCGGGAACTCCGGCACAGTAGTCGGGCGTCTTACCACTGCACCACCCCGGCGGGGCAATTGGCTTTACGGGAATGTCACTTTTGGTTTGGCACTAGCGTCTTTAATTCGTGGCCGCTGGGAGGTATCGGTAGTTTCATAGCCCTGTACCAGATACCTTTGCTTCTCTCCATCACTCTTATCCTCTTTTCCTTTGCATTACCGGTCTGCTATACTGGTTAATCAGCCTGCAGTCTGCTGTGAACAGTAAGTCACCGCCGCTTGCTGTGTGGGCTAGCCTGCCACAGAATGTTTATCTGCTGTTGGCCGTCATTGCACCCACCACCGTTTCGGTGGTGGACGACGGCTGTTGTTGAGGTGCGCGGCTTTTTCTCCCTCTTCCTTTTCTTCTCTATATTCTCTTCAGTCTGCTCGAGGCGGCGGAGGTGCCTCAGCTACTGAGCCAGTTGCAGGCCAGTGCATTTTAACGCGGTAGCGTTAAGGAGCTCGTGTCGCAGAAAAGCTGGTGTCGTCGGCGTCGACGGCGTTGGCCGTGAGCGATAAATCCCGGCATTCACTTCATAAATAAAAAGCAACTTTCAAGATGGGCTGGGTGGGAATAGAACCAGGGTCTCCGGAGTGTGAGACGGAGACGCTACCACTCAGCCGTGACTTCAATGCTTGAAAGCGCTACAAACCACTCAGCCACGAGTTCAATGCTTGAAAGCGGTACAAAAGCGCTTCTAGTGAATACGGTGTTGCCTTAGAAACGTGCCGTAGAACGTTATACTGCGGTGTATATCGGTAATTATGAGCATGTTACTTACAGAAGTCGCAGTTACACGAGTAGCGAAGTAAGTTTCCGCTACATTTCTTCAGCTCTGCGCACATGCAGAGCCATCTTGTGGCAAACACAGAAGAACCCCTCCTCGCAATGTGCGGCGCTGCCCCGACACGTGGCGCGCCACTGGCCCCTGACGTTTCGCCGTGCACCCTCACGGGTTGTAGAATGAAGCGCCTTTCCTTTCTTTAGATCTTCGCTCACCCGCTTCTCCCCTTCGGGCCGCGCGGGTACCGGTGCGAGGATGCCCCAATACCCTTGCGTTTAATAAGTTTCTCTCTCTCTCCCCTTCCAACATCCAGCGTGCGTCACTCGAACAGTGGTGTTCAGGCGACGCGGCTCCTCTTTCCGCTCACAGCGGGATTGCTAGGTGCAGCGTCTGGTGCCGGACGCCTCTGGCGTGATCGCTGCGCCGTAGCGCTTCTGCTGGGAAAGCGTCCCCTGCGATGTGTGCCGAGCTGCTTCCGAGGAATCATGCTTCTTTCTCCCTCCCTTTCCGGCTTTCTCCCTCTGAGACACAGAGTTCTTTGGTTCGTTCCGCTTGCTCAGGCGCACGTTTCGTTGCCGCGCCGAACGCTGCGTTTCTCGGCGCTCACCGCGTGATTCGTGAGTGCAAAGTCCGACGCGGGGCGCCTCATCAGTGATTGCTGCGCCAAAGCGCATTGTCTTACACTCGTTGGCAGGTCGACGGGTGTTGTATTGCAGGGCCTCGCGCGCTCGCTCTTGTGTGAACGCTAAAGGAACACGGGAGCAAGAAACGTTGTAGTGTGCACAAGACTGTGCGATAATGTAGATTATGAGAAGCACTTGTTTGAACAAATAATTACAAAAAAGTTGTACAGTGCACTTAGAAGTGTTGAGTATGAAAACTATGTCTTTGTGTGACAAGAGCATACCGAGCGAATGAGTGGGCGGTGCGAACGAGGTGCAATAACGCTATCGCGTTCCACTCTTGAAGGCGAAGCTTAAGCGTCCTCCAAATTTTTTTTCCTTCTTCCTACAGTCACAACAACATCGTTTTCTATATCCCACTGTATAGCCGTCCATGCGTTTAGCACATCTGAAAGTAAGGCCCCTGGCAGACCAAGAAGCACTATTTCTAAATTAGAATTGCAAGAGGAGAAAGAGAGGCGAAGAAATATAGTTTTCTCAGCGCTCCGTTCATAATGTAAATAAATTCCCGCTTTGCATATACGCGGGGCATAAAACTCGTGTATCCTTAAACGCAGCGCAGGTATAAGGAACGAGAGGAAACTGCCGTGTTTGCAGACACGTGGGACGGCTTTGCGCAAGTGCATGAATGATGTTAACTCATTATAATAATCCTGCCTCCTGAAAAGGACGCGTGTTTCAGGACACGTACACTTTGTGTAGCTTTTTGTGCCCGTTTGCATATCCCATTATAGTTTGTGCTTCGTTTCCCGTTATGTGTAATGGCTCCAAAGGCAGGCCGTGGGGCCCTTCGATTTTCACCGAGCCTTCCGCGGTGCACAAAACGCTTTTCATATCGCAGTTTCCGCCCTGTTCGTCCACGAAAGCTTTGCAACGCGCCGAGTTGTCAGCTCCGAGAATGTCAGCTCTCCAGGCTTCCTGTGGTGCGAACTCCAATACCTGAAAGCTCGGACAGCAGCGACACTTTTGCTTCCTATAACATAGGAACAGCTTCCTATTGAGTTGCCTTCAGTGCGGACAGAGGTGCGTAGTGAAAGGCTTCGGACCACTGCGCAATAGATGCTTTCGCCTCATCTTACTTTCGTGGTGCAATGTGCACCTGGAGTTTTAATGACAGACCTCGAATTAGGCAGATGAAATTGTAAAATACATTCCTTTGCTGGTTCGCGATTGATCTGCCCAATTTTTTTGCCCATGTGCGGAGTGGACGTTTTTAGGTACATGACGTCCTCTGGCCTAGCCCTCTCACGAACACCAAAGGGCAGGGCCTTTGCAAGAGGCTGGCTGGCCACTTTGAGACGACGCTTGCCAGCCGAAGTACGCCTCAACAACATTCTGGAGGATTGTCCGCATCAACAGCCACCTGCGCAAGCTGGAAGAAGAGGCTGGCTGGACATATTGAGACGACGTTTGCTAAGGACTCCTCAACAACATTCTCATGGACTGTTCGCACAAACGTCCACCGACGTATGGTGGCGGCCAGAACGTGGTATGATATAGACATCCACACCGCACTTTGGCGAGAGTACGGAGCCCAAAATGGGAGCCACCATTCGTATAATTTAACGCCTTCGGTTTCCCCTTACTGATATGTGTCTAAATGAAAACAGCACGTAGCGGCTGGCCATGTTGAGACGACACTTGAAAGCCGAAGTACTCAACAACATTGTCGCGGATTGTCCACACCAACGCCCACCGACGCAAGCTGGCGGCCGGAACGCTCCACTCCGCACCTTGGCAAGAGTACGGAGCCCAGCAACGCAAGCCACAGCTAAAATTAACGCCCTCGTTTCCCCTTACTGAGAGGTCTGGTTGGTTTGGGTTGTAGGGTTTAACGTCACAAAGCAACTCAGGTTATGAGAGATGCCATAGTAGAGGACTCAGGAAATTTCGACAACCTGGGGTTCTTTAAACTGCATTGACATCGAACAGCACACGAGCACCTTTCTTTTCTTTTTGCCTCCTTTTGAGAAGCAGCCGCCGTGGTCGGAATTCGATCCCGCATCCCTGGGAACCGTAGTTGAGCGCCGTAACTATTGCGCCAACCCGGTGTGCCTTACTGAGGTCTCCCAATGATGCAGCGTATAAGCGCACTACGAAAACAGCACGCAGCGGATGACTGAGTCCAAAATCAACATACTAAGTACAGGCCCCTGTATTCCATTCTTTAACATCGCCTAATATCCGCAAGGAAATTTGTACCCATTAGGATCGCTCAGCAGATAACTCATTCGGAGTGACGATGCTTGAGTTGATCACATTTTGCTCTTTTCTGTGTCCAAACCTCTTATTAGGGATTGCATTTCGTACTACAAATTAGAGATTCTACGCTGCTGAACCGAATGTACTTTAGAGCCCTAAAGTGCGATGAAGCGAAAGCGTCTATTGCACGGTCGTCCGACGCCAGGCACTACTGCACAATGAAATGCGCTGCACGAACACCTGGATCGGACGCCAGGCGGGGTAAGCTTCGTATTGCGTGAATCGCCTGGTGACGTCATGACCGGATGCGGGGTCATCATGGCGTCAGTTCCCGCTATTAGACAAGGACGGAAGTTCCGTTATAATGACGTCACATCCGGTCATGCCGTCATGACTTAACATAATGTCACCAGATGATGCCTTCATAGCCTGTCATCTCTGTCATTATCATCATCACTGTTACTATCATTAACTGCCACTATCATTATCAATCCCTATCTACCACTAACTAGCGGTGGCGATGCCCATGGGAGCAGCGCTAGCGTGACTGATACGTTTCGCACGCGCCCTGGCTTGGCTGTCAAGGTGATTAATATCTATAGTGGGACAGGGAGGACGCCGAAAACTGCATGAGGCATTAAAGGCTTTCGCCTCAAAAATTCTACGAGGCCCTTTGGACCACTACATTCGGATGAAGCGAAAGCGTCTATTGCGCAGTGGTGCGAAGCCCTTCACTACCGCACCTCCTCTTTGTTTCAATGCCACCTTCCTCCCTTTCCTTACGGCTGTGTTCAGGTACAGTAGATAGTATAGTAATCTCTACACTGTACTTAAGCGTCCGCGGATAACTGTGACAGGTACTGCGCCTTTTCTTTCCTGTAAACCTCAAACGCCGATGATTTCCTGCTGTACTGCGTCTGTTTCTGTATGCTGTGGTGCGGCGTTCGTGGAAGCACCAAATGAAAGGGGCCGCATGGATGCCTGGATCGGACGGCCGACGGAGTCAGCTTCGTAATGCGTGAATCGTCTGGCGACGTCTTGACCGGCTGTGTCGTCATCATGGCGTCAGTTGCGGTTATTATACATGTTGTTGTTGTTGTTGTTACGAACTTTATTTTTCCACCGATGTAGGAGGCCCCCTACTCCCCGCCCCCGGCACGCAGGCCTATGGGACGGAGGCCGGGGCCTCCGCGACTAAAGACAGGCGAAGTGACAGTGTTTCTTCGCGGCTTCAGCCGCCAGGCGGACAGCTTGCTGCTGGTTGGCGGGGGACTCGCTCCGCAGTAGCAGTTCCCAGGCTTCTCTACTGTTTATGTTTTCCTTGGCGCCAGGGGAATCAAGGCATTGCCAGATTATGTGATCAAGAGTACCCCTTTCTCCGCAGGTTTCGCATCTATCGTCCGCCTTTTCCTCCACTTGCGTGTGGAAAAGCCAGACGGGACTTGGGAAATTCCCAGCTTGCAGGCGCCGCCAAGCGACGGCCTCCTTGTTAGTTAGCGTTCGGTCCGGTGGTGGCAGGGACCTTCTGCTATGTCTGTAGTGTTCTAAAATTTCCTTATAAGTTTGCAGCCTCTCGTCCATCCCATCGCAATCAGGCGGCTCTACGGCTGCCCGGAAGTAGAGAGCTCGGGCTAGCTCGTGCGCCGCCTCGTTGCCGGGGACGGACTCGTGCGCGGGGGTCCAAATAATTCGAATCTTTCTTTCAAGTTTTCTTTTCTCTAAAATTTTGGCTGCCTCCGTCGAGACCCTCCCTTTTCCAAAGTTCCAGACAGCTGTTTTGCTGTCACTAATAACTATGCTGGCTTCCGTTCCAACGCAAGCGAGCGCTATTGCAACTTCTTCAGCCGTGTCTACATTTCGGCTTCTAACGGACGCGGCGGCGGCGGGCACGCCGCGGCCGTTGACGACCACAGCCACCGCCGCCCCCGACTTCCCGCTAGCCGCGTCCACGTAGGCGACCTCCCCCGGCTTCATTTTCCCCGCTTTCTTTGCGAGCGTCTCGGCCCTCTTTTGTCTCCTCTCCTTGTTGTACGTAGGGTGCATGTTTTTAGGTAGGGGGGGCACTATTATATATTCGCGACACTCTCGTGGAATGTCTACTTTGTGGCTTGTTCCTCTATCTGACTGCAGTCCCACCCAGCCGAGGATGGTTCTGCCCGTGGTGGTTCTGCTTAATCTTTCTAGTTGCGCCATGCGCACAGCCTCCGCTAGTTCCGTCCAGTTGTTGTGCACCCCCATTTCGAGGAGGCGTTCAGTCGAGGTCGAGATGGGTAGTCCCAGAGCCCTCTTCGCGCATCGTCTGATGAGTGCGTCTATTCTCTGCCTTTCGTCTGATCTAATGTTTAGGAATGGTGTGGCGTAACATATGCGGCTAGTGATGTAAGCCTGCATTAGTTTCAGGAGGCTTCGTTCCTTAAGGCCCCGACCCTTTAGTGCGATTCTCCTGAACAGACCCGTGACTTGCGTGGCGTACGCGTTCAGTTTCTTTACCGTTGTATCGTTGTACCCATCTGCTTGTAGAAACAGCCCCAAGATCCTAATTTGTTCGACTTTTGGCACTATTTGGCCGTCTACTGTTACGCTGATGTTAATCTGGCGTTTACACCTGAGCGCCTTCGGGTTGTATATAAACAGTTCCGATTTTTGTGGAGAGCACGAGAGGCCCCTTTCGGCCGCGTAGGACACGACGGTGTCCGCCGCCGCTTGCAAGCGCTCCTCGATGCTCGCGTCACTCCCCTGGGTAGCCCACAGGTTGACGTCGTCCGCGTACATACTGAATTTCAAGTTTTCCACTTTCCTCAGTTCTGCCGGGAGGTTTCGCATGGCAACATTAAAGAGGAACGGGGACAGCACCGAACCCTGTGGCGTACCCCTGCTTCCTAGTTTGACGGTGGAGGATTCAATGTCCTGAAACTTTATCTTTATCGTTCTACCCGACAGGAAGTCTTTTACGTAGTCGTACGTTTTCTTTCCGACCCCCAATTCTTGGAGACCAGAAAGAATTGCCGCGTGTTTTACGTTATCGAACGCCTTTGTCAGGTCTAGACCTAGTAGTACCCTCGCGTCCCTGGTTTCGCTTTCTATGATATCGTGTCTCAAGCGGAGCATTACGTCCTGTGTGCACAGGCCGGGCCGGAACCCAACCATTTCGTGTGGCCACAGGTCGTTAAGCTCCATGAAACGCGTTAGTCGCGTTTGGACTACCCGCTCCATCAATTTCCCTATACAGGATGTTAGAGAGATTGGTCGTAAGTTCTCTAGTTTAGGGGGTTTGCCTGGCTTCGGTATCAAAATTACGTTTGCCGTCTTCCACTGCTGTGGGAGGCGGCCTCTGTCCCATACGATTCTCATGTACTTGGTGAGCGCGCGGATGGAATTATCGTCCAAATTTCGGAGAACCTTGTTTGTGATTCCGTCTGGGCCGGGAGCCGATTTTGTTTTTAGGCCTAATATTTCGGCGCGAACCTCCGCCTCCGTGATCGGCGCGTCTAGGGCCTCGTTTAAGGGTCCTTCGTAATCCGGCAGGGGTAAGGTTTGCGTGTCGCCTACGTGCATGTTAATTAGTTTCGCCATGAGTTCCCCGTCCGTGCCCTCGAACGCGTGTCTGGCTTTCGTCAGTCTTATGCCCGATTGAGTTTTCGAATTGTCAGGATCAAGTAGGTGTCTGAGTAGGCTCCACGTATTAGCAAGGCTCATGTTCCCTTCCATCTCGTCACACCTACTACACCAGTTTTGTTCGCAAAGTTTTACTGCGTAATCTTCAATCTCTTTGTTATATCTTGCTATCCTTCGCCTAAGGTTCCTGTTCCATCTTTGCGACCGGAGACGCCTCTCCATGCCGCATTTTGCTTCCCACATATGAAGGAGTTTGCTGTCAACCGTCACCGGCGCATCGTCCTCCCGTAGGGTCGTGGTTGCTTTCTCTACTTGTTTCTTAAGCGTCTCTGCCCATTGCTCTATGTTTTGGATTTCATCTCCCGATTCGCAGTTTTCTCTGATTTGCCTAAACCTGTCCCAATCGGTGATTTTGGGTTTTTTGAGGCGACGCGTTTTGACGCCCTTGCTGAGGGTGAGAGCCAGAACAAAGTGGTCGCTGCAAAATTTTGAGCTGTGTTTTTCCAGACTGCGTCTCCCGTGTTTTTTCCTAAGGTAAGGTCCGGGGTGGTGTCTGCACAGACGCTGTTTCCCATCCTGGACGGACAGCTAGGGTCCGTCAGCAGGGTGAGGCCGAGCTCATGTATGTCCTCCCACAGTTGCCTACCCTTGGGGTCGTGTCTATTGTAGCCCCATTCTTGGTGGGCGGCATTGAAGTCTCCTAGAATTATAAGAGTATTGCTTCCTGCTGTTTTGATCGCTTTGCGGAAGAGGGCGCGGAAACGTACCTTTCTCTGCTGGGGGGTGCTGTACAGATTTAAGATGAAGAGACTAGCCTCTTCCTTGCGACCAGTGATAATTTCTATTAATACAGCTTCGATGTCTCGTGAGTTGACCTCATGCTCGACTACCGCTATGTGTCTTTTAACTAGCGTGGAGACGCGGGATTTTTCTCCCCGATTACCGTGGAACGCCTGATATCCCGATAATTTTGGTAGACCTTTTCCTGTTTCCTGAAGGGCTATAGCTAAAGGTTTTTCTGCGCTCTGCTCTAAGTGCTGTTGCAAGAGCGCTCGCTTTCGTTGGAAGCCGCGGCAGTTCCACTGCCACACCAGAGAGTCTTCATTTTTACTGCGCCTGTCCATTTTGTTGAATTGGGGTCACAGTCTTTTCTAATGTAGTTAGCCTCTCGGTGAAGGCGTTCTGCATCGCGGTGAATTGCGTCTGCATTTGATTTACCGCACCCATTAATTGGGTGAGGAGGGTCTCGATTCTTTCAAATCTTGCTTCGTATTTAGCGTCCAGTCTCCTTTCTAATGCCACCAGCGGATCCGTCTCGTTCCCTTTACGTTTTTGCGGGGGTGGCCTGATTGTTTCAGTAATCATTTTCTCCTCTTCATTATCCTTCTGCTCAGGGCGCGCGACTACGACCTTTGTAGACGGGGAAGAGGGCATCTGTTTCTGTACCTGTTTTTGGGGTACCAGTTGGTTCCTCGGTGGAGGAGGGGGGGTACTCTTTTCCATTCTTAAATTTTGAATCTCTGTAGTGAGCATGCTGAGCATGCTCTTGAGCTCTCGATTCTCTTTTTCTAGTTTTTTAGTTCTCTCGTCTGCCTCCCTATTTACCTGGGAACTGCTAACCGTGAAGCTTACCGTTTTTCGATCTTCGCTCGGACTGCGTCTGCGTGCAGGTGGTCCCCACGACGTCTTGGGGTCCCGTGTAAAGCACCCGGAGCTGCTGGCAGTGGATGAGTCGGCCAAGGTCCTCGAACTGGAGCGGCTTCGTCCAGAGCTGGAACGGTCCCTGGTACCGGAGCTCGAGCGGCGTCGCGTAGAGTTGGCGGTGGCTCCTTCCTCCAGCCTTGGGAAGTCCCCCTCTTTGGCTGTGAAGTGGTGGCAGTCCTTGCTGTTTGATCTCGATCTCCTTCTTAGTAGCCGGGGGTCCTCTTCACCATTTCTGGTTCTTGAGCGTCCCGCTCGCTCGCAGTTTTGCGTTGCATCAGCCAGTTGTTCCTGCTGACCCAGTTTTTTCTCCCAACGTCTTTTTTTGGTGATGTATGGGGTTCTATATATCTCCCGGCATCGCTTATCGCCGAGGAGGTGATTCTTTCCGCATAGCTGGCACCTGGGTTCGCACAGATGACCTTCTTTCGGGTTTTCCATGCCGCATCCGCGGCACTTTTTATTCGTCGGATCCGGACAGACGTCGTCTCGGTGTCCCATGCGCCCGCACGCGTGGCAAACTTCATATTTCTTCTTGTACAAGACGCATCTTTGCGCGAAAGGAGATAGGTACACCCAGCGCGGAACCTTCTGATCTTCGAAGAGGATTAGTATTGTTTTGGAGGTTGCTCCCAGTCTGCGAACACCGAGCACTGAAGGGTTCTCCTTTCTCCTGCGTATTCGCTCCAATAGCTCTTCGTTGGAATAGCGTAGGGGGACGTCGTGCACGACTCCCTTGCCACAATCTTCGGGCATAGCGGGATAGGCCTTTACTTCTATATTCTCGCTGCCGCAAAGAACTGCGCGCAAAGCCGCGTACCTTCTTCCACGCTCTTCGCTAGTAGTGGCGATTAGTATGGACTGTTGCTTTATATTTGCCGAGAAGATGTCGTTCTCGGCGTCCCTGAGCTCGATGCCGGCGGCGCGGGCGATCGATTCAGCCAGTTCAATCATTCCACCTTCTATTAGACGGCTGACTCCGCCCCGGGGGCGTATTATTATTTTTTCGGCGTCCTTCGGTATCTGCACGGACTGCTTCTCTACCGATTTTGCCGCTAGCTTTCTTCCGATGGCGGCCTTGTGACCTGTAGTCCGCCGCTCTTCATCTTTGGTCGCGGTTCGCGTTTCCTCTTCGAGGGGCACTAACGCGGCCTTTCTTTTTCGTAATAAACCAAGTACCCTTAGTTAGCTCCGCGGGGTCGATAGTCTCTCCCTCCACCAGCTCCATTGCGTTGCTCATGCTCTTCTGTGGCTCCCGCCGCCGAGAGCGTCTTTCTTCTGCTAGGCCTATGGGTAGGCCTAGCGGTCCCGCGTGGGCCACCGAAAAATAGGCAAATTAGTGTGCCTACCTCCGAACTTGCGGTCTCCTCGGACTCCACTTCACGTGTGTAGTCGAATCCAGCGGTATAATGCACGCCGTAGGTCGAAACTTGGACTTGAACGGCTGCGTTCGACGGAGCTCATCGAACGCGCGGCCGCTGACGTCAAAAAAAAAAAAAATCATTATACATGTTTAAGACGTTATTACTTGTCATTACGTCACCAGGTATTGACGTCATTTTCAGTCTTCTCTGTAAGCTCATCACTGTCACTAACTGCCACTAGCTATAATTATCACTCACTACCACTAACTAATTGTGGCGGTCTCCATGGAAAGGCGTTGACAGGATGCTAGACAAGAACTAAGATACGTTTCTCACGTGCCAGGCGTGGCTCTCAGGATGATTTGTTCGAGCCGATCGGCGAGTTTTAGAATAGGGTTTTACGACGCAGCGGAGCGGGGCTTGCGTTTGTCGATTGCAGCGCCGAGACGGTAAACCGTGAAAGCATAGAAATATATAGAAGCCAACCGATGCTATTTTATTAAAACGAAACTGCTGTCATTGTAGAAAGCTATCTTAAAAATACCAGTTATATAAACTCTTTACTTCAGACAAGACGAATTCGGCCAATCTTTACCAATCCAGGCTGAGCCGGGAAACCTCATTTGAACCTTCCGCGCTTTCCGACGCCTGGTCCCCATGGCAACCAAACGAAGCTAACTCGCTAAGCCTAGCGGCTCGGTAAATCCGGAAGCAATCAGGAAATATGGGGCGTTTTATCGCTTATATTTGGTGGTGTGGGCATCATGAGACATAGCACAAGCTTCGTTGGCCTTTCGTTTGCCTTGAACGCGTGACACCACGGAGCGGTAGCGACGAATGTGTGCCGAGGCGAGCGGCCGCCGCTTGGCCGGACGCCGCCATTTTTCCCGACCCTAGCGTGGACCCTATCGGCGATAGGGTCCACGCTATTTCGCCGAGATAGGGTGACCGTCGTCTGCTGACCCAAAAACCCAAGGCCCGCTTGGGTTCTGCGCATGCGCACTCACGCCCCGCTATTACCCTATCCCCCTAACCGATAGGGTCCCCCTATTCTAAAACTCCCTAGTTAGACGGGACGCCGGACATCGACATGCGTATGACACAAAAGGCTTTCGTCTTAAAACATTCGTGAACGCTTAAGCTTCGGCTAAAACAGACGCAGGCCATAGCGCATTTGACACCGCCTTTTGTTTCTTTGAGTTTTTCGAAGTTAATGCTTAGCCAAGTGCGGAACCTATTTTGGTAGCTGTGTTTTCATGAAACAAGGTCCCTGTCGCCCCACTGCGGTGTTTCAGTAAGGATGCCCGACTACTCTGCCGGAGTTCGGGTTTGATCCAGACCCACGGTGCAAGAATATTTAGGTGGGGACACAGCACGGGCGAGGCACTGGACGCAAGTTTCCAGATAAAGTACCAGCCACGCTCCTCCGAACCGGGCCGCTGATCGCAGCATAAGCGTCGATGTAGCGGTGAATCTTCGCTGGAAGAAAAAAACACATATATCGACAACGCCGTTGCGATAGCAACCTGCTGATATCGCGCGGCGCGTTTCTCCTGCGTGAACCGTTTGCGTGGCCCGAACTGTTTCCCCGTCGTCGCCAGAAGCATCACCGTAGCACTTTATTCTTAAGCCGTGACCACAGCATCAGTGCAGAAGCGAGGTCCAGAATAATTTATTGGCTTGTCAATACTATTGACGTAATATATTCCTAGCAGCGAAGTGAAGAAAAGGTTGAAGTTGATATGTTGAAATATGTGGGAGTGAGTACTACATTACTCAACCATTGAGTCATCGTTATTCAATTGAAGGCGCCGGGGAAGCAGTTTTATCACATTGGATAACGTAAATAGAGCAGGGAAAGCGAACCCTGCGTTCGGTTGGGCGAATGGGAGAAAAATATAAAAATTGATAGGGTATTCTTAACCACTTAATGAAAGAAATGCAACAGCGCCCCGTACCGCTTCTCTATCGCATAAATCACTAACGTGCAAACTGAGTGGAAGAATGGGATAAGCAAGCGAGGAACAGTACGGACGTGTTATGTGTACGAGAAACGTCACAAATTCTGTCGTGATTTAAGGCTTTTTTGCCTCAAGCAAGCTCAACTGTCTTCTATATTTGCACGAATCCCGACTGCACGAACGGCTGCACGATCTATCTATCTATTTATGTTCATCAACTGATTTATATGCGGCTTTGGCGCCCCACATCACATTACTGTTCGCCAATCTCTAACGTAGATTCAAGAAAGCTGTTAACCGTAATTTTAACTCTATTTTTTTTTGTATTGAATAAATTATACTTGGTGTTCTTTTTTCATTGTGAAATTCTCTTCCCCTCTGTACTGTACCCTAAACCCTCGGGATAAAAGAATAAGGGAAAGGAAAAAAAAAAGCTAAGAGAAGTAATGGTATAGAGGAAGTAAGAGGAAGGGGGGAATTCAGTGGGGGCTAGCAGAATCCAGTTAGAGGACCTCTAATGTATTGAAGGAATAAAGTAAGGAGCAAACTAAGGATGAGCGGGCACACTGATGGGCGAACAAAAGACGTAAAGTCAAAGAACAAATGAAGCGACTGATGGTTAATGCTTTGTTGTCAAAGTGCCGCCGCTTATGCGTGCAGCAGGTTCAAATTCCGCGCGAAAATTCATTCGCCTTTAGCGCTTTTATTTAAGCATTCACGAAGCCACAGATTTATAAAACTGCGCTGAATAATGGACCTAGACAAAAACAACGCGACAAAAATATTTTTCTCTCATCATGGGCCAGAGTTTACGAGAAAATGGCTCTCAAAAAGCATGTATTCACCATAAAAAAGCAGTGCCTCCCACTACGTCACAGGCCGCTGAGCGAACTGCCATCTCGTATGGCTTAGACTAACTAGGGGACTTTATCTGGAACCGGCGCGGTACGCTGTGTCCCCACCTATATATCTTGCACCGTGTCCAGACCACAGGCCGGTGCGTTTCGATAGATGTGAAAAGGAAAGGCGTCCGGTTCCTGTGCGATGTTGTTTGTTGCGGCTGTAGGAATTTGGATGGTAGAACGTTTATTGCCAACGGTTTGAAGGGCATATAGGCCCCTCGCCTAAACGACGACCAGAAGGACTTGGCTGCTGGCGGCGTCTTCGGCCAGTTGGACGACTTTTGAGTCTCCGGATCGGAGCTGAGTAGGGGAGCCTCCCATTTTTCAAGTGACTTTATTTTTTGTCCCTCCAGGGGGGGCAAAAGGGCATTTCCAGAGAATATGGTTGAGATCCGCTTTGGCCTTACATTGCTTACACTAGTTTGAATATTGTCCCGGATAATAACGACTACACGTAAGCGTGTTCGGAAACGTATAAGTTTGGAGACGGCGCCAAGAGGTGGCCTGACTCTTTGTCAATGATTTATCAGCGGTGGGGTACTTCATTCGATTAAGCCTATAATGTTGTGTGATCTTTCTGTAACACACAAGACGATCCCTGTCTGCGAAGCCCTCGGTATAGCCACTGGCTCGGAAAGGAAGACCTCGAGCCAGTCCGTGAGCTGGTTCAATTCCAGCCAGGGATGCGTGTGCAGGTGTCCAGACTATGCGAATTTTGCGGTCGTCCCTTGCAGTCCGCAGGATTCCGTTCGTCAGAGGGGAGACCCTCCCCTTGGCAAAGTTCATCACTGCTACCTTTGAGTCACCGACTATCGTTGACGCATCCGTGCCCACTATTGCAAGTGCGATGGCGGCTTCTTCTGCAATTTTGGTATCTCCGAGCCGGCGCCTCGGCTGTAGGAAGAAGGAAAAGAAAATGCACCGGCCTGCTACTGGCTCTGCAGCTGAGCCACCTCCGCTGCATGATGAAAGGAGCAAACTATTTTATAGCCTATGCATTTTATTTTAAGCACTTCATTGTATTCAGAAAACATATAGCTTAATTGATTTACTTTTTGTTGTTTTATTTTTTTGTGACGTCACCTGGCACTTTCGTCGCTGCAGTTTTCAGGGACTGGCAATACGCGCCACAGTTACGGCGCGTGGTTCCTGTGCCGCTCACCTGCGGCGCTACTGTCGCTGTGACGTCACACCAGCTGCTAGATATGCTGGCGTTGACTGCTCTATCCGAGATTCTTCACTATGTCGTAGATTAGTAAGGCTAAGGAGAGTGCTCATCGCCAATGTGAAGCCCGAAAAAGACGAAAAGCCACAGAAACCGCCGAAGAAAGGGAAGAACGATTTTGAAATCGACGGGCACGAGATGCAGCTCGACGAAAGCATTCTACCTCTACGGAATCTGATGTCAGTTTATTGAGTTTGCTTAAGGCCGCCCCGCCGGGGTGGTGCAATGGTAAGACGCCCGACTACTGTGCCGGAGTACCCGGGTTCGAACCCGACATCGGCAACTGCGTTTGGATGGAGGCGAAACGAAGAGTCGTCCGTGTGCTGTGAGATGCCAGCGCACGTTAAAGATCACCAGGTAGTCGAAAATACCCCGTAGCCCTCCACTACGGCTCCTCGTTCTCTCTTTCCACTTTCAATCCCACCTTCCTCCCTTTCCTTACGGCGCGGTTCAGGTGTCCACAGAAACAAGTAGGACAGTTACCACACCTTTGCCTTCCTATAAATCAATAAAGGTATTTTGCTTAACGCCAGTCAAGACTCGTTTGTCGAGTGGTGACCGTAGAAATACAAATAGGCGGATTCAACGTGCTCAAGAAATATTCAAGCCACACCAAGTCTTTAGCCCAAGTGCAGGCAGGCAATTATCGCTTTCTCAATTCTCCAGGCTTAACCAAGTTGAGCCACAGCAATTTTCTTTCACCACCACTACACCCAGGCAGTCGAACTTACTCCGGCGCCCTCCACTACCGCGCCATTATATCGTTCCGCTTTCTCATCTTGTCAATGGCGCGGGGGAGGTGCCCACTGAAAAATTGCGACAGATAGTCGGCTTTCATTTTCTGGAAGTTGTCTGAGGCTCATAGTGAAAATCTGACCTCGGCAATGTCTTCGTTTCGCCTACATCGAAACGGCGACTCCGTTTCGATGGAGGCGAAACAAAGATCCGTCCATCTGCTGTGCGATGTCAGTTGTGGCTGTAGGAAGAACCCGCCGGGGTGGTGCAGTGGTAAGATGCCCGACTACTGTGCCGGAGTTCCCGGGCTCGAACCCGACCTCGGCGGCTGCGTTTCGATGGAGGCGAAACGAAGTGGCGTCCGTGTGCTGTGCGATGTCAGCGCACGTTAAAGATCCCCAGGTGGTCGAAATTACTCCGTAGCCCTCCACTACGGCTCCTCTTTCTCTCTTTCCACTTTCACTCCCACCTTCCTCCCGTCCCTTACGGCGTGGTTCGGGTGTCCACAGAGCAAGTGTGGCAGTTATTGCGCCTTTCCTTTCCTGTGAACCAATTATTATTATAGGAAAAAAACGCACGGGCCTGAGCTCTTTAAAATAACGGCTTGAGGGGCTAGTTGGTGCTGCATCATATTCAGAAATGTGGCGCAACAAACACAAACACAAGAGAAGCTACACAACACACGCTGAACTCTTTAGCTCAGGTCTCTTTAGCTGAGCCACTTTCGCTCTCGTGCGCACAGAAGAAAAAATAGAGAAAGAGAAAAGAACAGGAAGAGCCGCACCGCAACAACAGTAATCGTCCACCACCGAAGCGGTGCCGGGTGCAATGTGCAATGACGACCTACATCAGATGTTCGGTGGCTGGCTAGCCCCCGTAGGAAGCGGCGTTGATCTACTGTCCCAGCAGCGTAGGGCCAGTAACATCCAGCTTAAAGATCCCCAGGTGGTCGGAACTACTCCGAAGCCCTGCATTGCGGCTCCTGTTTCTAACACTCTTTTCGGTGCAAAATGATTTGGCGCTTACTCATGCCTTACTTTGAGGTTTTCTGACATAACCTAGAAAGCATGCCATGTAATACTCGGCTGAATGCGCAGTTGTCCGGAGGCACGTTCCCTGAATAAATTTTACATTCATTTTTTTTTAAATAGTGCAGCAATTGTGAACGCTGAATGTATTCCGTATAGACCAACACCGATCTGTGACGTAAGCACGATGCGGTGGCGCTTCTATTGCCAGCGTGGTCCGACTGTGGGTGAAGAATAGGCTTAGCGCCCATAGGAATACATGGAAGCGAAATAATCCAAAGCAGTTTTCTAATTTCACGGGTCATCTGTGATGTCGTTATTCGGTACAGAGCAACCATGAACACCCTGGAATAGATCGCGGAAGTGTGAAATCTCATTACTGAGGCGAAGTATTTTTAAAACATAGCGAAACGTATCGAGGTGCGAGTTGAGAGGGCGACCCATAGAAATACATGTAAACACAACTTACCGCAACATTTTGCTCGGTTCATCAGCGTTGAACCCTTCTCATGTTTTGGTGAACATCTTGTACGACGCCCCGACGTCATGTTGCATGACACACTACATTCTCTTGCAAGTAATGCAAGTCTGACGACTTGCGGGAGCGCTCACAGCCCGATAAACTGACCGCGCACAGTTGCAGACGACCATGCACCACCCGCTGTCGCTAACAGACGCTCCGGAGCTGGAGGCGGCCGCGATGGGTATCGCCAGCTACGCTGTCGTCTGCTGCAATGCGCGAATCTCGTTCGGTTCATATTGTCGTATGGCGTTTGACAACTGCTTTTTAAATGTAATTCTGTCTTGGACGTATCACTGGAGCGACAGTATTATCAAGCTTATTTACCCTATGCGGCAGCATATCAAACTGTAAGCAAAACTGCGCGGTTCTCTACACCCAGCTTTACTTTTGGCGGTGTCTAGATTCATAACACGGGTTATTCGGGGAGTTTTAAAAGTACACTGCCTCCGTAATGACGCACCATACTTTATCACACACTTCTTCAAAGCGCTGGCCAATGTTTAACGACCGGCCACCACTTCTGATGCTCTGTGAAATGAGAAATATGTTCCGCTAAGTTGTGTTTACATGTATTTCTACGGGTCGCACTCCCAACTTACACCCCCATACGTTTTGCGGTATTTTAAAAATACTTCGTCTCGGTAATAAGATTTCATATTTTGACGATCTGTTCTAGGATGCTCATAGTTGCTTTGTACCAAATAACGACATCACAGGTGCCCCGTGAAATAAGAAAACTACTTAGAAATATTTCGGTTCCATGTAATCCTATGGGCGCTAACCCTATTTTTCACCCCCAGTCGGCTGCGACGCCGCGAGCGCCCCCTTTGTTTGTAAACACGGTGTTGGTCTATCGATGGACTCAGACCAGAAACATTTCGAGAGTCATATACTCCTCCTGAAAAAACTGAAAGATGGCTTAGCTCTGCTATGCCTGGATATACGTAGCGAAAAACAGTGACTACCTCGGGATTAGAAGTTAATATCTCCAGTCTTCTGCACCGTTTACCAGCAGTTATACTCTCCTTGGCTTCCATGTCGAGTGCGTCTAAGTTCACCGGCGTTCTGTAATTCGTTTACAGGAAAAGAAAGGCACAGCATCTGCCACTCGCAGATAAAGCTCCTATATAATTTGAAAGTAGCGACACTCTCCTCCACTCCGACGTTTTCCTCCTCGAATATCCTCGCCCGCCTGCTGCGCGTGCTGCAGACGGCACGCTTTTTTGGGCATCGCTCGCTCGCCGTCCGGGCAGTTGGCTGGCACATACGCGCGCTCTTAAGTTCGCGCTTTTTCCACACTGTTATTGAATAAAATCACGAGTAAGACATGCGACACGCTTGACTACCACGAGCCACATAAATTAGCGTCTCGTACGCGCAATGAAAGTGCCAATTAAGAGCGCTTGCGGCACGAACGAAACCACTTGCTGCATACATCTCACATTCCTTTTGACTTTTCCATACCGTCTGTCTCAACACCGCGTAGTATATGAAGCTTAATATTTACAATATATTTGAACATTCCAGAATATTTTCAGCATACCAATTGTTAGTTAAATTTAGATTCACCTGGAACTAATTTTCGCGGAAGCGCAGTTTAGGAAGTTGCTCACGAATGGAGCTTTAATAGTGGGATGTTTGCTGGGAACAAGCTGGGACATTTGCTTTGATGGCCGTTCTAAAATTTTTCATTAAGGTTCAGTCTGAATTTGGCACTGCGCAGTGCACATGCGACGGCTTAATCGTTTTTGTAGTTGAGAAATTTCGCGGCGGCTTAAAAACGAATATGAACTTTTTTCTATTAAGCATAAAACGCCTTTAGCTCCCGCTGTCGGCGACCTTGAGGTGATGTCGAGCCGAAACCGAGAGCCAAATTTCCGCGCACCGATTTCCCGTCATCCGAGGAGAGTGTCCTCCCCCAAAAACTCGGCCTCTCGACCACCGAAATTTGGATTCGACTTCACTGAATTTGCCATACCCAAATTATAGGTTAGAAATCGAATTTGGTCACATTCGGATGCGGTCAAATTCAGAGGATTCCTGGGGCTGTATTTTGCAGGAGGTCCCGTAATTTGGACGTAACTACTGAATTCGCCATATTCAAGTTAGGTTAGACACCAATTTTCGCCAGATTCGGATAAGGTCAAATTTTAAGGGTTTGAAGAGAAATTTTTGATGTGAGGATATATAGCTTTGCGGACACGTTCTGTGGACGAGTTCTCTGCAAGCTTTCCTCCAACATAAGCATATTAATGCTTAATAATCTCCCTCATTGCAGACGCTATCGTTAAAAAGCGAGACCTAGGTTCAGAAATTAAAACAGGCATTGTATGCGAATATATGCGCATTGTATGCATCAGCCGTCAGTATTACAGCACGTTGAGCGGAACCATGAAGTGAAAACAATAACACTCAGAACGACGGAAAATGATCAGTGAATGAAGTGAGATTGCCAGATTTGTGATGCGCTTGCATGCAGTTTCGGTATACACAGTCGCTTGGAAGAAATGCACAGTACCTCGCAGAGATGGGCAGTCTTCGTCGGCCTAAATTTCTTGCGGCCGATGTTGTGCAGCCACATTTTCTGTCTAACGGTGTCTTTCTTGCCGCTTGGAATCGCGAAAAGAGCAAAGCCTTTTTCACGCCGGCTTGTGCACTGAAATGCACAGCAACTTAGCATAATGCTGCACTAAAATTTGGAGGACGCTTAAGCTTCGCCTTTAAGAGTGGAACGCGATAGCGTTATTGCACCTCGTTCGCACCGCCCAGCGCTACCGGCACTCGTAGACGGCGCCGCTTTCATCACACGCGTCTCAAGAGCGAGCGCGCAAGGCCCTGCAATACAACACCCGTCGACCTGCCAAGGAGTGTGAGACAATGCGCTACGGCGCAGCAATCACTGATGAGGCGCCCCGCGTCGGACTTTGCACTCACAAATCACGCGGTGAGCGCCGAGCAACGCAGCTTCGGGCGCGGCAACGAAACGTGCGCCTGAGCAAGCGGAATGAACCAAAGAACGCGGTGTCTCGGAGGGAGAAAGCCGGGCAGCGACGCGCCATGAAGGCGGACGCGATCATGGGAGTGACGCCTTGATGGGATCGTCCTCTATCTCGCTTGGGAGCACCACGCAGAAGCATGATTCCTCGAAAGCAGCTCGGCACACATCGCAGGGGACGCTTTCCCAGCAGAAGCGCTACGGCGCAGCGATCATGTCAGAGGCGTCCGGCATCAGGCGCTGCACCTAGCAATCGCGCTGTGAGCGGAAAGAGGAGCCGCGTCGCCTAAACACCACTGTTCGAGTGACGCACGCTGGATGCTGGAAGGGGCGAGAGAGAGAAAACTTATTAAACGCAAAGGTATTGGGGCATCCTCGCACCGGTAACCGCGCGGCCCGAAGGGAAGCGGGTGAGCGAAGATAGTGATCTAAAGAAAGGAAAGACGCTTGATTCTACAACCTGTGAGGGTGCACGGCGAAACGTCAGGGGCGAGTGGCGCGCCACGTGTCGGAGCAGCGCCGCTCATTGCAAGGAGGGGTTCTTCTGTGTTTGCCGCAAGATGGCTCTGCATGTGCGCACAACGCAGAAGAAATGTAGCGGAAACGTACTTCGCTACTCGTGTAACTGCGACTTCTGTAAGTGACATGCTCATAATTACCGATATACACCGCAGTATAACGTTCTACAGCATGTTTCTAAGGCAACACCGCATTCACTAGAAGCGCTTTTGTACCGCTTTCAAGCATCGAACTCGTGGCTGAGTGGTAGCGTCTCCGTCTCACACTCCGGAGACCCTGGTTCGATTCCCACCCAGCCCATCTTGGAGTATGAAGTGCATGCCGGGATTTATCGCTCACGGCCAACGCCGCCGACGCCGACGACGCCGGCTTTTCTGCGACACGAGCTCCTTAACGTTGTCGCGTTAAAAGAGCGCCTAACGCGAAGTGCAAGCGTGTGCAATGTCAGGGAGCTCGGTCGTAGCAGCGCGGCTGCCCAAAGAATGTCGCCA
Source organism: Amblyomma maculatum (assembly GCF_055883805.1). Lineage (NCBI taxonomy): Eukaryota > Metazoa > Arthropoda > Arachnida > Ixodida > Ixodidae > Amblyomma > Amblyomma maculatum. The sequence goes on from NC_139353.1 coordinate 134,679,439, forward strand.
ACGAAAAGTGAAAACACAAAAAGAGCGAACTTATCGCGCGCTTTTCCCGAAGACCGCCCGCAGAGCCAATCACCGTCCGGTGGGAGAGGTGAGATAGGAGGATCGGCGAAGGTGCGCGGCGCGGCGGCATTGCCCCACCGGGGTGGTGCAGTGGTAAGACGCCCGACTACTGTGCCGGAGTACCCAGGTTCGAACCCGGCCTCGGCTGCTGCGTTTTGATCGAAGCGAAACGACGAGGTGTCCGTGTGCTGTGCGATGTCAGCGCACGTTAAAGATCCCTAGTTGGTCGAAATTACTCCATAGCCCTCCACTACGGCTCCTCTTTCTCGCTTTCCACTTTACGGCGCTCGACTACTGCTCCCAATGACGCGGGATCGAATCCCGGCCTCGGCGGCCGCTTTTCGCTGGAGGCGAAAAGCAAGGCGCCCGTGTGCTGTGCGATGTCAGTGCACGTTAAAGAACCCCAGGTGGTCGAAATTTCCGGAGCCCTCCACTACGGAGTCTCTCATAGCCTTAGTTGCTTTGGGACGTTAAACCCCACAAACCAACCAACCAACCACTATCACCTTGCTCCCTTCCCTTGCGGCGTGGTTCAGGTGCCCACAGCAAACATGTGAGACAGTTACTGCGCCTTTCTCTTCCTGTGAACCAATTATTATTATTACTATCATAGTTCACAAAAAGTCGCTACTTTCAAATTATCAAGGGCCTTTACTCGCAGAAAGCAAGAAGCGCCATCCGGCAGCGTAGGAGTGCACTCATTCCCGCTTCGTCCTCAGCTGTTGGCAGATGGGTGGTGTCATATGCTATGTGGTGCGGCGTTCGAGGAAGTGCGAAATGAAAGGCGCCGCATGGGCACAGCGATAGAACGCCCGGCGGGGTCAGCTTCGTATATGCGTGAATGAATGAATGAAAATATTATTTCCATCGAGAAGGAGCCCTTCATCTCCCGCCCCCGGCACGCAGGCTGCTGAAAAGCCCACCTCGGCCATGTCTTCATTTCTGAATAACGGCCTAGCCTTCATTTCTGTTACATCGAAACGGCGACTGTGTTTCGATGAGGCGAAACAAAGAGGCCTCCGTCTGCCGTGCGATGTCAGTTCTTTTTGTTGTTGTGGCTGTAGGAAGAAGGAACAAAAATGCTCGGGCCTGCTACTGGCTCTCTACCTGAGCCACCACCGCTGCCTCGTGCGGACAGAAGAAAAAAATAGAGAAGAAAGAAAAACAACAGGAAGAGAAAGACGCGCGCCGCACCAACAGTCATCGCCCACCACCGAAGCGGTAGCGAGTGCAGTGACGACCTACAACGATATTTGGTGGCTGGCTAGCCCGCAGCAAGCGACGTTTACCTGTGGTCCCAGCACCATAGGGCCAGGAACAGCCACCCTAAAGATCCCCAGGTGGTCGGAATTACTCTGAAGCCCTCCACTGCGGCTCCTCTTTCTACTTTCACTCCCACCTTCCTCCCTTCTTTTTCGGTGCGGTTCAGGTGTCCACAGAAACAAGTTTGACAGATACTACGTCTTCCTCATTCTGTGAACCCGTTAAGATTTGTCCACGAGATGTGTCAGCGAGATTCTACTGATGACAGGTACTGTGTCTTTCCTTTTCTGTAAACGAATTATAGAACAACGGTGAAATCCGATGCGTTAAGAGGAACGCTGGATTAAGTTCGACTAGACAGATTTATACGAAAGGAAAGGCGCAATAATTGTCTCGCTTGTTTTCTGTGGACGCCTCAACCGCGCCGTAAGGGGAAGGTTTGATTTATTTATAGGAAGGGAAAGGCGCGGTAACTGTCTCACTTGTTTTCTATGGACGCCTCAACCGCGCCGTAAGGGGAAGGGAGGAAGGTTGGAGTGAAAGTAGAGAGAAAGAGGAGACGTAGTGGAGGGCTGCGGTGTAATTGCGAACACCTGGGGATCTTTAACGTGCGCTGATATCGCACAGCACACGGACGCCACTTCTCGCCTCCGCGAAACTAGGGCACGCGATGTACCGGGTGTAGCAGCAACGTTCAGGCTTTCGCTTTTCTGCGCAGCAGATTCTGCAGTGCTCTCGGTCATTTTTTAAGCATCTAGCGCAGTGCTTACCTAAAGTAAACATTATGGCAAATGTTTAGTGCTAGCAAACTTTTGTAGTTATGTAGTTAGAATAACAGTGATATCCCTTTAAAGAATCAAAACGCGATGAACTGTAACTGCTTATAGTGGGTTTCATGCTGTGTTAAGAAGCGCAAAAATATTTGGGGCTTACTCATACCTTACTTTGAGGTTTTGTGACACTACCTAGAAAGCATGCCACGTATTGGCTCAATTGTTAGTCAGGGGACGCATTGCGTTAATTATTATTAGATCAATTTTTTTGAAATGGTGCAGCCATTATGAACGCTGAATGGGCTCCTTATTGACGTAAAGAAGCCAGAAACATTTCTGGAGTCATACGCCTCCTAAATGATTTGGAGAACGCCTAAGCCTCGTCTTTAAGAATGGAACGCAATAGCGTTATCGCGCCGCGTTCGCACCGTCTACTCATTTGTCTGTCCTGCTTTTCAGTGACACAACGACGTAGTTCACATGATACAAGACACGTTAATTTGTCGAAAGCATGACTGTTTGGCCTACTTGTTCTGACACGTGATTCTGGGATCTACGCGCGGTCTTCAAGTTTCATCGTAGTTCGTCGGCAACATCGTTGCCGATCCGAGCCGGCGCGATGAAGGCCTTGGAGGCCATGCCCTGCCTATCTTATTCCATTCGCCACACGCATGATGGCGCCACGTGCATGGCAAGCGAAGAGGAAGTATAGGGGAAAAGTAATTTGCCACTCGCTTAACTGCGTGTTCTGTAATTTCTGTAATTTACACGCTCATAATTATTATTATACGCCACAATACACTTCTCCATTTCTGAGACAACACCGCAATCAATAGTTGCACCTTTGTCCATTTCAAGCTTTCTAGCTGGCGTGGCCGCCATTTTGTTTCCGGCTACCGTTTGGTGCGGACACAGGATCATGAGCTCCCAAGAAGCGGCGATAGCGGCCGTGTCTGGCCGCGGTGACAGGTTCACCAGTGGAGAAGACAAGGAATAAGATATTAACGCGACAGCGTTAAGGAGCTCGTGTCGCAGAAAAGCCGGTGTCGTCGGCGTCGGCGGCGTTGGCCGTGAGCGATAAATCCCGGCATGCACTTCATAAATAAAAAGCAATTTCCAAGATGGGCTGGGTGGGAATCGAACCAAGGTCTCCGGAGTGTGAGACGGAGATGCTACCACTCAGCCACGAGTTCGATGCTTGAAAGCGGTTCAAAAGCGCTTCTAGTGAATGCGGTGTTGCCTTAGAAACGTGCCGTAGAACGTTATACTGCGGTGTATATCGGTAATTATGAGCATGTTACTTACAGAAGTCGCAGTTACACGAGTAGCGAAGTACGTTTCCGCTACATTTCTTCTGCGCTCTGCGCACATGCAGAGCCATCTTGCGGCAAACACAGACTGGGCTAGAGGTGCAGGCGCATCATTCGTGCATGACGGGACGATGTGCTTACCTTGATTTCTCGCTGAAAGGCATTGAGTGGCGAGTTGTGTGCGTGTATGCGGCCAATGTGGTTTCTGACCATGCCGTGTTTTTTGAAAATATCGAAGAGCGCCTTCGGACAGAGAGACGGCTTATAGTTATGGGGGATTACAACTGGTGTTCTAAACGCGCGTGACAAGACAAGCAGTCGTGCTTTCCGTGACAGGAGCACTGAAGCGCTGTTAAGAATAATTGACATCTATAACCTGGAAGACGTTGCAGAGTGTCTGGAGGCAGAACACCCAGTAAAGTATACGCGATTCCGGGGCTCAAGTCATGCACGGTTAGATCGCATCTGTGCCTCCGTCGATATCGTACCACAATGCAACAGGTATGAAGTAGTACCGGTGTCGTTTTCAGAGCACTGTAAGGTTCAATGTTGCGTAGGCATTGTTAAGCGTGGGAATGGGTTTTCGTGGGAAATGTGGAAGTTAAACGACAAGCTACTTGAGGATGAATTGTACTGTCGAATAGTAAGACAAGAAATAGCAAAAATAGATCCACGAAAAAACATGAAGGTTTGGCAGCAGTGGGAGCTCTGTAAAGAAGCCTTTAAATTAAAAGCAATTGAAAGATCTGCTGTTATAAGTCACGAAGAGAAACAAAATGAAGTGCAGTTAAGGACACTGCTTCATTAAATGGTAAAACAGGAAAGCCGAGCACCGGGTGAATGGATGGATGACATAAGGAAAACCAAACAAAAGCTAGAATTGAAAAACAGCGTTACCGGGGAGCGCTGGTTAGGGCGAGGGCCGAAGACACAGCTGCAGGCGAAGCGCCAACGAAAAGAGCGCTCGGTTTAGAAAAAGCCCGTGCTGGAAGGAATCTCATCGAAGAAATAAAATGGGGAGGGGTATTATGAACAGACATGAATCATATCAAAACAGCGTTTTTCGAACATTACCAGGCGCTCTTCGCATCACACCCGGTAGATGTTATTACATTTAGGGATGAGTTTCTAGCTGAGCTACCGCGTCTCGACGACGAAACAAAAGTCAGATTAGAACTGGATATAACAGAAACGCAGGTGGAGCACGCAATCGATAAATTAAACCCCAGTAAATCCCCTGGACCGGACGGGTTCAGTGCGACTTTTTATAAAGTACTTAAACACGAAATATCCCCTCTCGTTTAACGAAGCCTTCAAAGAAAAGGCTCTTCCTCCGTTATATGGGTCGTCCCACACTGTGCTCATTCTGAAAACAAATGAAATAAGTTAAGGCTGGTTACTGCATACCGGCCAATAGCGCGAACAAACGTGGAGTATAAAATTTTTATGAAGGTTCTAGGGCGAAGGTTGCAGACCGTGATAAGAGACATAGTTGGGCCTCATCAGAAGTGTGGGATCAAAGGGCGCTCCATTTTCACCAATATCCGTAAAGCGCGCAGTGTATTAGAATACTGTGATGACAGTAATGGTCGGGTTGCCTTTCTTCAGATTTACTTAGCAAAGGCATTTGACTGTGTCGCTCACGAACTGTTGTTTGCCATTTTAGACCATGCGAATGTCGATTCTGTTGTCCGTGAGGGCGTGGCTTTGGCGTACCGGAGCTGCACGACAAGATTGATTGTTACAAATGTTTAAGGAACCCCATCGGTATACAGCGTCCCGTACTCCAGGGCTGTCCACTCAGCCCTTTTTTATTTACCATCTATATAGAGACCCTTTGTTTGAAAATACTCAAGAATAATGGCATTCAGGGATTCTATGTACAAGAAGCCGAAGTAAAGCTTTTAGCGTAGGCAGACTACATCGCTGTTTTTACCGATGATGAGGGGAGCATAAGCCAAGCTGTGAAGTGTTTGCACGAATTCAGTCACGTCACCGGTGTGGAGTTCACTGGTCGAAATGCCTCGAACATTGGCATGGAAGGTGGCCATATACGCCTGAACAGTTTGCATGTGTGCCTTGAACGACGACACCAGATAGGTACTTGGGAGTTCCGCTTACGGCTTACCGTGACAGTGAACAGTATTGGAGAGGGCAGGCTAAAGATATAAAGGATAAAGCTGAAAAGTGGAGAGGGACCAACCTATCTATTTTTGCAAGGGCCACAGTTTGCAATTTATTCTTTATCAGTAAGCTCTGGTACGTTATGCAGGTGTTGCACTGTTCTAGATTAAATATTCAGTAACTGCACAATAATTTCGCTGCATTTGTCTGGGCATCTGAATGGGAGCGCTGCAGCCGGACTAACTTTTTCGGACGAGTAAATGATGGTGGGCTAGGATTGGGCCACCTGTCTTTGCGACAGCTGGTCAGTCGCTTTTTGTTTTTTAGAGACACGACCGACCCGCTCTTACGCACCGTATGCCAAGTCAGGCTGAGGCGGCTGCTACCGGAGTACGTGGTTTCAACGGAAGATTTTTCCTCAGGGATTAAGGGCTTTAATAGAGAAGTCATAGTAAGTGTTCGGTTCCTTTCAGCGCAGTTCTCAACGGATTATTTGTGTACAGTAAAACGAAAGAAATTATATCGTGCATTGTGTGACATTATGTTCCCTGTGCCTTTGTACAGGGCCATGTACGATGGAGGTCCAGGTGCAGATGTTTTAAAAAGGGTAAAAAGAATGCAGGTGACGCCAGGAGCAAAAACCTTTTTTAAATTGCACACCGGGACCTTGCCTGTGAAAACATTTTTGGGGAAAAAAAGATTATTCATACTCTGGGGATCACACATTTTAATATGCATGAAGCCAGAAACCATAGACCATGTTTTTTTACACTGTTGGGAAGAAGTATATTTTTGGGACGTATTGCAAAGAACGTTAAAGAAAGATTTTCCGCTAGACCCGCATGGAATTCGGTACTTATGCGTTGGAAATGAGAATGGGGTACGATTTGATTTATTTATGCTCATGGGCCTCCACTGTATATGGCGCTCAAGAATGGTGCGTTCCCACTGCGATAAAGATGCACGGCCCGCCAGAATTTATTTTCGAGAAAGTCGAAATTACCCCGCAGCCCTCCACCACGGCTCTCCTTTCTCTCTTTCCACCTTCACTCCCACTCTCATCCCTTCCCTTACGGCGCGGTTCAGGTATCCACCGAGCAAGTGTGACAGATACTGCGCCTTTTCCTTCCTGTGAACCAATTAAAAAAAAAGCGAGGACCGGTATCTGGCAATCCAGAAAGCTACAGCAGAACCTCCCGACTGGCTCTCAAGGCTAGAGCCTTTGTTGTGTATGCGTGAATTTTAGCGTGTCATATGTAAATAGCGTCTGTAAATAGCATTTGAGTGAATTTTGTGTATTTGGTTCTCGTGTCAAGACCAGGCAATAAGGAAAAACAAAGCTGGCGTAGCCGAGTGGTTAGCGTGCTCGTCTCGCACCGCGGAGGCCAAAGTTTGATTCTAGAGTTCGGCGATTTTTCCTGCTCGTTTTATTTATTAATGCTGCTGGAGTTTTTCGCTCACGGCCACGGTGTCACGGCCAACTCCGGACGACGCGGCACAGCGGCCGCCGACGACGACACCGACTTTTCTGCGACACGGGGCCCTTAACGCTACCGCGTTAAACATGATAGATGGCTTAGCTCTGCAATTTTTGGATATACGTAGCGAAAAGCGGTGACTACCCCGAGATAAGAAGTTGATTTCTCCAGTCTTCTGCACCATTCGCCAGCACCTATATACTCTCCTTGGCTTCCATGTCAAGTGCGTATAAGTTCACCGGCGTTGGATTCCGGTTCCGCCTTGCGTGGAGTGCGGACGCGCTTCACGTCGGCTCCGTGCGAAGACGGCGAAATTCGCCAGTAGCCCGAACCAGTGGCCTATTTTTCACCAACAAGAGCCCTGTGAAGGTGAGCGCCACGCCCATACCAATTTTCGGCCCGATCTGGCCAGTTTTCGGGCCCCCACGGCCCATTTCGCCTTGAGCCACCGCGTCGCCCGAGCTAGGCCTCGCTCCGCTGGGAGCTAGGCCTACTCCGAACGCGACCTCCAAGTACAACGCCATCATGAAGGTGCAAGTGCCAGGCGAAGCTATTGACCCTCGGGACTTCAATCCGCGGGACTGGACTCACATCCTCAGCGTTCCCGCCCGCACCCAGGAGCAATAGCAGATTCACCAGATCTCCGCTATGCAGACCGATCAGGCAGACAAGCCTACCACAGACGCTAGAGCGGCATCATCTTCCAACCCAAATACTAACAAGGCCCAGGCATCCGAGCAGCTGCGCGCCGCCCGCGCTGCCGCACAAAGGTCACGACAGCAGCCGCCACTACCGATTGAAGATTACAAGGTGATTTTCCGATCCCGTGGAGGGCTTCACCTCACCTCAGTACCACCACGACAGCTGCGCGTCTCAATCTTGAACGCCACCGTTTCACTCGAGGAGCCCACCCGCACCCAGCTGCGTGTTCATCCCACCAATAACACGTGTACAATGAGCACGCCACACCAGAACGACGCACTTATGCTGGTACAAATCACCAAAATTAATTACCAAGACACCGACTACGCCGTAGCAGCCTACATCGCTCCCCCGGACGGCGCGGTGAGAGGAGTAATCTCGAACGCTTACTGGAATGAAACCCCCAGGGAGCTACTGGAGGATCTCGTGAACAGCAATCCCCGTGCCCCAATAGTGGACGCTCGACGCATGGGTGCCACTCGATCAATATTAATTACTTTTAGAGAAGGACCGGTTCCTCGCACAGTTCTTTACGGCGGGGGACTCCACAGGTGCACCCCTTACAGAGGCCACATGGACGCTTGTATCAACTGCAGACAGCCAGGCCACAGGACAGATGTGTGCACGCTGCCACGTACGAATAACTGCCCGAGGTGTGGGAAACCACATCCCAAGGAGACTATCCCTTCCTGCACTCCGGAATGTATTTTATGCGGAGAAGCGCACATGACGGGTACGGGGAGATGCAGGGCTAAAGGGCGAAGACCTGCAACCAACCCTGCAGCTCAACACCTCTCTCGTAAGGACAAGCCGCCCGGAGACGCTACTCGGAAGATAGCACTCAACGCCACTCGATCCACGTCGCTTCGCAAAGGAGAACGCGCAAAGGACCCACAAAAGATGTCATGGGCCGACCGAGCAGCTGAAGGCATCTCTAAACAAACCCCGCCAACCCAGCCACATCAGGAAGAATCACGCGACAAGGAGCTCAGGGCCCTGCGGGAAGAGGTAAGCCGCCTTTCCTCCCTTATACAGACCCCACACCAACCCTCCTCATCCACCCTCCCTTCCCAAGCTGTACCTCCCGCCTTTTCTCCAACATCCCCAGCCACGCAACCACCGCCCAAAAAGAAACGTACGTCAGAACCCCCACCTGTCACACATGATGCTCTTGAGCAAGTTGAGGCAAAATTTGAATCAAAGCTAAAGGCTTTAGAAGCCCGGATAGATTCCAAAATCGACTCCCTCTTCACCCAACTCGAGAACAAAATTGACTCGATGTTCTCACGCTTGGTTCATACACTCGACATGAGAATGACCAGCATAGACACCCGAATTCAAACCTTAGAGCACACACAAACCATTATCCTGAAGCACATCAATCTCCAACTACCTCCTCTTCATCCCTCGCAACCACCACCCTCTTCAACGCCTAGTGCACTTGGCTCCCAATCTCTCCACTATGGCGGGGCAGCAACTTAATTTACCCATTCTCCAGTGGAATTGCCGCGGCTTCCGGGGCAAGCGTGCGCCTTTCCAATTACTCATTCCCATCCTCACCCCGCCGCCCCAAATCATTCTTCTCCAGGATACGGCCACTAGAGCATCACTGTCTAGTTTTATGCCCCACCACTCAGATACCACGGACAAACCCAGGGTGTCCACTCTTATTCACCGTTCAATCACCCACCAAACACACACTATTACGTCAGAGACACCCTGCGTTATCACGGAAATAATGCATCACCCACACACAGTGCCCTCCATCTTCATTGCCAATATATACCACCCCCCATCTCATCCAATGTCTTCCCTGGTGACGCTCTTGCGGGACCTCCACCGACTCGCTGGCAAGCACCCTCTCCTCATCGGAGGGGACTTCAACTGCCAACACACCGACTGGGGGTACAGTTACACTACGGGCCGTGGTCGATGTCTCTGGTCCTTAGTCCAGGAGCTGCGCCTAACTACACACAACAATTTCCACACACCCACGCGGATCGGCACCAGCGTCAGCATGGACACCAGTCCGGACCTGACGCTAAGTCGCTTCCTCGGTGGCGTCACCTGGGCAAGAACACAACACACACTGGGAAGCGATCACTACATCATTAACATCTCGCTCCCCTTTAAACAATCCCGCCACACACATATCACCCACAAACTGGTGAACTGGGACGCCATCCGCGCATTGCGGAAGGACGACACAAACACAACTATCACGGACATCGACGAGTGGGTAGAATCACTTATGACCGATGTCCAACTCAATACCCGGCTAATTACAACCACACAAGACACCCCCACTCTAGATTCCCGCCTCGCCCACCTCTGGGAGGCGTACCACAGCTTACTCGAGCGTTGGAAACGCAACAAGTTAAATAGAACGCTTAAAAAGCGACTGGCCGGACTGCAGACGCAGATACAACAACACGCAGAGGAGGTCTGCCGGTGTAATTGGAGGCAAGTTTGCGACGGACTCGCCGGAAAACTGTCCACCAAGCGAGCTTGGCAACTTCTGAGACATCTCATAGATCCAACACAGTCCAAATCCGCTACACAACACCATGTTACACGCCTCTTACACACACACAATAGCGACCCGGACGCTCTCATTGACACACTTCAGCGAACATACACCTCACCCGGCACATCCGACTCCATGCCCCCCTACTCAGGAAAACCTAACCCGGAATTAGACGCTGATATTTCGGAAACGGAGGTAAGAGCGGCCCTTCTGACGCTCCGCACAAATTCAGCATCGGGACTGGACAAAATCTCCAATTCTATACTCCGCAATCTTGATGACAAATCAATCACACAGATTACAGATTACTTCAACAAATGCTGGTCGGAGGGCACCCTCCCCCAGTCCTGGCGACACGCCAAGGTAATATTTATACCAAAACCGAACAAGCCTCTTAAACTAGAAAACCTGCGACCAATCTCGCTCACCTCGTGTCTCGGGAAACTTTTCGAGCACGTGGCACTTGCGAGATTGACACTTCACATGGCGGACAACGACCTTTACCCACACAGCATGGTGGGATTCCGCCCCCATCTCTCCGCTCAGGACGCCATGCTGCAGCTCACCCACGACATCTTCGACCCGGCTGTCCCGGGCCACACAAAGGCAGTCCTGGCTTTGGATCTGTCCAAAGCTTTTGATCGCGTCGAACATCAGGCGATCATGACTGCTCTTTCTCCTCTGAACATAGGTGTACGGATGTACACTTATGTCCGGGCTTTTTTAACGGACCGCATGGCTGAGGTTCATTTCGGCCCCCTTACCTCCCAACCCTACACCCTCAGGAGCGTCGGTACTCCACAGGGATCCGTCCTCTCCCCTTTCCTATTCAACGCCACGCTCATTCCACTCGCCCGGAAACTGTCCACGATACCTCATCTTAGACATACCCTTTATGCGGACGACATCACACTGGACCACACACGGTAGTGATGGCGACATAGAGGGTACCTTGCAAAGCGCCGCATCCCTCACACAAGAACACGCCCAGAGCATCGGACTCTCATGCTCCCCAGAGAAGTCTGAGCTACTTATACTTCGACCCACGACCCGCGGATGCCCCACCACACCGATTGTTATCGAAGTCGATGGCCGTCCCGTCCCAGAGGTGAATACACTCCGGGTTCTGGGACTTCACATCCAGAACAACGGCAAAAACACATTAACTCTCAAGAAACTAAAGCGGGTGACAGGCGCGATATCGCACCTCATCCGACGAGTTTCGGGCCATCACAGAGGCATGAAGGAGAACGACCTATGTCGTCTAATTCACGCCTTCGTCCTCAGCCGTTTTTTATACACAGTCCCCTATCTCCGACTCAACAGGCAGGAAACGGACGCCTTGGACGTCATGTTGCGCACGGCGTTCAAGACGGCCCTACATCTCCCAATTAATACTTCCACAGAACGCCTTCTACAGCTTGGCCTCCACAACACAGTTGGAGAGCTTGTGGAGGCCCATCGCCAAGCCCAATACTTGCGTCTCACCAAGACCTCCACCGGTCGCCATATCCTGGAGACTTTAGACATTCGTGTCCCAGCGAATGACCCTACCCTCCTTCCCATACCTCGCCCCCTCCACCAAGACCTTCTCATCAAGCCTCTCCCTCGCAACATGCACCCCCAGTATAACGAGCAACGCCGCCGAGCCCGAGCAGCGGCGCTTCACAAATACTACGGCTCCGAAACGGACGCCGTATGGGTGGACGCCGCATGCACGAATGAGGGAGCGGTATTGGCCGTCACAAATTCCTTCCTGCAGCCTGTTGCTACTGTCCCCCTCCCCTCGGTCACCTCCTCGGAGGTAGCCGAGGAAGCAGCCATCGCCTACGCGCTTGCACACACGGAAGCACGCTACATAATTTCCGACTCGAAAACTGCTCTACTAAATTTTGCGCGTGGTAGAGTTCACATTTCTGCATTCAGCATACTGAACTCGGCCCCGCCGGGGTGGTGCAGTGGTAAGACGCCCGACTACTGTGCCGGAGTTCCCGGGTTCGAACCCGACCGCGGCGGCTGCGTTTCGATGGAGGCGAAACGAAGAGGCGTCGTGTGCTGTGCGATGTCAGCGCACGTTAAAGATCCCCAGGTGGTCGAAATTACTCCGTAGCCCTCCACTACGGCTCCTCTTTCTCTCTTTCCACTTTCATTCCCACCTTCCTCCCTTCCCTTACGGCGCGGTTCGGGTGTCCACAGAGCAAGTGTGACAGTTACTGCGCCTTTCCCTTCCTGTGAACCAATTTAAAATACTGAACTCGCCCGCCACTAACCCACCCCGCTATGTGGAGCTGATATGGGTGCCTGCGCACTCCGGGAATCCCGGTAACGAGGCCGCCAATGCGTTAGCCCGAGGTTATTTAAACCGGGCGCCGGCGGCCTCCGATCCGGGATTCACGCGTGATCGCATGCACTCCTTCAGTGAGCTAACGCAGGCCTATCGGGCCGAGCGACTACTCTATCCCCCACCTCACCCATCTTTAGACAACTACCACCAGACGCTCTGGCGACGACTACAAACGCGCACCCTCCCGTCTCCTTATAGTGCGTCTCGCCACCACCACACCCTCACCAATCCCTCCTGTACCCTTTGTAATAACCCCAACGCCACCCTCGCCCACATCCTGTTCCAATGCCCGGCGGATCCTCCCCCGCGGGGTCTAGAGCACCTTACCACCTGGGAGGACTGGGAGACCCTGCTGCACTCTGAGGACCCGGTTCGGCAGAAGATCGCCACAGACTGGGCTGCCGACGTCATGAACCATAGAAACATGAACGTTTGAGTGTAGTGGGGCCGTGCGGGGGCCCAGGGGCATGCATGCCCCAAACTCCTCTGTTTTAATAAAGTTATTACCACCACCATCACCGGCGTTCTGTAATTCGTTTACAGGAAAAGAAAGGCGCAGCATCTGTCAGAAGGCAAGAAGCGCCACCCGGCAGCGTAGGAGCGCACTCGTTCCCTCTTCGTACTCATAGCTGTTGGCAGATGAGTGGCGTCCCACACTCTAGCGGTGCGACGTTCGAGGATGTGCCAGATGAAAGGCGCCATACGGACACAGGGATGGAACGTTTGGCGGGGTCAGCTTCGTATATGCGTAAATGAATGAATGAAAATTTTATTTCCACCTAGAAGTAGCCCTTCACTTCCAGCCCCCGGCACGCAGGCTGTTGTTGTTGTGGCTGTAGGAAGAAGGAAAAGAAAATCACGGGCCTGCTACTGACTCTGTAGCTGAGCCACCTCCACTGCCATGTGCAGACAGAAGAGAAAAAAAGAGAAGAAAGAAAACGAAGAGGGACAGAAAGACGCGCGCCGCAACAACAGCCGTCGTCCACCACCGAAACGGGGGGCTGGTGCAATGACGGCCTACAACAGATAAAGGTTCTGTGGCATCCTAGTCCCCGCCGCAAGCGGCGATGGCCTACCTGTCCTAGCCCCATCAGGGGAGAACGTGCCGGGGACCGGGTGAGGAGGTCCCCGCAGGTTGGGTCAGGTAAGGTTACGAGCACTCTTCCTAGCCTCAGCCGCCAGGCCGGTCAACTGCCGCTGAACGGTGGGTTCTCCGCTCCGCCGCCAAACCTCCTATGCTTCTCTACTGTCAATGTTAATGCCGGAGCCTGGGGAGTCGGCGCATTCTTACATTATTCGATCTAGCGTATCTTCGTGGCCGCAATTTTAACATTTATAATTTTCTTTCTCCCCTGTCTGTGTTAAGAAAACCCAAACAGGGCAGATGTAGTTACCGGCTTGTAATCGCCTCCAGTTGCGTGCTTCATTGTTATTGAGAGACCGATCTGAGGGAGGGTAGACTTTTCGATCTAATTTGTAAGAATCAGTGATCTCCTTGTATATGATAGAGCAATTTTTAATTCCCTTGAATCCGGGTTGTTATACCGCTGCCCACCCGTCATGACGTCATGACTGAATTTGATGCCATTATCAGTTCCGGTTATCACACAGGACAGGATATGATGACATGATGACGTCGCATGACTGCTATGGACGTCTCGAAACGTCTAAACATGGCTATTGGTCAGTGATAGTTAACCATGACTCGCACTTTCCGAGTACTAGTGAATGTGCGATTAGTGTTAGTTAATCACCCCTTAACAAGTAAGTGATGGTTAGGGATAGTTGCAATGACCTCCAAATGCATGGGTTCTTATGGGCATCTGCAACGCCGGAGGAGCTTGGCGAGGGGCTGCGTAGCTGGCCTTGGCTGTGACGTCACTCGGTCGCGACATGCGGCATACGACATACGGCATACGCGAAGCTCCACTCTGAGCCTAATATCAAGCATTTCGCTTCAAAAGTGCCAGCGAACCATTCGACTCGTGCCCCGCTGCTGTATGTGGTGGTGAGATGCCGGAGTACTGCGTCGGAGTACCCGGGTTCGATGCCGACCACGGCGGCTGCGTTTCGATGGAGGCGAAACGAAGAGGTATCCGTGCTTTGCGATGTCTGAGCACGTTAAGATCCCCAGGTAGTCGAAATTACACCGTAGCCCTCCACTACGGCTCCTCTTTCTCTCTATCCACTTTCACTTCCACGCTCCTCCCTTCCCTTACGGCGCGGTGAGGTGTCCACAGAAAAAAGTGTGAGATACGGCACCTTTGCCTTCCTGTGAACCAATTATTATTGTAATATTAACCATCCGGCTGGAAGGCATGCCGTCCAATCTACGTGATCTACACAACAACATTGAACATACTATAATAAAGTTGCTACCACAACGCCGAAATAGCAAGGGCACCCATATACTCAATATATGTAGTCGCCCCAAACAGCGCCGCGTAGCCTTTGACGCTATCTTTCTCAAAGCACTAAGAGAAGCTCAAACAGCCCCTCTGGCTATAGTCGGCAACTTTAACGTTTCTAGCCCCTTTTAAAGATATTCAAAAGAAGACACTAAAGGCAGGAAACTAGCTTCCGCCATCGCTGACATGGCTCTTGCCTTACTTACTGACCTGCAGCACCTTACTCGAGTCAGTACCAGCAAAACGCGGGATACCTCCCCCGACCTAACCCTCGTCCACAATGTCCGCATGTATGAGTGGCTTAATACGGGAGAGACCTTAGACAGCGATCACTACCTGCTGCAGACCATATTTGAAAGCAACAATCACAGCATTCCACGTGGGCAAGCCAGAGTGACAGACTGGGACAAATTCAGGAAGGACAGTAGACTAGTTAAATCGAAACAAATAACTAGTTGCGAAGAGTGGGCGGCATCCATTCTCGACCCTAAAGGAAACCTCACAAAAAAACCTTGCCACCACGGAGGACCACCCAGCTGTTGACAACCATCTCCTACACCTTTGGGAAGCTAGACGCAGTCTCATGAAACGGTGCAAGAACCAAAGGCTCAATCGAAAACTCAGAATTCGAATAGTGAAGCTACCTACTCAAGCAGACCAATACGCGTGGACCTCGCTTAGACCATTGGCTAAAAAGGTGCGAATCCCTCAAAGGTCGCCTAGACAGCAAGACTATGTGGATCATTCTCCGATGCCTAATTGATCCACCGAAATCGAAGAGTGAACAACATAGAAATTTGCATCGAGCCTTGCACAGCATCCAAGGCACGGACGACGAACTCGTGGATGAACTCACGCGTCGCTATAACTGCACTTCAAGAGACTCAGAACCTTCAAATCCAGACTACCCGAGGGAACCAAACGAAGACCTAGATAAAGATCTCACTTCAGAGGCACTCATAGCAGCACTACCATATATGCGCCGATGTGCAGCCCCGGGACCAGACCTAATTATGGTCGGACTTCTAATCAACCTCGGCACGTAGGCACTACAGCAACTTACAGATTACGTTAACAAATGCTGCCGCATCAGCACCATTCCACAGGCATGGGAAACAGCCAAATACATTTTATCCCCAAACTCGGCAAGCAGATCAGCATTAAAAACTACGCTCCATATGGATTCCGCCAGGGGGCGCCGAGGAGTGAAGACGCTGCCACGTCGAGCTCTGCTGTTAATGGCCTTTTTCGGCGGCTTTTGGGTGCACCCAGCAACATCTCACTTCGGACCGATTTTCGAAAGTCCCGAGGATCAAGTGGAACCAACTCTCTAAAAGGTGGGACCACCAATTTGGTCTTTACGATAATTTGAAGTTCGGGGCAACAACGCCGCCAAGTTAAGCCTAGCGTCCGAGCCTAGCGTCCGGCCTAGCGTCCGGCCTAGCCGCCCTCGAGGGAAGACCCTCGGAGCGTGGACGGCATGGACCGGTAGGGCGAGGAAAATCAGAGCTACCAGCCGAACTCTGACACTAGTAAGGACGGAAATATGGAGGCGGTTGAGGCCTTAGAAGAAAATTCATGGTTCCGCCGACAAGGAGGCAGATATGTGAAGGAATGCGACGCAGCGTCCCAAGCGAAGAAGGAGGCACCCGTGAAGGGGAGCGAAGGGACCGAGGCCGCAAAATCGCGGCAAAAAGCGATAAGAAGGTCACTCGCCGAGAGATCCGTAGGCACGGTCAGATCGAAAATACCGAAGGAGATGTTCCGCGTAGTGCTGCGACCGCACGGCGGCGCCGATCAGCTGACAAGGAAAGCGGGACCGAAGCTGCGCCAGGTCCTGGTTACGGCTGCAGGCCTCAACCTGAACGGGGAAGACAGATTCATCGCCAACCCGAAGAATCAGTCCCTACTAATTATGACCCCGGAGCTCGGCAGGGCAAAGCGGTACGAGCAAATTACGACCATAAAAATCGGGCCAGTTGAGATAGACGCAACTGCTCACGCGGCCATGCCGGAGGGCGGCAAGGGCGTCATATACGACGTTCCGCTGGACGTCACGGAGGAGGAAATTCGGCAGGGACTCAGAGATAACCCTGGCTACATTGGAGCGAGGAGGCTCGGGAAAAAATCTAAAACCGTGCTCATCATTTTCGAAGACCAAGAAGTCCCGCGAGAGGTGTGGTTCAACGGATTGCTATACCGGTGCAACCTCTACAAAAAGAAATTCGATGTGTGCTACGCATGCGGCAACCTAGGACATCGGTCGGACGTCTGCGCGGACCCCACCAGCCCTCGATGCTGAGGGTGCAGAATGCTTAATCCACCGATGGGGCACGAACAAAATTGCGAGCCGCAATGCCTACTGTGCGGCGGCTGCCACCCCCTGGGGCACAACCGCTCCAGAAGCATGTACCGGGCCCCGCACATTCTCAAAGTCCGACAAGCAGAGAAAGAAGCCACCCAGGCTCAAAGCAAGCAGCAAGAGCCAACGAAAACCCGGGGCAGATCGAGAGGAAGAGGCGACGCCGCGGGCACAACGGGCCGTGCGAGAGACTCCAGCGCATCCGTCACCAGAGATGAGCCCAGATCCAAGAGCAAGAACAGGGGGCCGCCACAACCACCGCCACCCAAGGACGACAAGAACCACTGGCCGAAGCCCGGTAAGACGCCGGCCGGACAAGCAAAGACGAATGAAGAAGTTAACGCAGGCGGTAAGTCGGTCAGCTTCGCTAGCGGGGTCTCCAAAGAAAAAAAACTTGGAACTTTCGGAATTACAACAGTCTCAAGCCGAGCATAGCAAAGAAATCAGAATCATTAAAGAAGACATCAAAGAGATTAAAGAAACCCTCAAATCCCTAGTCGAGGTAATTAAAGAGTTAAAAGAGGCAAAAGCTACACCTGCACCGGCACCTCCGATGCTCAGGCCGCCCGTCATACGGGGCCCCGGTGGGGCAAGCGAGAGCAATTGTGGCAGGGACAGTGACGACTCAGATGAAATGAATATCGATCAGGCTAGACCCGCGAAACGTAAATCAGACGACACTAGTGTAATTGGACAGGCCAGAAAGCACGTGGCTTTTAGAAAATTAGTCAAGGATGAAATCATAGACTTCGAATTGAACCTGAATAAGAAACTTGTAGCGAGATTTGGAGTGCTAGAAAAGATGCTTCAAGCCCTTTGCAACGCATCGGGTATACAATATCAAAATCATAATGGATCCCAAAACGTCTAAAATTTGGCAATGAAATTGCCGGTCGTTGTCAATGAAGCGATGGCTCTTGCAACAGTACGTAGCTAGCCAGAACACACAGCCTTTGGCAATGGCTCTGCAGGAAACACGAGGTGTATGGAAGCTTTCGGGGTACAAAAGCTACGATAGCGGGAAGGGAAGTAAAACACAGGTCGTGACGTACGTCAAAAACAACGTCGCCGTCGTCCAGCACGAAGTAGGTAACAGGGAGACCGAAACGGTCTTTGTGGAAATCCTGACCGGTAAAAAGAACAGAGGCAGCATATTTCTACTCAATGTGTACAGCTCCCCGAAGTGCACGAAGGCGAGGTTTGGCCCGATATTTAAGAGAGCGATTAGCCTGGCAGGTAAGAACCCACTAATAATAGCCGGCTATTTTAATGCCAGACATCGAGAATGGGGTTACACGACCAGCAGCCCGAAGGGTCAAACGCTGTTGGAAGATATCACTGAGTCAAACCTCTACATCGCTAACGACATTAGATGCCCGACGAGGGTGGGCAACAGTGTGTCAGCGGACACAAACCCGGACTTGACTCTCTGCCATAGAACTGGCATAGTCAAGTGGACGAACAAGCATCAGGATCTAGGTAGCGACCACTACGTGCTAGAGGTAGAACTAAGTAGGAAAGTGAGCGTTAAGCGCGCTGTGTGTCGGACGGAAACCCAAGTGGATTGGGATAAATTCAGACAGATCAGAGAACGGGAAGAAATTGGAGATATAGAGTGCATTCAAAATTGGGCCGCCCAATTAATTACCCATGTCAACGAGGCCACCGAAGAAATTAAAGGAGAAGCTCTGCCTGAGGCGATGGATAGCAGGCTATTCGGCATGTTCAAAAAGAAAGAAGAGCTAACGAAGAAGCTCAAAAAGCAAAAGTGGAACCGCAATCTCAGGAGAGAGATAGCCAGACACAACGCCGAAATAGAAAAATACGCCCGGAAACTCGAGTCGCAACGTTGGGATAACAAATGCGACGAGATGGAGGGCACTATGAATGGGGCCAAGACGTGGCAACTGCTCAGGTTCCTGATAGACCCGACTAAGTCCAAAACGGTCGCCAATATAGAACAGGTCAAGGCGAGGTATATCTTTAAGGGTACGGACAAACAGCTCATTGACAAGCTCAAGTCCATGTACGTAGCTCCCTCCGCCACAGCGCATTACAGAGATTACAACGGACCGGTGAACAGCGAGCTTGACGCGTCCATAACAGTGGCAGAAGTCAGAGCGGAGCTGCACGGCCTAAAAAGACGCTCGGCGCCCGGGCCGGACCTCGTTAATAACAAGATGCTCGCAAATCTGGACGACGAATCGATCAATGCCCTAACCAAATATTTAAATCAGGTGTGGGAGAGTGGTCAAGTACCCCAAGAGTGGAAGAGGGCTAAGATCACCCTAATCCACAAGCAGGGAAAACCACCGGGCTTGGAGAATCTCCGCCCAATATCACTAACATCCTGCGTAGGCAAACTACTTGAGAAAGTTATTCAGAGGAGGCTAACCAAATACACCGAAGAGAATGATGCGTGGCCGGCTGAATTGGTCGGATTCAGGCCCGGCCTTTGTACACAAGATACCATGCTCAGACTACATAACGATGTTGTCAGAGACTTCAGGAAAAAAAATACGAAAGCTATTCTAGGCTTAGACCATAAGAAAGCTTTTGACAACGTCAGTCACGACGCCATTCTCGACGGGCTCGCTGAGCTTAGAGTAGGCGAAAGAACCTACAACTATATTAGATCATTCCTGCGAGACAGGACGGCGATCATCAGCTTTCAGGGCTTATGTTCGGAGGAGTTCCCGCTGGGTAACAGAGGCACTCCGCAGGGGGCTGTGCTCTCACCTTTCCTTTTTAATATCGTAATGAGGAAGCTCCCCAGTAAGCTTGGCCATCTCGATGACTTAAAACTAAGCATCTACGCGGACGATGTGACCGTCTGGATGTGCGAAGGGAACGACTCATACATCATATCCAGGCTCCAAGAGGCAGCAAATATAATCAGCTATCACGCAGAGGACGTAGGTCTATGCTGTTCGCCAGAAAAATCGGAGCTCCTGTTAATGACCAGCAGTAGTGGGAAGATAACTCCAGATATCAAAATTAAAGTCAACGGAAACGAAGTCCGGAAAGTAGATGAAATTAGAATATTAGGTATGATTATCAACCGCAGGGGTAGTAAGAAAAGCCTGATTAAGAAATTAAAAGATCAGGCGGAGCTCGTAGTCAGAGTATTCAAGAAGATGTCCAACAGAAGAAGTGGTCTCACGGAGGCTAGTAGACTCAGACTCGTACAAGCTTTTGTCACGAGCAGAATGTGCTACGCGACTTCATTCCTAAATATCAACAAGACCGAAGAACACAAATTAAACACCATAATTAGGAGATGCACGAAGTGCGCTCTAGGACTCCCCATAACTACTTCTAACGACATTCTAGAGAAAATGGGGTTGCATAATGAGTGGAAAGAGCTGGCTGCGGCGGTCAGGCTGTCCCAGAGAGAGCGACTCGCAGGAACGGCGGCGGGTAGGCAAATCCTCGATTGGGTAAACCTACTAGCGCCCGGGGAAGGCGAAAGTGTCAGAGAAAGCATAGATCGAGAAATCAGAAAGCATCTATACGTCTCGCCCATACCGAAGAACATGCACCCCGTACACGACGAGGGGAGGAGGAAAAGCAGAGCTAAGCACCTCGTTAACAAATTGGACAAACTCCCGCCGGGATCGGTCGCCTACACCGATGCAGCGATCGGGAAAGAAGGCGACGTAACCTCGGTCGCCCTATTGGACACTGGGATCGCCATAGGAATAGAAAGAAATCGAGATCTACCGCCGGTAGAGGCGGAGGAGATTGCAATAGCCATTGCCATTGCACGACCAGGCGTGAAACACGTCATCAGCGATAGCAAAGCGGCGGTTAGAAATTTTAGTAAGGGTAGAGTCAGCAATCGTGCTGCAAAACTTCTGAACGAGTCGTCTCTCGCCGAAAGCGTGACCATAATCTGGACCCAAGCAGACGCCGGTCTCGCCGGCAACGAGGCGGCCCACATGCTCGCCCGCTCCTCGCTACCTCGGGGTGCTGCGGACGCCTCCACAACATCTAAAACCAAAGAATGTATAGGTACCTTTAGGGATGTAACCGACAACTTGAAGAAAGACCGGAGGATATATCCGCCACCGGTTAGATCCCTGAGTAAAAAGGAATTGTACGACTGGAGAAGACTCCAAGCTCGAAATTTCTTTTCGCCCCTGTGGAGGAGTTGGACGGGTGCCAGAGGGCGGAAGAGGGACGGTGCAGAAACCGAAATTTGTAAATTTTGCGGCCGCGTGGCAACATTAGATCATATAATATGGAGATGCGTTCGTGCCCCAGGGCGCAAAGCATTTAAAACTAGCGATGAATGGGAGACCACGCTAAGAAGCTCCGACGAAAAAACACAGCGATTCGCCGTCCGCCTGGCGGCCGAGGCTGAAGACCTCTTCTCCTAGACGAGGCCGGGTGTCCTCTGGCCGCGGTGTGACAGACTGCCTCCCCGGACGCCTGCGTGCGTACTCGTAGGTGGCTGCTGCACCATATTCGGCGGAAATAAATGTTCTTTCTCCTCTCTCTCACGCTCCATATCCCTCACGTCATACGCAGGCAAAGTCATGGAAAAGGCAGTCCAGGCGCGTCTCTCCAACTATCTAGAAAACAACGAGCTACTGCCACACACGATGTTTGGATTCATAGCACATGTGCAACTCAAACGCGAAGTCATTGATCCAGCAAGCAGAAACACATTCCACAATCCTCCAAAACCTCCAGACCACGAACTGTGGCCAGCGCGTCAACTCAAACATCTGTCATTTCCTTAGAGACAGAACGCTCAACATCAGCATCGGCACCAAACATACAACGCAAGTGAAGATGGGCACGAGAGGCACTCCACAAGGGTCAGTATTATTCCCACTTCTGTTCAACATTGCACTCCTAAATCATCCACCCCTACTAAATCAGATACAGGGCATATGACACGCCCCGTACGCTGACGATATAACCATTTGGACAAACACGGGTAGCAAGGGAATGATTGAAGAAAAACTACAAACAGCCTTAAAAATAGTTCAGAATTATGCACGAGCGTCTGGACTAAACTGCCCTCCCTAAAATTGGGAACTCCTAGTCTTCCGGCAGCACAAAAATCAAGCCACGATCGACATCCACATTGGCAACTCACCCATCAAGGAAGTTAACACCGTCAAGATACTCGCTCTGTACATCAATAACAAGGGCAACAAACACCTCGCCATCTAGAAACTCCGCCTCGTGAGCGAGCAAGTCGTAAGGATGATCGCAAGAATAACAACGCAGAAATGAGGGATGCGCGAAGAAGGTACTCTCCGACATGGTGACGGCTTTCGTCGAGAGCCGGATCGTCTATGCAGCACCCTACCTCCGTCTCTAAAGGTTTGACATGAAGAACCTCGTTGTCATATTCAGAACAGCCTACAAGAAGGCCCTGGGCCTCCCTCTTATGACATCGACGGACCGTCTTTTAGGAATGGGCGTCCACAACCCGGTAAACGAGCTGATAGAGGCACACCTCGCGGCGCAGGTGTGCGACTCTCCACGACTCTGACTGGCCGACTAGTCTTGAACGAGTTGAACATCAATTGAACCCGACAGCTCGACCCTAAAGCGACCTCCCAGCCTCATGGAGAGGACCATTCAAGGGAACTCCATTGCCGAGGAATATGCACCCTGAGTCTCCAACCCAGACGACGAGCACGAGCGGAAGCTATAAAAAGGCACTACGGCGGGCGCGAGGGCGTGTTCTATGTCGATGCAGCGGGTCCTGAACGGGGAATGGTGGCCGTTGCGGTAGAGCACCAAAATCAAACAGTGGATGGACTGATATATCCCATCCAAGACACACTGGCTGCGGAAGAAGTGGCGATTGCCCTAGCTGCAACACACACAACCTCAAAATATATTCTTACAGATTCACAGACAGCATATCGCAATTACCTCAGGGGTAGGATTGTACCGCCAGCAGCTAAAATGCAGCAACATAGTTACACGCGTGGCTACCAAACCACGCATAAACACTTAGTATGGGTGGTCACTAGGGCATCCCAGTGAGCGAGAGTGCACATGCCAGCCCGAACATTTCTATCCCGCGCACCCAATACGGATCTCGTAGAACCTTCCACCCCATTGCTAGCCTACACTGAAACGCTTGAGCACTTAAGACTATCTCGCCGGGTCTACCCTCCACCGGCAAAGACACTAGACAAAGGGGAGGAGGTAAACTTCCGAAAGCTACAGACCAACACATTTCACAACCCACTAAGACTACACGCAATATATCCAGAGTCATTTCACTCACAACACAAATTCTGCGGGGAGAAGGCAGACCATTACTATATGGTGTTGGCAGGCCAGCGACATCAGACTATCGCTATTTATAACCAGCCAGCGCAGAAGGGGAGGGGGGGGGAGGCAGCTCGGACGAAAGGAGTCAAAAAGAACTCGTCGAAAGAGCGCTGACAGCACCTTACGCCAATGAGTTTCTGGACTGAGGACTCCAACCGTCGCTACAACCTTCTAAAGACCTTAATTAAAATATTTTTACAACCGCCAATCTACTTAATAAACTCAGACTAAGATATTTGCTGCAGTACTAGCGCATCGCATTACCGCATTTCTACCGGAATTAATCAGAAATTCTCAAATATGCTACGTGCCAGACCGCACAATCTTGTCTCTGCCTCTTACCCGTGACCCGTTTACGTTTGCTACGCGCACGCGATTTCAGGCGCTTTTGTATTCCTATACCAGGAAAAGGCATTTGATCGTGTAGAAAGACAATATATATTTGCTCTTTATAAATGCTTTGGATTTCCGGTGCGCTTGATAGAGGTTCATCGGCTGATATACACTGACTTAAAAGCCTGTTGGTAGGCATTTAGATTTATTGATATTTTTATACTCGTGGTTGATTTTGTTGCACCGGTTTTTCACTACGTATTTAGATTTTGCCCCTCTTGTGGGCGTTTCTCTGTGGTATATGTGACATGGTTGGCTGATTACCAAAATAAAGTTGCAGTTGAGCGGCTGTGCGTCTTACATGTTCCTCCGTCTTTGTCCTTGTCCGGCTACAAGCTGCAGAAACTATGATTAAGGACATTTGATTGTGTAGAAAGAGAATATCTATTTGCTGTTAAATGCTTTGGATTTCCGTCTGATAGATGTTCTTTGGGTGCTATACACTGACCTAGAAGCCTGCATGGTAGTCAATGGCCAGTCCACTGATCCGATAGCTGTGACTCGTGGAATACGGCAATGATGCCCACTCTCATCCATCCTCTTCGTGCTTTGCATACAGCCTTTAGTGCTCCAGATAAAGTTACTGCAGATCTATACATGGTTTCCCTCTTCCAGGTTGGGGCGAAGTGACAGTTCAAGCATATGCTGATTAGCTTTCTCAGTTCTTAAGGAACATTGACAGTTAAAGAGCATTTATGTGTCTCCTTTCACACATATAGCTCCTTGTCGGGTGCATGCCTCCATCCAGCAAAAAGCAAAGCACTGCATTTGGGAACATGCAATGAACATTTTCCTGATGTGTCGTCTGGGTAGATGCTGTGAGAGTACTGCTGCATTCCTGGCATGTGTTGAAGTAGACCGCACTACTTGGAAAGAAATAAAACACAAAGCTTAGAAACGTATTGAGGCAGCCAAGACATTCCACCCGCCTTTTTCTGAGCGGGCATACCGAATCAAGACCAGTATCGTTGCGCCCCTTTTAAAAGTGGCCCGTCCTCCTCGCAGAGTTCGGCAGCGGTTAGCTACTGCTTGTGGGGCGTTCCTTTACAATAAGAAGGCTGAAAGTGTTTTGAGGGCTCTTGTCCGCTTACCAACAAAAATGGGCGGTTTCAGTATCCCAGACGTTGAACTAATGTGCCACGTGTTTGCCCTAAAAGCTACTCGGGGTATCACAGCGGATGTAGAATACCGTGGAAAAGCACTTATTGAGGATCTGATGACCTCGCGCCATCTGTTTGAAATGGCGGCGTCCACGTGCTTGGCGGCTAAGAGACCACCAATATTTTAATTGTGAAGCCGCTGAACCTACTGAAAACCTTATTACGAAGCTGTGATCTTAACTGAATGACCCCCACATATATATGTGAATGCGTGGCAATTAAATGTTGGGCAAATGATCAGCGCAGGAAGGCTTGTAGAAGAAAACGGAATCCGATGGGTGCTGCCCATCTGCCCTGTGGTGTCCGCCATTTCATTTAGTTAAAAGAATGGCAGGCTCTACCAACACCAGACCGCCTTGCGTCATGGGCGTAGCACCCTTCGTCACATGCCAGCAGTTCGGTCAAACAGAAACTTTGAAACATGTTTGCATGACTGATCTGTAACACGCACATTCTGGCACCTAGTTACGCTCATGTTTCATGCCAGAATGCAGTGGTAGGATCATCACGATGATAATTTTATAGAGCTTTTATATGTGCAT
The DNA here is from genome assembly GCF_055883805.1 of Amblyomma maculatum. Classification (NCBI taxonomy): domain Eukaryota; kingdom Metazoa; phylum Arthropoda; class Arachnida; order Ixodida; family Ixodidae; genus Amblyomma; species Amblyomma maculatum. The sequence continues at coordinate 134,705,194 of NC_139353.1, forward strand.
GGGCATGTATGTATTTTGCAAGAGTAGGGACACGGCTATATTTCGGGGACGCCCGCAAAAAGTCATTTCCATTGCTGTATAGGATAAGAAGGATGTTCAAGATATATTTAAATGAAGAAATGACAACACTGGGGAGGAAATATTAGACGATTTTCTACAAGATTTATCCTTGTTGTACACGGCAGAGTAACCGCGCCTATCCTTCTGCACTGTAAAAACAAAAACATCTTGTTTGGTGTTTCGCCTGACAATAACTACCACCCATACACCTTCTAAAAAAAACGTGGCATCCGAGTGCGAAGACACCCTAAAAGAGAGTGCTTCGGTTGTCACAGCACCCTTCTATGCTGCCGATGCACTGACTGGGTTGTTTTCATCAGCATTACAACATTCTGCAGGTTGTGAGCAACAGCATTGCACCCTAACAACCGTTGAAAAATAATAGCTGCCCGTATGCCTTCCATATTGTCGAAATATCCAGAGTATACTTGATATAGCTTGCATCAATGTATTACATCTCTTTATAAGGTATTGCATTTGCCACTACGCAATCTTTAATGCTTTTCCTTTGTGCACATTGGCAATTAAGTTCAATGGTATGCCTGGCAACCATTTGTCACGCCAACCCAGCGCGTCAGTCTACCAGGCTGACGCTACATGCAATTACTATGGGATTTCCAATTCCCCGTACCAGTACCAAATATGCTCTGAAATTCAAATGAGCCTGTCACGAAAAAACGTCACAGCTTCACACAGAATGCAACTTAGTCTTTTATTCAGTACTTGCAGAAAGTTCACAGAGTTGCAATGAAACAAACTGACAAGCAGTGCACCTTGGCTCGAACGCAGGAACAAGCAATATTTGCTGCTCTAATCAGCAACACAAAATATACAGGTTGGATAGCCAGTAAAATCCCAATACGGCAACAATGACCTCTGTTGTGTCGATTACTCGAAGCAGCTGCTGCATCTTCATGAAGAGAAACAGCTCAACTTCTTAAGTGTCGCTCACAAAGTTTACACTGCATGATGTGGCAGTCTTTGCTCCTTGTTCCTGGGTAAAATTGTGTGAATAAACAGCATGAAAGAGCAACTAAGTAGATATGTACGTCACATGTCAAAATCAAATCAACAACATTGCCTTTGGGCATTAAGGCCATAACAATGCTTCCTTTGTGTAGAGTGTAAATGCACCTGTTCGGCTGCCACTGGTGGTTACCTCAGAATGAGCTACTCTCATGGGTAGGGCAGAAGGCATGCAGCTGGTAGTTCTTCAACAAGTCTTGAATGATAGCACTGTAAGCCCATGCACAGAACATGCTATCCCATGGCATATTTAAATTATTTCAGCTTCAAATTCGTTGAAGAAAAAGGGCTGTGTTAAAGCTATCTCATCAAAAGCACCTGTGATAGGGAAACTTCCTGCTTTCCACGGTGTCTAATTCCAGTCTCTTCATTTCATTGTTTAAAGCCATATTTAAAAACTGATGGCAGCCAAATAAACTAAGTAGAAGGAAACGGTCCCAGTTGGATTTCTGCCGCACTTATAGAGCTAGCATAATTTCAACTTGAAATAATTATTGTTTTGCAGACATGTAATGTAGGGCAAAACACCAAAGTACTGCCTGGTAACAAAGAGCACTGAACTATGGTTGAGGCGACATTTCGACAAGTGTACATGCTTGCGTCTGGCTTTTGTTTCCAAAGAAGAAAAGCCAGAGAGGGGGAGGGAAGCGGGAAAGAAGTAGGGCAAGCAGTGAATGAATGTTTCTTAAGTAAGAATTTCATATCCTGAAAGCGGCGATTAGTGGGATAAAGAAAATAAAAAGCTGCAGCAGCCGAGAAATATAATCAAGCAAAAACCTCGTGAAAGCAGTTTCTCAGTATTTCAATCACAAAGATCATACATTCAAAACAATTTAATTACTTCTTCGCCAGTTATATTCAAATCTTCAAACGTCAGAAAATATAGGGAGGCATGTTAACCATAAATTTAGAACACAGGGACCAACAGGAATAAATACCTCGAAAGAAACATTTCCATTCATAAATATATTCCCTCTCCACCATAACTATTTGGAAAAACACTCCCATAAAGCGTTAATTGTAGAGTTTTTTCGCAGCATCTGTACACTCTATCCCCCCTCTATAAGAGCATATGCTGCAGATGTTATTCTAAAAAGATTTCCTTATTATCCCTTCCTCCTTTGGTTCCCCCTTCAACCCTTTTCTTCACATAATGGACTTGTGGTTCACTTTATCTGTTATTATTCTGTTTCTTTGTCCTTTTGCCCTCATTGTGGAATGTTTTTGATGACTGCTCGCCTGCATTGTATTCATTAGGACCCTTTGGAATGCATGTTCCTATTCAAGAAAGGCATGTCAGAATCAACCCTGCTTTAGGTGCTGATTCATCAGCCACCCCGCATTGTAGCTTTTCGTGTTGCTACTGCTTGTTTTTTTCTTTTTCATCCATGGGATCATCTTTTCCAGGCTCAGAAATTCATGGGCAAGTAACATTGTTTCACTCCTTGCCTTACGTTTTTCTCCCCCCTCTTCCCCTGGCTCTTTTCGCAAACAAAATGTATACTTGTTCAAACGTCAGCTAGGATTATGAACTGAGGTTCACCTCAACCTTGATCAGTGCTCTTTCATACTCTGTAGCCATCGTCGTTCTCTCCCTCTGCCCAAAATACTGCCTAGTGTTTTCATATAAAGATTTAATGATATTCAGAAATTTGCTACTCTATTGCAAATACCGACACCGTCAAGCTTCTTCAAGTGTGAAAGAAGCATGTTTTTTGCACTTATGTTTACTGGAAACGCTGGCAGCCAGCGAGATTTAATGAAGCTGTGATGGGCAATACACAGGTTGCACTGGTATGATAGGGAATAGGCCGATATTAGCTTTAAAAGACTGAATGTTCTGTTGTTATTCAATATGGCACAAAGTTCTGGACAGGTGCTAGTCGTAAATATGAATCCTAAAGTCTAATCATAAATATAGTCGGAAGTCCAGTAAGCGGGGGCCAAGATGAATAGGAAATCAAAAGATATTATCCTAATAAGCACTATTCTTGGAACTGAATACACAACTGAATAGAAGATGAAAGCAGCTGATTCCATCAAGCGTTTAAATCATCAAGCCGGCGTTTCTTATACCACTTCAATTGGTGAGGCTCTGATTCTCACATCATCAAGTGATAAATTCGGACTTAAAATGAAATAAATGATACAGACCATGGTAACAATGCTTATAGATTGGACAAGATATTACGTTAACATGACACTGAAAAGTAACACATGGTCCAAATAAACATGCACTGACTATCAATTTAATAAATAGGAAATGTGGCTATCTGCGTTTAAAAAAATAGAATACACGGAAAAGTACAAGTTAGCATCACAAAAAGAAAACTCAATCATCTCGCCTGTGTTTAAGGGTTGGATTTTACACATAATAAGTAGTTTTTTGCTATAAATCAGCACCAATGCCACATAAATGGCAAAGAAAAAGTAGAATGCAATATTGCGTTTTGTTTTGTCTGCCCCTTGCACTATAAGATATCGCTGACTTGTGCAGGACACCTTTGCAACGAACAAAAGAATTATTTCCTCTTCTGCCTCTCGAGCAAGCGGCATGAGCGGCTGTTATGCAGTCCACTACCCTCCACTACACAACCTCAACAGCCACATATAAAAACAAGAACGAACGCACATAAAACGTAAGTACTTAGACCGCCATACGGAAAAATAAAACGGGAACTGTTATTCACCAGTATCTACTCATCTTGAATTGCTTTAATAGAGCCAGCGGCCACTTGGCGCCATGAACACGTGCGCGGGCATATTGAAATTCTGGATTGGCTTGCCTGAGCACGTCTGCTACGATTGCTTGTGTATTTTTAGCAATTCATTCGCTTACCGCTGCTCCCAGGCAACGGCACCATAATCTTAGAAAAAGCGTTCCCATTGGCTTTACGGGAATGTCACACCCTTGGTTTGGCTCAAGCGTCTGTAATTTATGGCCGCTGGTAGGTATCGGAAGTTTCACAGCCCTGTACCAGATACTTTTCCTTCTCTCCATCACTGTCTTACCTTCTTTTCCTTTGCATTACCGGACTGAAATACTGGTTAATCAGTCTGTCGTTGCTGTGACAGGTAGGTCACCACCGCTAGCGGTGGGGGCTAGCCTGCCACATAATTTTTATTTGTTATAGGCCGTCATTACAGCCGCCACCGTTTATGTGGTGGACGACGGTTGTTGTTGCGGCGCGCGTCTTTCTCTCCCTCTTCCTTTTCTTTCTTCTCTGTATTCTCTTCAGTCTGCGTTCGAACCCGACCTCGGCCCCGCCGTGGTGGTGCGGCGGTAAGACGCCCGACTACTGTGCCGGAGTACCCGGGTTCGAACCCGACCTCGTCGGCTGCGTTTCGATGGAGGCGAAACAAAGAGGCGTCCGTGTGCTGTGCGATGTCAGCGCAAGTTAAAGATCCCCAGGTGCTCGAAACTACTCCGCAACCCTCCACTACGGCTCCTCTTTCTCTGTTTCCACTTTCACTCCCATCTTCCTCCCTTTCCTTACGGCGTGGTTGCGGTGTCCACAGAAAACAAGTGAGGCAGTTACTTCGCCTTTCCGTTCCTATGAATCAATCAATCAATCTCTCCCGTCTGCACGAAGCAGCGGAGGTGGCTTAGCTGCAGAGCCACTAGCAAGCACGTGCATTTTCTTTTCCTTCTTCCCACAGCCACAACAACATTTTGTATACCCCACTGTATAGCCGTCTATGCGTTAAGGACATCGTAATGTGCGGCTCCTGGCAGACAAAGAAGTACCATTTCTAAATTATAAGAGCAAGAGGAAACGTAGAGGCGAAGAAATATAATTGTCTCAGGGCTCCTTTCATACTGTAAATAAATTGCTGCTTTGCAAATATGCTGGGTGTAAAACTCACGTATCCCTAAACGCAGCGGAGGTATAGGGAACGAGTGAAAATTTCAGTTTGCAGAAACGTGGAACAGCTTTGCGCAAGTGAATGATAACTCATGATACTCCGGCCTCCCGAGAATGACAAGTGTTTCAAGAAACGTACACTTTGTGTAGCTTTTTGTGCGCGTTTCCATATTATTTGAATTTCTATTCCAACTTCCCGCAATTCCTTCAGCCTCTTTCTGATGTCCTTGGCCACTGCGTCGTCTGTAGTTGGTGCCGTCAGCTCTGCAATCGCTGCATATGATTTGGTTAAAATTCGATATCCATTGAAGTTATCTTTTCTGGCTGCAGTGGTCGTAATGGTATTTATGGCTCCCCATATGGCAAGCAACTCGGAGTGTAAAATTGTTCCTCCAGGTAGGTGGCACGTGTGCTGTCCGTTGTGCTGAGGCGCTGGCACACACACCCATGCCACACTCACCCTTTCATTTCTAATTCCAGCGTCAGTGTAGATGTCTATTGTATTGGGTGGTCTTGTGGGGGCAGTTCTCTGTGCTAAACGTTGCCTAGCTACCCCATTCCGCCTACTAATAGGTCGTTGTGGCCTTAGTGCGATTACCGGCGCCTCCCAAGGGGGTGAAGTGTCTGTCCCCAGGGGCCTCGGAGCAATGTTGATTCGGTTGTCCCATGCCATGATCTGCTGCTCTTGGGTCGTAGTTTTCCAGTCAGGATCACATTGTTATTTTTGCTTCTCTTATAATGTCTTGTATGGGTGGTATGCTGACCAGCTTAAGCAGCTCTTCATTCCTCGTGTGCTTAGGAAGCCCAGTAATGGTGCGAAGAGTGGCCCTGTGTAGCTTTTCGATGTCTTTAACGTCGCGATTAGAAAACTCATAGACAGGTGCCCCGTACAAAATCCTGCCGACAGCAACCGCTCTAGACAGCGTTTAGCACGATTTTTGCCGGGCTCCGCCGTATTTGTTTGAAATCCGGCGAATCATATACAACATCGGGGTTCAGTTACGTTGCAATGTACGAATCCATTTACGAGGACTGTTGCAACTAGAAATCTGTGCCCCCAAGATTTTTGTCTGCCCCTTTGCAGACGCGATGTTGTGTTGCCCAAGATGCAGTGTAATCTGCTTTTTGGCGTTTGTAGAATTTTTGCCGTCTATGCGTATGAGTTGTGTCTTTTCAGGTGAGAGCTGTAGCCCTAATGCTTCCAAGCTGTCAGTGAGGCTGAAGGTTGCTGCTTGGAGCTCCGTCTGCATGCCTTCTTCATTTGGGTAATCCACTGCTTGTGTCCATATGGTGACATCATCTGCGTAGATGGTGAAGCGGGCCGAAGTGTCTCTCTCGAGCGCTTCTGCTACGCGGGTCATGGCCAAGTTAAAAAGCAAAGGCCCGAGGATAGAGCCTTGGGGCACACCCCTATCCAAGTAATAGGTTCTCGTGCTCCATCCCATTTCTCAATAAAGTAATAACAAACGCTGCTTACACAGCGCACATACTTGACAAGTGGTTTCTCCGAAGACACGAAACACTCAAACACAACATATGCATGCACTGTCAGGAACAGTGTACAGCAGACCTAGAACATCTTATATGGCAATGTCCATCGTTTTCACGAGGAAGAAACAAAATTACGCATATTCCACACGACGACATGCCCACATTAGCAGGTCAGGTTATATCAAGCACCGAAATACAACACTCCATTGCTAGATACGGCAGTGAGAGCGGCCTGCTTCGAGTAGTGTGAGAGAGGTCGACTTACAGCGCAAAGATCGGCCGCATGGCAAGCAACAAGCAACAGCTTGAAGAACCGTTAAGACGAAGTTACACTTTCATCCCTCCTAACTCCCCAGGAACCCAAACAGCGGCCGAGAGCCATCCCTTCCCTTCAATAAAGGCTTCATTCATTCATTCATTGTGCGCGTTTGCATATCCCATTATAGTTTGTGCTTCGTTTCCCGTCACGTATAATGACTCCAAAGGCAGGCCGTGGGGCTCTCAGATTTTCACCGCGCCGTCCGCGGTGCCCAAAACGCTTTTCATATCGCAGTTTCCGCACTGTTCGTCCACGAAAACTTTGCAACGCGCCGAGTTAAAAGATCCATGGGAACGAAAAACCGACAATGTCCGCTCTCCAGGCTTCCTGTGGTGCGAACTCGAAAACCTGAAAGCTCGGAGAGAAGCGACACGTTTGCTTCCTCTGAACATAACAACAGCTTCCTGCTGAGTTGCCTTCAAAGCGGAAAGAGGTGCGTATCCCTTACAAAAACTGGTGTTGAAATTCTGTGGAATTTGTGTGAAGTTGCCTCAATAAGCACTCTTTAAATGCTGTAGATATTCTGTGGCATTTTTGCTGAATAACATTGAGCATGTGTTGAAAATTGGCATATGTGTTTCAGTTGAAATTTCGTTGTGAATTTCTGTGTTGAAATTCCGTTGATTATACACTGAATATCAACTTAAAAGCAACATTTAATAATGTGTTGTGTTGAAATTCTGTTGATTATACACCGAATATCAACTTAAATTAAACATGTGGTTTATGTGCTCTGTTGAAATTCTGTTGAATATACACTGAATATCAACTTAAAAGCAACATTTGGTAATGTGTTGTGTTGAAATTCTGTTGATTATACACCGAATATGAACTTAAAATCAACATGTGGTTTATGTGCTCTGTTGAAATTCTGTTGATTATACACTGCATATGAACTTAAAAGTAACGTGACTAATGTGTTGGCTTTCAGTTGCGCATGCATGCTCGCATTCCGTTAGTACGCTTCATACTTTCCAAAATATTTGTACAAATGAAGCAAACCTTTTCAGAATGACCAATTTATTTTATTTTGTGAATTAATGGGCTTTACAGCCTCGCAGGGAGGCCAGGCTGATCTTTGTGGGCCACAGAAGCGGCCAGGTACTTGGTGCACTTGTAAGCTGCAAAAATTGTATAATGAAGATGTCTCAATTTTTTTAGCAAAAGGCAATATGAAGAACACATTTCAGCTCATAAGCAGTGCAGTGCACAGACAAGGTAGGTATGAGTGGCAGGGTTGAAGATAATAATGTAGCACCACACATGCATCGTGCCACATACATGAGGCTGGCCGTCTATATTATAGTTGGATACAACTCAAAATGGAGCAGCAAATACCCATTAAAGGAGGCCCTCCATCCAATGGTGTTGCCTGCAATTGTTGCGGCTAATCTTGCGGGCAGCTTACTTCGTGGTGCTACAGCGGAAGCTAGGCTTAAAAGGGAAGGAGGCACTTGTTTTACTGTGCCTTGGAACATATTATTTAGAGTAGGGGTGCGGTGGTGTAAGGCGAGTTGGAGGGACGGCATACAGTATTCACTACTATTTCACACTATGTGGTTAACCACCACGTCACGTCACATGAACAGGTCAGCCGTACTGAATGGAGAGCCTCCTTTGATGGGTATTTGCCACTTCTTGAGTTGTATCAACTAAAGATAGCACTATGTACACGTTTTCAACTAGTAAAACTTCTCTCAGACACAGAAAATCGCTAAAACACAGTGCCTCTCATACTGAATACCAGAGAAACCTTAACTGTCAAATAATCTGGCCCAAGTGGTCAAATTTAACTGCACTACAGACCCTGCCCACGAAACTGGCAGCATAATGACTAGGTTAAAATGTTTCAAGAACAGACAGATGCATTGTCCCAAATAAGCATTCAAATACTGTCTTGGATTACCAAAGGAGAACACTTTTCTCTTCGCCTGCTAAATTATTCCCTCTGCAGAATTCCAAGAAGTTGCTTGTAGATTTGGATTGCTGTCCTGCTTCCTGCAAAAACTAACTTAGTTACTGTGATATGCAGTGAAAATTTGGCAGCACAAGAGATAAAGAACTGCTTCTCAGAACATCAAGTGTTTTCCATATGTGATAATGATAGAACCCACAACCGTCCGATGATCTGCAGCTGCGAATAGATGAAGTAGTCATTTGGGGGATTGCTGCCACCCAATCAGCTGTGAGCACAGCCTCTACTATAACAAAGCCAAGAATGTTGGTGCACGAAGCTCTTACTTTAAGCAAGGTGAAATCTATTTCATCATGCGGTTCAAACAACATCCATCACCAACTTTCTCTATTACTGCAACAACCCACATGCACATCATCACATCCACTTTATGCAACAGAATGAAGTGCAATGAAACTGCTATGAAGTGTGTTGTTGGCTAACTGTACCGCATCAAAGGTGCATAAGCAGATTATACAAAAAAAAATCAACAGTTGGCATCATTTCCCTCTTTATCCATATTTTTACATTTGTTTATAGTTTATACGCATGCGGTAACTTACATATGGCGGCTTCCAGGTGCACCAAGTCGAGCACCTCTTTCCCAATGCGATCCTTTTGGATGTTGCTCCAAACCCCATACAGGGATTTGGTCTTTAGTTCTTCTGCAGCAAACAAGGTGCAACAGGGGTCTGGTAAATCTTCCAGCACTTGTATGGCCGCAAGGGTGCTCAAGGTGCTCCAAGAGTGCCTTGTCCAGCAGTGCCCCACCTCCAATGTCTACCTGCAAGAACAGCCATGCAGAAATAAGCGGCATCAGTGTAGAAAACAGTGACAATTATCCTATCTGGCATGTATTACTACTGGCTAAATGACACAAAGCTCAACAAAGGCCAAAAATCATGCTTTCACTCGTTTACACAAAGTGCAACACAAGCCATGTAACCCATCTGAATGAGCACAATTCCAAATATCTTGAAGCTTGGAGGAATTCTGGCCCTCTCCCTTCCAAGCTTGATACTTCCAAGAATGCTGCAAGAGTATCATTATACGGCTAACAAAATCCCTCCACTGCCAAGATTTAGAGAAAGGCTGTGCAAATAACAATGCAAGAATAAATCAGTATTCATTCCCCACTAAACTGGTATCACATAAAATGTACTGAATATACTGCAATTAGCAAGATTACGCCTCGCTGAAAGACTAAAGGCAACTTGGGACTCTATCGATGAAGATTAACAATGAGGGATAAAAAACAATGTGAATCAGTAATCTCAACTTAATGTATGTATGTATATCAAGGAAAATGACTGGAAAATATGCAATGCATTGAACATGTGGTCTTTGATGGCACAATCTCAACTAAAGAAAAAAATAGACTGTACGTGGCAAAATATATTGAATTCACAGACCTGGCTTCTCAGTGTAAAAGTAATTCCAAAGGAAGAAAATTGGCATATTAAGCTGAATGGCTTAAAGCAATACGAAGGCTATGAGGAACAGCATAGGTGAGCATCTGGAACAGTTAAGAACCCCTTCAGTTCTTCAAAATTCACTGAACATGAACAGTTCATAAACATTTTGTATTTTAACTCCACTAAAAACAACCTTGTAGCCAAGAGTGGCTTCGTCAAGCAGAGATTATTGCCATTCATTCTCAGGCAATTTGCAATACTTTAATTTTTTTTTATCTCGATGCATGAACGACGGTCTATTTCAGGCAGTTACATATAGCAAAAAAAGGATGTAACGAGCTCAATGAAGGTAGTATAATATGCACCCATTTGCCAATTTATGAAAGGTATTAGCTAACAATTTTTCTAGCAACCTGACAACAACTGACAGTTGGGACAGGCACCAGTGAGACAAAAAAATTATCTCATGCCAATCTGATTTTGGCAATCCAAGTCAGCTGATTGTCCCATCTATGGTGACGATACCTAAAAAAAATTGAATGGTTAGTGGCATTGCTATGTTATGTTTAATGCACATGCAATAAAAATGGCAATGTTTGGGCTATCAAGGCAGCTGACACCTATCTGAAGTTCACACAGATTAAGAGGCCAATAGGCCTCTTCATTCCCACAAAGGACACATGACACCTGGGCATGGGGCATTTTAATCGACTTTAGTTTGAAAATGAGTGTGCTGCTAAAGCTGGCTCACAGAAATGGCACATGATTTCGGAACAAAGCCTTAACTTTTTTGAGCCAACAGTCCACACCATAGCTCTACTGGCTGCTGTGGCCCAAAGTTAAGAGACCCCCTGCATAGGCACTCGATCGTGACAAGGGATTACTCTCAGCTAACAAGATTACGTCAACCTCACAACAATCAGTTGATGCCAATGGTTGGATCTCCTTTATGAAGAACAAATATATTTGTCTGTCTTACTCGAGTTGCATCAGGCTGTAGATAAATCAGAAGCCCCCAAACGTGTACAAATACTTTTTCATTTGCCCTTTTCATTGCTTGTTTATGGCATGTAACACAGCAAAGATGTGTTTACCATTAGCTGTTTTGCTGGGACCAAATCATGCAGTCAATTTAAAAACTAGTTCATGACACATGCAGAGTTGTCCAGTAAGAACGGGTACAATCAGTCTGAAAAAAAAAAACGAAATCATTTCTATTTCTTCATTTAAGTTTCAAGTGAATTTATGATACAGCAAGAGGAATACTAGCTACAAAACATTACTGGAATAAGTGTACTTGTTGCCTTATTTCTGTTCTGAAAGCTCAAAATGCCATCCCTTTAATAATAAACGACACTGTAAAATGTATTCTTTGTACGCCCACATATACCACACTGAAGACAAATGCACCAAGCTATGGCTTACCAGATGCTTTTTGAGCTTCCACAAGGCATTTTAAGAATTTTTTTTTGGCTGCTACTCCCCAAAGCTCTGCTTCCAGCCCTTCAGCCATGGCATTCACAGCATGTGTCGTACTGAAAATAAATTAAAAAGTATAGTAATGTGGGGAACTTCGCCGACAGCAAAGACAAGTAGATGAAAGTGCCGCTTATCCAAGCAGAGATGTGAGGCAGTAGCCTTGAAGAGTTCAGGGACACAGGCTGCCGCACAGCCTTCTAGTCCTGTACAACACACAGTACTTGTTTTACACACTTCTCATGGTTTGTCCTTTGCCCGTTTGAACTGTAGTTTTTCATTAAAAACCTCTTACAGATATCCAAACCAAGGAATGGGGCAACCTATCTGTGCCAACTTGCACTGTCTTGCACACTGCACTTGGCTACTAATGCCTGATATACCTATTTTTGTTTGCATGGAGTCTGCTCCCATTAGAGACAGAAGTTCTTCCAGTTAGTTCAAACAGGCAGCCTCAGTAACCAAAGTGAGATTTTTCCTCATGTTGCACATACGAGGTTTAAGCAAAAAATAAAAGAAAGGTAGACATGTTTTTTTCGCTGTATTCCTGCTTTAGAATAATGCGTACGACATTACTAAACATTTATCACTGCATGAGATTCATCTACGGCCACTATACGGCACACATAAAGGGTTGTCACGACGAATGCACTAGAGCACAAGGCAATATCACTGATCAAAACCACGGAAATCACTCATTTCTTGTGTACCACTCAGTGTTACAAGCGTTCAAGCCAGCCACAATAAACGCGAATGCTATAAAAAAAAGAAGCTTAGAGGAAACTGACCAAAGGAGACGCAACACAGGTTGAAAGGTGGAATGTTGCCCTAGCTAACACGGCGCTGCCAACTTTTTTTTTTCAATGCCCGTTTTCTAATGACACGCCGGGAATTACGATTAGCATTTCCTCCCTCGGTACTGAAATCTGTCCGATTTCTTTTTTTTTTTTTGAGTATCGGACATAACAGGAAACACGGTGGAAAAAAGAATGGTCTATTCACACTTGCTACTCGCGATGGGCGTGCGATCGGCTGTTGCATGCTACCAAAGAGTCGCGCAGCGCGACCAATGCGACCTGCTTTTCACATTTTGTCAATCTAGACCGTTCACCACAGAGTAAAGCTAACCCATGTTCCTGAGCCGCTGATTGGTTACCGGTTTGCGACTAGTAGTCGCGCGGCTGGAAAATCGAGCAGTGTCCGAACGGCCCGCGACTGTCGCTTTTCGACCAAAACGGTCGCACTCGCGGCTTGCGGAGGTCGCTCCGCGAGTCGCAAGCGTGATCAACACTGTCAACGCAGACCCAAAAATGCACGCCCATACACGCAAAAAAATAAAACAAGAATACTGACCCAGCTCAAGAAGTTCTGCCGGTGCTGCTCGTCTTCCGGCTTTCCAGAAGATGTTGAAAACCGTGCCCTGAAGGTCCTTGATTCTATTTCGTTATGTCAAAAGACGGCTAGGCCTATCTCCAGGTCGGCGATCGCAGTGACGAGGTAAACATCCACTTCTTCTTCTTCTGCCCACTTCACTAGAATGAGGGACGTCGGAGGCTTCTATACTGTAAGCGTCTGCCCGCATCAGTAACAAAACGATGCCACGTAGTCCATACAACAGCTACGAAAAAATAAATCCACGTGTGTGCAACGCAACACCTCGCGGCACCGTGAAAACGCTGAACAGCCAATAGTAAGTGTAAGTAGTGCCATTGACAGGTCCGTTGCAAGTGAATCAATGGCGCTGAAGCCGCATGCGCTTAGATGTTTTGGCAAGCATATTTAAAATAAATGAATATATGTTTTCTCGTTCATTTTTCGTGAATAAAATCTTGTCAAAAGGGATTTGGAGAAAAAAATAATTATGCGTCCATTTGTAAAAAAGCAACACAAATACGTCTCGCTGTAATGGCGGCGCTGCAATCGCAAACGATTAAAAGGTCACAGCAAGCTTTGTTGCTGTAGCTGTCGCACTAGTCTTTTTTGTGTCAGTGTGTTTTGGCCAGTGTTCTTGCTCGGAGTTGTTTTTCAATGCCTGGTTTCTTCTTGCGAGCTACGGAAAGGCTTTTTACTGTGTTTTCTTTAGCGTAATGTGAGCTGTATTTCGAACCTCGTGTCGAGGTGAATAATAATGTGAATTGAATGGTGTTGCCCATGCGTGCATACATGCTGGTTCGGTCTAAAACCCGTCGGACTATATGCTGTCGGCGTAGTAGTCGGCACCGTATGTCGGAAATAATCGGGGTCTGCGCAAAAAAATTGTACCATAGTAATTAGAGGTTGTAGTGATTGATTGGTGTGCGATAGGCAGTGACGAGTTAACGAAATCATTCTAATACTTGATTAATTGATGAATTAAATTAAAAATAGAAAAATGGGCAATGCTCAGAATGAAGAACCAATTAATGCTTAATTCTAGAAAAAAAATTATTCACTATCTGATCATTTCTTTCAAATTACGTCAATCAATGATAAATTACTAATTAATGAATTTATCATTTATTGCCAATCAATTCCTAATTAAGCAATTCAATAACTGATAATCATTTCATCGATTACTGATTGCCTGCTTAATTTAATTAGGTAATCAGCTGATTATTAAGTTTATTCAATAATTAGTGCCGGCTGCGTAGCACAAATTTCGCCTTTCACTACTTCAGTCGCTAAAGTCCCTTTTTCTTGTCTGAATAGTTCATGACGACACAAAGTGGCACACATCATAACAACAACACTGGAAAGCAACAGAATCTCAAGAGCAATCATCAACGAAAATTATGTTGACTTTTGTGCACAAAAATTCCATTGAGTGAGTGTTGTTTGGTCACAACACATAATGAATTTCCATTGAATTTCTGTGACCTCAACAAGTCATCAATGATTAGTCAACTGAAATTCAAAACTCATTTTTATAAGGGTAGTGAAAGGCTTCGGACCACTGCACAATAGATGCTTTCGCCTCATCTTACTTTCGTGGTCCAATGTGCCCCTGGTGTTTTACTGATAGACCTCGCATTAAGCAGATGAAATTGTAAAATTCATTCCTCTACTAGTTCGCGATTGATCTGCCCAATATTTTTTGCTTATGTACGGAGTGGACGTTTTTAGCTACATGACGTCCTCTGGCATAGCCCTCTCACGAACACCAAAGGGCAGGGCCTTTGCAAGAGGCTGGCTGGCCATGTTAAGACGATGCTTGCCAGCCGAAGGACGCCATAACAATAGTCTCGAGGATTGTCCACATCAACGGCCACCTGCGTAAGCTGCAGAAGAGACTGGCTGAACATGTTGAGACGACGCTTCCTAGCCGAAGGACCCCTCAACAACGTTCTCACTTACTGTTCGCACCAACAGTCACCGACGTAGGCTGGCGGTCAGAACGTGGTATGATATAGACATCCACACCGCACTTTGGCAAGAGTACAGAGCCCAGCAACGGGAGCAACCATTCGTATAATTTAACACCTTCGGTTTCCCCTCACTGAGATGTCTCTAATTGAAAACAGCACGTAGTGGCTGTCCATGTTGAGACGACACTTGAAAGCCAAAGGACTCAACATTCTTGCGGACTGTCCACACCAACGGCCACTGACACAAGCTGGCGGCCCCAACACTCCACTCCGCACCTTGGCAAGAGTATGGAGCCCAGCAACGCAAGCCACCGCTAAAATTAACGCCCTCGTTTCCCCTTACTGAGAGGTTTGATTGGTTTGGATGGTACGGCCTAACGTCACCTAGCAACTCAGGCTACGAGAGATGCCGTAGTGGAGGCCTACGGAAATTTCGGCAACCTGGGGTTCTTTAAACTGCATTGACATTGCACAGCACACGAGCACCTTTCTTTACGCCTCCATCGAAAAGCAGCCGCCGAGGTTGGGATTCAATCCCGCATCCCTGGGAACAGTTATTGAGCGCCGTAACTATTTCGCCCACCCGGTGTGGCTTACTGAGAGGTCTCTCAATGACGCAGCGAATTAACCAGAGTAAGCATACTATGAAAACAGCACGCAGCGGATGACTGAGCCCTAAGTCAACGTACTAAGTACAGTCCCCTGTATTCCATTCTTTAAAACCGCCTAATATTCGGAAGGAAATTTGTACCCACTGCCAGCACACAGCAGATTACTCCTTCTGAGCGATCATGCCTGTGCGGATCACATTTTGCTCTTTTCAGTGTCCAAACCTCTTATTAGGGATTGCATTTCGTACTACAAATTAGAGATTCTACGCTGCTGAACCGAATGTACTTTAGAGCACTAAAGTGCGATAAAGCGAAAGCGTCTATTGCACGGTCGTCCGACGCCAGGCACTACGGCACAATGAAATGCGCCGACGGACACCTGGATCGGACGCCAGGTGGGGTAAGCTTTGTAATGCGTGAATCACATGGTGATGTCGTGACCGGATGCGGCGTCATCGTGGCGTCAGTTCCGGCTATTAGACAAGTCCGGAAGTGCCGTTATATTTATTTTTTATTTATTGTACCCTCAGGGCCAATGGCATTACAGAGGGGAGTGGGTTATGATACAGAGCAATGAATATAATACAGTGAAAACAAGAAGTACAAAATAAAATTCCTCCAGAATAAAACAAACAACATTCACAAAGCGTAAATAACATAAAATCAATGTACACAACACAGTGGAAACAGATATAACATATGATCAAATTCCTTCAGAATAAACGTTGTTAGCTATTGCGTCGTGAAAGGTTTTGTTGTCTGAAATGGCTGCAATATTGGGGGGAAGGCGGTTCCATTCCACAGATGTGCGGGGAAGATAAGACTGAAAAGAAGATTTGGTGTGGCATGTTCGGATGCCAACGTTGTGGCGGTGATCGATGCGATGTGAAATGTATTCTGGGGGTGATATGAAACAGTCGTGAAGCGCAACGTGATGATATAGCTTGTGAAATAGCGTTATGCGACCAATTTTACGGCGAGATTGTAACGGTGGGAGTGAAACGTTAGATTTCATGGCTGTGATGCTTGCCGTACGATTGTAATTTGAAACAATGAAGCGGACGGAATTATTTTGGACTAGTTCCAAGGAATTAACGAGGTTTTCATGTGTAGGGTCCCATATTGATGATGTGTACCCTTACAAAAATGCATGTAGGGTTTCTATAGAAATTCGAAAGCGTTGTGTCAATACTCGCTGTTGAAAGTCTGTCGATAATCGGCAACATCTTGGATGATGCAGTGTTGACCTCTTGTTGAGCGCTTATGAAATAGTGGCCCATGTGTTTCTTAAGAGCGCTTTTGGAATTCGCGCAACTGAAATTCTGTTGATTTCAGGCTCAAATGCTTCAGAAACTCTGCAAGTGACGCTTTTTGATTTTCTGCTACCTTTCCACTCCTGAACAACAGAAAATAGTACACGACCATCGGTTTGCCAGGAGGTGATTTTCATTAATGCAAAAGTAGTACAGTACATCTCCTAGCTGCGATAAGTCACCACATTCTATGTTCGGCCCGACCAATCAACAATCCTGTCTGATCAGTGCTGGTTAATGATAAGCATAGTGAGGCATAAAAGAACAAAACAGATCTTGATCTTTTAAGCCCCATTATACTTACTCACTCATTAACCTACACTAAACTGACTAAATTGTTGATTGGTCGAGCAGAACATAGAATGTGTTGACTGACCGCAGCAAGGATATGTGCTGTGCTACTTTTGCATTAATGTAAACCACCTCGTGCCTGCTCCTGGCTAACCGTTGATCACGCAGCATTTTCTGTTAATCCGCAGCGGAAAGGGAACACAAAATGGAAAAATGCGCGTTAATGAGAAAGAAAAAATATGCATCTTTGGTGAACCCATAACATGAGCTGGGTTGTTTATTCGCTTTATTTCAATTCATGTGCAAGGTATGACGCCAGGCTGTTCTTTGCGTAAAACGCTGATGCGCCCGGGAACTCTTCGCAAGTGATGCTGAAATAAACAATATAAATCATAATTAAGCTGCGGTAGATACTAACCTAAAAATAGAGCAAAGGCATTTGTGCGCTGCTCCACGTCATAGCTCAAGAAACTTCTTGTCTAAAATGAGTTGTCACTGTCTTTCACTGCTTAGACGGCATCGACCGCCGCCTCCACAGCTCGGCAGCAATACCACATCGTTCATTTCTCCCTGATAAACAATATATGCTGCCGTCAAAGATCCCATTGTGAATATAAATAGCAAAGCGCAGGTCACAAGCATTACTACCCAGAAAACTTGAAGCAAAATTAGCAACTATAGGCACTAAAATGAGTGGAAACAAAAACAAACACTGCAAAAATGGCGGAGCTGCACAGATTCAATAATCCACAATGTGTGACAGAGGCATATTATGATCTCGATAATGTGTCCGTCTCAGCGCGAGTAGCGTATCGAAAGAGTACAGCACTGTGCCGAACAATCCGTCAAAAACGGTCACCGGTTAAAAAAAAGAAAGAAAATGTCGCCATTCCAGCTGGCGTTCCATCGGCCCCAGCGTCCGCGTAGAGACAAGCCTCGTTCTCTCTCTCTCTCTCCACCTCCTTTTTTTTCCGACGAGGCTGGTTTGTCTGCTAGAAATATTTACATGCGGGCTTCACCTTGTAACACACACTGTACAAGACTGGCACAAACACGAATAGGAAAAAGTAAAACACTCACCAAAGTGCTGACGCTCCCTCCGCCCGCGCCGGCTTTTCGCTTAGAATCCAAAACGCCTGCGACTGTTGAACTTCCTAAACACGTCCTCCTTGCGCAGAAGCTGCCGCCCAAGAGCGGAGTCCTCCGAAGACTTAAATTCGTACATTCGCGTTCCAATTTGAACAAAACGATCTTCGTGATAATCACCAGCGAAAAACCTACATACGGTGCTTCGTTCACAGTGCAAGATGCGACCACGGTGGCGGAAAACGCCAACTGAACTGGCACATCAGCGTACCCGCGTCTGCGTGCAAAGAAAACGGGGCGCAGAAGAACAGCTTCAGTGAAAAGCAGCCACCCCCGCTGCGCGACTGCTGAGGCCAAGGTCATCACCGCGAAAACAAACCACGGAGAAGGCAGAGAGGGGAGACCAAGCGGGAGCAACCCCTCGTCCCTCCCCCCCTTTTTCCCCCCAGCCGACAGGAAGCGACCCTCGACCTCTCCGGACATGCTGGCGCCGTTCGCGGGGCACGGGGGAAGTGGGATGCGGACAGGAGCAAGGCGGCGGCCGAATGCTTCTTTGAAAAGAAGAGTCGCCGTTAGAAGACGCATGCAATCTTGTTTTTTTCTCTTTTTTTTTCATACGCGAATATTTTTGCTATGCGTGTTAACTCTATGGTATCCGTGGGATCAATCGGTGATTATTAGAACCCCTCAATGTTTAAAGTGACTTCATTTTAGCATGGTGTCCACTTTAAGAGAGGAAAGAAAAGAAAGAAATTACAGTAAAACTCTCCAAAGACATAGAGCGGTGGAGGATTCCAATGCAGACTGCACCTCATTTTGCGGCAATAAGCTACGGGCAAAAATACCTATGCTTGGGCAGAATGTCAGACCCTGAAGCATATATATAGTGAACTTTGGAACTGGTTTAAAAAAGCTCTGTCCTGCCCTACATGGTAGGTTCAATTAGGATCCTGTTTGTTAGTATGATGACTCACTGAACTTATTTTATGATAAATATAAAATATGTCCTACCACTAAAGTTACCTTCTGCGACATACAGAAGCTGATCCACTACGGATTCTGATTGACATTCAACGATGTATTTGCATAATTAGTGGAGGCTTTGCCATCATGAAGTTTTTAGGGCATATTTACAGTGTTGCGAAGCTTGAGCTAAGCGTGCACCGCTAATATGTACTTTTATATAACATGAACGAGCACGCAACTGCATGCTGCTCTTATATTTCCCTTTGCAGAATGTGGCCAATAGTTGATTACAAGTGAGACCAAAAATTCATAACGAAATTGTCACATCATGCTCTTATCATTTGTGCCTAAAACTACTTAAAACATGGGTCAGCATGAACAGTACACGCTAATTGTTCGTGACGTTGAAAACTGACAAAAAATGCACATAGAAAAAATTGCACAAAAAGTCTATTGGGTAGAACACAATGAAAATCCTGTTGGCCCTGTAAAGATTGAAATTCAGCTGGGGTTGAATGTCTATCGAAATTCAGTAAATTCAAAAGGCGGTCAATAGTCCAACAATAGAGTTTCAAAACTCATTTTTGTAAGGGTATATTCAAGTTTAGGACGTATAAGTGTTTTATACAGTAAAAGCTTAAAAGATGAGGGAGCGGCAGAGACATTCCGACGTAGGTATCCTAACATGCGGTTAGCGTTATTAATAACGTAGTCAATATGAATAGACCATGGTAAATTTTGAGTGATATGAATACCTAGGTACTTGTATGTTTTTACCCAGTCAAGAGGAGTGCCATTAAGATAATATGAAGGAAGAGCGTTAGATGCACAGGAAACACGCAAAACTTTACATTTATTAATGTTTAATTCCATATTCCATGCATTGCACCAGTCTGACACCAAATTGAGGTCTGACTGGAAAGTGTCATTATCGTTAACGTTATTTATTTCCCGAAATATTACACAATCGTCAGCAAAAAGGTGAATGTTAGAGGATATTGTAGAAGGAATGTCATTAATATAAATTAAGAATAGGAGGGGTAAGAGGACCGATCCCTGTGGAACACCAGATAGCACATTAGTAATTGGAGAATTAGTGTCATTAGCATGTACAAATTGCCAAAGGTTAAGAAGGAAAGATTTAATCCAGTCGAAGACGTTAGGATTGAGATTAAGATGGCTCAATTTATGTAGCAGCAATTTATGACATACCTTATCAAAAGCTTTGGAAAAATCCAAAAAATGCAGTCATCGAACGATGAGTTGTCAAGTATGCGGTATAGCTTATCCGTAAAGGCAAGTAATTGAGTTTCACATGAGTATGTTTGACGAAAACCATGTTGCGCAGGTGTGAAAAATGAATTCTCATCGAGAAAGGTAACGACATGCTTGAAAATGATATGTTCTAGTAATTTGCCAAATGGGAGCCAAATGGGACGAAAGTTTTGAGGGGAGTGCTTACCACCGGACTTGTGAATTGGAACCACCTTCCCAATTTTCCAGGTGTTAGGAAGGCTTGCTGTGTCGAGTGACTGTTGAAAAAGTTTGGTTAGTATAACTGAACTATAAACACAAGTATTTTTAAGAATTTAGCGCTAATCGCATCGAAACCAGGTGAAGAATCATTTTTTAAAGAGTCAGTTAATTTGGCTACGCCAGGTGGATCGATTGTTATAGGTGGCATTGTCGGGAACCTGTGGTGCTGTATGTAAGGCAGATTAACGCTTGAAAGGGAGGAAAAGCTTTCAACGAATGTGTCATTCAGCACGGAAACACAAAAATTACTGGGGATAAGTTTACCGGAGGAAACTTGTAGTCTAATGAATGGGTAAGACGCCCGACTACTGTGCCGGAGTACCCGGGTTCGAACCCAACCTCTGCGGCTGCGTTTCGATGGAGGCGAAACGAAGAGGCGTCCGTGTGCTGTGCGATGTCAGCGCACGTTAAAGATCCCCAGGTGGTCGAAATTACCCCGTAGCCCTCCACTACAGCTCCTCTTTCTCTCTCTCCACTTTCACCCCCACATTCCTCCCTTCCCTTACGGCGCGGTTGCGGTGTCCACAGAAAACAAGTGAGACAGTTACCGCGCCTTTCCCTTCATATAAATAAAAAAATTAGGTGTCTGCAGAAGCAAGGGTGGCAGATACTATGCCGTCCTCATTTTGTGAACTCCTTATGAAAAATTGTCCGCGAGATGTGTCAGCGAGATTCCACCGATGACAGGTAGTGCGCTTTCCTTCTCTGTAAACGAATTGTAGAACACCCGTGAATTCCGATGCGTTAAAAGGAACGCTGGATTTAGGTTCGACTAGATGGATTTATAGTAAGGGAAATGCGCGATAATTGTCTCACTTGTTTTATGTGGACGCCTCAACCGCGCCGTAAGGGAAGGGATTTTATTAAAGAAAACTGATTTATTTACAGGAAAGGAAAGGCACGGTAACGGTCTCACTTGTTTTTCTGTGGACACCACAACTGCGCCGTAAGTGAAGGGAGGAAGATCCCAGGCAGCACAAAGCATTGGGCCAATGTTGTAAGTACGACGGCAAGCAGTGGCCCTACATTGGGCCAGCCTAACCAGCATGCTCCCAACATAGGACATGCCAGTCAACACAATGTCCAACAATGGCCCAGTCTAGCCAGTGCTCTCCCAGTGTTGGCGCTGCCAGTAGCCAACACTGGCTAGCTTGGGCCAAGATGTACAGTGAGTTCCCGATATTGGCACTGCCGTACATACAGAATGTCTATGTTGGACCAAGATTGCCGTTGTTCCTCCAATAATGGTCGCACGGGATTTAAAACTGGCTATAATGGGCCAAGCTGTCCTGCCTTCCTCCGTCATTGGGTTTTCCGTTTTTTAAAACTGGCTACAATGGACCAAGTTGTCCTGTGTTCTTCCGGCATTGGATGTTCCGGTTTTTAAACATGGCTACAATGGACAATGTTATCCGCTGTTCTTCCAGTATTGGATGTTCAGTTTTTTAAAGATGGCTACAATGGACCAAGTTGTCCTGTGTTCCGCCGTCGTTGGCCGTTCCTTTTTTAAAACTGGCTACAATGGACCATGTTGCCCCGTGTTCTTCCGGCGTTGCCCGTTCAGTTTTTCTACAATAGACCCAGGTGTCCTGTGTTCTTCTGACGTTGACCGTTCCGTTGTTTTAAACTGGCTGTAATGGACCATTGCAATTTGTCTTGTGTTTTTCCAGTATTAGCTATCCCTGTATGAAAACTGCCCACGATGGACCACTTTTTCCCCTGATCTCGCAAATGTCATTGCCATCCTAAAAACGCAGCTTTAATGGGCTGCCGAAGTGAATATTTTCCGTTGACCATTCAATCAAAACAAATTCTCCATTTTTATGGTTGAATACACGTGCGCTGGACGCCAAACCGCAGCATTTAATTCCGACAACATTTCAGCCGATCGTTCGGACCTCACCAAGTACCACGTACGGGACGACAATTACTATAACGCATTCAAGCACGTACCGCTGCAACTGTCTGGATTCGACTTTTCGGTGCGCTCATATGCGGCGCACCTTTGGGGGTCAGCTATATGTGTTTATGGTTTTAGCCTATTGGCATGCATGCAGATTTCGTCGCAGGCGCATACGTTTGTCGCACAATTATATCTAATGATAGCACGACCGTGCGACCACATATGTATACCCCAGACCGGCTAGCACTCACGACCCAATATGCCTGTATTGGACGCCGATTACATCCCTGCATCTATACGTAACCTATAGTACAAATCCAGTTGTCAGTGAGAACGCGCATAAAAACGAAATCGTGTCGCCATAGCATGTTCATGTGACATTAAATTAGTGATTAGAAGGTAGCTTTTTCATTGCCGAGAAGGAAAACGTTGCCTCAAGTTGAAGTAACAAATGACCATTTTCTCAGCGATGTTTTTGTTCTAGTGCTTTTGTATTATCCATAAGGAACTACGCGCAGCATCGTCTGTTTACCTGGAGAAAGGACCGAATACGATGTGTGTACTTTCTAGACGCAATCACTGGAAAATGAAAAGCCGGAAGACTCGCGAGGTTACCATTTTAGTTTTGGGCATTCACACGGTGGTAAAAAAAATGACAGTTTTTCGTGCAGACCGCGAGCATGAAGGCCCCGGTACATTTATATGGCGCACAACATATATATCGCCAATAAACAAAAAAAAATAGTTTTTTCCGCCTATTAGTTTAGAGTTTGACCATTCCAACCGCGCTAGGCGGTGGCAAAGGAATAAAAAAAAAAACTGTACAGGAATGAAAATAATGTGCGCTGTCGAGTCATTCGAAAAAACGAATGCAGCCTACAAACACTGCTTTAATGAGGCAGTTTTCCATGCCCTTTCCAATTCTTTCATTCTACTAAAATGATTTGGAATACGTTGCTTGCTCATTGAACGTTATCGTCTTTTTGTGCAATCCGCGTTAAGGTGAAGGGGATTGCGAAAAACGTCTGTGTATTGCCTGATGCCACAGCGCTTCTGGACCTCGACGCGCACAAAATTGATTCTGAATCATTCATTGCTGTGTCTGTCACCGTCGATTTGCGAAGTCGAGACAAAACATGAGCGAAGAAATATTGTTACAGTTGGAGAATGATGAGGACGAAGTGGCGCGCTCGTTTGTGGAAGATTAAGAAAAAGAAGTGTGTCGAATGGGCGGCCCTCGTAGCCTGGCTCCTTGGCTGTTCCTCAATGTATATATCTTTAATCCTCTTTTGTAAATATATTTCTCCCTGTTACAAAATTATATGCCAAAATTTAAAAACCTTGAACAATTCACAAATTCCGTAGAATGTTCAGAACAGCGCGGTGCGCTATAATTGGACAAAGGCTTTATCGATGTGGCCATAATTACTTGCGCAACAAAATTATGCAAGGTGTTTTAATGGTTTTGAAAGCTGAGGTAGTGTAGAATAGGTGGAAAAAGTTTAAACAATGTGAAAACTGTTTTTGTTTTCCTAAAAATTTTCAATGTTCGCTGTTTTCTGTAAATTAGCGCGATCGTATCTCTGTATCCAAATGTCATAAAAATATGAGCGTTAGCTGTTTGCGGATAATTATGCTGAGAACATATTGTGGAATTATTGCTGCTCTACCATGAACCTTTTCTGAAATAAAGGCCTGCAAATTAGGAAAATTTTCGTTTCCTGGGCCGAAGTTTAGAATTTTTATAAAAACATCTACTCATACCCGAAAAGCGAACATTAACTGAATACAAATAAAAACATATATATATTCAGTCGGATCATTTTCAGCTAGCTAACTTGAGCATAATTTGTATAATCTATAACCAAAGTTGGCCAGAATAAAAGAGAAGCTCGGAACTCCGCCTCTTTGACATTATTAATCAGTCATCACGCAACAGTATATAATATTTTGAAGTAAATATAAAAGGTCGAACGACCATCCTTTGTTCGATCATAGGTGGCGAAAGGGAGGGGACGCGCGCATTTGTCGATGCACCAGCTGTATGGATTTACGCAACAATGTGGATGGTAGATGGGGAGGCTTTCTATTTTTTTAGAAAATGTTCGTCCGTGGTTGGCTTGAAGAAACAATGCGTTTGCGAACACACAAAACAAAACTATTTATTAGAAGTCGACTCGAGCGGTGCGCGCTGGCGGCCGCTCATCGGCACGGTCCGAAGTCACGGCTGGCCGGTGCCGTTTGCGAACACACAAAACAAAACTATTTATTAGAAGTCGACTCGAGCGGTGCGCGCTGGCGGCCGCTCATCGGCACGGTCCGAAGTCACGGCTGGCCGGTGCAAGCAGAAGAGGGCTGGGTACAGGAGGAATGGAATGTTGAGAGGGGTTTGCGAACACACAAAACAAAACTATTTATTAGAAGTCGACTCGAGCGGTGCGCGCTGGCGGCCGCTCATCGGCACGGTCCGAAGTCACGGCTGGCCGGTGCAAGCAGAAGAGGGCTGGGTACAGGAGGAATGGAATGTTGAGAGGGTCGTTGGTCCTTCGTTCCCACGCGCAGCCCTTGCGAACACAACACCGCGGCGGGAATCACGCGCTGGTTGAGCGGGTCGTTGTTCCCCCTCGCCTACGCGTCTACGTGCAAGACACAACAGACAGCATCCCCAGCTGCGCTGCTGTGCGGCCTCCTCCCGAAGCGTTCATTTCAGAGCTTGTTGGAGACGCTACAAGACTTGTGACAGCTTCTTAAACCTTTCTTTAATTTCTTCCCTCATTAATTTTCTTTTTCATCGTGCTGTGCATAATTTTCTCTTGCGCCTATACATGTCCATGTGCTCCGGTTGGTGCTTGCTACATATCAGTGAATAGCTGAGCTGTGAAATGTCGCCGGAGTACGGATTACAGCAACGGCGGGATACCATCGGCATTATCAGACTCAGTGAACGCCGTCATCTTAGACCGTGAGTATATATCTTTGCAGCATGCCATTGCTTCATAATTGGTTCTATATAATCTCCTACCAGTCCCAAATGTTCTCTTTCCGTATTCTCCTCGAAACAACTGCGCGAAGCATGACTTCAAGAACTAAGCGAATTTTCCTCCGGGTTACATGCAAGCAAGTGCGTGGACTTATTTGCTGGCTGCGATATGAATAGCATTTGCGCCGAAAATAGAGGAGCCGTGCGTAACAGGTGTGTATGCCACCAACACGTGACAGAACACTGCAGGCAGCCATTTGCGCAGTTTTCTGACTGTGCAGCGCGCCGCAATCAATTAGTAACCAGATACTATGCGCCCGGCTTTGTACATATATTTTGGACAGCCTCTCTTCTGCGCGCAGGAAGCCATGTTCACACAGTTTTTGGATTTTGTTAAGAGTTAAGGGCAGTTTTTTGTTTTCAGATGTACAGACGAAGTTTTGAAAACTGTTCGTGCCGTCTGTGCAAGCGAATTTTACAGTGGGGCAGACATGTGCGTGATGCCGCTTGATGACTAGGCTATAATTAAGTCATAATGAACCTCCACTTTTATAATGGTTAATATCATATTGAGGAATTGAAAGCCGTGAACAGCGCAAGTGAGCCCCTTTTCAAAATTTTCTTAATCGACGCCCCCCTTCTGAGCACGTGCCTTCAGGTGAGGGCGTTATCAGAAAGCGGCGACAATAGGAGAGCGATTTCGCAGACGCGCTTCGAGGGCGGGGGAAAATAACAATACAAGCAAAAAGGCACATCAGCCGTGTGTGCACTGCGTCCCTGTCACTGCAAAGTAAACAACGTGCACGCGGGACACAATGTACAAAACATTGACGGCCGGTATGAGGCAACCATATCGTCCGAAATATATTGCTCGCGAAGCACTCGATGACGGCGCGCACTTTCAGGCGAAATGGGACAGGACGTCAGATCCGCCTGTTCGGCAATTACAGCTCTTTGTACAGTACTCACGGATTGAAATAGGACATTCGGAGCGCGTGGCCGTCGCTGAATGCAAGGCAGTGTGGTAAACAGGCCGGCTTATTGGCGACCGGAAGGAGCAGTTCTGCTTCTTAGATGTTCTCCCCCTCGAGCTATACCACAATGCAGCACCTTGGTTCCATGAGCATCCCCGGGCGGCGCTGCATGCAGCGACGGCCACGCGCTCCGAGTGTCCTATTTCAATCCGTGAGTACTGTACGTCACGTGCCGTACCGTATGCATGAAGTGCACGCCATAGCCATCGTGCAAGAATGTTGAAACCGAAGCAGCGATCCACGTATTCTAATTCTATAGGAAATCATTTGGGAGTAGAAAAGAGCAACTTAATATGATGTGCATGGTTCTTTAATGAACGATATGTATAAATGGACGGTTGAATAGTTACAGTAATGGAGTGTTCCGCTAGAATTGTTTACGGCCGTGACCGCAATAAACATTACTCATATTGCTCTTAGCTTTAAGCTCTGGCATTGATAAGCCTATCTGAAGAACCGACTGTTAGTGACAGTTTGTTTACAGCTGTTGATCAAAAGGTAGGCCATCATGCTATTATTGCAGGCATATTTGCTTCTTTTTGTACCTCTGTTTACTAAAACTTAATTTTGTTCCCCATTCCTAGGGACGCTGCACCTCTTACAACACTCACTGTTCAGTCGCTTTTATTCAAGTATACAAAAAGGAGGAAATGCGCATGCACTCATAGGATAGCCTGTCTTTCCGTTAACAGCTGCAAATAACACGCCACTGCTCCTCGGTACCTTGGATGAAGTTTTCAATGGGGTTACCTGAGATGCCTAGCAATAGCTGTAATATTTATACCAATCACTGCAGTGAAACAGAAAGGTAACACTGCATAACTTTAACTCCTGCATGCACCTATAAACGTGCCTTAATTTATTGCCCATTCTTATAGACTTAGGACCTCTTACTATAGGCTTTGTTCAGTAAGCAACCGTCTTTCATTGCTTCAATTTATATCTCTACACCACTTTCTTGTTGCTCTGGGTGTGATCATTTGATTTCATTGTTCAAATCATATTGTTTTATCATGTGTGAATGATTTAGCCTGCACATACATGCTTTCATTTTTTTTAGATGCGCATCGGGAGCGTTTTCTACGTAGAAGTGGATCGATTGAGTTGTATCACTGGTGCGAAAACCGACAACCCCCAGAAGATATGTGTCCTGTGGTTGGAAGGGCAATAAAGAAGAAGAAAATCAGCGGAAAAGCCTGCCTAAAAAAAGGTAGCACTGCATCACTGTAACTGCTGCATGCACCTTTAAATATGCCTTATTTTTATTGCCTATTCTTATAGACGGTGGACCTCTTGCTATTGGCTTTTTGCAGAAAGCAACCGCCTTTCATTGCTTCAATTCCTATCTCTCCACCACTTTTGTGTTCCTTCGAGTGTGATCCTTTGATTTTATTGTTCAAATCATAATATTAAATCGCCGGTGAATGATTTCGCCTACACATACATGCTTTCATTTTTTTAGGTGCGCATCGAGAGTGTTTTCTACGTATAAATGGATCGATTAAGTTGTATCACTGGTGCGAAAACCAACAGTTCGGTGCCCCCAGAAGATTTGTGTCTTGTGGGTGGCAGGGGTATAAAGAAGAGGATAATCAGTGGAAAAGCCTGCCTAAAAACTTACAAAGATGGCGCAAAAGCGAAATGCTGATCAGGGTTAGAGTCTGATTACTTCTGTTATCCCATTTCACTTGCTAGGTGATGTGACATATATGAAATACCTTAGTATAATTTGTGGTATACTCACTGAAAATTGTGTAGACATTAACTTTTTTCTCGTTCAATTATTTTGAGTGACGCACGAATTGGAATAAAACGAAGTCATCCACACGTCTAATGCCCATAGACATTAGATGCGTGGATGAGCTCATTAATTGTGTTCCTATGTGAGCATGCAATAGTTTGTCGAATATATTAATATGTTAAAAGTTGATTTTTTTACTGTTAACCGGAGTAATACATATGCTCCATATCATAGCATTATTCGCCTGTAGTTTGTATCTGCTCTTTCCTAAATTGTATTCTACAATGTATACGTGTGTCATCTCGTACGTCTATTTAACTAGCGAACAATTTGCAATCGAATCCCTTTTGTGATGTTTCAGCTACAAATAATGTATGACAGTTGTGACAATATAGGTAGCTTTAGGTATAACATATAGCGCGAAAATCTTTAATATATGCGATGATATTTTTATTCACCGCATTGGCTAAACCAGCCTGTTGAAGAGACGAAATGAAAACAAATATGGATGTCTTCGGACAGGAACAGTAATCGTGGTGCCATGACCATTTTTTTAATTAAATTTTCATATGTCGTGGGCTAATGTCTCGACACAAAGGAATGACCCTTAGGTTTGCCAGATGCGGCGCAGTATTCTCGAAAAAAAAAAAAACGCCTATCACTAAAGCTGGAAAACGCCGTTTTTGTCGTTTCAAAAAGTTGCACGTTTGGAGGCCGGCTGGTTGCGTAAAATTTTATCATCCACTGTTTTTTACTCACCGCATTTGGGTAACGTTTACTTGTATAAGAAGTATTAAAAGTGTGTTTCATTGATGCAGTTGATTTAGTAAAAAATCGCAAACTTTGCTTCAAGAACAACGCGCTACAAAAATGTTAATGTTCAACCTTACATACTGGCGTGACGCATTGCGTTGTTTGCACTAAAATATTCTGTGTTTATTACGCAGGTCATATTGTTAATTTAAGGCAGAATTTGGAGCTCTAAGCTGCTATGTGTGTTCTCTGTAACGCCACCAAAAGTATTATGCTGGAAAGCGATTTGCTTAAGATTGTAATTATAAAAGTTACACATTGAAAAATCATCTTCAAAAATATAGTATTGTTAGTGGTGGTCAAAGCTGACAAATGGAATAACATATTAATAACCTAGATTGAATACTATTGCACCTAGCAATAAAAAAGAATGCCGGACCGAGAAAAAGTTCAGCCTTCACTTGCGTTCTGCCATGAAATTGGCAGAAATAGTGAAATAATACCATTTTAAGCTATATTAAGTATTTGTCCCAGAAGCAGAAAAACGGTGTTAAGCGCTGACAATGTTTTAAATTTTACTTAAGGTAAAATGTAACTAAATTAAGCAAATACTAAATTGAAGTTTTGATGCCTATTCCATAAGGGGGAGCCATATAAGCACATCTATAGAACAAAAACAAGCATTTTTATATTTCTAATATTACATTTTGCAGAATTCAATATATTTACTGACTAAAATTAACAAAGTACTTTGCACTGTTTCCACAGATTTTGATAAAAATTGATGTTGCGGCCGTTTCTTCAATTCTTATCAGTATTCCTTATTTTACCATTTTCTTACTTTTGTCCAATTTCAAAATAATATGCAGATACACACACAAATCTAGAGCTTCAAATTTTTTCACAAATAAAGAATGGAACCTAGATAATGTAGAAAAATAGTTTCTGTGCCAAGATATTATTGCATCTTGCAAGAATGCAGGCTGAGTTTGGCCATTATCAGCACAAGCACTCGGTTTAATATTTATTGTTATATTTTTAAACAGTATAACGCAACACTTTTTAGTCCGTAATATTTTTGAGGTACTGAAGATTTTTGAGAGGGATTTGAATGAAAATCGAAGATGATCTTTTTTTAATTGCAGCAAATTTGCCCTTTACTGCTGTTTTCGAATTCTGAGCAATTTTGATGCGTTGTGGAGAACACACCTAGTGGTCTGGAGCTCCAGATACTGCCTGGAATTAAGAACATGCGTCAGGAAGTGAAAACATATTTAGTGCAACCAACCTAATGCATCATATGCCAGTACATAAGGTTAAAAATGAATATTTTTGCAGCGTATCGCTCCTGAAGAAAAGTTTGCGATTTTTTAATAACACAAATGCAAAAACAAAATAGCTTTCTAATAGTGTTTGTAAATATAAAACATGCATATATTTAGTGAGTAAAAAAGAGCAGATGACAAAATCATGGTATCCAAACTTGCAACATTTTGAAATGGCAAAAACAGCGTTTTCTACCTCTAGAGATATACCATAAAATTGTTTTTTTTTCGAGGAAACTACGCGTATCTTGAAAAACTAAGGTTAATTCTTTTGTGTCTAGATACTTGCACACCACATATAAGAATTTCATTGGAAACGAAAGATGGCCATGGGACCTCGATTATATTTCTTATCTAAGGCACCCATAATACGCTGTGAGAAAGCCAATATCAAAGGCTTTTTTTAATATTCCATATTTCGAACGGTTGTGCCATCTAAGAAAATTAGAAAGCTAGGCACACCTTAGGTGTAGCCAGCCCTCACTTTCTGTTACAGCTGCATTTGCTAAGCTGAATTAATGCGTTGATTACTTTATTTTAGCCACGAATATAGCGCTATTACGTGTCAATTTTAAAGAAAGGCCGCAGTGACGCGATTCTTGTAGAATTTGTAAGTGAAATCTGTAAACCTTACAAATCTACCCATATATATGATCTCTTGCAGGTTTTATTCAAGCTACATTACACCTGCTGCGCCCCATAGCTTGAGCCAAGGGTTATAAATAAACCATTAGAAACAGACGATGGAAACCGGTGGTGCATTGCTGGCAGCCACTAAGGACAGCGCAGAAAATTTTTATTTTGTACGTGGGGAAGTGAGGTTATTCGCTTCAAGTACTAAATATTCACTTTAGACAATAAATAGGACTTACAGAGTCGGTGAGCACGTTCGGAAACCCCTGTTTCAATATTTGCGGTTAGAAACCTCATGTGTACCTTTTTTTCCAGCTGTAGATAAATTCCGGGTTATGTAGATACCGAAACCGTTACCAGCCCATTCGCGCACCTCAACTGTGCTGCTCACAACATGATTTTGAGCGGACAAAACAACCTGCCGCTAAGATTGCTAGCCCCATGCATGAGTAAGGGTGATATGCTGGCGATGGTTGCTTCGCGTCGGCCCTTTGGCGCACATGAAGGCTCGAGTTACAATGAGCGCGCCGAACTTTGCAATGCGGATAATGACTACAAAGCGGTAAGGATATAAATTAGTTTAACAGTATTTTTCAGCTGTAAAATACAAATACAGTCTTGTTGGACGATGTGCTGGCGCGGACGAAGAAACCATAGGCAACTTGTAGGTCTAACGCTACACAGGGCTGTCGAGCCAAGCCAAGTCCTCAATTGTATTGTCCGGGAATCAGATTTCTGTATTTTCGTAGTTTCCTATTGTATCTGGCGTTCAAAATGCAGACGTGAGGGTTCTTTATCACAAATAATCAAACGTGGATTGTGCCGGTACTCTTCAAAGTAGCAACACCATTTATTGTGTAAGTCATTAATCAGTAATTTAGGTAAATAATGTCAATAAGGATTCCAAACAAAACCTTTTCTATGGCGCTCAAGGTAGCTTCCAGCAATATATATCTGGTTTCCTTTGCCTGCCTCCGAAATGTTTTTTTTATCCCTTGGATCAAATTTGCTTGGACAAGCAGTATATGTGTAAAAATGATGCACCTGTGAGCTACCCGTTTAAGTGAGCTCCCGTTTAAGTGAACTACCCACAAAACCAGTCAAAAGCGTATATCAGCTAACCAGCGGCCAGTGCAGCAGTCGTGGGCTTAGATCGCTTGTGTATATTATATCTAGCCATTTAAAAAAAATGAAAATGGTCGCCGAACATTCTCTTGGTAACGATTGTTAGTATAAACTGTTTGCACATCGCAGAAAGCGTAGGAGCGGCAAAAAACTAGCGCGCCAGTCATATGCGGAGACAGCCGATAATCAAGCACTAATTCCTAGTGTGGGATGAAACACTGGCTGTCTCAGCCGTATTGCTGTGGAGGCGATCAAAATGCAACAGGGCACATGCT
The DNA here is from genome assembly GCF_055883805.1 of Amblyomma maculatum. Taxonomy (NCBI): domain Eukaryota; kingdom Metazoa; phylum Arthropoda; class Arachnida; order Ixodida; family Ixodidae; genus Amblyomma; species Amblyomma maculatum. Next base: position 134,737,717 of record NC_139353.1, read on the forward strand.
ATGCAATGTATGTGCGTCTTTCATCCTAATAAACCCAAGGCAGCTGAAACTAATCTGGAACTCATCAGTATAGTGTTTCTCATTGACCATAAATTTTGGTACATGAATCCTGGAATTTTCTACATCTTCCTAAAATAATGCGCGCGATTTTATATGCCTCGTGATAGTGTTGTAAATTTTGGTTCCTCATTGTTTTTGTGCAGGTGCCATTTGCGAAAAAGTTGGGGTGGACGATTTGGAGGCACACGCATTTATTCGCAGGTGGCTGCCTGGTTCCTGTGACAGGGGGGGTGGAAGAAAAAGGCGTTATGCTGAAACCTCCCCTGGCGAACCAGGCGTGCCACCTGTTAATGCAATTGCAGGGTCAGCCCCCTCACTACGCCTATGAGTGTGCCCTCCAGCTCCCTGGCCCCTTCCACTTCCCGAGAGCCCGCCCTGCCCTGACCAACCCTGCCACTGCCCCGCTAACTGCTGCTGTGTGTGCCCTCAGCACTGGCTAGTAACAACTGCCGTCTATAGTAACAATTGCAATAAATATTATCTTTTTGTGAACCATGCCCTTGTTTTGTGAATATCTACTGGTTTCTCATGAGCAACAATTTGAATTTTTATGGCCACTCCTATTTGAAAGGCCATTATTGTCCCAGCAAGTTCGATGTGCTGTCGCGAATATGGCTAGAATGAAAAAGGCTGCATTTTATGGCCTGCACAGGCAGTGCCACAAAATGTGTAATCTTGACATCATCAATGGCACATGAATGGAGTAGCCGGTGTACCCATAAACCATTGGATTAATATTGGTATCGACAATATGCGGCATGAATGGAGTAGCCAGTGCACCTGCAATGGCTAACCATTGGTATGATATTGGCATTGACAATGGGCCATCAATGGAATAGCTGGTATTAAACAAATATTGGTAATACAATGATGGTATAATGCTGGACAGTATTGGCAAGAATCATGGTGCATGAATGGAAAGTCTAATATTGTGCCTACATTGGTGGCTCCAGCTTGGTTGAACACTGGACCAATCTTGGAACGAAAGATGGGCCAAGAATGGAGAATGTAGTAAAATGCCCAAATGCCAATATCAGTCCAATATTGATGCCATTCTTTTCCAGTGATGAACCATTGTTGGACCAATGCTGGTGTGCTGCTTGGGATGGGAGTGAAAGTGGAAAGAGAGAAAGAGGAGCCGTAGTGGAGGGCTACGGAGTAATTTCGACCACCTGGGGATCTTTAACATGCGCTGACATCGCACAGCACACGGACGCTTCTTCGTTTCGCAAGGAAAGGGAGGAAGGTTGGAGTGAAAGTATAAGGAGAGAAAGAGGAGTCATAGGGGAGGGCTGCGGAGTAACTTCAACCACCTGGGGATCTTTAACGCTCGCTGATATCGCACAGCACACGGACGCCTCTTCGCTTCGCCTCCGAAAAACTATTGAACACCATGTACCGGGTGTAGCAGCAACGCTCAGGCTTTCGGTTTTCTCCACTGTGTATTCTGCAGTGCTCTCGGTCATTTTTAAAGCATCTAGCGCAGTGCTTACCTGAAGTAAACATTATGGCAAACGTTTAGTGCTAGCAAACTTTTGCACTTTTGTGGTTAGAGTAACAGCCATATCCCTTCAAAGAATCTAAACACGATGAACTGTACCTGCTTATAGTGGGTTGCAAAATGATTTGGTGCTTGAGATTTTCTGACATTACCTAGAAACCATGCCATGCAATAGTCGGCTCAATGCGCCAGAGGTCCGGAGGCACGTTCTCAATGAATTTTACATCCATTTTTTTAAATAGTGTAGCTGTTGTGAACGCTGAATGGGCTCCGTATTGAGGGAATCAGATCAGAAACTTTTAGAAATAGTCATACTCCTCCTGAAAAAACTGAAAGATGGCTTAGCTCTGCTGTGCCTGAATATACGGAGCGAAAAGCTGTGACTACCTCGGCATCAGTTAATTTCTCCAGTCTTCTGCACCGTTGGCCAGCAGTTATACTCTCCTTGGCTTCCATGTCGAGTGCGGGTAAGGTCACCGGCGTTCTGTAATTGGTTTACAGGAAAAGAAAGGCGCAGCATCTCTCACTATCAGAAGGCAAGAAGCGCCACCGGGCAGCGTAGGAGCGCACTCATACAAGGTGTTGCACAATTAGACGCGCGCTGTAGAATGCTTCTCCCAAGCTAAACCGCGGAATCCTTGCTGTTCAAATTTCGCACAGAAATCGCATTTTGTCGCTAGTATTTTTTAATACTAAATTTGTTTGGGGTACTTGCCTGATTCGATCAGAAGAAGTAAAATATTCCCATCGCCTGCGGCGGCGGCGACGCCAGACGAACCGCTGCCCCAGCGATGGGACTGGTGGCGCCACCTCATGCTGCTTACAACAACTCAAACCGTCTGCCAGAAACGTTCGCCCCCTCTTTTCCTGCTACAAAGTTGTTGTAAGCAGCATGAGGTGGCGCCACCAGTCCCATCGCTGGGGCAGCGGTTCGTCTGGCGTCGCCGCCGCCACAGGCGATGGGAATATTTTACTTCTTCTGATCGAATCAGGCAAGTACCCCAAACAAATTTAGTATTAAAAAATACTAGCGACAAAATGTGATTTCTGTGCGAGATCTGAACTGCAAGGATTCCGCGGTTTAGCTGGGAGGAGCATTCTACAGCGCGCGTCTAATTGTGCAACACCCTTTAGCTGTTCGCAGGTGGTGGGCGTCACATGCTCTGTGGTGCGGCAGGCGAGGAAGTGCCAAATGAAAGGCGCGGCATGGACACAGGGATTGAACGCCCGGCGGGGTCAGCTTCGTATATGCGTGAATGAATGAATGAAAATTTTATTTCCACCGAGAAGTAGCCCTTCATCTTCCGCCCCGGCACGCAGGATGTTGAAACTCTCACCTCGACAATGTCCGTTTCTCCTACATCAAAACGCCGACTGCGTTTCGATGAGCGCGAAACAAAGGGGCGTCCGTCTGCTGTGCAATGTCAGTTCTTGTTTTTGTTGTGGCTGTAGGAAGAAGGAAAAAAATGCACGTTCCTGCTACTGGCTCTCTACCTGAGCCACCTCCACTGCGTCGTGCGGAGAGAAGAAAAAAATAGAGAAGAAAAAGAACAGGAAGAGGAAGACGCGCGCCGCAACATCAGTCGCGGCCCACCACCGACGCGGTGGCGGGTGCAATGACGACCTACAACAGATATTTGGTGGCTGGCTAGCCCCTGCAGCAAGCGGCGTTGACCTACGTACGGTCCCAGCACCATAGGGCCAGGAACAGCCAGCCTAAGATCCCCAGGTGGTCGGAATTACTCTGAAGCCCACCACTGCGGCTCCTCTTTTATTTCCACTTGCACTCCCACATTCCTCCCTTCCTTTACGGCGCGGTTGAGGTGTTCACAGCAAACAACTGAGACAGTTACCGCGCCTTTCCCTTCCTATAAATCAATCAATCAATCAATCAGAAAGTAGTGTGACAGGGATTACGCCTTCATCATTTTGTGAACCCCGTACTAAGATTTGTCCGCGCTATTTGTCAGCGAGAATTCACCGATGACAGGTACTGCGCTTTTCCTTTCCTGTAAACAAATTATAGAACACCGGTGAATTTCGATGCGTTAAAAGGAACGTTGGATTTAGTTCGATTAGATTGATTTATAGGAAGGGAAAGACACGATAGCTCTCTCACTTATTTTCTGTGGACGCCTCAACCACGCCGTAAAGGATAGGAGGA